>NC_091986.1:79434604-80120177 GCF_044704955.1 Pristiophorus japonicus | reverse complement strand
AGGAGAGAGAGTCGGGGGGCGGAGGAGAGAGAGTCGGGGGGCGGAGAGAGAGAGAGTCCGGGGGGCGGATGGAGAGAGAGTCGGGGGGCGAGGAGAGAGAGTCGGGGGGGCGGAGGAGAGAGAGTCGGGGGGGCGGAGGAGAGAGGTGGGGGGGCGGAGGAGAGAGAGTCGGGGGGGCGGAGGAGAAGAGAGAGCGGGGGGCGGAGGAGAGAGAGTCGGGGGGGCGGGAGGAGAGAGAGTCGGGGGGGCGGAGGAGAGAGAGTCGGGGGGGCGGAGAGAGAGAGTCGGGGGCGGAGGAGAGAGAGTCGGGGGGGCGGAGGAGAGAGAGTCGGGGGGGCGGGAGGAGAGAGAGTCGGGGGGCGGAGGAGAGAGAGTCGGGGGGGCGGAGGAGAGAGAGTCGGGGGGGCGGAGGAGAGAGAGTCGGGGGGGCGGAGGAGAGAGAGTCGGGGGGGCGGAGGAGAGAGAGTCGGGGGGGCGGAGGAGAGAGAGTCGGGGGGGCGGAGGAGAGAGAGTCGGGGGGGCGGAGAGAGAGAGTCGGGGGGGCGGAGGAGAGAGAGTCGGGGGGGGAGGAGAGAGAGTCGGGGCGGAGGAGAGAGAGTCGGGGGGCGGAGGAGAGAGAGTCGGGGGGGCGGAGGAGAGAGAGTCGGGGGGGCGGAGGAGAGAGAGTCGGGGGGGCGGAGGAGAGAGAGTCGGGGGGGCGGAGGAGAGAGAGTCGGGGGGGCGGAGGAGAGAGAGTCGGGGGGGCGGAGGAGAGAGAGTCGGGGGGGCGGAGGAGAGAGAGTCGGGGGGGAGAGAGAGTCGGGGGGGCGGAGGAGAGAGAGTCGGGGGGGGCGGAGGAGAGAGAGTCGGGGGGGCCGGAGGAGAGAGAGTCGGGGGGGCGGAGGAGAGAGAGTCGGGGGGGCGGAGGAGAGAGAGTCGGGGGGGCGGAGGAGAGAGAGTCGGGGGGGCGGAGGAGAGAGAGTCGGGGGGGCGGAGGAGAGAGAGTCGGGGGGGCGAGGAGAGAGAGTCGGGGGGCGGAGGAGAGAGAGTCGGGGGGGGCGGAGGAGAGAGAGTCGGGGGGCGGAGGAGAGAGAGTCGGGGGGGCGGAGGAGAGAGAGTCGGGGGGGCGGAGGAGAGAGAGTCGGGGGGGCGGAGGAGAGAGAGTCGGGGGGGCGGAGGAGAGAGAGTCGGGGGGCGGAGGAGAGAGAGTCGGGGGGGCGGAGGAGAGAGAGTCGGGGGGGCGGAGGAGAGAGAGTCGGGGGGCGGAGGAGAGAGAGTCGGGGGGGCGGAGGAGAGAGAGTCGGGGGGGCGGAGGAGAGAGAGTCGGGGGGGCGGAGGAGAGAGAGTCGGGGGGGGGCGGAGGAGAGAGAGTCGGGGGGGCGGAGGAGAGAGAGTCGGGGGGGCGGAGGAGAGAGAGTCGGGGGGCGGAGGAGAGAGAGTCGGGGGGGCGGAGGAGAGAGAGTCGGGGGGGCGGAGGAGAGAGAGTCGGGGGGGCGGAGAGAGAGAGTCGGGGGGGCGGAGGAGAGAGAGTCGGGGGGGCGGAGGAGAGAGAGTCGGGGGGGCGGAGGAGAGAGAGTCGGGGGGGCGGAGGAGAGAGAGTCGGGGGGGCGGAGGAGAGAGAGTCGGGGGGGCGGAGGAGAGAGAGTCGGGGGGGCGGAGGAGAGAGAGTCGGGGGGGCGGAGGAGAGAGAGTCGGGGGGGCGGAGGAGAGAGAGTCGGGGGGCGGAGGAGAGAGAGTCGGGGGGCGGAGGAGAGAGAGTCGGGGGGGCGGAGGAGAGAGAGTCGGGGGGGCGGAGGAGAGAGATCGGGGGGGGCAGAGGAGAGAGAGTCGGGGGGGCGGAGGAGAGAGAGTCGGGGGGGCGGAGGAGAGAGAGTCGGGGGGGCGGGAGGAGAGAGAGTCGGGGGGGCGGAGGAGAGAGAGTCGGGGGGGCGGAGGAGAGAGAGTCGGGGGGGCGGAGGAGAGAGAGTCGGGGGGGCGGAGGAGAGAGAGTCGGGGGGGCGGAGGAGAGAGAGTCGGGGGGGCGGAGGAGAGAGAGTCGGGGGGGCGGAGGAGAGAGAGTCGGGGGGGCGGAGAGGAGAGAGAGTCGGGGGGGGGAGAGGAGAGAGAGTCGGGGGGGGGGAGAGGAGAGAGAGTCGGGGGGGGGAGAGGAGAGAGAGTCGGGGGGGGAGAGGAGAGAGAGTCGGGGGGCGGAGGAGAGAGAGTCGGGGGGGGGAGAGGAGAGAGAGTCGGGGGGGCGGTGGAGAGAGAGTCGGGGGGGCGGAGGAGAGAGAGTCGGGGGGGCGGAGGAGAGAGAGTCGGGGGGGGGGAGAGGAGAGAGAGTCGGGGGGGGGGAGGAGAGAGAGTCGGGGGGGGGAGAGGAGAGAGAGTCGGGGGGGGGGAGAGGAGAGAGAGTCGGGGGGGGGAGGAGAGAGAGTCGGGGGGGGAGGAGGAGAGAGAGTCGGGGGGGGGGAGGAGAGAGAGTCGGGGGGGGAGGAGGAGAGAGAGTCGGGGGGGGAGGAGGAGAGAGAGTCGGGGGGGGAGGAGGAGAGAGAGTCGGGGGGGGGGAGGAGAGAGAGTCGGGGGGGGGAGGAGAGAGAGTCGGGGGGGGGGAGGAGAGAGAGTCGGGGGGGGGAGGAGAGAGAGTCGGGGGGGGGAGGAGAGAGAGTCGGGGGGGGGAGGAGAGAGAGTCGGGGGGGGGGAGGAGAGAGAGTCGGGGGGGGGGAGGAGAGAGAGTCGGGGGGGGGGAGGAGAGAGAGTCGGGGGGGGGAGGAGAGAGAGTCGGGGGGGGAGGAGAGAGAGTCGGGGGGGGGGAGGAGAGAGAGTCGGGGGGGGGGAGGAGAGAGAGTCGGGGGGGGGAGGAGAGAGAGTCGGGGGGGGGGAGGAGAGAGAGTCGGGGGGGAGGAGGGAGGAGAGAGAGAGTCGGGGGGGAGGAGGGAGGAGAGAGAGTCAGGGGGGGGGAGGAGAGAGAGTCGGGTGGGGGGCGGCGAGGAGAGAGAGTCGGGTGGGGGGCGGCGAGGAGAGAGAGTCGGGTGGGGGGGGGGCGAGGAGAGAGAGTCGGGTGGGGGGGGCGAGGAGAGAGAGTGGGGGGGGCGAGGAGAGAGAGTGGGTGGGGCGAGGAGAGAGAGTGGGGGGGGCGAGGAGAGAGAGTGGGGGGGGCGAGGAGAGAGAGTGGGGGGGGCGAGGAGAGAGAGTGGGGGGGGCGAGGAGAGAGAGTGGGGGGGGCGAGGAGAGAGAGTGGGGGGGGCGAGGAGAGAGAGTGGGGGGGGCGAGGAGAGAGAGTGGGGGGGGGCGAGGAGAGAGAGTGGGGGGGGGCGAGGAGAGAGAGTGGGGGGGGGCGAGGAGAGAGAGTGGGGGGGGGCGAGGAGAGAGAGTGGGGGGGGCGAGGAGAGAGAGTGGGGGGGGCGAGGAGAGAAAGTGGGGGGGGGGGCGAGGAGAGAGAGTGGGGGAGGGCGAAGAGAGAGAGTGGGGGGGGGCGAAGAGAGAGAGTGGGGGGGGGCGAAGAGAGAGAGTGGGGGGGGGCGAAGAGAGAGAGTGGGGGGGAGGCGAGGAGAGAGAGTCGGGGGGGGGAGGAGAGAGAGTGGGGGGGGCGAGGAGAGAGAGTGGGGGGGGGCGAGGAGAGAGAGTGGGGGGGGGCGAGGAGAGAGAGTGGGGGGGGGGCGAGGAGAGAGAGTGGGGGGGGCGAGGAGAGAGAGTGGGGGGGGCGAGGAGAGAGAGTGGGGGGGGCGAGGAGAGAAAGTGGGGGGGGGGGCGAGGAGAGAGAGTGGGGGGGGCGAGGAGAGAGAGTGGGGGGGGCGAGGAGAGAAAGTGGGGGGGGGGGCGAGGAGAGAGAGTGGGGGGGGCGAAGAGAGAGAGTGGGGGGGGGCGAAGAGAGAGAGTGGGGGGGGGCGAAGAGAGAGAGTGGGGGGGAGGCGAGGAGAGAGAGTCGGGGGGGGTGTGTGTGGGAGAAGAGAGAGAGTCGGGTGGGGGGGGAAAGAGAGCAGAGAGTGCCTGGGTGGGGGGGAGCGGGGAAAGAGAGCAGAGAGTGCCTGTGTGGGCGGGGGGGGAAAGAGAGTGACTGCGGGGTAGGAGAAGAGTTAAGAGTACGTGGGGTGGGGCTGAGGGAGGTAGGTGGCGGGAAGAGAGTTTGTCTGGGGGGGTGGGGTGGGGGAGCGGGGGAGACTCAGGGTAGAAGGATCACAATCTTATAACCCCCTACAAGGACATCGTTGAAGTGGAGGGAAAAAAAAGTGTTTGAAGACCAGGCTCTCAAAACTGCCACAAAGCTCATGGTCTACAGGGCTGTAGTAATACCTGCCCTCCTGTATGGCTCAGAGACATGGACCATGTACAGTAGACACCTCAGTTCGGTGGAGAAATATCACCAACGATGTCTCCGCAAGATCTTACAAATCCCCTGGGAGGACAGGCGCACCAACATCAGCGTCCTCGTTCAGGCTAACATCCCCAGCACTGAAGCACTGACCACAATCAGCTCCGCTGTGCAGGCCACATAGGTCGCATGCCAGACACGAGACTTCCAAAGCAAGTGCTCTACACGAAGCTCCTTCACGGCAAACGAGCCAAAGGTGGGCAGCGGCAACGTTACAAGGACAGTCTCAAAACCTCCCTGATAAAGTGCAACATCCCCAATGACACCTGGGAATCCCTGGCCAAAGACCGCTCTAAGTGGAGAAAGTGCATCCGGGAGGACGCTGAGCACTTCGAGTCTCAACGCCGAGCACATGCAGAAATCAAGCGTAGGCAGCGGAAAGAGCGTGTGGCAAATCAGTCCCACCCACCCCTTCCCTCAACGACTATCTGTCCCACCTGTGACAGAATCTGTGACTCTCGTATTGGACTGTCCAGCCACCAAAGAACTTACTTCAGGAGTGGAAGCAAGTCTTCCTCGATTCCGAGGGACTCCCAATGATGATGAAGATGAAATCCAGAAGTCACTACACTGTCAGTGTTCACCATACCCAATAAACCCGTTAACAATCCGTACACAATGCCCCATCTATAGTTTGGTGGGGGGGGGTGGGGGGGCGCGGGGGGCAAGGAAGGACTCCGGCTGGAGGATGCAGCACTTGTGTTGCGGGGCAACGAAGTTCGATAGGGGAGGGATGCACTTGCGCTGGGGAACGGGACTTCACTTGAGGGAGGCAGCACTTGCACTGGGGGGGCCAAAGGACTTCGGCTGGCTCTTGGTGGCTTCTGGGGAGATCTATCCTTTGTGGCTTCTGGAAGTCAAAGTGGATCGAGATACAATTTGTGAAGTCAGTGAGAACTTGGGCTGAGCGGTTGCAGTTACATATTCCAGAGAAACTTCAGGGTGTGCCTTATCCTCCAAGGGGACCAGAGACAAGGAGCAGCTATTTTTACCGTACAAATATACGCGTCCTAATTCTATACTGATGTCACCTCTTTTTCATCCAATATGGCACATTTTATATCTGGTCAATGAATTATTTTGCCAAATGCTCAACTGGTTTAAATCGTCCTGCAATAATCAACAGCAACATCTCTACTTTAATATAGCCTGCAAATTTAACAAGCACACAATTGGTTTCTGCATCATGTTTTTTTAATTTAATTAAATTTCTTAAGATGTGGGCAATACTGGCAACGTCGTATTTATTGCCCATTCTTAATTTCTACAGTGGCAGTGATCTTTATTCTTGTAAGCAACAGTGGTTCAGGCACTAATTCCTGCAATACTCCATTGAACAACCCGCCACCCACCCCCCCAGTCTGACAACACTTCGAGAGTACTGTTTTCTATTTTTTAATCCAACTTATTGTCCAATTTCATGTTTGACTCTAAATTGCAATCATTTCATCATCATCATAGACAGTCCCTCGGAATCGAGGAAGACTTGCTTCCACTCTAAAAATTAGTCCTTAGGTGACTGAACAGTTCAATACGAGAACCACAGTCCCTGTCACAGGTGGGACAGATAGTCGTTGAGGGTAAGGGAGGGTGCGACAGGTTTGCCGCACTCTCTTTCCGCTGCCTGCACTTGATTTCTGCATGCTCTCGGCGATGAAACTCGAAGTGCTCATGCACTTCCTCCATTTAGGGCGACCTTTAGCCAGGGATTCCCAGGTGTCAGTGGGGATGTTGCACTTTGTCAGGGAGGCTTTATACAATCATTTCTAGTTTTATTAATACACTTATCGGAGACCCTGTCAAGGCTTCCTCAAAGTCTAAATAAACTAGATTATAGGAAGTTCCACTATCTACTCTATTTGTAACATTAAAAAAAAATCAAGGCAGTTTATTATTCAAAAACAATGCTCAATCTACCTTATTGAGTTATTGCTATACAAGTCCTCTTTCAGCCTACTCTTTAGAATTGCTTCCTTTATGTTACTTTCTTTTGATGTTTGGGTTAATGAACCCAGTTACTTGGGTCTCATCAGGTAAAAAGCTAACATGATTGCTGCTTTACCATAATCATTCCTCTTGAGCATCAAAGAGCTCGCGCTACTCAATGTGTAACCTGACAGGTGGCCAGTACAAGACAACACATCCCACCCCCCAATATGGGAACTACAACAAAACAACTGATGAACTTCACTGCAAACACCTGGAACAAGGCTTTCTTAGATGAGCTGGAGACTCTCTGAGGTGGATCACAGAAGTTTAACAAAGTTAAGATCTCAGTGTCCTTCCTCCAGGAGAAAAGCCAGGGGTTGACCGAAAAGACAAGTCATTTCAACAGCTGAGAATGTTAAACATTTATATTGTGCGAAGCCTTGAGAAAAAAAATAAACAATTCTTTATCCAAAGCATGTTAAGTCTTGGACCATAACTGCAGAACTGATCTAACACCAAGCAGAATGAAAAAGTCACCCAAAACACCCAGGGCATTTGGTAGTCTGTGAGCAATCTAAGGAAATTATCATGGCCTGTGCCAAAGCCAACACGATTGATGCATCTCAATTTTCGGATGTCAAATTTTTCAAATCTATCTCCAGAACTACAGTCGGAAGAACTTGGGACAACAAAAGCAACCTTAAGAGTATCGAAACTGAAGATCCTGATGGTGGACTCTCCACCAGGCTTCAACAGCCCTGAAACTGCCAGCAAATAAGCTGTAAATGATCTGCACAAGGCATTCTCAACAGTGAGGAAAAATAAAAGTGTCACATGCTTTTCCATCGTGAATAATTTACATGACTGCATATGTACAAGTAGCAGTTTATGTTGTTTTACCCCATTTAAAAATACAGGAAAGTTTCTGTACTATAACTGCATGAAAATGCAATGAATTGTGAAGATTTTTTGACAAAAGAAAAAATATTTCCATTGTGGATTTATAAATTTATATTTTATGACAAAACATTTTCACTTTGGTAGAATTATATAACCTTGCAGTAACAAAAGAAATGTATAAAAATTCTCACATCCTTAAACTTTTACAAGATGACAAGTTACAATGGTGCAATCTTTCCCCAATTAACTGCAATACATTTTGTGTATAAAATGCTACTGATAAAATTACATCACTCAGATCACCGTTTAATCACTTAAAATAAAATCAAATATGATTCTTTTGGGCACATTATTAAGAGCTACTATGGCATAACAAAACTTACTTCTCATTCTGTTGACAGAATTCAGCAATTACTGAAGAATTTGAACTAAGCTTAATGGGACCATTTACAGTAATTATCATCAAGCAGCATGTTTAATTATGGACTTCATAATAAATTTCACAACTGACCTATTCTTTAACCTGAATATCTCTGACATTCACTGCTTGGAATATAGCCCTCATTAATTGAAGAGGATTTTAATGCTAAAATGTCACATGCATAATCATAACTAAATGAACAAAAGCACAGAATTTAATACGCAGGACACCAAAGTGTTACACATTAACATACCACTCAGTTATTTGACTTTTTAAAATTCTAAAATTATGCAAGCTGCTTACATTTGAAGGCTTGTATCATCAAATTTACATTTTATTAAATTATGGTGGCATGGTGAAAACAGCCAATTCAGTAATAAGGATACCGACAGAATGCGTCTGATACAATTTTTGGAAATTTCAAAAGCAGTGCAGACGAACTTTTCCATGGGTCGCTCCAGATTGCCTGCTATTGCCTCCTATCTGCACGCAAAAACGAGGTTTCCAAATTTACATTAGCCGATTGAGAGAACCCCTGAGGAAATTCTCAGTATATGTCTTCATACAAGTATACACACCATAAAACTAGTATCAAATCTAGTGTGAAGGATGCTGCATGCCTGAATTGCCAATGATGGCAATAGATGGAGAGACTACGTACCTCGGCAGATCTTTTTTCATTCTTCACATGAAAACATCCTTCATACAAAAATATGAACAAGCCCAAATCACCCATGGGGAGAATGAAGAAAACAACACTCCCTTAAAACAATTCAGATGTCCATGAAATCACAACTTTGTCTACATGAATCTCTTTTCTAATGCTTCATATGGGTTACGGTAGCATATTGGTTATGTTGCTAGACTAGTAATCCAGAGGCCCAAATTGATGATCACCACGGCAGCTGGGGAATTTAAATTCAGTTAATTAAATAAATCTGGAACAGAAAACTAGTATCAGTAATGATGACCATAACCACCGGATTGTGGTAAAAACCCCATCTAGTTCTCTAATGTCCTTTAGGGAAGGAAATCTGCTATCCTTACTTGATTTACCTAAGTCACTTCAGACCCACAGCAATGTGGTTGATTCTTAACTGCCCTCTGCGGGTCGCCACCACCTTCTCAAGTGCAATTAGGGATGGGTAATAAATGTTGGCCTTGCCAGCGACGCCCACATCCCATGAATGAATTAATATAAAAAGGAGCCTCCACTGAACATTATCACCTCTTTTCTTAGAGAAAATTTAGAAATCTCGTTACAATGTACCAATTAGTAACCTCAGATACCATAACTTCATGGTACGGTGCACGATATGGAGTAAATGTTTCCATTGAGTACACAAACCTTCTCCCACCCCGCCCCCCCCCCTCCAAACAGTGATCTTACATTTTTTAAAGCTATAAAGCTCCATGGTCAGCATGACATGTTTATCTTTGGAATTATTTGATGCATGCATTTACCAAAAAAAAGTACTCAAACACAGGATTTTCAAGAAGTGCAAAAATTCCTCTCCAATTTGCTTTCGTACATTACCACAATGATTAAATTTCCAAGTGCACAGTCACTACTGCAGTCCTGCCACATTCAGTCACGAATAGTGATGGACAATTTAGCAACTAACGGGGAAGAGGCTCCATGAACATCCCCATCCTCAATGATGATGAAGCCCAGCACTTGAATGCAAACGACAAGGCTGAAACATCATCATAGCCACCTTCAGCCTGAAGTGCCAAGTGGATGATCCACCTTGGCCTCCTTCGGAGTTCCCATCATCACAGAAACCAGTCTTCAGCCAATTCAATTCACTCCACATGCTATCAAGAAACGGCAGAGTGCACTAGACACAACAAAGACTATGGGTCCAAACAACATCCCGGCTATAGTGAAGACCACCAGAGCTCCAAAACCAGCTGCACTTCTAGCCAAGCTGTTCCAGCACTGCGACAATACTGGCATCTAACCGACAATGTGGAAAATAGGTATGTCCTGTCCTTAAAAAGGAGGACGACAGCGGAGCGCACCAGTGTGAGGGGAAACAGTGCGATAGGTCAACAGATAAAAAAACGGGAGAATCGACAGCAGAGTCAGCGAGAGCGATATGGCAGATTCAGAGCATGAGCTGAACATGGAACACTAAGAAATTCAAAAGTGACGTCACAGCCGCGGAGGGAGCGGATTGGTGGGTAACAGGTAAGCGTTAATTTGTTTTATTAAATTGTTCGCTTTTTCACTGTTGAAATTCACTTGATGGTCGTTTCCATTGTGTTTTAGAGTTATATATATAATTTCCAGTGTTCTTAGTTAACTTTTTAATATTGTAGTATCTCATGAGATCAGTTTCTTAAGAGTTTTATACGCCAGTGTTTTAGGGGCCGAAATTCACCGCCCGCTGCCGCCGACAATCCTGCTGAAGATCCGCCCAGTGCCACTTTGGAGGTGGCCTTGAGCAGACTGGAGGGGAGAGCCACCAGGAACTGCCCGCTGATGTCAGCGGACGACCGAGTGGCGCAACTGACCTCCCGCCACTTCTTGCAGGCGGGAATCAGCAGCAGAACGGGGTGGACCGCTGCGAGGAGGCTGGTCTGTCCCCGACAGTAAGTAGGAAGAACCTGAAAAAAAGGTAAGTGAACATTTACATTTTTTTTTTCCCCCAACAGCGACTTACCTGGATGGGGTCCCCTGAAGGTCTTCGGATAGTTTTTTTTCAGGTCTTCGACCCTCCGTGGGCGACTCTATCTTCAGCGGCACTTGGGCGACAATGCCTCTGCTGCTGAGAATGAGACCTTCCGCCCAATGCTGCCCAGATTGGCAGCATACGTCGTCCATTTGCTGCCCGCCGACCTTCGAGGGACCTTGGCGATGAATATCCTGCCCAAAGTACCTTCCGGTACTTCGGCGGCCATCGGCGGCACTTGGGCGGGTGGAGACCTTGATGAAAATTGGCCCCTTAGATTTTTAATAGTTCAATGTCAAGTGTTTTCGTGGTCAGGGTCTCGGTGATTTAGAGGTCAGTGGACTGACAACCATGGCAGGCCAGTGAGGATCCATTGCATGCACATCCTATTCTATTTGGGAGCTCCAGGACTCTTCATGCATCCTGGATAACCATGCGTGCAGGAAGTGCCGCCTGCTGCTCGAGCTTAAGCTCCAAGTTTCCGGGCTTGAGGAGTGGCTGGCGGCACTGAAGTGCAAATGGGAGTCTGAGAATTTCATTGAATGTACATTCCAGGAGGTAGTCATCCCACTGACACAGAAGTTGCAGGAGATGAGGGACCACCAGATAGGGTAGGAGAAACACAGGTAATGCAGGTATCCCCCCCAAGCCAGTGAAACTCACCAACAGGTTTTGAGTTTTGAATATCAGGATGGGTGAAAACTCCTTGGAGAACGAAAGACTTACATTAATTAATTTTTGAAATCTGGAAAGTGGACCGTGTTACAGTAGGTAGCTAACAGTGACTACAACATAATTCGGTTTAAAGTAATTATGAAAAGAGACCAGAAAATATCAAAGGTAAAATTGCTCAATTGGGGAAGAGCTAATTTCAGTGATTTAAAGAAGGGAACCAATAAATAGGTAGATTGGAAAAGGCAATTGCAGGGTAAAGCAGTAAAAGACCAAGGGAGGGAATTCAGGGAAGAGATAGTTCAAGTGAAGGGAAAAAATAGAGCATCCAAAGTTAATGCACCCTTTATGTCAAAGGAAATAAAAGTTAAAATAAAACAGAAAAAGGAAGCTTATGACAAATATCAGGATCAAGATTCAGTTAATAACCAGGAATATTATGATTAAGTACAGGAGGGAATTGAAAAAGTTAATACGAATGGCAAAGATGGGTTATAAGAAAAGATTAGCAGGCAACGTTAAGTTAAACCCTAAATATATTTTCTAAACATATGGGGCTGGATTTTCGAGGGCTTTGCGACTGGGTTTTCGCAGTGATTTGACTCTCCGCGGCGAAAACCTGGTCGCAAAGCCTGGGAGGGATCCTCAGGTACCTGTTTGCGGCGGCGCTTCCATGTACCGCCAGAGAGAGAAGCAAAGGACATGCAATGACGCCGATTGCTTTTGCAATCGACTTTCGGCACTCTCCCGCCCCGTACGCTGCACCCAGAATAGCGACAGGTCAAACTCATCAGTGCAGCCCTGACAGCAGCGGTATGAAAACCTGCAAAAAAGTTAAGTTAAACTTTTGATTTTTTAATGTTTTTGCAGCGATTAGATAGTTACGGGTCTGGTAAATGTTTTTGGAATTTTTTTTCCCCTCCCAAGGCCTCTCTCGCAGCGCAAACGACCCAGACTAAAGTTGCTGAAACTCGTGTTTTGCGGCGCGAATGCTTGTGCAACACCTCTCTTACAGCCCCAGACGTAAAGGCCGAACGTTCGGCCTAAAAACGGTAAAGCAGCGAAAATGGTAAATTTCACATATCGCTACCGTTTGCGCTGAAAACCTCCCGAGCGCCAAAAATCCAGCCCATAAAGTGTAAGCTGTTAGCTAGGGGAAAAGTTGGGCCTATTAAAGACCCAAGATAAAATATTCACATAGAGGCAGAGAACGTGATTAAAGTATCAAATGAGTACTTTGCATCTACCTTCACAAAGAAGCGGATGATGTTAAGGTTACACTAAAAGAGAAGAGGGAAGTGATGGACAGGATAAGAATCCACAGAGAAGACATACTAAAAAAGAGTAGCATTATTAAATGTTGGTAAGTCCCCTGCTCCAGATGGAATGCATTCTAGATTGCTGAAAGCAGCAAAGGTAAAAATAACAGAGGCATTTATCACAATCTTTCAATCTTGAAGATTGAAGGATTGCTAATGATTTCCCTTTCAATAATCCATGCTGACTTGGACCGATCCTGTCACTGCTTTCCAAATGCACTGCTATTTCATCTTTAATAATTGATTCCAACATTTTCCCCACGATTGATGTCAGGCTAAACAGTCTAAAATTTCCCATTTTCTCTCTCCATCCTTTTTTAAAAAAGTGGTGTTACATTAGCTACCCTCCAATCCATAGGAACTGATGCAGATTCGATAGACTGTTGGAAAATGATCACCAATGCATCCACTATTTCTAGGGCCACTTCCTTAAGTACTCTGGGATGCAGACTATCAGGCCCTGGAGATTTATCGGCCTTCAATCCCATCAATTTCCCCAACACAATTTCCTGGCTAATAAGGATTTCCTTCAGTTCTTCCTTCTTGCTAGACCCTTGGTCCCCTAGTATTTCCGGAACGTTATTTGTGTCTTCCTGAGTAAAGACAGAACCAAAGTATTTGTTCAATTGGTCTGCTATTTCTTTGTTCCCCATTATAAATTCACCTGATTCTGACCGCAAGGGACCTACATTTGTCTTCAGTAGATAGTGATGAGAATAGTTATAGGCTTCAAGATGACAGACAGGATGGTGAAATGGGCAGAAACATAGCAGACTGAGTTTAATGCAGCGAAGTGTGGAGTGATGCACTTTGGGAGGAATATGGAAAGATATTATGCTATAAATGGCACGATTCTGAAAAGTGTAGATGAGCAGAGACCGTGGTGTCCATGTACACAAATCCTTAAAGGTGTCACAAGTTGTTATGGTGGTTACTTGGGTTTTTGAATAAGAATAATATAATGCAAAAGCAAAGAGATCATGCTGGGGCTTTACAAATCACCAGTTATTCCTCAGCTGGAGTATTGTGGACAATTCTGAGCATCACACTTCAGGAAAGATGTAAAGGCCTTAGAAAGGGTACAGAGGACGTTTGCCAGGGTCTTACCATGCTTGAGGGAGAGGTTGGAAAAGTTAGCACTGCTCTCCTTGGAACAGAGAAGGTTAAGAGGTGACCTAATAGATGACGAGAGGTTTTGATAGAGTAGAAAAACTATTCCCTCTGGAGAGTGGGTCAATAACCAGAGGTCATAGATTTAAAATCATTGGCAAAAAATCTCGAGGGGAAAATGAGGAGATTTTTTTTCACTCTCATATTTGTCGGGATCTGGAATGCTCTACCTGAAAATGTCATGTATTTGGATTCCAGAAGGCATTCGATAAGGTGCCACATAAAAGGTTACTGCATAAGGTAAAAGTTCACGGGGTTGGGGGTAATATATTAGCATGGATAGAGGATTGGCGAACTGACAGAAAACAGAGAGTCGGGATAAATGGGTCATTTTCCTGTTGGCAAACAGTAACTAGTGGGGTGCCACAGGGATCGGTGCTGGGGCCTCAACTATTTACAATCTATATTAATGATTTGGATGAAGGGACCGAGTGTAATGTAGCCAAGTTTGCTGATGATACACAGATGGGTGGGAAAGCAAGTTGTGAGGAGGACAAAAAATTTACAAAGGGATATAGACAGGCTAGGTGAGTGGGCAAAAATTTGGCAGATGGAGTATAATGTGGGAAAGTGTGAGGTTATCCTCTTTGGCAAAAAAAAAAAATTAATTAAAAAATCGCAAATTCCACGTGATGAAAACTGATTCCATCAATAATTTTAAAAGGGAGTTGGACAAGTGGCACGTAACAGTCACGCCACACAAATGCCAGGCAATGAGCATCTACAATAAGAGAGACCCTAATTGAATGTAATATCTCCAAGTTTGCAGATGACACTAAGCTGGGTGGCAGTGAGAGCTGTGAGGAGGATGCTAAGAGACTGCAGGATGACTTGGACAGGCTAGGTGAGTGGGCAAATACTTGGCAGATGCGGTATTATGTGAATAAATGTGAGGTTATCCACTTTGGTGGTAAAAACAAGAGGGCTGATTATTATCTGAATGGTGACAGATTGGTAAAGGGGGAGGTGCAACGAGACCTGGGTGTCATGATACATCAGTCATTGAAAGATGGCATACAGGTGCAGCAGGCGGCGAAGGCGGCAAATGGCATGCTGGCCTTCATAGCGAGAGGATTCAAGTATAGGAGCACGGAGGTCTTACAACAGTTGTACAGGGCCTTGGTAAGGCCACACCTTGAATATTGTGTACAGTTTTGGTCTCCTAATCTGAGGAAGGACATTCTTGCTATTGAGGGAGTGCAGCGATTGATTCCCGGGAAGACAGGACTGACATATGAAGAAAGACTGAATCGACTAGGCTTGTATTCAATGGAATTTAGATGAATGAGAGGGGATCTCATAGAAATATATAAAATTCTGACGGGATTGGACAGAAAGAATGTTCCCGATGTTGGGGAAGTCCAGAACCAGGGGTCACAGTCTAAGGATAAGAGATAAGCCATTTAGGACTGAGATGAGGAGAAACTTCTTTACTAGAGAGTTGTGGGCTTGTGGAATTCACTACCACAGAAAGTTGTTGGGGCCAGTTCATTAGATATATTCAAAAGGAAGTTAGATGTGGCCCTCACGGCTAAAGGGATCAAGGAGTATGGAGAGAAAGCAGGAATGGGGTACTGAAGTTGCATGACCAGCCATGATCATATAGAATGGTGCAGGCTCGAACGGCCGAATGGCCTACTCCTGCACCTATTTTCTATGTCATTCAATGGTATTGCCATCAGCGAATTCCCCCACCATTAACATCTTGTGGTTGCCATTCCATTAATGCGAACCTCAACTGGACCAGCCACATAAATGTCATGGCTATTAGAATAAACCAGCGGTACGCTATTCTGCGGCGATTGGCTCACCTCCCGACTCGCAAAAGCCTCTCCACCACCTTCAAGGGACAAGTCAGGAATGTGATTGTTGTTGCAGCTGCACTCATCAATCAAGAAGCTTGACAATATCAAGGACAAAGCAGTCTGGTTGATTGACAACTCTTCCACCACCATAACAACCACTCCCTCCACCACAGGCACACTGGGGTAGCATAGGGCATTATCCAGGATGCACTGCAGCAACTTGCCAAGGCTTCTTTTGACATTACCTTCCAAACCCCTGACCTCCACCACTTCTGACAAAGGAAGCAGGTGCAGGTCAACATCATCACCTCCAGGTTTCCCTTCATGACTCGGACATAATTTGCCATTCCTTCATTGGGCTCAAGTTTCGGCCTGAGTTGCTCCTATTTTTTTTTGAAGCAATTGGTTTAGAATGGAGCATCTTAGAAATTACAATTCTCGGCATTTAGTTTGCTCCAGTTCTAGTAGTTAGAATAGTTTCATTTCACAACAGTTTTTTTTTTCCCAAAAGGGGTTGTGTCCAACCAGTTATGCCTGTTTTGTAAGTTTAGGCAGCGAAAACTTACTCCAAACTAACAGAATGGAATAAGTGTATATTTTTGTACACTCAGAAAAACCTTGCCTACACTTTAGAAATTAGGCGTATTGAACGAGAGATGGGGGGTGGGGGGGAGGAAAGTTTACAAGCATTAAACACTTCATTTTTACAAATAAAGAGCCATCATCAATAATAAATGATAAATAAAGCAATAAATCAATCAACCAATCAAAAAAAATTTTTTTAAATCAGTAAATAAAAAAATTAAGTTTCTACTCACCTACTGCAGCACCGGGAGCCCTCCAACAGCGTGATGCCGGTCAGGTGGGCCCCGCCACCGCCGACAACAACGCCAATTCGGGCGGGGCCCGCACCCAGCGATGATCACCACCCAGGACTTTGGGCAGGCCCAACCGCCGAGGTAAGGGCTGTTAGGCCACTCGGCCCGGGAGAGGGGCAACGTCCCTTCGGCCAGGGACAGGATCGTCACCTGGAGACAGGACGCGCTGGGAGGGCCAGGAGCTATTGCGCGCGCATGCGTGCAGCTGCCGGCACTGCTTTTGGTGCAGGGCTGTAGCTCCGCCCCCAGCAGCTCCTGCTGCGCCGCGCCGAGCTGGAAACGGGCCTACAGATATCGGAGAATCACGAAGGAAATATTCGGCGCAATTTTTGTTCTACAAATTAGGCGGGCCTTTCCAGCGTGCGCCATTCTAGCGGTGGTCCGAAACTTGAGCCCATTGTCACTGAGCCAAAATTCTGCAACATCCGACCCAACTGCATTGTGTGAACACCATCACCACATGGACTGTAGCGGTTCAAAAAGTAGGATCACCGCCACCGTTTCAAGGGCAACTCGGGATGGGCAATAAATGCTGGCCTCGACAGTGACGCCAATATCTGAGAATTAATCTTTTTAAAGTACGTTTTTGGCTGTGACTATTTGGGATGGCCTGAGGTCATGAAAGACGCGAGATGAATGCAAGTCTTTCTTTTTATGATTGGCCTAAGATGCAGCCATAGAAAGAACTGAAGACACAATGTTATTTGACAGCCGTATCTCCATTAAAAAAGAGCACTGCAAAACTTTATTTGGAAGTTAAGAATTCCATGTGCATGTGTTCTAAGGCATAAAATTATCCACTTCCATTAATGTGGATGGTTAAGGTACAATTAGCTCTCTATACTTTATTGCTTAGAATATGCACAACTGGGGCTCTGTATGAAATAAAAGAAATAATTTCTAAAGAAACCAGAAATAAGGAGACTCTTAGAGAGAATCTGAGGTATTCCAAGTGGAAACCGCCTCATGCTTGACAGGGTAAGACTCATCATCATAGACAGTCCCTTGGAATCGAGAAAGACTTGCTTCCACTCTAAAAATGAGTCCTTTGGTGGCTGAATAGTCCAATACGAGAACCACAGCCCCAGTCACAGGTGGAACAGATAGTCATTGAGGGAAAGGGTGGGTGGGCGGGCCTGGTTTGCCGCTGCCTGCGCTTGATTTCTGCATGCTTTTGGCGACGAGACTCGAGGAGCTCAGCGTCCTCCCGGATACACTTCCTCCACTTAGGGCAGTCTTTGGCCAGGGACTCCCAGGTGTCAGTGGGGACGTTGCACTTTAGCAAGGAGGCTTTGAGGGTGTCCTTGTAACGTTTCCTCTGCTCACCTTTGGCTCGTTTGCCGTGAAGGAATTCCGAGTGGAGCGCTTGCTTTGGTAGTCTCGTGCCTGGCATGCGAACAGTATGGCCTGCCCAGCGGAGCTGATCAAGTGTGGTCAGCGTTTCAACGCTGGGGATGTTAGCCTGGTCGAGGACGCTAACGTTGGTGCATCTGTCCTCCCAGGAGATTTGCAGGATCTTGCGGAGACATCGTTGGTGATATTTCTCCAACGACTTGAGGTGTCTACTGTACATGGCCCATGTCTCTGAGCCTTAATAGGAGGGCGGGTATTACTACAGCACTGTAGACCATGAGCTGAGGGCAGATTTGAGGGCCTGGTCTTCAAACACTCTTTTCCTCAGGCGGCCGAAAGCTGCACTGGAGGCAGTGTTGAATCTTGTCGTTGATGTTTGCTCTTGTTGATAGGAGGCTCCCGATGTATGGGAAATGGTCCATGTTGTCCAGGGCCGCGCAATGGATCTTGGTGACTGGGGGGGGCAGTGCTGTGTGGTGGGGACAGGTTGGTGAAGGACCTTTGTCTTACGGATGATTAGCGCAAGGCCCATGCTTTCATACGCCTCAGTAAATATGTTGATTATGACTTGGAGTTCAGCCTCTGTATGTGCGCAGGCGTTGTCCACGTACCGTAATTCGACGACAGAGGTTGGGGTGGTCTTGGACCTGGCCTGGAGACGATGAAGGTTGAACAGGTTCCCACTGGTTCTGTAGTTTAGTTCCACTCCAGCGGGGAACTTGTTGCCTGTGAGGTGGAGCATAGCAACGAGGAAGATTGAGAAGAGGGTTGGGGCGATGACGCAGCCCTGT
The DNA here is from genome assembly GCF_044704955.1 of Pristiophorus japonicus. Classification (NCBI taxonomy): domain Eukaryota; kingdom Metazoa; phylum Chordata; class Chondrichthyes; family Pristiophoridae; genus Pristiophorus; species Pristiophorus japonicus. The sequence continues at coordinate 80,101,934 of NC_091986.1, read as the reverse complement.
TTGACCCCGGTCCGGACGTGGATTGGGTCTGTGTTGGTAAGGATCACGGCCTGCATGTCGTTGTGGAGCAGGCGGAGGATAGTGACAAACCTTTGGGGACATCTGAAACGGAGGAAGACGCTCCATAGACCCTCACGGTTGACAGTGTCAGAGCTTTGTAAGGTCGAAGGCCATGCATAAGGGCTGGTGCCGTTCTCTGCATTTTTCCTACAACTGTCGCGTTGTAAAAATCATGTCCGTTGTGCCCTGTAGGGGATGAAATCCGCACTGTGACTCTGGGAGGAGCTCCTCAGCCACAGGGAGAAGATGGTTGAGGAGGACTCTCGCGACGACTTGCCCAGTGGCTGATAACAGGGAAATTCCTCGGTGGTTGCCGCAGTTGGATTTGTCCCCTTTTTTTTTTTTAAAAATGATGGTCACGATCACTGCATCTCTGAGATCTCCCGGCATGCTCTCCTCCCTCGGAGGTCACATATTCGCACCAACAGTGCCTCTCCATCATAATTCAGTGCCTCAGCGGGGATTCCATCCGCTCCCGTAGCCTGGTTGTTCTTAAGCTGTCTTATGGCTTTTTCTACCTTATGCAGTGCTGGGGTTTTACGGAGGTGGTGGCGGGTAGTATACTGCGGGATGTAGTTGAGAACACTCGAGTCAAAGGCTGAGTCTCGATTGAGGAGTTCTTCGAAGTGCTCCTTCCAGTGGGCCCTGACTGCCTCGATGTCCTTGATGAATGTTTCCCCGTTCTTGGCCAGCAGTGGGGTGGGGCCTTGGAGGTTTGGACCGTAGGTGGCCTTGACTGTGATGAAGAATCCTCGCACATCATGGCTGTCGGCCAGTTGCTGTATCTCCTGTGCTTTCTCCATCCACCATCTGTTCTTTAGGTCCCGGATTTTTTGTTGGACCTTGGCCTTAAGCCGTCTGTAATGCTGCCTTGCTGCTTCCAAGTTGGGTTGTTGTTTACGGCTCAGAAATGCCCTGCGCTTGCGATCTATTAGCTCTTGGATCTCCTGGTCATTTTCATCAAACCAGTCCTGGTGTTTCCTGGTTGAGTGACCGAGCGTCTCTTCGCAGGCACTGGTTATGGAGGCCTGGAGGGCAGACCAAGCACTGTGGGCATTCTGCGTCTCAGGGTCATCAAGGCGCGCCAGGTTAGCTGTGAGGCGCTGACTGTATATGTTTTGTATGTAAACTTGTATATAGCTTGTACAGCCACCAGTGGGCTCATCCCCTGGAGTCCCAAGGGATCTCACAATCCCTTGGGAGCACAGGTACTTAAGGAGGCCTCACAGACTGGAGAGGCACTCTGGAGACCTGCAATAAAAGACTAAGATCACATTTTGAGCTCCAGTCAGACTCTTTATTCATATATAACAGAATAGAGCTCTCTTAGCTGAGTCTTTAAGTGCCCCGGCATTGACATTTTTGCGGCATTGCTTTTTGCTGCCCTCGCCGCTTTGGGGCTATAGAAACATAGAAAATAGGTGCAGGAGTAGGCCATTCGGCCCTTCGAGCCTGAACCGCCATTCAATGAGTTCATGGCTGAACATGCAACTTCAGTACCCCATTCCTGCTTTCGCGCCATACCCCTTGATCCCCTAGTAGTAAGGACTACATCTAACTCCTTTTTGAATATATTTAGTGAATTGGCCTCAACAACTTTCTGTGCTAGAGAATTCCACAGATTCACCACTCTCTGGGTGAAGAAGTTTCTCCTCATCTCTGTCCTAAATGGCTTACCCGTTATCCTTAAGACTGTGACCCCTGGTTCTGGACTTCCCCAACATTGGGAACATTCTTCCTGCATCTAACCTGTCTGAACCCATCAGAATTTTAAACGTTTCCATGAGATCCCCTCTCATTCTTCTGAACTTCAGTGAATACAAGCCCAGTTGATCCAGTCTTTCTTGATAGGTCAGTCCCATCATCCCGCGAATCAGTCTGGTGAACCTTCGCTGCACTCCCTCAATAGCAAGAATGTCCTTCCCCAAGTTAGGAGACCAAAACTGTACACAATACTCCAGGTGTGGTCTCACTAAGGCCCTGTACAACTGTAGTAACACCGCCCTGCCCCTGTACTCAAATCCCCTCGCTATGAAGGCCAACATGCCATTTGCTTTCTTAACCGCCTGCTGTACCTGCATGCCAACCTTCAATGACTGATGTACCATGACACCCAGGTCTCGTTACACCTCCCCTTTTCCTAATCTATCACCATTCAGATAATAGTCTGTCTCTCTGTTTTTACCACCAAAGTGGATAACCTCACATTTATCCACATTATACTTCATCTGCCATGCATTTTGCCCACTCACCTAACCTATCCAAGTCACTCTGCAGCCTCATAGCATCTTCCTCGCAGCTCACACTGCCACTCAACTTAGTGTCATCCGAAAATTTGGAGATACTACATTTAATCCCCTCGTCTAAATCACTAATGTACAATGTAAACAGCCGGGGCCCCAGCACAGAACCTTGCGGTACCCCACCAGTCACTGGCTGCCATTCTGAAAAGTACCCATTTACTCCTACTCTTTGCTTCCTGTCTGACAACCAGTTCTCAACACACTACCCCCAATCCCATATGCTTTAACTTTGCACATTAATCTCTTGTGTGGGACCTTGTCGAAAGCCTTCTGAAAGTCCAAATACACCACATCAACTGGTTCTCCCTTGTCCACTCTACTGGAAACATCCTCAAAGAATTCCAGAAGATTTGTCAAGCATGATTTCCCTTTCACAAATGCCTTGTTGACTTGGACCTATCAGGTCACCCCTTTCCAAATGCGCTGCTATGACATCCTTAATAATTGATTCCATCATTTTACCCACTACCGATGTCAGGCTGACCGGTCTATAATTCCCTGTTTTCTCTCTCCCTCCTTTCTTAAAAAGTGGGGTTACATTGGATCACTTCCTATGGAGTGGAGGGTAGCCAAAGTCTATGGAATGTTGGAAAATGACTGTCAATGCATCCGCTATTTCCAAGGCCACCTCCTTAAGTACTCTGGGATGCAGTCCATCAGGCCCTGGGGATTTATCAGCCTTCAATCCCATCAATTTCCCCAACACAATTTCCCGACTAATAAGGATTTCCCTCAGTTCCTCCTCCTTACGAGACCCTCTGACCCCTTTTATATCCAGAAGGTTGTTGGTGTCCTCCTTAGTGAATACCGAACCAAAGTACTTGTTCAATTGGTCTGCCATTTCTTTGTTCCCCGTTATGACTTCCCCTGATTCTGACTGCAAAGGACCTAAGTTTATCTTTACTAACCTTTTTCTCTTTACATATCTATAGAAACTTTTGCAATCCGTCTTAATGTTCCCTGCAAGCTTCCTCTCGTACTCTATTTTCCCTGTTCTAATCAAACCCTTTGTCCTTCTCTGCTGAGTTCTAAATTTCTCCCAGTCTCCGGGTTCGCTGCTATTTCTGGCCAATTTGTATGCCACTTCCTTGGCTTTAATCCAATCCCTGATTTCCCTTGATAGCCACGGTTGAGCCACCTTCCCTTTTTTATTTTTACGCCAGACAGGGATGTACAATTCTTCTAGTTCATCCATGCGGTCTCTAAATGTCTGCCATTGCCCATCCACTGTCAACCCCTTAAGTATCATTCGCCAATCTATCCTAGCCAATTCACGACTCATACCTTCAAAGTTACCCTTCTTTAAGTTCTGGACCATGGTCTCTGAATTAACTGTTTCATTCTCCATCCTAATGCAGAATGCCACCATATTATGGTCACTCTTCCACAAGGGGCCTCGCACAAGATTGCTAATTAATCCTCTCTCATTACACAACACCCAGTCTAAGATGGCCTCCCCCCTAGTTGGTTCCTCGACATATTGGTCTAGAAAACCATCCTTTATGCACTCCAGGAAATCCTCCTCCACCGTATTGCTCCCAGTTTGGTTAGCCCAATCTATATGCATATTAAAGTCACCCATGATAACTGCTGCACTTTTATTGCATGCACCCGTAATTTCCTGTTTGATGCCCTCCCCAACATCACTACTACTGTTTGGAGGTCTGTACACAACTCCCACTAACGTTTTTTGCCCTTTGATGTTCTGCAGCTCTACCCATATAGATTCCACATCATCCAAGCTAATGTCCTTCCTAACTATTGCATTAATCTCCTCCGTCTCTCTTTCCTCCTTCAAGACGCTCCTTAAAACCTACCTCTTTGACCAAGCTTTTGGTCACCTGCACTAATTTCTACTTGTATGGCTTGGTGTCAAATTGTTTTAGCTCAATACTCCTGTGAAGTGCCTTGGGACATTTCACTATGTTAAAAGGCGCTATATAAATGCAAGTTGTTATTAGAAATACACCAAGAAAATACTATGGATGGGTGGGCTAGATGGACCAAAGGTTTTCTCCTGCCTGAAACTGTTACCTTGCAACATTTACATAATTAATACACCACACTTTCCCATATTGGTGGGTGGCAAGTATTCTAGATAATCCTCAAACATTTCCAACCTCCACCTCGGCGAAGTTCCTCACAGCTTAATTCTTAACAAGTTAAATTTAGCTCACATGCAATTTAAATCCCCCGAGTGCTGCTGCTTGGGGACTATACCTAGATTATTTAATAAAATGGTGCCTCCCTCAAATCACTTCAAACTGAGACAATGTAAGTTCATTTAGGCAGACTTGTGAACTTCTACACCAACTATAATACAGATTATTTATTTGAGAACAGAAAGAGAGGGTAGTTTCTTCGGCCTTAGTCTACAAATGCTTGGAGGGGGTCAGAGGTCACGCTTTTGGTTTCTGCCCAGCCAGATAACAAACAGTTTTGCTCACTGCAGAAAATCTGGTAAGGGACACACACACAAAGAATGAGAACTCTCCTTGTAGAAATGGCAATCAAGTTCAGAGGAATTACTGATCAGCAAGTTATATTTAGCCTGTGAAGAGGGACCGTGCGACATGCTGTTATTTTCTATGTTACGTTACAAAATAAGCTGTAATTAATTTACTGTATTCATTGCTATTTGTTCATGGACTGTACAATAAATTTGCCTGTTTGTTTATATTGGGCCTCACCCCGCCAGACTGTTAACCAGTGCACCTTTTGGAAGATTGAAGGAGCAGACATGGTGGCATGTTCAAGATTATAGTATCCAGTTCAGATAACAAGGGGTTACCATTGTTATGACATCAAGTAATGCTATTGTAGGACTAAGTATCCGCCAACAAGGTAAACCCATCGTAAGAGACGCGGATCTGCTTAAAACAACGTGCATTTATATAATGTTTTTAACATAGAACATTTTCCAATGTGCTTCTCAGGATGCCCAGAAAACAATGGATGTTGAGCCAAAGAAGATTAGGAGGGATGATTAAAAGCTTGGTCAAAAAGTGGGTTTTAAGGCTGTTTTAAAACTGGAGAGGGATTTGGGTGAAACTGATGATGCTAAATCAGAGAGAATATCTAGTGCAGACTTCAAATTTGTAACAGTCAACCAACCATTCAAGCTTTTGTCCATAATGGACCACAAATTCTTTCCGAGGTACAAGTGAGGTCCAGTGTGGTCATTAAGGGTATATATCCGCGTGGATTAAGAACTGGTTAAAGGACAATTAGAGTAGCAATAAATGGGTCACCCCCAGGTTGGCAGGTTGCAACTAGTGGGATGTCGCAAGGATGTGCGCTGGGCCCTCCGCTATCTACAATCTACATCAATAACCCAGACGAGGGGACAGAGCGAAATATATCAAAGTTTGCAAATATAAAGCTAGGTGGGAAAGTAAGCTGCGAGGAGGTTTACAGGGCCTGCAAAAGGGATATAGACAGTGTTATGTCATTACTCAAATGGCACAAAACCCATACGAGGCACATTCTATGGACAAGGTCACTCTGACCTGAACCTTTATTCACAGGGTCAAGAGATGACGACACTGCGTGGGACCTCTCTTTATATACCTGGATGACCAGGTAAGGAGTGTCTCCCACAAGTTCATACCCCTCCCTGTGGTCAAGGTGTGCATTGCTTAAGTATATACAGTATTGCAGTGGTGTTACATACATGACATCACCTCTCTTTCTCCACCCCCCAAAAAAGTCTTATTGGGATCATAGGTTAAGTCTTTCAGGTGGTCTATGCTCCCTCGTGGAGCGCCACGGTTGGGGCTCTGGTTGTTGAGCCTTGGCGTGAGTGTCTGTCACCTGTGGTGATTCCGGCCTGTACAGGCCGACCGCCGGGACTGTGCATCCTGCTGAATGTTCTTGTTGCTCGTTCACTGGCGGCGGTGCGAATACCATCTCATGATCTTCCTCAGGTTCCTCAGTGTCTATGCTGAACCTTTTTTTTTTTACTTGGTCCAGATGCTTATGGCATATCTGCCCATTGTTGAGTTTAACCACGATAACCCTGTTCCCCTCTTTGTCTATTACAGTACCCTCAAGCCATTTGGGCCCCACGGTGTGATTGAGGACAAATACGGGATCATTTATTTCTATACATCTCTCCCTTGAGTTTCAGTCATGGTACTCGTTTTGGGACTGGCGCTTGCCCTCAACTGTGTCGGTCAGGACTGGTGAATGAGGGGCAACCGAGTTTTGAGTGTTCGTTTCATAAATAGCTCAGCGGACGGGACCCCTGGGAGCGAGTGCGGTCGGGACCTATAGGCCAGCAGGAGGCACGATAGGCGGCATTGAAGGGAGGGTCCTGGAATCCTGAGCATGCTTTGTTTAATGATATGGACCGCACGTTCTGCCTGGCCATTGGAGGCCGGCTTGAACGGTGCTGTCCTGACATGGTTGATGCCATTGCCTGACATGAACTCTCGGAATTCGTAGCTCGTGATACATGGGCCATTATCGCTAACAAGGATGTCCGGCAAGCCATGGGTTGCAAAGACCGCACGTAGACTCTCCACAGTGGTGGATGTCTTGCACGAATTCAAAATGATGCACTCGATCCATTTCAAGTACGCATCTACCACAATGAGAAACATTTTTCCCATGAACAAGCACATGTAATCTACATGAATACATGACCGTGGCCTGGTGGGCCAGGGCCACGGGCTGAGCGGGGCCTCCCTGGGGGCATTACCTAGCTGGGCACACATCGTGCACCTGCGAACAGTGTTCCAGGTCTGAATCAATTCCTGGCCACCAAACATGTGACCAGGCAATGGCCTTCATCAGAACGATGCCAGGATGCTCACTGAGGAGTTCCCTGATGAATGCCTCACTGTCCCTCTGGGGCATGACTACCCGGCTGCCCCATAGTAGGCAGTCAGCTTGGATGGAGAGCTCATCCATCCGCCTGTGAAACGGTCTGACCTCCTCAGGGCATGCTCCCTGTGCGGGCGCCCAATCCCCAGTCAGGACACATTTCTTAATCAGAGATAGGAGGGGATCTCTGTTTGTCCAGATTTTGATCTGGCGGGCTGTGATGGGGGAGCCTGCACTGTCAAAGGCATCGACAGCTATGACCATCTTAGCGCTTTGTTCCGCTGCCCCCTCGGTGGTGGCCAGTGGAAGCCTGCTGAGCGCGTCAGCGCAATTTTCGGTGCCCGGCCGGTGCCGGATGGAGTAGTCATAAGCAGCCAGCATGAGAGCCCATCGCTGTATGCGAGCTGGCGTGTTGGCATTGACAACATCCCTGTTGTCAGACAGCAAGGCTAAAGGCTCGTGGTCCGTTTCTAATTCGAAGCTCCTGCCAAAAAGGAACTGATGCATTTTTTTTTTACACCATAGACACACACGAGTGCCTCCTTCTCAACCATCCCATACCCCCGTTCTGCTTGAGCACGCGACCTGGAAGCATAAGCCACAGGTTGTAGTTGGCCCTCAGCATTACTCTGCTGCAACACGCACCCGACCCCCATCGGACGATGCATCACGTCAGAACCAATTTCTTACAGGGGTCGTACAGGGTCAATAACTTATTTGAACAAAGTAGGTTCCGCACCCGATTGAAAGCCCGTTCTTGACAGTCCCCCCAAAACCAATCACAACCCTTACACAGGAGCACGTGAAGCGGCTCCAACAACGTGCTTAAGTTCGGCAGAAAGTTCCCGAAATAGTTCAACAGTCCCAAAAATGAACGCAACTCCGATGTGTTGCAGCGCCTGGGTGCTCGTCGAATCGCCTGTGTTTTGGATTCGGTGGGCCGAATCCCATCTGCAGCAACCCTCCTACCCAGGAACTCTACCTCAGGAGCCAAAAACACACATTTAGACTTCTTGAGTCGCAGGCCTACCCGGGCCAGTCGGCGTAGCACCTCCTCCAGGTTGTGTAGATGTTCCTCGGTGTCACGACCCGTGATGAGGATGTCGTCCTGAAATAAGATTGTTCCAGGAATGGATTTAAGCAGGCTTTCCATGTTTCTTTGAAAAATTGCGGCCGCTGATCGAATGCCAAACGGGAACCTGTTGTAAACGAACAGTCCCTTGTGCGTAGTGATGGTGGTCAGTAGTTTAGATTCATCAGCCAGTTCTTGGGTCATGTAGGTTGAAGTGAGATCCAACTTGGTAAACAGCTTGCCGCCTGCCAGCTTGGCGAAAAGATCCTCCAGTCTCAGGAGCGGATATTGGTCTTTAGGGGACATGTTGATATCAATGGTGGATCGGATTCGGCGGTGGTCCGTTCAGCAGTCATCAGCTCCTGTCATGGCGTGGGTGATGCGCACATCCTTGCGATCCCTGACTTGGACGATGATGTAGTCGAGCAGGTGCCAGTGTTTGGAACGAGGGTATTGCCACGATGCCTTGTACTTGTCCCTCTGGCGGAACAGGGTGTTGGTGATGACAAGGTCATGTTCTAGACATTTTGTCAGGCGTAGGGTACCGCTGGAGTTGGTATTCCCTACTCCCTCTCTGTCGATCAAGCCTCCCCAGAGGGCTATGTCCTTGCCGACCCTGGTGTTGAAGTCACCAAGGAGGATCAGTTTGTCATCCACAGGGATGCGGGACAGAGATTTTGCGAGGTTGGAGTAAAAACCCTCTTTGGTCTCATCTGTCGCATCGAATATTAGGGCGTATGCACTGATGACTGTGGCGCATTGATTCCGGGATAGGGTGAGTCGGAGAATCATGAGACGTTTGTTAACCCCGCAAGGGGAGTCTTTGAGGACAGGAGGGGCCACATTGCAGCAAGGTCTGGGGGGGGCGAAGTGTGTTGGAGGGGCGGGCCTGGGGGCTGTGTCTCGGTGCGGGGAGTGTTCAGAGTGGGATGGACGGGTTGACTGCGTAGATGGCGGTTGGTGGATGTGGTGTGGTTGGCGTCGCGGGGGCGTGGCTCCGGGGTGGCCGGGGCTGGGGGCTCGACATCCGGGGGTGTTCGGCATTTGGGAAGGATTCTGACGGGACGGGGCGGATTTGGGTGCGGGGGGAGTGTTCCCGGTGTTGAGTGGGTCCGGAGCCGGAGGGGGGGCACACTCTTGGGATGGGGCGTGGGCTGTTTTGGGCTGGGATTGGGAGAGACTTCTTCACTCGGGGAGTTGTTCGCCTGTGGGGTTCCCCGCCGCGGAGAGTTGTTGATGCCAGTTCATTGGATGTGTTCAGGAGGGAATTGGATGTGGTCCTTGCGACTGAGGGGGGGGGGGGGGGCGGGTGTGGAGGGGAGGTGCTGGGCTGGGTGATCAGCCATGATCTTGTTGAATGGTGGTGCAGGCTCGAAGGGCCGAATGGCCTACTCCTGCACCTATTTTCTATGTTTCTATGTTTTTGACCAGCTCGTTTTTGATGGTGAAACCGGCTCCGTGGAAGCGGCGTTCTTCCTCTGGTTTCCCTTTCCAGAAGAAGGTGTAAGACTAAACAAACAATAACTACTTAACACTCCTGCTAACAATCAAGGTAACCAAAGCATTGAAAAAAGGATTTCAAGAATAATGTCTCAAATTCAGGTCATACACAGATATCTATAATGGAAAGGGGTTTGATAATATTCCTTAAAAAAAAAGGACATTTTGCTTCTGTGACCACAATTTCACATCTTAAGGCCTGATCTATCTCTGCAATCTGAAAGAGATTTGTTGGGAAACCACTGGCCAATTAAGCTACGCTTCACAACACTCTCGATCACCATTCAGAGACCAAAAGGATGATCCAGAACTTGATGGCCTCCTATGTGAACTGCATCTCCATCGGTAGCTTTAACTGCCAGTCATCCAAGCAGGTGTCGACATATCTAGGTATAGATAAACTGCAGTGACAGACAAAACATGTTGTAAATCTTAAGGTTGATTAAATGCCGACGGGAGGACGCAGTACTAGCAGCTGTAATCATGGAAAATGAACTTCAAGAACCTTCTCTGATGTTGTCAAGTGATTAAGTTAGTCATCATCATAGAGGTCTATTGCAGCGAGCCAGTCTCCTGAACAACTTGCCTGACTAACTTGGAGCACTGTAAAAACATCCTGAACTTTTGCTGACTGAAATACATTTTCAAGGAAAAAAAATAAACTGGCAAATATTTGAGACATGAAATAGTGCAGGTAAAATTGTTTTTACTCCCAATCAATAGGACCTGTTCATGGCTGTCATAGCCAGCAGGCTGATTATCTTATCTGTAAGTCACTTGTTTAAGATGTCTCAAGTAGTCAAACTGAACAACGTCATTAAGTTTTGAGAGACAGGGGAAACATAGAAACATAGAAAGGGGCAAAGGGGATGAGAAACCAGTTCAAAGCCTGTTGATCGTTTTCCTGACCCATATGTCTGTTATGCTTTCCTATTTTGATACAAAATGGGAGAGTTCACAGGTGGCAGCTGGAACAAGTCGTCGCTGGGGAGTAGCTGGAATGGAGCTGTTGACATATTGGTTCCCTACCTAGATTGAAACCCTTGGCATCAGGACCTACAATGGATTTGAGTAAAGGGAAAGAACAGATCTGGAAAAAGAAGAAACACAAAGCCCCTGCTGCTCACACTCCAAAAACAACAAACTTAGATAGGGGCATTGTGTCCCCAAGCTATTTGGCAATGAAGGATTTTGCTCTGTAATAGTTCCTACTAAAAGAGCGCTCTTGGCACCAACTATTGCAGAGCTCAACATATTGCTGTTGAAAGGTCAACGGAGCAATGTTCTCACGTTTACCCACTGGTGACCTGGTATTGTGCCTAATGGTATTTGGAATGGAAGGAACATGAAACCAACACATTAAAATTAATTGCAAGTGCTTTAAAATGAACAAAATGGTCACCACCAGTGTCTGTATTAAAAAGTCACAACTTTGAGTTGTATAGTACAACAAATTTTGAGTCCATTATAGATTCCGAAACTAATTTTCTGGTTTAAGATTACGGTACCAGTGTTCAAATTTGCTCTTAAGCATCAACTGGAAAGCTAAAAGGGGTCAACTACCTAAAAATACCACATCAGTGATACTGATACACAAGTAAGGCAAAGTTGTAATTATACTACAACTACATAAGGAAAGAAGAAAATCCACAGATAAAATTTAACAGTACAATATGAATTATAGGGGGGGTTCTAATGGTTTGACAGCAATAAAATTCTACATGATATTCATCACAACTTATCCATTAATTCAATTTCTGTTGGACCATACCTTTGTTCCCAGCACTTTGACTGCACAATACTGAGCTGCTATAGGATGTAGAAGATTGAGTTTCAAACTGTAATCGTCTTCTGCAGAAAGCTTCACTGAAGCATTCACCTATAAAATAAATGACAAATCATTCACTCATTTGGTTACTCAAGTTGATCCTGTTTTCTACCCCTTTGGAAACAATCTGCAGAAAATATGCAACATGTATGTAACTATGCTAATTCTTAGACATATTCATTCTTAGACATACACATTCCTAATTACCAACTGTTGGTTTTAGTCCTCACTAGTTTTTATTTCACAAGTCTAAAAGCAACCTCTCTTCTCCACCACTACCTCCTCCAAGTAGTCTTGTTCAAACTTCACTAGAACAAGTCCCAATTTAAGAAACTTAAGCAAAAGCAAAATACTGCGGATGCTGGAATCTGAAATAAAAACAGAAAATGCTGGAAATCTCAGGCAACATCTGTGGAGAGAAACTCTAACGTTTCAGGTCATCAGAATCGTTAAGAAACTTAAGACTCTAATTTATATTTTATGCAAAGGGACAGTGTTGCTCAGTTCAAAATTATGGAGAAAATCTTAAAGATTAGGGAGATACTAACTGGGAGCAGTTAGGATCAAACCACCCCTTCCTAGATCTTGGGCCCAGGCTCTTTTAACTCTCATTTACATCCTGCCGATCAGCTAACAGCCCAAAATGAGTGTAAAGAGGCAACTGGATGGCTGTCGGCAGGCCAAGATGGGTCAGCCCCTGAGAGTGTCCATCAGAGTAGAGGGGGTTTCAGCATGGTCTTGTAGGTATGGGGTCGGGGGGGGGGGGGGGTGGGGGGGGGGGGGGGGGGGGGAGTCCAGGGCAGCAGAGGTCCAGCCTTTCTTTGTGGGGCCTGGAGGTGCCCCTTAGGGCCCTGAATGGCGTTTAAAGACTTACTTTTTGTGGTCTTCACTTCTCCTCCACCACTGAGTCTTTGTAGCACACTGGTTAAAAAAATAAAATCAACCGACTCGTTAGCTATCCGCCTATCATTTAGGAGGTGCGGCAAATGAGGGTACGGGGCCCAGAAGAGCCATGGGAAGCATGGGCCAGCCCACACTGCGATGTGTGCGCACTAGATCCGTGCAGCAGAGCAGGTCTCCGGTCGTCCTGGTTTACCCTTGCCACTGGTGCAACGGTCACCACACGTTAAAAAAAATCTACGCACAGGCATTTTCTACCCCTGGAGTTCAGGACTGGAATATCGGATTCTCCATTGAAACATCTATGAACTCATCCCTTTTGGTGTGGAAGCAAGTCATCCTCGTTCGAGGGACCGCCTATGATGATGATTAGAAAATACTGCACTGAGTCATCGCAATATGCAGATTAAAGGGACACAATGAACCACGTTTCATGATATTTAAAAATAAATTATTGCAAGATTTCAGGAAGTTGCAAATGAGCAAATCTGTCAATTTTCAAGTGGGGAAATTAATAAAAATGAAACAAATCTTACATTAGAAAATTCGTAAGTACTTTATCACAGCCACCAGGCCTCCAGTCTTTCTGATCATTGAAGTAACTGGTACTCTAGATTCAGTGCACAGTAGTAGCAAACATCAAGGATACTGCTTTATAATGGAGGCCAAATTTGCTTTTACTACAAGGGATTCTGTGGGGTTTTTTTTAAACAAACTTTTGGGGAAAATCACATGATGTTAATTTGTCAGTTTTTCTCTGACAAGTGAAAACCACTGGCCTTTGGGTAGGTATTATCTTCTTCACCTACCAACTTCAGCAGAGATGAGCTCAAATATAGCATTGAGAGCATGACCAGACCAAAATAATGAAAACTGAAATCTATAGTCAAAACTTGCCAAAGAATTTCTAACGCGGAGGTTGATAATTTAAAATTCACACAGTCTGACAGCGCCACAACAGATGAAGCAGATGGTGTGAGCAATATTTAAAAATTAAATGTCTGGAACTAGCTCGAGCAGTGGATTACGTGTTCTTTTATCTCTGGGGACTGAAATTTAAATTCAGTCTAGATTAATTGGAAAGATGAACACTCCCCTTGCTGCAGCTTGTAAGGGTACAGGTTAATGTAATTTTAGACAATTTAAAATTGAATAAATCTTGGTCCACAACATGGAACTGGCTATAATGGCACTAAATCAATACTGTTTCCCTTTGAGATAGCAATGATGCCTGCTGTGAAAAGGGGAAATGCAAACTGTCAGGTCTAGTATAATCAGATGTAAAATTTCCTCTACAGCACCCCAATAGAAAAATAGCTTCCAAAGAAAATGTACCATCTCCTAGACATACACCAATGTTCACTGAGAATTGGAGGTTAGGCCATTCTAATATACTTCTACTTATTACTGACATAACAGGAGAAAGCTGGCTATCTTATATTTGTAGCCCCTAGTTTTTGATTTTCTCAAATGGAAACACCTTTACGTCTACCCTATCGAACATCTTCATAATTTTAAAGACCTCTACCAGGTCACCTCTCTGTCTTCCCTTTTCTAGAGAATGACACTGAATTTACATAATTTGTTCAGTTTAAGTGCATGACAGACAAGTATTTTAAACCCAACTGTCATTTATGAAAACCCAAACAGCCACAGGAATCAGTGAAAGGGTATTTAAGTGGTTGGACCTGTTCAGTGAGTTTCATTATCAGAGGGTAGTCAAATTGATTGAAATTTTATAGGAAAAGATAACCCAAAAAGATTAAAAGGTAAGAAAAGGAGTGTGTTTATAAATGGTATCTGTAAAAGAATATATCGTATTAGATTGTGATTCTATCCTAACTCACACCAAGTCCCATTCTCCCATCACCCCTTGTACCTGCTGCCCTAAATTAGCTCCCAGGTCCAGCAATGCATCAAATTTAATTCTTGTGTTCAAATCCCTCCATGTCCTTGCCCCTTCCCATCTCTGCAACCTCCCCCAGCCCTACAACCCTCCAAGAACTCTGTATTCTTCCAATTCTGGCCTCTTGTGCATGCCTGGTTTTCTTTGTCCCACCATTAGCAGCCATGCCTTCAACTGTCTAGGTCCCAACCTCTGGAATTTCCTTCCTAAATCTCTCCACCTCTCTCTCCTCAAAATTTACCTCTTTGACCAAACTGTTGGTCACCTGTCCTAATATGTTATGTGGCTCGGTGTCAATTTTGGCTGATAACGTGCCTGTGAAGTGGCACGGATTTTACTACGTTAAAGGTGCTATGTAATTGAAGGTTGTTGCTGCTTTTGAGAGCTGAGCTAATCTAAGGTAATAGGATTTAAAAAGACCCAAAAGCATTAATGGCATTAAATGGGTATTTGATCAGGAAAGAAATTTAGGGGTTATAGTGAATATATCTATGGGTCCATCAGCATAATACATAGCTCAAGTTTAAAAAAAGGTAAATAAGATAAACATTGCAAAAGAGCAATAGGACTCAAAAAAATAAGTTGTACTTTTGCTGTTTAACATGTTGATCAGACTCTATTGACTAACGTATGCTGTTCTGGACATCAAAGCCCTTGAAAGGATAAAGGTGAGCAATGATTTAGGGTCTCAGAAATTTGAGGAAAAGGTAAGGGAGCTGAACTTGTTTTCTTTGAATACTTGGTTACATGCTGAGATTCAAAAATTCAAGATTGTTAAAGTGATAACTGATCCAGACAAATTGTTTATAACGATAGAGTTTACATAACAGGCAACACATCAAAAACTGGGAAGTTATATTTGAGGAAGTCAGATGGCACTTTATCACCCAAAGGGTAATACAATAGTGGCATAAATTGCTAGCAAGGAACACAGTAGACAATATAAATTAGTTCAAGACAATTAGATGTGTTCCTGAAAAGAGAGAAGTGGAAAATATGTGGAGAAGGCATTTAAGGCAGAAGGCTTTGACCCATGAATTAGGTACAAGTTTGGTAGGCCTAATAGACTTTTTTGTTCTCCAAAATTCTTATGATCTAAATTGTATTAAGTTAGGTTATTTTAACACTTGTTTGATTTGCCAAATCCAAAGCTGGAATTAAAAAAGGTACAACTGCACATTCAAATGAACATTAAAAAAGGTTAAAAGTTAAATAATTTTAATATAAAGTAACTTTGTAGCTACGATCAGCTCAGAATCAGTTTGAAATTCAATTAACACGAGAGTCAAAAGGCTGCATTTTCCGAGGTCCTTTCATAAATCAGGACACATGCTCCAATAGCTGCTATTGTCAATAGGTTAAAAAAGCAGCAACAGGGAGCTAAACAAACTTGGGAGTAAATTCTCAATAACATTTGACTCTTTACAATATTTTTTCTAAGAAAGTCCATTCTTCCAATGAATTATGCTTGATTCCACCAGATTATCAATTAACCCAACTCCTACTGGTGCATGCCCGAGAAATAGTAATGTTATCTTAAGTGCCCTGTGGATCTCTCTAAATCGGCAGAAACCATTGCATTTTCAGTCTATAAAGCTGAAACTAAAAATTATTGTATGAAGCAAAATCACACACAAATACTGTTGAGTCATATCAGATAGTAATACAAGACTGCATTTAACTTCACATTACTTGCTCCAAATCAACAAAAGATTTTGATGTTGTAACAGTTCTCCTCAGCAACTGTTGAACATGAGTCCATGCTGCAAAACTTTACATGAAAAATTAATTTCAGAGCTCCTACAAGCCCCCACTCATACAGAACATGCAGCAACAGCCTGCCTATGCATCTCCCTGGGCTTTGTTGCCCAAGCTAGCATAAAAGAATGTACTGTTTTCAATTAATCAAAACTTATAATTACTTTTTACTGTGGATAACAGAGACAAAGGGTCTCCTCCATATGTGTAAACGACTTCAACATAAACTAAGTCTCACCAACTAAGATTTAATTAGATTCAATACAGGATAGTTTATGTATTTGCCTCTTGTGCTTCAGAAATCCATTACTTTTTAGTAATGTGGTTGTCAGTAACAAATTAAATTTATGATAACAACTTGCATTTATATAGCTTCTTTATAGGAAAATGTTGCAAGACACCTCACAGAAGAATATTAAGATAAAAAGTGACACCGAGCCAAAGAAGATTATAAGAGGGGTGATGAAATTCTTAGTCAAAGAAGTAGGTTTTAAGGAGGTTCTTAAAGAGGGACAGATGGAGAGGCAGAGGGGTATAGGGGAGAGAATTCCAGAAATAGGGTAGGGCGAGGCAATGAAGGGGATTCAACAGGAGGATGAGATTTTCAAATTGGAGGCGTTGGGGAACCGAAAACAAATATGAGTCGGTGATCACGGGTAATGGGTGATCAGGACTTAGCGCAGGATAGAATAACTAGCAGCAGAGTTGGGATGAGCTGAAGTTTATGGAGGGTGGAGGATGAGAGGCTAGAATAGTCCGACGTGGAGCTGAGAAAGACATAGATGAGGGTTTCAGCAGCAGAAAGGCTGACGCAGATGCAAAGATAAGTATTGTTACGGACGTGGAAGTAGGCAGTATTTGTGATGGAGAAGATATGGGGTTGGAAGCACAGTTCAGAATCAAATAGAATGCCGAGGTTGCAAACCGTCATCTTCATCCTTAGACAGTAGCCAGGGAGGGGGATGGAATTGGTGGTGTGGGCATGGAGTTTGTGGCGGGGCCAAAGATAATTGAGGAAATTGCCGTTTATGCAGGACTGGATGTCGAACTAGCAGGCAGACAATACAAAAGCAGTGGAGGGAGTCAAGGCAGGTGGTGGAGAGGTAGAGCTCGGTTTTGTCAGTGTACATGTGGAACCAGATGCAAGGGTGGGACAAAATATCAATCTTTGGGGTCTCTAGAGGCAACATGCCGGGGAAGAAATAGAAGCCATTGCTGGTGATGGTCTGGCTATGATTGAATAGTTCAGAATAGAACCAAGAGAGGGTAGTCCCACTCAGCTGGACAATGCAGAAGAGGCATTGGCGATGTGGTGGCCATGTCAAATGCTGCAGAGAGGTTGAGAAGGACGAGGAGGGATAGTGCCCCATGGTTAGAGTCACAGAGGATGTCATTAGTGACAATGATTAAGGCCGTTTCAGTGCTCAGTAAGTAACTTGTTAACAGTGTTGTCGCCAAATTAAGTGTATCTGAAGGTTAAGTCATGGCAGGAGAGCTCGGTCGGGTGTCATGCTCCTCCTGTACCATGTGGGAACTCAGAGACGACTCCAGTGTCCCTGACGACTACGTGTGCGGGAAGTGTATCCGCCTCCAGCTCCTGACAGACCGCGTTGCGGAATCAGAGCCGATGGTGGATTCAGTCTGGAGCATCCACGATGCGGAGAATGACGTGAGTAGCACGTGTAGCGAGTTGGTCTTACCGCAGGTGAAGGGTCCACAGCCAGATCGGGAATGGAAGACCAGCAGGAAGAGCAGTGCAAGGAAGGCAAGTGCAGGGGTCCCCTGCGGTCATCCCCCTGCAAAACAGATACACCGCTTTGAGTACTGTTGAGGGGGATGACTCATCAGGGGAGGACAGCAGCAGCCAAGTTCATGGCACCATGGCTGACTCTGCTGCACAGGAGGGCAGGAAAAAGAGTGGGAGAGCGATAGTGATAGGGGATTCAATTGTAAGGGGAATAGATAGGCGTTTCTGCAGCCGCAACCGAGATTCCAGGATGATATGTTGCCTCCCTGGTGCAAGGGTCAAGGATGTCTCGTAGCGGGTGCAGGACATTCTGAAAAGGGAGGGTGAACAGCCAGTTGTCGTGGTGCACATTGGTAACAACGACATAGGTAAAAAAAAGGGGTGAGGTCCTACGAGATGAATTTAAGGAGCTAGGAGCTAAATTAAAAAGTAAGACCTCAAAAGTAGTAATCTCGGGATTGCTACCAGTGCCACGTGCTAGTCAGAGTAGGAATTGCAGGATAGCTCAGATGAATACGTGGCTTAAGCAGTGGTGCAGCAGGGAGTGATTCAAATTCCTGGGGCATTGGAACCGGTTCTGGGGAGGTGGGACCAATACAAACCGGACGGTCTGCACCGAGGCAGGACCGGAACCAATGTCCTCGGGGGAGTGTTTGCTAGTGCTGTTAGGGAGAAGTTAAACTAATATGGCAGAGGGATGGGAACCAATGCAGGGAGACAGGAACCAATGCAGGGAGACAGAGGGAAACAAAATGGAGACAGAAGCAAACGACAGAAAGGAGGTGAGTAAAAGAGGAGGGCAGAGAAACCCAAGGCAAAAAACAAAAAGGGCCACTGTACAGCAAAATTCTAAAGGGTCAAAGTGTAATAAAAAGGCAAGCCTGAAAGCTCGGTGCCTCAATGCGAGGAGTATTCGGAACCCAGGAGAGGGCTCTGAGCTAGTGAGAGTGGGTGAGAGCTCAGATGAACAGGACCCCAAGAAAGAATGCAAAAGGCAGGAGGCAACAGAGCAGAGTAGCACTGGGGTAAGTGTAAACCACAAGGTGATAGGAAGGGACAATATGTATGAATATAAAGGGGCTGCAGGAGGGGTCAAAACTAAAAATCATGGTTTAAAAACTAGTATTAAAACACTCTACCTAAACGCACGCAGCATTCGAAATAAAGTAAATGAGTTGACGACACAAATCATTACAAATGGGTATGATTTGGTGGCCATTACAAAAACGTGGTTGCAGGGCGGCCAAGACTGGGAATTAAACATACAGGGGTATCTGACAATTCGGAAAGATAGACAAGAAGGGAAAGGAGATGGGGTAGCTCTGTTAATAAAGGATGATAATCAGGGCAGTTGTGAGAGACGATATTTGCTCTAATAAATGAAATGTTGAATCATTGTGGGTGGAGATTAGAGACAGTAAGGGGAAAAAGTCACTGGTGGGCGTAGTTTATAGGCCTCCAAATAATAACTTCATGGTGGGGCGGACAATAATCAAGGGAATAATGGAGGCATGTGAAAAAGGAACGGCAGTAATCATGGGGGATTTTAACCTACATAATCGATTGGTCAAATCAAATTGCACGGGGTAGCCTTGAGGAAAAATTCATAGAAAGCATATGGGATTGTTTCTTAGAACAGTATGTTACAGAACCTACAAGGGAGCAAGCTATCTTAGATCTGGTCCTGTGTAATGAGACAGGAATAATAATCGATCTCCTAGTAAAAGATCCTCTCGGAATGAGTGATCACAGTATGGTTGAATTTGTAATACAGATTGAGGGTGAGGAAGTAAGTGTCTCAAACGAGCGTACTATGTTTAAACAAAAAGGGGACTACAGTGGGATGAGGGCAGAGTTGGCTAAAGTAGACTGGGAACACAGACTAAACGGTGGCACAATTAAGGAACAGTGGAGGATTTTTAAGGAGCTCTTTCATAGTGCTCAACAAAAATATATTCCAGTGAAAAAGAAGGGCGGTAGGAGAAAGGATAACCAGCTGTGGATAACCAAAGAAATAAAGGAGAGTATCAAATTAAAAACCAATGCGTATAAGGTGGCCAAGGTTAGTGGAAAACTAGAAGATTGGGAAAATTTTAAACGGCAGCAAAGAATGACTAAGAAAGCAATAAAGAAAGGAAAGATAGATTACGAAAGTAAACTTGCACAAAACATAAAAACAGATAGTAAAAGCTTTTACCGATATATAAAACAGAAAAGAGTGACTAAAGTAAATGTTGGTCCCTTAGAAGATGAGAAGGGGGATTTAATAATGGGAAATGTGGAAATGGCTGAGACCTTAAACAATTATTTTGCTTCGGTCTTCACAGTGGAAGACACAAAAACCATGCCAAAAATTGCTGGTCACAGGAATGTGGGAAGGGAGGATCTTAAGATAATCACTATCACTAGGGGGGGGGTAGTGCTGGACAGGCTAATGGGACTCAAGGTAGATAAGTCCCCTGGGTCCTGATGAAATGCATCCCAGGGTATTAAAAGAGATGGCGGAAGTTATAGCAGATGCATTCGTTTTAATCTACCAAAATTCTCTGGACTCTGGGGAGGTACCATCGGATTGGAAAGCAGCTAATGTAACGCCCGTTTAAAAAAAGGGGGCAGACAAAAGGCAGGTAACTATAGGCCGGTTAGTTTCACATCTGTAGTGGGGAAAATGCTTGAAGCTATTATTAAGGAAGAAATAGCGGGACATCTAGATAGGAATAGTGCAATTAAGCAGACGCAACATGGATTCATGAAGGGGAAATCATGTTTAACTAATTTACTGGAATTCTTTGAGGAAATAATGAGCATGGTGGATAGAGGTGTATCGATGAATGTGGTGTATTTAGATTTCCAAAAGGCATTCGATAAGGTACCACACAAAAGGTTACTGCAGAAGATAAAGGTACGCGGAGTCAGAGGAAATATATTAGCATGGATCGAGAATTGGCTGGCTAACAGAAAGCAGAGAGTCGGGATACATGGGTCCTTTTCGGGTTGCAAATCGGTGGTTAGTGGTGTGCCACAGGGATCGGTGCTGGGACCACAACTGTTTACAATCGACATAGATGACCTGGAAGAGGGGACAGAGTGTAGTGTAACAAAATTTGCAGATGACATAAAGATTAGTGGGAAAGCGGGTTGTGTCGAGGACACAGAGAGGCTGCAAAGAGATTTAGATAGGTTAAGCGAATGGGCTAAGGTTTGGCAGATGGAATACAATGTCGGAAAGTGTGAGGTCACCCACCTTGGGGAAAAAAAAAACAGTAAAAGGGAGTATTATTTGAATGGGGAGAAATTACAACATGCTGCGGTGCAGAAGGACCTGGGGGTCCTTGTGCATGAATCCCAAAAAAGTTAGTTTGCAGGTGCAGCAGGTAATCAGGAAGGCGAATGGAATGTTGGCCTTCATTGCGAAAGGGATGGAGTACAAAAGCAGGGAGGTGTTGCTGCAACTGTACAGGGTATTGGTGAGGCCGCACCTGGAGTACTGCGTGCAGTTTTGGTCACCTTACTTAATGAAGGATATACTAGCTTTGGAGGGGGTACAGAGACGATTCACTCGGCTGATTCTGGAGATGAGGGGGTCACGTTATGATGATAGATTGAGTAGACTGGGTCTTTACTCGTTGGAGTTCAGAAGGATGAGGGGTGATCTTATAGAAACATTTAAAATAATGAAAGGGATAGACAAGATAGAGGCAGAGAGGTTGTTTTCACTGGTCGGGGAGACTAGAACTAGGGGGCGCAGCCTCAAAATACGGGGGAGCCAATTTAAAACTGAGTTGAGAAGGAATTTCTTTTCCCAGAGGGTTGTGAATCTGTGGAATTCTCTGCCCAAGGAAGCAGTTGAGGCTAGCTCATTGAATGTATTCAAATCACAGATAGATAGATTTTTAACCAATAAGGGAATTAAGGGTTATGGGGAGCGGGCGGGTAAGTGGAGCCGAGTCCACGGCCAGATCAGCCATGATCTTGTTGAATGGCGGAGCAGGCTCGAAGGGCTAGATGGCCTACTCCTGTTCCTAATTCTTATGTTTACTTATGTTTATGATTAGAAAGATTCAAAGATCGAGCTGTGGGAAAGATAGGCAGGGATTTGGAAGGCAACAACATATTCAAGAATCTTGGAGAAAAAGGAAGAAGTAGTTGGAGACTGAGCTTGGATACAGAGCTGGCTGAATCGCAATCAGATCACAAGCAGAGTGGAATAATTTAATGTTTGTCGGAATTCGAAGGAGGAGGAGGAGCTTCTTGCGTCAACCTCGAGAGGAGTGGAGCCACAGAACGAGAGGACTCAAGTTCAGTATCTAGATATCTAATATTTAGATTCTGTGTGTTTAGTATCTTAGTGTTTTTTTTTAAATTAAACTTGAATAAATAATTTTGTCTTTTTTCTCTCTAAGTTAGGGCAGTGGGTTAAACTAAGAAGTTTCGTTAGTATTCTAATAAATCGAGGCATGGCAGGGCATCACAGTCCTGACGAATGCATACCTGTGCCATGTGGGAATTCCAGGATGCTTCTCGTGTTCTGGACAACCTCAAGTGCAGGAAATGTCACTAACTGGAGGAGCTCGATCTCCGGGTTTCAGAGCTTGAACAGCGGCTGGCGTCACTGCAGTGCATCTGCGAGGCTGAGAGCTACATGGATAGCATGTTTCAGAAGGCAGTTACCCCACAGTTTAAGAGTTTGCAGGCAGAGGGGGAATAGGTGACCGTCAGACAAGGAGGACCAGACAGGTAGTGCAGGAAACCCCCCCCCCCCCCGAGTACATCTCACTCTCCAACCAGTTCTGAATACTGGTGAGGGCGATGGTTCCTCTGGAGAGTACAGCCAGAGCCATGGCCATGGCACATGGGTGGTTCAGTTGTACATGGGGAGAGGAGGAAGGTCAGGAAAGCAATAGTAACAGGGGATTCAATAGTTCGGGGAACGGACAGGCATTTCTGTGGCCGCAGACATGACTCCAGGATGGTATGTTGCCTCCCTGGTGCCACGCTCAAGGAGCGGCTGCAGGATATTCGGGGGGGTGGGGTGGGGGAACAGCCAAAGTCGTGGTCCATGTCAGTACCAAAGATATAGGTAGAAAGAGGAATGAGAATGAGGTCCTTAAGGCAGATTTTAGGAGCCAGGAAAGAGATTAATAAGCAGGACTTTAAAAGGTGGTAATCTCCGGATTACTCCTGGTGTCATGCGCTAGTGAGTGCAGAAATTGGAGGATAACACAGAAGAATGCATGGTGCAGGAGGGAGAGCTTTAGATTCCTGAGGCATTGGGACCAATTCTGGGGAGGTGGGACTAGTAACAAGCCAGACGGGTTGTACTTCAACAGGGCCAGGACCAATATACTCGCAGGGAACTTTGTTAGTGCTGTTGAGGAGTGTTTAAACTCGCTTGGCATGGGGATGGGAACCAGAGTGTAGATTCAGAAGGAAAAGCAGCAAAGCTGGAAAAGGAAGGCAGAAAATTAATAAGCGAGTTTGGAAGGCAAAGAAAATAAAGGCTAGAAAATAAACAAGAGGGTTTGACAGTGCTTAATAGTATATATTTCAATGAAAAGAGTTCAGTGAATAAGGCAGATGAACTGCAGGCACAAATAGATATGTGGAAGTATGATATTATAGCTATTACTGAAACAAGGCTGAAAGGGGCAGCACCCACATTCCTGGTTACAGGGTTTTCAGACAAGATAGAGAGGGCCCCAATATTGGTAAAAAAACAATTACAGCTGTGAGGAGGGATGATATGTTAGAAGGATCATCAAATGAGGTCATATGGATTGAACTAAAAACCAAAAAAGGGGCAATCACACTGCTGGGAATGCACTATAGACCCTCAAGTAGTCAGAGGGAGACAGAAGAGCAAATATGTAGGCAAAAATAATTGGGCAATAATAGATTACAACTACCTCAATATTAACTGGGATAGAATCAGTGTACAAGGTATATAGAATTCTTAAAATGCATTCAGGAGAACATTTTTAAGCCAGTACATAGCAAGCCCAACAAGAGAGGGGCGGTTCTGGTCTTGGTTTTAGGGAATGAAACTAGGCAGGTGGAAGGGATATCAGTGAGAGCATTTTGGTGGTTGTGATCATAATTCAGCTAGATTTAGCGTAGTTTTGGAAAAGGACAAAGATAGACCTGGAGTAAAAGTTTTCCATTGGGGAAAGGTCAATTTAACTAAGCTGAGATGTGATTTAGCAAAAGTGGATTGGAATCAACGACTTGAAGGTAAATCAGTGCCAGATAAGTGGGAGGTATTCAAGAAGGAGATGGTGAGAGTTCAGTGCAAATATGTCCCCACAAAGAAAAATTGTGGGACTCCCAAATCTAGAGCCCCCTGGATGTCAAGGGGTATAAAGAGTAGGATAAGGCAAAAAGGGAAGCTTATGTCAGGTACCGAGAGCTAAATACTATAGAAAGCCTAGGAGTATAGAAAGTTGAGGGGTGAAATTAAAAAGGAAATTAGGAAAGCAAACAGGGCATGAAAAAATATTGGCAAGTAAAACCCAAAGAGGTTTTATAAATACATAAAGAGCAGGAAGATAACTAAAGAAAGTGTAGAGCCTATTACAGTCCAAAAAGATAACCTGTGCGTTGAAGGTGCATACTCTATGTGGGTATGGTTCACAATGAATAGTTTGCATCGGTCTTCACAAAAGAGAGGGACGATGCAGACATTGTAGTTAAGGAGTTTTAAATATTAGATGAGATAAATATAGTGAATATTAAGGGTTTAGCATCTTTGAAAGTAGATAAATCCCCAGGTTGTTAAGAGAAGCAAGGGAGGAAATAGCGGAAGCTCTGACCAATTTTCCAATCCTCTCTGGTGACAGGTGTGGTATCAGAGGACTGCTAACTTATACCATTGTTTAAAAAGGGATAGACCGAGTAATTACAGGCCAGTCAGCCTAACCTCGGTGGTGGGCAAATTATTAGTAAAAATTCTGAGGGATGGTATCAATCATCATTTAAAAAGGCACGGATTAATCAAGGACAGTCAGCATAGATTTGTTAAAGGAAGATCGTATCTGACTAACTTGATTCAATTTTTTTTGAGGTGGTGAGGAGGGTCGATGAGGGTAGTGCATTTGATGTAGTCTACATGGATTTTACCATGGGTTTTGGCAAGTTCCCACATGGCAGACTGAGCAGAAAAGTAAAAACCCATGGGATCCAAGGGAAAGTGGCAAGTTAAATCCATAATGACTCAGTGGCAGGAAGCAAAGGGTAATGGTCGCTGGGTGTTTTGTAACTGGAAGGCCGTTTCCAGTGCAGGATGAAAGCTGTACACTGCAGGAAGTAAAGTGACAAATGGAATTCCATTTGAAAAAGAGAGTGTTAATGCATTTGGGGAGGGCAAACAAGGCAAGGGAATATGCAAAAAATGGTAGGATACTGGGAAGTGCAGAGGAACAGAGGGACCTTAAGAGTGCAGGTCCACAGATCCCTGAAGGTAGCAAGACAGGTAGATAAGGTGGTTAAAAAGGCATACGGGATACTTTCTTTTATTAGCCAAGGCATCGAATAAGAGCAGAGAGATTATGCTTGAACTGCGTAAAACACTAGTTAAACCACAGCTAGGGTATTGCACACAGTTCTGGTCACCACATTATAGGAAAGATGTGATTGCACTAGAGAGGGTACAGAGGAGATTTACGAGAATGTTGCCAGGACTGGAGAATTATAGCAATGAGGAATGATTGGTTGGGCTGGGCTTGTTTTCTTTGGGACAGAGGAGGCTGAGGGGAGACTTAATTGAGGTGTATAAAATTCTGAGGGGCTTAGATGAAGTGGATAGGACCTATTTCCCTTAGCAGAGAGGTCAATAACCAGGGGCCTAGATTTAAAGTAATTGGTAGAAGGATTAGAGGAGAGTTGAGGAGAACATTTTTCACCCAGAGGGTGGTGGGAGTCTAGAACTCACTGCCTGGAAGGGTGGTAGAGGCAGAAACCCTCAGCACATTTAAAAAGTACTTGGATATGCACTTGGAAGTGCCTTAACCTACAGGGCTACGGACCAAGAGCTGGAAAGTGGGATTATGCTGGATAGCTCTTTTTCGGTGACGATTGGCCAAATGGCCTGCTTCGGTGCTATAAATTTCTATGATTCTATAAGATGGGGTGGTAGTTTACAAAGACAGGGGGATTTCGAGGGTGGTTTTTTGAAGAACGGGTTGCTAACTGTTTGAAAGGGGAGTGGGGCTGGGGGGGGGGGGGGTGGGGGCTGGAAAGAGTAATTGGAGAGGAAACCGTTTACAATGTCAGCTAGTTTGGGGACTAGGAGTTAGGTCATCAGCAGTTAGCAGGAATGAGGTTTAGAGGAGGTGGGTCTGATGGGCACAATGAGCTTGGAGAAGGTATGATGGAAAACAGGAGAGAAGCTGGAGAAAAACCACAGGTTCAGGGTTGGGGCAAGGGGGAATCTTGGGGCGGGGGGGGGGGGGGGAGGGAGTTCGGTTTGGTGGGCAAGAGGAAGCAGGAGGGATGCAGCAGAATCAACTGAATTGCTGGTTTTAATCACGGTGCCAAAAAATTCCCTGAGCTCCTCACCCTTGTTGAAGGCAAGGGCAGAGGAGGGAGGCGTTTTAAGGAGACATTTTGTAGTGTAGAAGAAGCCAGAGGTTAACTTTGAAATCCACGTTGATTATAGCCTCATAACAGCGGGGGCAACAGAAATGCTGCTGCAAAAAAAATCAATGCTGAAGCACTCAAAGACCCTGCAAAGAAAGCCCTAATCAGCCAACACCTCACAGCCAAGCTGACGATTACCAATGAACCAGAGCCGCAGAGTGTCCACAGTGCCTGGTCTGCCCTCAAGTCCACCAGAATTAGCACCTGCGAAGAGACTCTGTCACTCGACCAGAAAACACCAAGACTGGTTCGATGAGAAACATAGAAAATAGGTGCAGGAGTAGGCCATTCGGTCCTTCGAGCCTGCACCGCCATTCAATAAGATCATGGCTGATCATTCCCTCAGTACCCCTTTCCTGCTTTCTCTCCATACTCCTTGATCCCCTTAGCTGTAAGGGCCATATCTAACTCCCTCTTGAGTATATCCAATGAACTGGCATCAACAACTCTCTGCGGCAGGGAATTCCACAAGTTAAAAACTCAGTGAAGAAGTTTCTCCTCATCTCAGTCCTAAATGGCCTACCCCTTATCCTAAGACTATGTCCCCTGGTTCTGGACTTCCCCAACATTGGGAACATCCTTCCCGCATCTAACCTGTCCAGTCCCGTCAGAATCTTATATGTTTCTATGAGATCCCCTCTCATCCTTCTAAACTCCAGTAAATAAAGGCTCAGTTGATCCAGTCTCTCCTCATATGACAGTCCAGCCATTCCTGGAATCAGTCTGGTGAACCTTCGCTGCACTCCCTCAATAGCAAGAACGTCCTTCCTCAGATTAGGAGTCCAAAACTGAACACAATATTCCAGATGAGGTCTCACCAAGGCCCTGTACAACTGCAGTAAGACCTCCCTGCTCCTATACTCAAATCCCCTAGCTATGAAGGCCAACATACCATTTGCCTTCTTCATCGCCTGCTGTACCTGCATGCCCACTTTCAATGACTGATGAACCATGATACCCAGGTCTTGTTGCACCTCCCCTTTTCCTAATCTGCCGCCATTCAGATAATATTCTGCCTTCGTGTTTTTGCCCCCAAAATGGATAACCTCACATTTATCTACATTATACTGCATCTGCCATGCATTTGCCCACTCACCTAGCCTGTCCAAGTCACCCTTAGTGTCCTCCTCACAGCTCATTCCGCCACCCAGTTTAGTGTCATCTGCAAACTTGCAGATATTACACTCAATTCCTTCTTCCTTCATCTAAATCGTTAATGTATATTGTAAAGAGCTGGGGTCCCAGCACTGAGCCCCGCAGCACTGCACTAGTCACTGCCTGCCATTCTGAAAAGGACCCGTTTATCCTGACTCTCTGCTTCCTGTCTGCCAACCAGTTCTCTATCCACATCAGTACATTACCCCCAATACCATGCTCTTTGATTGTGCACACCAATCTCTTGTGCGGGACCATGTCAAAAGCCTTTTGAAAGTCCAAATACACCACATCCACTGGTTCTCCCTTGTCCACTCCGTGAGTTACATCCTCAAAAAATTCCAGAAGATTCGTCAAGCATGATTTCCCTTTCATAAATCCAGAAAGACCAAGAGATCCAGGAGCTAATAAACCACAAACGCAAGGCATTTTTGAACTGGAAACACCACAACTCGAGTGAAAGAAAGCAACTGAAGGCCGACGTCCAACAAAAAACTCGAGGCCAAAGAACAGATGGTGGGTAGAAAAAGCGCAAGAGATCCAGCAACTAGCTGACAATCGCGACTTGTGTGGATTTTTTAGCGCAGTCAAGACCTACAGCCCAAGCACTCAAGGTCCTATTCCACTGAGAGCCAAGGGCGGAGAGGTGCTCATCAAGGACAGATAGGCAGTCAGTGCCCGCTGGAAGGACCACTTTGAGGATCTTCTCAACCAAGACTCTGTCTTTGATGTGAGTGTTCTTGACTCCATCCCACAGCATGCTACCAGTCACCACCTCGGCACAATTCCAGCCCAGCTCAAGATTGAAAAGGCCATTCGACAACTAAAAACAAGACCTCAGGAGAAGATGGAATCCCTGCCGAAGTACTAAAGCATGGCGGAGAAGTACTCAATGCGAATCATGACCTCGTCTCTCTTAGCTGGAAGGAGGAGAGCATGCCATGGGATCTCAGACGCAGTAATCGTGACCACCTTCAAGAAAGGTGACAAGTCCGACTGCGGTAATTACAAAGGAGTTTCCATGCTGTCTGCCGCAGGGAAAATCATCGCAAGAATCCTTCTCAATTGTCTCCTCCCAGTGGCTGCAGAGCTCCTCCCCTAGAGTCCCAATGCGGATTCAGCCCACTAAGGGGAACGGACATGATCCTCACCACGCAACAAATCCAAAAAAATATAGGGAGCAACATCAACCTCTATACATGGCTTTCTTTGACCTCACAAAGGCTTTCGACTCAGTCAACCATGAGGGATTATGGCCTTCTCAAATTCGGCTGTCCTCAAAAATTTGTCACCATTCTCCGCCCGCTTCATGACGACATGCAAGCCGTGATTCTTACCAACCGATCCACCACAAACCCAATACAAGTGCAGACCGGCGTCAAGCAAGGCTGTGTCATTGCACCAACACTCATCTCAATCTTCCTGGCTGCAATGCTTCATCTCACCTTTAACAAGCTCCCCGCTGGAATAGAGTTAATCTACAGTACAAGCGGAAATTGTGCAACATCCGACGCCTCCAGTCTAGATCCAAGGTTATTCCAACCTCGTCATTGAATTACAATATGCAGATGATGTTTGTGTTTGTGCACACACGGAGTCCGAATTCCAAACCATTGTTGACATCTTCACTGAGGCGAACGAGAGTCTGGGCCTTACATTAAACATCAGTAAGACAAAGGTTCTCTACCAACCCTGCCCCGCCACACAGTTCTGCTATCCGATTATCAAGATCCATGACAAGACCTTGGACAATGTGGATCACTTCCCAGACATCGATGAAGTCCAATATCGTCTTCAGTGTGCCAGTGTAGCCTTCGGCCGCCTGAGGAAAAGAGTGTTCGAAGACCATGACCTCAAACCTGGCATCAAGCTCATGGTCTGCACAGCAGTAGTGATACCTGCTCTCCTATATGCTTCAGAGACATGGACTATGTAGGCACCCCAAAGCACTGGAGAAGTACCACCAACACTGCCTCCACCAAATCTTGCAAATTCATTGGCAGGATAAGCGCACCAATGTCAGCGTTCTCTCAGGCTAACATCCCCAGCATCGAGGCAATGACCACACTCCATCAGCTTCGATGGACGGACCACATTGTCCGCATGCTTGATACTAGACTCCCGAAAAAAACAAGCACTCTACTCAGGGCTATGTCATGGCAGGTGAGCCCTAGGAGGGCAGAGAAAACACTTCATGGACATCCTCAAAGCCTCCTTGGAAAAAATTTAACATCCCCACCGACTCCTGTGAATCCCTGGCCCAGGACTGCTCAAAGTAGAGGAGAAGCATCCGAGAAGGCGCCAAACACTTCCGAGTCTCTTCGCCGGGAGCACGCGGAAGCCAAGTGCAAACAGCGGAAGCAGCGTATGACAAATCAAGCACCCCACCCACCCATCTCTCCAACCATCATCTGCCCCACCTGTGACAGAGACTGGAGATCCTGCATTGGTCTCATTTCAGTGTGGAAGCATGTCATCCTCGACTCTGGAGTACTGCCTCAGAAGAAAGAGGAGTAGTAGTGAATAGTTTTGGAAGAGGAGAGCAAAGCCCAATAGGTCTGGATGTGGCCCAGCCAGATCCGGCGATAAGATTCCTAAAGTAGCTGCATGCCAGATATGTTGAAGTCTGTGCCCCTTGGACTTGAGGGAGCCATCAGGGAAAACATCAGGGTGGAAGAGGGAAGTGTTTTATTCAAGACAAGGGCATCAAAGGCAGGGGTGAGGTAATGTTTAAGCAGCTCAACAGCTGAAGTAGTGTTGCAAATGGGGGAACCAAAGATTAGACAGTTGGGAGATTGAGTGCGCAAATTTAAGTGACACAGAAAAGTTTCCCCCCAGGGTAGACACAGAGGAATTGGAGTTGGAAGAGGATAGGGGGTCTGAATGGTGATACAAGGAAGTGATCAGAGATGGCCTTGCCTATGATTGAGACAATGGGATTATAGAGGGAACATAGGTCGAAAGAGCGATGAGGTCCTGCAGGCAGAGTTTAGGGAGCTAGGAGAGGAATTAAAAAGCAAGACCTCAAAAAGGTAGTAATCTCTGGGTTACTGCCAGTGCCACGTGCGAGTCAGTACAGAAATAGGAGGATAGAGAAGATGAATGCGTGGCTGCAGAGATGGTGCAGGAGGGAGGGCTTTAGATTCCTGTAGCATTGGGACTGTTTCTGGGGGAGGTGGGACCTGTACAAGCCAGACATAAGAACATAAGAAATGGGAGCAGGATTAGGCCATTTGGCCACTCGAGCCTGCTCCACCATTAGATAAGATCATGGTTGATCTGATCATGGACTCAGTTCCACTTCCCTGCCTGCTCCCTATAACCCTTTACTTCCTTATCGCTCAAAAGTTTGTCTATCTCCACCTTAAATATATTCAAAGACCCAGCCTCCACAGCTCTCTGGGGCAGAGAATTCCATAGATTTACAACCCTCTGAGAAGAAATTCTTCCTCGTCTCAGTTTTAAATGGGCGACCCCTTATTCTGAGACTATGGGCTAGACTTTCGGCTTCCTTGTCGGCGATTTTCTCGGCGTACAGCTGGTTTTCCGCCCGGCAAGAGTTTCCACTTAAGTTTTTTTCTTTGGTATCGCCCACATCTGAAGTCACCCGCCGGGACCAAACCGCCCACATGCAACGCCAAGAACAACCGCCAGGGTGCAAGTCTGGCCTCAACTGCCGACGTCCAGATCGCCGAGAGAACTGCCCTGTAAAAGCTGCTTAAATAGGGCGGTAAGGGGGTACCCTGCAAAGAAAAGTAAGTTAAAGGTTCTTTATTTAATTTTTTTGAATTTTAAAATGGCGATTAGGTTTAAAACTGTCTTGGGAACGCTTTGTAAGTTTTTATATATTTTTAATGAAAAACATTTTTTTTCTTAAGTTTTCTCC
The DNA here is from genome assembly GCF_044704955.1 of Pristiophorus japonicus. Classification (NCBI taxonomy): domain Eukaryota; kingdom Metazoa; phylum Chordata; class Chondrichthyes; family Pristiophoridae; genus Pristiophorus; species Pristiophorus japonicus. Next base: position 80,070,358 of record NC_091986.1, on the reverse strand, counting down.
CCTCTCTCGGCCCAACCGCAGCCTCAGACTAAATTTTAGTACTTGCCGTCCATTCCGGTAACGACTGCCCATGTTGCTAACTTTCCACTTACCCGCCGAGAAAACCGCCGACAATGAGTGTGCAACACCCATTTTCTTGCCGGGTGATTAGTTTTACTTACTTTAATCATGGAAATTCTCGCCGGCTTTTCTCGCCAACTGTTAGCGGTTCTTCTCAGTGGGCAATTGGGCATTGAGGGCCTTTCGGGAAAGTCTAGCCTCATGTCCCCTAGTTTTACTTTCCCCTATGAGTGGAAATATCCTTTCTGTATCCGTCGAGCCTCTTCTTTGGGCCCAAGTTTCCACACGATAAAAAACGGGCGCCCCTCCGAGCTGGGCGCCCATTTTTCGCGCCGAAAAAAAAACGCGCGATTCTGGAGCACCCTGCAGCTCCATGTCTGCTTGGCGCGGCGCCCAAGGGGGCGGAGCCTACCACTCGCGCGATTTTGTAAGTGGGAGGGGGCGGGTACCATTTAAATTAGTTTTTTTCCTGTCGGCAACCCTGCGCGTGCGCATTGGAGCGTTCGCGCAGTGTGAAGGAAACATTGTCAGTCGGCCATTTTTGTAGTTCTTTGTAGCTGTTTAATTTTTGAACATTTTTTAATAAAAGCACATTGCCCTTCCATGATCAACACTGAGTTTTACAAAAATCTTCACTTGCTCCATTCTAAGTTAGTTTGGAGTACGTTTTCACTGTGGAAACTTTGAAATCAGGTGTCAGTAGCCGGACACGGCCCCTTTTGAAGAAAAAATTCTGTTCCAAAGTGAAACTGTTCTAACTGACTAGAACTGCAGAAAAAAAAAATGTGGAGAATTGCGATTTCTAAGATAGTCCGTTCTCCACCAGTTGCTCCTAAAAATCAGGCGCAAATCATGTGGAAACTTGGGCCCTTTATCTTATTTGTTTTGATAAGATCACCTCTCATTCTTCTAAACTCCAATGTGTATAGGCCCAACCTATGTTCATAAGTCAACTCCCTCATCTGCGAAATCAACCGTGTGAATCTTTTCTCATCAGCCTCCAATGCAAATATATCCTTCCTTAAATATAGAGACCAAAACTGTACACAGTACTCTAAGTGTCGCCTTACCAATACCCTGTACAGTTATAGCAGGACGTTTCTGCTTTTACACTCTATCCCCCTTGCAATAAAGGCCAACATTTCATTTGCCTTCCTGATTACTTGCTGCATCTGCATACTAACTTTTTGTGTGTCATGCACAAGGACCCTCAGGTCCCTCTGTGCTGCAACACTTGGTAATTTTTCTCCATTTAAATTGTAATTTGCTTCTCTATTTTTTCTGCCAAAGTGGATAACCTCACATTTTCCCACATTATACTCCATCTGCCAGATTTTTGCCCACTCACTTAGCATGTCTATATCCCTCTGCAGATTTTTTGTGTCCTCCTCACAATTTGCTTTCCTACCTCTCTTTGCATCATCAGCAAACTTGGCTACATTACACTCGGTCCCTTCATCCAAGTCATTAGCATAGATTTTAAATAGTTGAGGACCCAGCACCAATCCCTGTGGCACCCCACTAGTCACCGTTTGCCAACCAGAAAATGACCCATTTATCCTGACTCTGTTTTCTGTTCGTTAGCCAATCCTCTATCCATGCCCCATGGAGCATGGATACTCCCCAACCCCGTGAACTTTTACCTTGTGCAGTAACCTTTTATGCGGTACCTTATCGAATGCCTTCTGGAAATCCAAATACATGACATCTACTGGTTTCCTCTTATCTACCCTGCTCGTTACATCCTCAAAGAACTCCAGCAAATTTGCCAAACATGATTTCTCTTCCATAAAACCCAATGGACGGGTTGCACCTCAACAGAGCCAGGACCAGTATCCTCACGGGAGGGTTTGCTAGTGCTGTTGGGGAGGGTTTAAACTAGCTTGGCAGGGGGATGTGAACCGGAGAATAGATTCAGTGGGGAGAGAAGCAAAGCTGGAATTGGGCAGCAGAAAAATAGAAAGTGAATTTGGAAGACAGAGAAAACAAGGGCTGGAAAATAGACAACAAGGGTGTTTGGCACCACTAAACGGTATATACTTCAATGCAAGATTATAGGGAATAAGGCAGATGAGCTGAGAGTAGAGAGACACATTTGGGAGTACGATATTATAGCTATTACTGAGAAATGGCTTAAATAAGGGCAGGTATGGCAGCTCAACATTACTGGTTACAGGGTTTTCAGATGAGATAGAGAGGGGACTAAAAATAGGAGGGGGGGCTCGCAATATTAATTAAAGAAACAATTACAACTGTGAGAAGGGATGATATGTTAGAGGGGTCATCAAATGAGGCCATATGGGTTGAATTGAAGAACAAATAGGGGTGAACAAACTATTGGGAGTCTACTATAGACCCCCAAACAGTTAGAGGAAGATAGAAGAAGAAATATGTGGACAAATTGCTGCAAAGTGCAAAAACTATAGAGCTGTAATAGTGGGGGATTTCCGCCACCCTAATATTAACTGTGACAAAAGTAGTGTGAATGTTACAGAAGGTGCGGAATTCCTAAAATACATTGAGAACGTTTTTAGCCAGTCTGCAACAAGTCCAAAAAGGGAGGGGGTGGGTTCTGGATTTGGTTTTCAGGAATGAAGAGGGGCAGGTGGAAGGGATATCAGTGGGAGAGCATTTTGGTGCTCGTGATCATAATTCAGTAAGATTTAGGATAGTTATGAAAAATGGCTAAATATGGACCAGGAAAAAAAGTTTGCAATTGGGGTAAAGCCAATTTTGCTGAGCTAAAGATTTGGCCAGGGGACTGGAAATGGCTACTTGATGGTAAATCCAGTGTCAGAGGAGGCATTCAAGGAGGAGATCCTGAGGGTACAGAGCAAGTATGTTCCCTTAAAAAAAAGGGTGGGGCTAACAAATCTAGAACCCCTTGGGCGTCAAGGGACATACAGGGTAAGATAAAGATAAAAAAGGGAAGCTTATGACAGATACCGAGAATTCAATACTGCAGAAACTCTAGAGTATAAAAATGCAGGGGTGCAATTAAAAAAGGTATCAGGAAAGTAAAGAGAGAGAGAGAGAGAGCATGAAAGAATGTTGACAAATAAAATCAGGGAAAAGTCAAAGATGTTTTATAAATACATTAAGAGCAAGAGGATAACAAGAGAAAGAGTGGGACCTATTAGTGACCAGAAAGGAAATGTGTGTGTGGAGGCAGAAAACTTTTAATGAATACTTTGCATCTGTTTTCACAAAAGAGAGGGGCGATGCAGACATTGCAATGAGGGAGGAGTAGTGTGAAATATTGGACGAGATAAACAGTGAAAGAGGAAGTATTAAGAAGATTAGCAGCTTTAAAACTGGATAAATCCCCAGGCCCAGATGAAATGTATGCCAGGCTGTTAAGAGAAGCAAAAGAGGAAATAGCTGAGGCTCTGACCACCATTTTCCAGTCTTCTCTGGCTACAGGTGTGGTGACAGAGGTCTGGAAGACTGCTATGTGGTACCTTTGTCCAAAAAGGGAGAAAGGGATAGACCAAGTAATTACAGATCAGTCAGCCTAAACTCAGTGGTGGGAAAATTATGGAAAAAATCCTGAGCAACATGTTAAATCTTCATTTGGAAAGACATGGATTAATCAAGGAAAGTCAACATGGATTTGTTAAGGGAAGGTCGTGTCTGGCTAACTTGATTGAACTTTTAGAGGAGGTAGCCAGGAGGGTCTATGAGGGCTGATGTGTATGATGTTGTGTATATGGATTTTAGCAAAGCTTTTGATAAGTAAAAGTCCATGGGATCAAGGGCAAAGTGGCAAGTTGGATCCAAAATTGGCTCAGAGGTGGGAAGCAAAGGGTAATGGTTGATGGATGTTTTTATGACTGGAAGGCTGTATCCAGTGGGGTTCCGCAGGGCTCAGTGCTGGGTTCCTTGCTTTTGGTGGTATATATTAATGACTTGGACTTGAATGTTGGGGGTATGATTAAGAAGTTTGGAGATGACACTAAAATAGGCTGTGTGGTTGAAAGTTGCCGACTGCAGGAAGATATCAATGTACTGGGCAGGTGGGCAGAACAGTGGCAAATGGAATTTAATCCGGATAAGTGCGAGGTAATGCATTTAGGGAGGTGTAATAAGGCAAGGGAATACACATTAAAAGGTAAGACACTGAAAAGTTAGAGGAACAAAGAGACCTTGAAGTGCAGGTCCACAGATCAGGTAGATAAGGTGGTTAAGGCATATGGAATACTTGCCTTTATTAGTCGAGGCATGGAATACAAGAGCAAGGACGTTATGCTTGAACTGTATAAAACACTGGTTAGGCCGCAGCTGGAGTACTGTGCAGTTCTGGTCACCACATTACAGGGAAGATGTGATTGCACTAGAAAGGGTGCAGAGAAGATTTACAAGAATGTTGCCTGGACTGGAGAATTTTGGCTATGAGGAAAGATTGGGGATGCTGGGTCGGTTTTCTTTGGAACAGAGGAGGTTGAGGGAAGACCTGATTGAGGTGTATAAAACTATGAGGGCCTAGATAGAATGGATAGGAAGGAAGGACCTGTTTCCCTTGGCAGAAGGGTCAACAACTAGGGGCCATAGATTTAATGTAATTGGCGGGAGGTATAGAGGAGCTATGAGAGGAAATTTCATTACTCAGAGGGTGGTGGGGGTCTGGAATTCACTGCCTGAAAGGGTGGTAGAGGTAGAAAGCCTCACCACATTTAAAAAATACTTGGCTGTGTATTTAAAGTGCCGTAACACTCAGGGCTACGGACCAAGAGCTGGAAAGTGAAATTAGGATGGATAGTTCTTGGTTGGCTGATGCGGACACGATGGACCGAAATAACCTCCTTCTGTGCTGTAAATCTGTATGATTCTATAACAAAGGTGCCCACCTCAAACGGACAGGCACCTTATTTCAATATTCGCTTGGTGCATTACATAAGAAATAGGAGCAGGAGTAAGCCATTAGGCCTCTCGTGCCTGCTCCGCCATTTAATATCATGGCTGATCTGATCATGGACTCAGCTCCACTTCCCTGCCCGCTCCCCATAATCCCTTATTCCCTTATCCCCCTTGCCCACTTACTCAGCCTGTCTATATCCCGTTGCAGATTTTTTGGTTGGTGGGCCTGTATGTAGGTTTCTGCAATTCTGGTGTGCAGCAAAATTGATATAAAGAACACCAGCTTGTATCAGTGTCGGTCTCCACAAACAATTTAGGCATCACACTCAAAAGCCTGAAGATTGACAGCTAAAAAAGTAATTGACTATATATTTTGCCGATGCGTTTATATATAAAAATACCCACAATGCTTGAATTTTTAACTATATTTCAGTTAAGTTTGATAAGAAATAAAATCAAGTAACTATATCTAGTAGCAGATAGAAGTAACTACGCCAAGCATATTAACTATACCTTGTAGGACATTAGCTGATTTCAGGAGGACATGACATACTGGTGAAATGTGCAGACACATGGCAGATGAAATATAATGCAGAGAAATATGAAGTGATGAATTTTGGAAGGAATATTGAGGAGAAGCAATATAAACGCAATGGTACTATTTTAAAGCAGGTGCAGGAACAGAGAGACCCAGAGATTCACAAATACAAATCTTTGAAGGTGCCAGGACAAGTTGATAAGACTGTTAATAAAGCTTACAAGATCCGTGGTTTCATAAATAGAGGCATAGAGTACAAAAGCAATTTATGAATCTCTTCTTTCTCTTAGGCAGTCCCTCGAAGTCAAGGATGACTTGCTTCCACACTTAAAATTAGTTCTCAGGTGACTCATGAATCTAATGCAGGACCTACAGTCAGTCACAGGTACGGCAGACAGTGGTTGAAGGAACAGGGTGGGTGGGGTGCTTAGGTCGCCATTCGCTCCTTCCGCTGTCTATGCTTGGCTTCAGCTTGTTCCCGGTGGTGAAGAGACTCGAGGTGTTTGGCGCCTTCCCAGATGCTTTTCCTCCATTTTGAGCGGTCTTGGGCCAGGAATTCCCAGGTGTCGGTGGGGATGTTGCACTTTTTCAAGGAGGCTTTCAGAGTGTCCTTGAAGCGTTTCCTCTGCCCACCTGGGGGTCGCTTGCCATGTCGAAGTTCCGAGTAGAGTTTTTGGAGTCTTGAATCGAGGATACAGACGATGTGGACCATCCAACGGAGCTGGTCGAGTGTGGTCAGTGCTTCGATGATGGGGATGTGGGCCTGAGCGAGAACACTGACGTTGGTGTGCCTATCCTGCCAATGGATTTGCAGGATCTTGCGGAGGCAGCGTTAGTGGTACTTCTCCAGGGTTTTGAGGTGCCTGCTGTACATAGTCACTGGGCTAGACTTTCCCTAAAGGCTCTCAACGTCCGATTGCCTGCTGAGAAGAACCGCTAACATTCGTCGAGAAAAGCTGGCAAGAATTTCCATTTTTATGTTTAAAGAAAATAAAACTAATCGCCCGGCGAGAAAATGGGCGTTGCACACTCATTGTCGGCGGTTTTCTCGTGGTAAGTTAGCAACATGGGAGGTCGTTACCGGAATGGACTAAAATTTAGTCCGAGGCTGCGGTTGGGTCTAGGGAGGGGGCAAAACTGAAAAAAATTTCATTAAAAAAAATGTACAAGGCATTCCCAAGACAGTTTTAAACCTAATCGCCGTTTTAAAATTTTAAAAATGAAATAAAGAACCTTTAACTTAACTTTCTTTGCAGAGTACCCCCTTACCGCCCTGTTTAAAAAGCTTTTACAGGGTGGTTCTCTCGGCAATCTGGACTTCGGCGGTTGAGGCCAAATTTACGCCCTGGCGGTTGCTCTTGGCGTTGCATGTGGGCAGTTTGGTTCCGGCGGATGTCTTCAAATGTGGCCGATACCATGAAGAAACTTAAGTGGAAACCTTCGCCGGGCAGAAAAACAGCTGTATCACTGCGAAAATCGCCAACAATGAAGCCGAAAGTCTAGCCCCATGTATGTTAGCCATAAAGGAAGGCGGGTATCACCACTGCTCTGTAGATCATGAGCTTGGTGCCGGGTTTGAGGTCCTGGTCTTCAAATACTCTCTTCATCGGGCGACCGAAAGCTGCACAGGCACACTGAAGGCGGTGTTGGACCTCGTCGTCAATGTCTGCCCTTGTTGACAGGAGGCTCCCGAAGTATGGAAAATGGTCCACGTTGTCCAAGGCCTCGTCGTGGATTTTGATAATCGGGAGGCAGTGCGGTGTGGCGGGGGCAGGTTTTACGGATAGTGCAAGACCCATGATCTCGTACGCTTCGGTGAAGGCGTTGACGATGTCTTGGAGTTCGGCCTCTGTGTGTGCGCATACGCAAGCGTTGTCTGCGTACTGCAATTCATTGACAGAGAATGGGACGAACTTGGATCTGGCCTGGAGGCGGCGGAGTTGATCAGATTCCAGTTTGTTCTGTAGATTAGCTCCACTCTCGCGGGGAGCTTACTGAGGGCGAGAGGAAGCATTGCAGCAAGGAAGATCGAGAACAGTGTTGGTGCGATGACACAGCTTTGCTTGACTCCGGTTCGGACGTGAATTGGGTCTGTTGTGAATCCGTTGGTAAGGATCATGGCTTGCATATCGTGAAGTAGGCGAAATATGGTGACAAACTTTTGAAGGCAGCCGAATTTGAGGATGCTCCATAATCCCTCACAGTTGACAGTGTCGAACTTTGTGAGGTTAAAGGCGGCCTTGTACAGGGGTTGGTGCTGTTCCCTGCATTTCTCTTGGATTTGACACATGGTGAAGATCACATCCATTGTGCCCTTTAGTGGGCAGAATCTGCATTGCGACTCCAGGAGGAAGTCTTCAGCCACTCAGAGGAGACAAGAGAAGAGGATTATTGAAATGATTTTCCCTGCAGCAGACAGCAGGGAAACTCCTGTTATTACTGCAATCGGAATTATTGCCTTTCTTGAAGATGTTCACGATTACGGGCATCTCTGATGTCCCCTGGCATGCTCTCCTCCTTCCAGATGAGAGAAATTAGATCATGTATTCACGACAATAATGCTTCTCCACCATGTTTTAATGCTTCGACGGGGATTCCATCTGCTCCCGAGGGCATGTTGTTCTTCAGCCGTGTTGGCCTCTTCTACCTCATGCCGGCGGGGGTTGTGCTGAGATGGTGGTGGGTAGCATGCTGCGGGATGGAGTCGAGGACACTCACATTGAAGAGTCTCAGTTAAGGAGATCTTCAAAGTGCTCCTTCCAGCAGGCAATGACTGCCTCTCTGTCCTTGATGAATACCTCTCTGTTCTTGGTCAGCAGTGGGGTCAGGCCGTGAGTGGTAGGTGGTAGGTGGTAGGTGGTAGGTGGTCTTGACTGCGCTAAGGAATCCTCGCGCGTCGTGGCTGTTGGCTAGTTGTTGGATCTCCTGCCCTTTCTCTATCCACCATCTGTTCTTTAGCTTGCATGTTTTTTGTTGAACTTCGGTCTTGACGTCTGTAGAGCTGCTTTCTTTCTCTCGAGTTGTATTGCTGTTTTCAGTTCAGTTCAGCTTATTAGCTCCTGGATCTCTTCTGCATTCTCGTCGAACCAGTCTTGGTGTTTCCTGGTCGAGAGACCGAGCATCTCTTCACAGGTGTTAATTATGGAGGCTTGAGGGCAGACGAGATGCTGTGGACACTTTCTGTCTCAGGGTCACTGGGAATCATCAGGTTGGTAGTGAGGCGGGGTCTGAATAGGGCTTACTTAGCTGGATCTTTGAGTGCTCCAGCGTTGATTTTCCTGTGGCATTATTACTGTTGCCGACGCTGTTTTGGGGCTTTCTTGATGGTGATCCGTCCAGCAGTCGTCAGCTCCCGTCATGGCATGGGTGATGCGCACGTCTTTGCGTTCCTTCGCTCGGACGATGATGTAGTCTAGCAGATACCAGTGCTTGGAGCAAGGGTGTTGCCATTAAGCCTTGCCTTTATGACTGAACAAGGTTTTGGTTATGACAAGGCCATATTCTGAGCAATACGTCAGGATGAGGGTATCATTGGGAGTTGGTTTTCCCTACCCCCTCCTCTCTGCTGATCACACCTCCCCAGAAGTCTGTGTCCTTTCCAATTCTGGCATTGATGTCGCCAAAACGATCAGCTCGTCACCCGTTGGGACTCGGCACAGGGACTGTTCGAGGCTGGAGCAGAATTCCTCTTTGGTCTTGTCTGTAGCTTCCAGTGTTGGGGCGTACGCGCTGAAGACCGTAGCGCACTGGTTTCGGGCTAGGGCGAGCCAAAGAGTCATGAGGCATTCGTTTATCCAGCATGGGAAATCTCCGAGATGGCCTACGAGCTCATTTTTTTTAAATGGCGAAGCCTACCCCATGGAAGCAGCGTTCTTCTTCTGGTTTACCATTCCAGAAGAAAGTGTAACCACCACCTTGTTCTTTGAGTTGGCTTTCCCCCGCCCGCCGGGTCTCGTTTAGGGCAGCGATGTCTTTCCCAGGCAACGATAGCAATGTGATGATCCAGTCTGTCGCTGTTGGGGTTGTCCATGAAGATCTTGGCATTCCAGGTCCCGAACTTCATTTTCAAGGATGGAAGATGCCTGTGCGTGAATTATTTTAACGTGGGGTGGCTGTTGCACACCAGCTACCACACGGGCTTGGGCAGAGCAAGGTCTTGGTCCAGTGGCAAAGGGATCCAAGACGACTGGAGACCAGGCTCCACAACATAGAAACATAGAAAATAGGTGCAGGATTAGGCCATTCGGCCCTTCTAGCCTGCACCACCATTCAATAAGATCATGGCTGATCATTCACCTCATACCCCTTTCCTGCTTTCTCTCCATACCCCTAGATCCCTTTAGCCATAAGGGCCATATCTAACTCCCTCTTGAATACATCCAATGAACTGGCATCACAACTCTCTGCGGTAGAGAATTCCACAGGTTAACAACTCTGAGTGAAGAAGTTTCTCCTCATCTCAGTCCTAAATGGCTTACCCCTTATCCTTAGGCTGCGTCCCCTGGTTCTGGACTTCCCCAACATCGGGACCATTCTTCCTGCATCTAACCTGTCCAGCCCCTTTAGAATTTTATATGTTTCTATGAGATCCCCTCTCATCCTTCTAAACTCCAGTGAATACAGGCCCAGTCGATCCAGTCTCTCCTCATATGTCAGTCCTGCCATCCCGGGAATCAGTCTGGTGAACCTTCGCTGCACTCCCTCAATAGCAAGAACGTCCTTCCTCAGATTAGGAGACCAAAACTGAAAACAATATTCCAGGTGAGGCCTCACCAAGGTCCTGTACAACTGCAGTAAGACCTCCCTGCTCCTGTACTCAAATCCCCTAGCAATGAAGGCCAACATACAATTTGCTTTCTTCACTGCCTGCTGCATCTGCATGCCAACTTGCAATGACGGGTGTCATGGTACATCAAAGTCTCGTTACATCTCCCCTTTTCCTAATCTGCCATCATTCAGATAATATTCTGCCTTCGTGTTTTTGCCACCAAAGTGGATAACCTCACATTTATCCACATTATACTGTATTTGCCATGCATTTGCCCACTCACCTAACCTGTCCAAGTCACCCTGCAGCCTTTTTGCGTCCTCCTCACAGCTCAGACCGTCACCCAGCTTTGTGTCATCTGCAAACTTGCAGATATTACACTCAATTCCTTCATCTAAATCATTAATATTTGTTGTAAATAGCTGGGGTCCCAGAACTGAGCCATGCGGCACGCCACTAGTCACTGCCTGCCATTCTGAAAAGGACCCGTTTATCCCAACTCTCTGCTTCCTGTCTGCCAACTAGTTCGCTATCCACGTCAGTACATTACCCCCAATACCATGTGCTTTAATTTTGCACACCAATCTCTTGTATGGCACCTTGTCAAAAGCCTTTTGAAAGTCCAAATACACCACATCCACTGGTTCTCCCTTGCCCACACTCTACTCGTTACATCCTCAAAAAATTCCAGAAGATTTGTCAAGCATGATTTCCCTTTCATAAATCCATGTTTGATTTGGACCGATCCTGGCACTGCTTTCCAAATGCGCTGCTATTTCATCTTTAATAATTGATTCCAACATTTTCCCCACTACTGATGCCAGGATAACCGGTCTATAATTACCTGTTTTCTCTCTTCCTCCTTTTTTAAAAAATGGTGTTACATTAGCTACCCTCCAGTCCATAGTAACTGACCCAGAGTCGATAGACTGTTGGAAAATGATCACCAATGCATCCACTATTTCTAGGGCCACTTCCTTAACTACTCTGGGATGCAAACTATCAGGCCCCAGGGATTTATCGACCTTCAATCCCATCAATTTCCCCAACACAATTTCCCGCCGAATAAGAATTTCCTTCAGTTCCTCCTTCTCACTAGACCCTCGGTCTCCCAGTATTTCTGGACGGTTATTTGTGTCTTTCTTCATGAAGACAGAACCGAAGTATTTGTTCAAGTGGTCTGCCATTTCTTTGTTCCCCATTATAAATTCACATGCATATTCCTACTGTTCTCCTTTCTCCTTCCCGCAGGTCCTCTCTCCCTGGAATTCATAAGACGGAGTGGCGGCCTCACGCCCTCGCTGCTGGCTCGTGCTGCTCCTTCACTGGGCCCCGACCCCGCTGCGCCACTCCGGGGCCCGGGCCTCCAGTCAACCTCCGGGCCTCCCGCCGACCTCTCCTGGGTCCCGACCCCACCGCTGGGCTCGACCTCGCTCCAATCAGCTATCTAGGTTCCTGTTGCCCTGTTTAACTCCGTCGCCTTCTCAGGTTGGCTCGCGCTGCTCCCTACAGTGGTTTGCTCCTCCTTTATGTTCCACTCCTGCTGCTGGGTGTTTCCCACCAGGTCGGGTCTGCCGACACGGCGCTGGGTCCTGGGGCGCTCCTTCGGCGCTCCTCCTTTATGCTCCGCTCCTGTTGCTGGTGTTTCCCGCCAGGTTGGGTCTGCTGGCGGTTAGGCCTCAGCTATCGTGTGTCCAATTCTGAGCACCACATTTTAGGAAGCATCTCAAGCCCTTGGTGAGGATGCAGAGGAGATTTACTAGAATGATACCAGAGACAAAGGACTTCAATTATTTGCAGAGACTAGAAAAGCTAGGTTATTCGCCTTGGAGCAGAGATGGATAAGGGAAGATTTTAAAGAGTTACTCAAAATTGAGTTTTTTTTTAAAATAAAGTAGAGAGAGAGAAATCGCTTCCACTGGCAGGAGAGTTGATAACCAGAGGACACAGATTTAAGATAATTGGCAAAAAATTCAGTGGGCAAATGAGTTTTTGTTTTGCACAGCGAGTTTTGATCTGGAATGCACTGCCTAAATGGGTGGTGGGAGCAGATTCAAAAGTAACTTTCAAAAGGGAAATGGATATGTACTTGAAATAGTGGAACGTGTAGGGCAATGGGGAAAAAGTAGGGAAGTGGGACTAATTGGACAGGCCTTACAAAAAGCTGGTACAAGCACGATGGACTGAGTGCCCTCTTTCTGAACTGTTTGATTCCAATTGTTTATATAATGAGGGGGAAAGAGAGAGAAAGAGCTAGAGAGATGCGCACACAGAAACAGAGGGACAAGGGGCTGGAATTTGCCAGATTACCACCAAAAATAACCGCAATGATTATTTAATTAAGATAGGTGGAATATTAATCAACAAATGTAAAAAAATCCGCCCAGCAGGAAAAATCGGTGTTCCACATGGATTCCTGGCGGAAACCGCGATCCTCGTCAAATTCAGTCATATTTTAGTAAATTTTAGTCTAAGGCTACGAGTTGGGCTGAGGTGGGGGGGAAAACACCAGAAATATTTTTCATAAACCAACAAATAAAAAAAAAATCATAAAACAAGCACAGGACCCTTTACCACTGAATCGCTGCAGAAAAATTTAAAAAAACTTTCGGCTCAATTTTCCCCAAGCCCGTTTTCTGGCATAGTGCCAGAGTTACGCCAGGTTTTTTAAACCAGAAACCAGAAATGCAGCAAAAATTTTTTGCCAAAGTTTCCCCGATCTATAATTAGAATTTGGCACCTTGCAGCGTATCCAGTCGCCTCTGGGGTGGAGTCTGCTGTCTGCGCCAAAAAATAATGCATTACCTTCTGCGCATGCGCGTGGAAAAAAAAGTTACGTTTTTGACATCGTTCCAATGGACGCGCATGATCAGTAAAGGCCATTTTAAAGAGCCAGTTGTGTGTGTGTGCGAGAAAGGAGTGCTGAGAGAGTATTGGAAAAATCACAGCTGGAGCAATGCAAGATGCAACGCGGAGCAAAGAACAAAAATTTCTTGGAAGAAGTGGAGGTACTAGTTACTGTGATTGAGACCAGATGGCAGGAGCTGGATACCAACAGAGGTCACATAAAAGTTCCACCAAAAGAAATGAAGAAACGCTGGAACCAAGTTGCAGAAGATTACTTCGCAATGGTAAACACCACGAGATCTGGAAGCCAGTGTATCACAGAAACATAGAAAATAGGTGCAGGAGTAGGCCATTCGGCCCTTCGAGCCTGCACTGTCATTCAATATGATCATGGCTGATCATGCAACTTCAGTACCCCATTCCTGCTTTCTCGCCACACCCCTTGATCCCTTTACATCTAAACCCTTTTGAATATATCTAGCGAACTGGCCTCAACAACTTTCTGTGGTAGAGAATTCCACAGGTTCACCACTCTCTGAGTGAAGAAGTTTCTCCTCATCTCGGTCCTAAATGGCTTACCTCTTATCCATAGACTGTGACCCCTGGTTCTTGACTTCCCCAACATCGGGAACATTCTTCCTGCATCTAACCTGTCCAATCCCGTCAGAATTTTATATGTTTCTATGAGATCTCCTCTCATTCTTCTCAGTTCCAGTGAATATAAGCCTAATCGATCCAGTCTTTCTTCATATATCAGTCCTGGCATCCCGGGATTCAGTCTGGTGAACCTTCGCTGCACTCCCTCAAAATGTCCTTCGTCAGATTAGGAGACCAAAACTGCACACAATATTCAAGGTGTGGCCTCTCCAAGGCCCTGTACAACTGCCGTAAGACCTCCCTGTTCCTATACTCAAATCCTCTCGCTATGAAGGCCAACATGCCATTTGGCTTCTTCACCGCCTGCTGTGCCTGCATGCCAACTTTCAATGACTGATGTACCATGACACCCAGGTCTCAGTGTACATCCCCTTTTCCTAATCTGTTAGCATTTAGATAATATTCTACCTTCCTGTTTTTGTCACCAAAGTGGATAACCTCACATTTATCTACATTATACTGCATCTGCCATGCATTTGCCCACTCACCTCACCTGTCCAAGTCACCCTGCAGCCTGTTCGCATCCTCCTCACAGCTCACACTGCCACCCAGCATAGTGTCATCTGCAAACTTGGTGCTATTACGTTCAATTCCTTCGTCTAAATCATTAACGTATATTGTAAATAGCTGGGGTCCCACTGAACCTTGCGGTACGCCACTAGTCACTGCCTGCCATTCTGAAAAGGATCCGTTTATTCCTACTCTTTGCTTCCTGTCTGCCAACCAGTTCTCTATCCACATCAATACATCACCCCCAATACCATGTGCTTTAATTTTGCACACCAATCTCTTGTGTGGGACCTTGTCAAAAGCCTTCTGAAAGTCCAAAAACACCACATCCACTGGTTCTCCCTTGCCCACTCTACTAGTTACATCCTCAAAAAATTCTAGAAGATTTGTCAAGCATGATTTCCCTTTCATAAATCCATGCTGACTTGGACCAATCCTGTCACTGCTTTCCAAATACGCTGCTATTACATCTTTAATAATTGATTCCAACATTTTCCCCACTACCGATGTCAGGGTAACCAGTCTATAATTTCCTGTTTTCTCTCTCCCTCCTTTTTTAAAAATTGGGGTACATTAGCTACCCTCCAATGCATAGGAACTGATCCAGAGTCTATAGAATGTTGGAAAATGACCACCAATGCATCCACTATTTCTAGGGCCAATTCCTTAAGTACTCTGGGATGCAGACGATCAAACCCTGGGAATTTATCGGCCTTGAATTCCATCAATTTCCTTCACACAATTTGCTGACTCATACGGATTTCCTTCAGTTCCTTCTTCTCACTAGACCATCGGTCCCCTAGTATTTCCGGAAGGTTATTTGTGTCTTCCTTAGTGAAGACAAAACCAAAGAATTTGTTCAATTGGTCTGCCATTTCTTTGTTCCCCATTATAAATTCACCTGATTCTGACTGCAAGGGACCTATATTTGTCTTCACTAATCTTTTTCTCTTCACATATCTCTTGAAGTTTTTGTAGTCAGTTTTTATGTTCCCTGCAGGCTTACTCTCATACTCTATTTCCCCCCTCCTAATTAAACCCTTTTGTCCTCCTCTGCTAAATTCTAAATTTCTCCCAGTCCTTGGGTTTGCTGCTTTTTCTGGCCAATTTATATGCCTCTTCCTTGGATTTAACACTATCCCTAATTTCCCTTGTAAGCCACAGTTGAGCCACCTTCCCCGTTTTATTTTTCGCCAGACAGGGATGTACAATTGTTGTAGTTCATCCATATGATCTTTAAAGGTCTGCCATTGCTTCTCCACCGTCAACCCTTTAAGTATCATTCGCCAGTCTATCCTAACCAATTTACGTCTCATACCATCGAAGTTACCTTTCTTTAAGTTCAGGACCCTAGTCTCTGAATTAACTGCGTCACTCGCCATCTTAATGATGAGGAATTCTACCATATTATGGTCACTCTTCCCCAAGGGGCCTCGCACAACAAGATTGCTAATTAATCCTCTCTCATTACACAACACCCAGTCTGGGATGGCCAGCTCTCTAGTTGGTTCCTTGACATATTGGTCGAGAAAACCATCCCTTATACACTCCAGGAAATCCTCCTCCACCATATTGCTACCAGTTTGGTTAGCCCAATCTATATGTAGATTAAAGTCACCCATGATAACTGCTGTAACTTTATTGCACGTATCCCTAATTTCCTGTTTGATGCCATCCCCAACCTCACTACTACTGTTTGGTGGTCAGTACACAACTCCCACTAGCGTTTTCTGCCCTTTGCTGTTCTACCTATACAGATTCCACATCATCCAAGCTAATGTCCTTCCTTACTATTGCATTAATCTCCTCTTTAATCAGCAATGCTATCCCACCTCCTTTTCCTTCCTGTCTATCCTTCCTAAATGTTGAATACCCCTGGATGTTGAGTTCCCTGCCTTGGTTACCCTGGAGCCATGTCTCCGTAATCCCAATTTCATCATATCCGTTAACAACTATCCGTGCAGTTAATTCATCCACCTTATTACGAATGCTCCTTGTATTGAGACACAGAGCCTTCAGGCTTGTTTTTTTTTTTAAAAACACTCTGTCCTTTTAGAATTATGTTGTAATGTGGCCCTTTTTGATTTTTGTCTTGGATTTTGCCAGTGTAAAAAGAAATGGCAGGACCTTGGTCAAATAATTAGTGTAACTAATATTTTCATTTATTCAATGCAATTGTAAATGTAAAGCTGTAGATGTCCCACCCAGCAGAAAGACATCCTCTCTAAAAAGTTGCATTTTCATCTTTGCAGAGGAAAGTGGCACACACCAAAAGGGAAAGAACTCGAACAGGAGGAGGCCCAGCAAATCTGCACCTACTTACACCCTTGGAAGAGAGAGTCGCTGCTTTGATGGGTCCTGCCTGGAAAAAAGCAATCACCACTGCACAAACTGGGCCCACACTTGAGGGAGAGGGTAAGTCCTGCGAATTCATCATGGCCCTTCAAATCAACCTGCCGCCTGGCCTGCGATGTGTGAGCCTACTATATGCCACCCATCCTGCACTCTTCTCTGCTGCTAACCATTTGACTGTTCTGTTATATTTTGCAGAACTTGAGGCCAACCCTGACAATGCAAAAGATAATTCAGACGAGGATGAGCCTGAAGCGGAGACCATCTTTCAATCCCACCCGCCAGACCAAGAACATGGAGCTGGATGAAGCTCCCACTGTTGCACTGAATATGGAGGAGGTGCCAGTCCCTTCCATGACGAGTGGTTCGAGTGTTGGTGGGACATTCCATGGTTTCCCACCTTCCGAGATTGTGGGTCCCAGTGGTGTGGTGCAGCGAGTCACACCCAGGGCCTCACCATCCCAGGCTGCGGGTTCCAGTGGTGTGATGCGAGCCACACCCATGGGAAGGAGGAGGAAGGAGAGCTCGACCACGCAGGATGTAACAGATGTGATTCAGATGATGTCATTGAGTGCGGAGAGCATTGACCTTACTCGATTACTCCTGGACACTGTCGGGAGAATTGGCAACACTCTCACGAGAAATGGGAACGATATCCGGGACCATCAGTGAAGGAATAGTGGCCATGAGGGAGGGAATGTCAGAGGTAGTGCAAACCACGTCACTGGCCATGAGGGAGGGAATGTTGCAGGCCGCTGAGACACTATCAGGGTGCATGAGGGAAGGCATGTTGGAGTTAGCTACTGCAATAAGGGAACATGTCCAGATGCCACACCCACTGACAGATCGACTGCCACTCCCACTGCAGTCCCCACACCAGCCTCTGAAGCGTCCAAAGCCAGGCCCTCCAACTTGCTGCCTGATGCGGACGGCCTCCACCCTCAAGAGGTGCGCAGTACCCGAGATGTTAGAAGGAATAAAGCTTGGTACCAAGCCCAGGAACACTGCGCCACCACCTGCGGGCAGGGGTGGTGGAAAGTCCAAGACCAAGCGCAGCGGGCGGTCTTAGAATAATGGGATGAGAGATGGATGCAGTCTTTCTTTGCTGTTGTTACTGTTGTAACTGTTCTCAAGTTAAAAGTTTTTTGTAAGTTATGTAAATTCACAAGTTTATAAGTGATCTTAAAGTGAAGTTTGATACAAGAATAATTTTATTAAAGTTAAGTTATTGTAAACTTTTGAATAAAATATATTTTACATTAAAACTGAACTATTTTCCATTAACACAACACAACATTACGGAACTGCTCCAAACAGTGAACATGTCCATGTGGAATAGCTGTCACTGAGCCCACAGGGTGTCCTCTCTCCCCCTCCCCCCCGCCCCCCACCCCCCCCTTGCCCCGGGACTCCGATCCATCCACAAGGCCTCTCCTGCACCCCCAGCCTCTGATCCCCCTCACGAGGCCTTCCCCTCATGAGGCGTTCTCCTCACCCCCAGCCTCTAATCCCAGCCCCCCACCATTGGTCTCCGATCCCCCATGAGGTCTCCCCACCACCCCCAGCCTCAGATCCCTCCTCCACCTGCCCCAGCCTTCGATCCCCTTCAGACCCCTCCATCCTCCTCCAGCCCCGTCCTGATTTTCTCCTGGTCCCCGACCCCTTGATAATCTCCCGGTATGACTCCCATGTGATCCCTCCATCCTCTCTGTGGCCTCGTGCCACAGGTATAACCTCCCAGAGCCAGCCAAACTCTTTCTCCATTAAAGTCGACAGGGCCTGAGGGAAACCCATTCTCCCGGGTTTCCCGACCGCCTTGGAGCTCCCCTGCCCCCAAAATCTCCTTTAAAATTAAGCCCAATGTGTTATGATGCTCCCATTAAAGCAACAGCGCAGACACTGTATGAAAAGCATGCCAGCCAAAGAGAGACCAGAGGGGAGAATAATATCTGATAATAGACTGTTTTACATAATATAATGCCCTGTCACCTCAAAAGAGTTCAACCTCCAACTTACTGTGAGCAATGACATTGGACATTTGCTAAGCTAATACATAAAAGATGGAAACTGTTCAATGTAGTGGGCTTTCAACTGTGACCTGGTTTGCAAATTTAGCACAAATAGATTGGATGAATCCGTTCTCACTCCCAAACAGATGCAAGTTGAAACATTAAAACAAGTTCTCAATGCAATTCAAGACAAATATTTCCCACAATAATTCACGGTAGTCAAGAGTGGTTCGAAGACTGATAAGAACACAGAACACAGGATTTGTTATTTGGCATCGAGTACAAGATACCAAAGTGGAAAAATAAATCCCTTGCACTGCTTTTCCTTGATTACAAAAACACCCTTACACATTTCACTCGGGGAGAACATAACTCCTCTCCTAGAGGTAATTACTATATGTGCCTCATTTATTAATTTTCATACTCCCTTCCTGATTATTGTGCAATAATTCTAATGAGCTTTATGTTCCATTTGCATTAACAGATTTAATTAAAACAGAGCACAAACATCTGTCAAAAGCACCCACAAATAATTTAGAAAACTGCTCTGCTGTGGTTGTTTCGAGATTAATTACAATTTCTATTATGTTAATGGCCTTAGATACAAGGGTCACAATAAAATTACTTTCTTTTAAAATTGATCATTTCTTTTCCGTATTTCGAATTTCTAATAAACATTAAGTATCAAGGACAAGATCCTGTGAGTACATACAAAACATTCTCACTATGACATCCTCACTTAAAATTCACAAGTCAGTTAGAACCTAACTCCAAGTTCATGACATTTCCAGCTCTTGAATGCAGCAACTTCTAATAATTAGAGTACTTCAGTTCTGACACTTACATTTCTTTCAGCAAATTCGACCTTCACATCATCCTTGCTTGCATTCTTGATCATTATTGTGATGATAACGTGAGAATCTGTCTGATACCAATCATGTCTAAAAGAAAAATGGTTAAATTGATGTTAAAAAATCAAGTTGATTAACAGTTGAAGGAGATGAAAGCAGCCAATTCATTTATTTTTAAATTCTTTGCCAATGACGTAGGTGTGCTATCGGTAATCACAGTATGACAGCTTAATTGTACACAGCATCTATTTAACTAGTATGGTATATTATTTAGAAAATGCTTTTTGATGAGCTTATAACAGCAGTTAATCATGCTTTCATCCGGTGTTTCACAGAAGAATTTAAAGCATTGTCGTAATACATTCAAATTTGCTTCTACACTACAACTGCTGAATTTGTCAGCAAAGTTTCAAGTGCTGTCATCATATTTCTGAACAGAATGCCCCCAACAAATGCAATTAATCAGTTTTGAAGTCAAACTACCTCAATTCCATGTGCAGATGATTTAAATTAAAACAGATAACATGTTTTGAGTAGCAACTGCTGAGATGGAGCCTGCAAGTTGCTAAGCAACAGAACATCAGTGTCGATGATACTGAAGCTACATTTTCCTTTTGCGAGAAGTGAGAGTTCTCAGATACGCATTAGTGATTGGAGGCCTGTATTCAGTACATGCAGTTCGAACAGGAGCAAGGCAGTGATTTATAGAAGGGAATACAGACCAATTTGCAATCAACGCTAATCTCTCGTTCATCAGAAACTGTTCCCTAATTTTTCATTACTGACATACTAAACATGAAAGCCTGGTTACTAACAACTTTGTCCTCTCCTGCTGTAGAAAACACAATTTGTAAATGGGCCAAATTATCTTTTTATGAAGTAGCAACAAATCTGTTTAAAATTGTATGGAGACTTAATTTTGGGCAAACAGGTTTTGAGACAAATGGGGCACAATTAACAATTTTGAACTGTCACATATGCATGTCATTTATGACATTAGCCAATAAAAATGCTATCAAAAAGGAAACAATATATCGTGAATATAGCAGTATCAGGGAAGGGTGAACAGTATTTGTTGAATTAAGGCATGCACGTTGCAGCATGTATAACTAAGCACATTATTGGGCACACGAAGCACAGTATTAAAGATCATGGATTTGACTACATAAGCTTATCCACTTGCATATGACAAACATTATCTGTGCAATACAACAAATACTATTCAATTAAAAAAAAATTGCAAAAGCAGCAAAGTCATGCAACACTGTATTTGAATTGTTTTTATTCATTCACGGATGTGGGAGACGATGGCAAGGCCAACATTTATTGCCCATCCCCAATTGCCCGCATGAAGGTGGTGGTGAGCCGCCTTCTTCAACCGCTGCAGACCAAGCAGTGAAGGTACTCCCATAGTGCTGGTAGAGAGGGCATTTCAAGATTTTGACCCAGCAATGATGAAGAAGCGGAGAACTATCTCTAAGTGGAGGGAGTGAATGTTTAAGATGGTGGATGGGGTGCCAATCAAAAGGGCTGCTTTGTCCTGGATGGTGTAGAGTTTCTTGAGTGTTGTTGGAGCTGCACTCATCCAGGCAAGTGGAATGTATTCCATCACATGCTGACTTGTACCTTGTAAATGGTGGAAAGGCTTTGGGGAGTCGAGGCAAGTCACTCATTGCAGAATACCCAGACTCTGCCCAGCACAGTATTTCTGTGGCTGGTCCAGTTAAGTTTCTGGTCAATGATGTTGATAGTGGACACTTTGATGCTGGTAATGCCATTGAATGTCAAGGGGAGGTGGATAGACTATCTCTTGTTGAAGATAGTCATTGCAGACTATCTCTTGTTGGAGATGGTCACTGCCTGGCATTTATATGGCACGAATGTTACTTGCCACTTATCAGCACAAGCCTGAACGTTACATAAGAACATAAGAAATAGGAGCAGGAGTAGGCCATATGACCCCTCGAGCCTGCTCCGCCATTTAATACGATCATGGCTGATCCGATCATGGACTCAGGTACACTTCCCTGCCCGCTCCCCATAACCCCTTATCGGTTAAGAAGCTGTCGATGTCTGTCTTAAATCTACTCAATGATCCAGCTTCCACAGTTCCCTAACGCAGCGAATTTCACAGATTTCAAACTCTCAGAGAAGAAATTTCTCATCTCAGTTTTAAATGGGCAGCCACTTATTCTAAGATTATGCCCTCTAGTTCTAGTCTCCCCTATCAGTGGAAACATCCTCTCTGCATCCACCTTGTCAAGCCCCCTCTTAATCTTATACATTTCGATAAGATCACCTTTCATTCTTCTGAATTCCAATGAGTAGAGGCTCATCCTCGTCAACCTTTCCTCCTAAGTCAACCCCCTCATCTCCGGAATCAACCTAGTGAACCTTCCCTGAACTGCCTCCAAAGCAATTATATCCTTTCGTAAATATGGAAACCAAAACTGTATGCAGTATTTCAGGTGTGGCCTCACCAATACCCTGTATAACTGTAGCAAGACTTCCCTGCTTTTATACTCCATCCCCTTTGCAATAAAGGCCAAGATTCCATTGGCCTTCCTGATCACTTGCTGTACCTGAATATTGTTGTCCAGGTCTTGCTGTATGCGGGGACGGACAGCTTCATGATCTGAGGAATTGTGAATGGAACTGAACACTCTGCAAACATCAGCGAAAATCCCCACTTCTGACCTTGGATGGAGGGAAGGTCACTGATGAAGCAGCTGAAGATGGTTGGGCCTAGGACACTGCCCTGGGGAATTCCTGCAGCGATGTCCTGGGGCTGTTATGACTGGCCTCCAACAACCAGAACAACCTCCTTTTGTGCTTGGTATAACTCTAACCAGTGGAGAGTTTTCCCCCTGGTTCGCACTGACTTCAATTTTACTAGGGATCCTTGATGCCACACTCTGTCAAATGCTGCTTTGATGTCAAGGGCAATTATTCTTACCTTACCTCTGGAATTCAATTCTTTTGTCCATGTTTGAGCAAGGCTGTAATGAGTTCTGGAGCCGACTGGTCGTGACGCAACCCAAACTGAGCATCGGTGAGCAGGTTAGTGGTAAGTGTCACTTGATAGCACGATTGACTACCCCTTCCATCACTTTGCTGATGATTCAGAGTAGGCTGATGCAGCAGTAATTGGGCAGATTGGATTTGTCCTACTTTTTGTGGATAGGACACTCTTGTGCGATTTTCAATTTTGTTGGGTAGCAGCTGCACTGGAACAATATGGCTAGAGACGTGGCTAGTTCTTGAGCACAAGTCTTTAGCACTGCAGCTGGGATGCTGTCAGGCCCCATAGCCTTTGCTATATCCAATGCGCTCAGCCGTTTCTTAATATCACGTGGAGTGAGTCGAATTGGATGAAGACTGACTTCTGTGATGGTGGAGACCTCAGGAGGAGGCCAAGATGGATCATTCACTGAGCACTTCTGACAGAAGATGACTGCAAACACTTCAGCCTTGTCTTTTGTACTCACGTTCTGGGCTCTGCCATCAAGGATGGGGATGTTCATGGAGCCTCCTCCTCCTCCCGTTAGTTGTTTAATTGTCCATCATTCATGACTGGTTGTGGCAGAACTGCAGAGCTTTGATCGGATCAGTTAGTTGTGGGATCGCTTCACTCTGTTACAGCATGCTGCTTCTGCTGTTCAGCATGCACATAGTCCTGTGCTGTGGCTTCATCAGATTGATACCTTATTTTTAGATACGCCTGTTGATGCTCCTGGCATGCTCTTCTACACTTCTCAATGAACCAGGGTTGGTACTCTGGCTTGATGATAATAGTAGAACGAGGGATATGCTGGGCCATGAGGTTACAGATTGGCCCACAGTGCCTCATGGATGCCCAGTTTTGAGTTGCTTGATCTGTTATGAATCTTTCCATTTAGCATGGTGGTAGTGCCCACACAACCTGATGACGGGTGTCCTTCAGGACTCAGCCACCTTGGTCAGTAGTGGTGCTATCGAGCCACTGTTGATGATGGACATTAAAGTCCCCCACTCAGAGTACATTCTGTACCCTTGCTGCCCTTAATGGTTTCTTCCAAGTGGTATTCAACATGGAGGAGTACTGAATCGTCAGCTGGGCGAGGGTGGTAGGTGGTAATCAGCAGGAGGTTTCCATGTCCAAATGTGACTTGATGCCATGAGTCTGGAGTCAATGTTGAGGACTCCCTTCCAACTGTATACCACTGTGCCGCCAACTCTGGCGGGTCAGCCCTGTTGGTGGAACAGGACATACCCAGGGATGGTGATGGAGGAGTCTGGGTCATTGACTGAAAGGTATGATTCTATAACTATGACTGTCAGGCTGTTGCTTGATTAGTTTGTGGGACAGCTCTCCCAATTCAATGCTTATAATTATACATCTAACTAACTCTCCTAAAAATATTCAATTTGAGAAGTGGTAACATTTTGAAAAAGTAAAGATGCAACATAAAGACTGGAACCTCAGTGAAAGTAGTACGTTTACAACAGGCAACAAACAATTGTTCGAACAAATTGTACTGTTAGGTTTACAAGATGCAAAAACCTACATGAAGTTGCACATTATGCACTGCATATAGACAATGGGCTAGAAATTCGGTTCTTGGTAATAATAGTATTTTTTCGCCCAAATTATCATTATGGCAACGCTATCGCTATGTGGCTGTAAATTCAAGTTTTAATTTGTGCAACGGTAAAAATTGGCATTGCATGAGGATTCGTGGCGCAGACCGTGAATTTTCTGCAACTTTACTCCGAGGCCAATACGAGTTAGGCCGAGGGAGGAGGGAAAAACACCAAAAAATAAATTTAAAAAAAAAATATTTTTTTTTTTTTTACAATCACAAAACACTTAACTAGCAAATCACTGCAAAAGAATTAAAAAAACCTTTAACTTACCTTTTGTTTGCAGGTCTTCATACTTACTGCTGATCCAAGGGCTGCAACGCAGCTTCTTCCTTGGCATTTTTTTTCGTCTTAAATACGGGTGCGCTCAGAGCCAAATTTTTGGCGAAAACATTATTTCGAGTCTTGCATGGTGGTGCTCCTCTCTCCAGCAGTATTTGAAAAGCACCGCCGCAAGACTTCTCCAAATTTCCCGCTGCACCGTTTTTCGCTAAAAACGAAATATCGACAAAAAAACGAGCACAAGGTTGGTGAATTTTTAGCCCAATATGTATAATCCAAAGTAAGAGGGCTTGAGATGAACAAAAAAAACATTTTGAACGAGTGAAAGCATACCACAAATGAGACAAAATAGGTTGCATCATATTGTAAGCAGGTTCTTTCAAGCTCCAGAAGTATTGATTAGATCCAGATTAGGAAGTCTATTATTTAAAAGATCAATAAACACTGTTAAGATGGAACCAACTGTCTGTCCACAGCACACCAATTTTGTGCAGAAACATAGGGGAATACCCTCCTCCCAGTCAAACAAAAAATTTTAGGGCCATGAACATCCCGTCTTTATACTTCAATTTTACTCATAGGGCAAAAGAGCATGTTTTCGTAACTGTGTGGTTCTGGAGCAGGTAGTTGACGGACTGAAAAGATTTTACATTTGAGCCTACCGTTTTACTTTAATGATCATAGTTCAAGCTTTTCAAAATATGTGTAGATATTAATCATTTCTAAGGCATTCTTTTTATTTCAAGCTACAAAACTAGCAATTCTTAATATTCAATAACAGATTCAATCTTTCTGCACTGAATGTCCTCCACATTTAGAAAAACAGCTAGAGTTCAAGAATTATACACATGTATTTCTATGGGCCAAAGTTTCAGGTGGAGTTGCTCCTATTTTTTTGGAGCAACTAATTTAGTTTGGAGTATTTTAGAAATCGCAATTCTCGGCATTTAGTTTGCTCCAGTTCTAGTGAGTTAGCTTACTTTTGGTTTTTTTCCAAAAGGGGGCGTTACCAGTCACTTACACCTGTTTTGCAAGTTTAGGCACCGAAAAGTTACTCCAAACTAACTTAGAACAAAGTGTCGACTTTTGTACGCTCAGAAAAACCTTGCGTACACTTTAGAATTAGGCGCAGGCAGCCAGAGATGGGTGGGGGGGGAAAGGGAAGTTAGAGGAAAGTTAGGGGATTTTCCAATTCACTTTTAAACACTTCACTTTTAAAAATAAAGATCCATCAATAATAACTGATAAATAAATCAATAAATAAAAAATAAAAAAATAAAAAATAACCATTCAATAAATAAAAAATAAAAAGTTCCTACCTCACCTACCTGTTCGGGAGCACCAGGAACCCGGCCACAGCTAGGGGCTGTGTGCTGCAGGCTGGAAATCGGCACTCTGCCCCTCCAGGAGCCCAGTCGGCCAGGGCTGGGGGAATGCATGCTGCAGGCTGGAAATTGCCACTCTGGCCACGATGAGGGAGCCCATTCGGCCAGTGACTTTCTCCTCCACTGTGAAACCCCTCCAATATTTCTTGCCTTGGGGAGATATCCAGTCAGCCTTACTTGCAGCGGGGAGCCCATTCGGCCAGGGCTCGGATGGGCGTGCTTCGAGCCCCTCCCACACAACCAGCAGCGCACGCACACTGGGGGTCAGGAGCTGCACGCGCACGCATGCAGACTCCACTGCACACGCGTGCAGCTGCCGGCACTCTTTTTAGCCCAGGGCTGTAGCCGCCGCCCCCCCCCGCTGTTGTGCTGCGTCGCGCTGACTGCTAAACAGGCCTGCTGCACTCACGAGAATCGCGAGGTAAGTTTTTTCGTGCTTTTCATTCTACAAAATAGGCGGGGTTCTCGGAGGTGCGCCATTCTAGCAGCTATCGGAAACTTGGGCCCTATATGTTTATGCTAATTATAGAAGTTGAAATTACAAACATCTAATTTACAGCATTCTCAAAATAAAATCTGCATTTTTATTTCTGGTGGAGAAACTAGACTTCACAGGTGCATTTTACATATAAAGTATTCTACCACTTTTTGGAAATTTAGCACAAATCTAATTAATTGCTGATGGGTATTTTTATTGGATCAAGCCTTCCAAAGAGTACCACATCTTCTTTTCCCTAATCAAAGCTGGCTGTTGATATTTAAAGGCATCGTAAAGGTAAAATATTATCCCACTCCTGAAATCCAGTCCTTTCTTAATCTTTGGAATTCTCTACCCCAAAGGGTCATGGATGATCATTCGCTGAGTATATTCAAGACAGAGACCGACAGGGAAACAAGGGATATGGTAATAGTGCGGAAAGGTGGAGTTGAGGTAGAAGACTGGCCATTGTATTGAATGGTGGAGCAGGCTCGAAGGGCTGAATGGCCTACGCCTGCTCATATTTCTTATGTTCTATTGTGAATAATTGGAGTCAAAGGGCAAGTGTGGTGGACAATCTCTATTCTGCTCAGTCAATCTGGGCCAAGTGCACAGAGACTATCTTCCACGGGGAAAGATGACAAGAAAACTGGGAGAATTGTCCTGGGAGCATATAATGTTGCCTTGGAGCATGGTGTGTGCTTATCCTATCACAAACTGAGGCATAAAGGCAGGTGAAAAGAGAAAGCAGGGGATAACTTGCATTAAAAAAGTACTTTAAATATTCTATGACAGACTGAATTTTCACTTCATTTGATACAAGACAGTGGTGATACAACCTCCGTCCAAGCCCACTCGCTATGCCCCATCAGACTCTGCCATTGGATCAATCACTGCTCTTCACCTCATTTCCTCCCAGAATGTCTGCTAACTTGCCAACAAGGCCCTTGCTATCCTCAAGTTTACTATGGATGATCATATTGACAGTCTTGCCTTGGACTGAAACTTAGCTCATGGGTGTCCCTTGCCAAAATCTTCCCACCCAAAACACCACACTGACAGCATGCACCTCATCACCATGCAAGTTGTAACTGAGTCTCTCTCCCTATTCCAATTATACCTTCTCCTCCATCGAGCACCTTGCCCCGCTCAATATTTCACCTCTAAAATTCCTGTCATCTCCTGCCCCTTCCCGAATCCAACATGAGTTTTGCCCAAGATATCCTTCCTTCAATCTCGACACTGATTATCTCTGCACATTATAATGTTGATCTGGCTGTTACAATGTCCTCATCCACATACTGCTTGATGACAACATCATCCAAAAATATTCACATGTACTCCGATGACATCCGACCAACGTTCCCTTTATTTTTTGTGTGTGCGGTCCCTTTAACTGGCTGTGTGGCCTATTCAAATGTTTGTGCATGCGCAGCTATTTCCATTGAAAAGCTGGCGCGTGAACTGTGTGGAACCTGCAGACTGCTGCGTGGCTGTGCAGCTTAGCGGGAACGTGGCATCCAACTATATCTTTATTTAATCACTTCTCTCAACCTGTCCACTGCCTCCATACTGTCAGACTACTTGCCTGACATCCAGAGTCTTAGATGAGCCATAACTTCTTCCAACTGAAAAATGGAAATACACTAGTCATCAGCTTCAATCCCTGCCACAAACTCTGTACCCACTGCATCTACATTAACACCCTCCCTCCCTGGCCACTGTCTCAGCCTTAACCAGACTATTTGCAACCACAGCATTCTGTTTGACCCAAATTGAGTTTCTCATTCAATCACAAAGACTTCTCAACTCCGTAATAGCGCCAGCATCCACCTCTCCTACATAGAAACATAGACACATAGAAAATAGATGCAGGAGTAGGCCATTTGGTCCTTCGAGCCTGCACCACCATTCAATAAGATCATGGCTGATTATTCACCTCAGTACCCCTTTCCTGCTTTGCGATCTGCAGATTCAATTATACCAATGCTCTCTTGGCTGGCTTTCCATCGCTCATCCTCCATCAACTCTGGTTCATCCATAATTCTGCTACTCACATCCTATCCTGCACCAAAATCCACTTGTTCATCATCCCTGCCTTCACTGACCTATAATGGCTCCTGGTCACCCATGCCTCAATTTAGAATTCTCATCTTTATATTTAAAACCCTCCGCAATCTCATCTCATCTCTCTCCAATTTCCTCTAGCATTACATCCCCCCAGGAACTCTGTTCCCGACTCTGGTCTCTTGTACATTCCCCCCACCTTCCTTTGTAGCCACGCTTTCAGCAACTTAAGCCACAGAGTCTGGAATTCCCTGCCTAAAACCTCCCACCTCTTCACCTTCCTCACCTCCTTTAATATCCTTTTTAAAATCTGGCTCTTCCAGTAAGCTTTCCCAATCACACCTCTGGCTCAGCGCCTGATTGTGTCACATTCCTGCATGTGGTGGCTTGGGATGTTTTGCT
Source organism: Pristiophorus japonicus (assembly GCF_044704955.1). NCBI lineage: Eukaryota > Metazoa > Chordata > Chondrichthyes > Pristiophoridae > Pristiophorus > Pristiophorus japonicus. The sequence continues at coordinate 80,041,672 of NC_091986.1, read as the reverse complement.
ACATCAAGATACAATATAAATGGCAGTTGTTGTTATACCGGAAATACCTCCAAAAGATCAGAAAAGCATCTAAGTTTTAAACAAAATCATCAACCAAAAAACCTGAGCATTGTGGTTAATCAGCATATGAACTTCAACTGCCAGAATGAGGTCTGTGCATAAGTGCAAACCTTATCCATTATAAACCTTAAGACAATGTTACTACTGATTGGCTGAAGAGTCTAGAACTAGGGTGCAGTCTCAGGATATGGTTTCGGCCGTTTAGGACTGAGATGAGGAGAAATTTCTTTACTCAGAGGATTGTGAATCTTTGGAATTCTCTGCCCCAGAGGGCTGTGGAGGCTCGATAGATTTTTGGACTCTAGGGGAATCAAGGGATATGGAGATCAGGCGGGAAAGGGGAGTTGAAGTCAAAGAACAGCCATGAGCTTATTGAATGGCGGAGCAGGCTCGAGGGGCCGCATGGCCTACTCCTGTTCCTAATTCTTATGTTCTTATGTCTAGCAGTTCCGATATTGACACACACTCACAGAAATGCATGCACATGAAAAAAAGTGATCTCCTGGACTATTTTCGATTGCCTCGATGGGTCGGAGAGGAATTTCCCAGATTTTTTTCCCCCCCCAAATTGTCCTGGGTTTTTCATCTGTTTTTTTGCCTCTCCCAGGAGATCGCATACACTCCACCCCATCCGAAACCATAAGTTGTGATACACAAGGTACTGTAATTTTGTGGGACCAGATAGACCAGTGTCATTCATTGTTCGTACATCAGTCATTGTTCGTACGTTCGTATCGTATGATTTAATCTCCTAGTCACCATTGACAGCTGCTCATGTGATCTAAATATATATATTTTTTAATTATGATGACCCAAGGGATTAGCTGGACTACAATTTCTTACCTTCTTTCAACAGCAAGTCGAACAGATCAGGTAACAAAAGATCAACTACATCAGCACAACTTCAAGTGGCATAGAATATGAAATTTCAATTTTGTGCACAAGAAAATAGACAAAATCTGACAGCAGAGAATGCAGCACATAAATAATTCTATTTTACTGAAAATACAGTAAATCATACAGCTAGCACATAGCAAGTAAATACAATTGTAAGCTACTCAATAATTCATGTGACTTGTTAAAACTAGCTACTAATTGGTTCATATTTTTGCTTAAAATAAAGTAAATCAATTATTTTTAAATATTTATTTTTCCAATCACATCTAATTTAAATGGGTTACAACACTCAACTGTAACTATAAATTCTACTCGTTAAGGGAAGGGAGAAAATACCTTCAACTCTTCCCATAAGAAATGTAAACACTAATTTCACAACAATTAGGTTTGCATTTCTAATACGTTAGAAGACACTGCACAAATATTAACACCTTAGGCTAATACAGAACACAGCAGATAGATTGAAGAGAAACAGCTCCATCAACAGGCAAGAGGCAGCAAACCAAACACTGCAGAATGATAAAAGGTTGAAGGAAATAAGTTTAAGAACTGAAAAGCTTCAGTTTGGGAATAAGATTTTACAGTGACATTTCATCTAATTGTAAACTTTATGCAACATATATTAAAGTATTAAATCTCTCGGACCCAAATTGTATAACTTGGTCATTTATTTAAGCTCCAAGTTAAGACACTAGCGAAATAAACTGTAGTAATCTGGCTTAGTTCTGAAACTACAAAGTACTGCAATGGCTATAATAGTTATGTAGATAAACAGCAAATTGAGCCAAGTAATGTTATGCTGCTGAATCATTAACCTCTCTTCATAACAAATTAGTCACTTATTATTGCCAGATACCCAAGCAGTTAGACATGCACTCAACTAGAACAGTCAAACTCAAATGTAATGAAATCTCATTTTACAGTTCTGTAGAGGAAGATTTCATGTTCATTACTTGCATTGAAATTGTAAATATGTGCATAAAGAGCATGATCATTTTGCTAAAAATAGCATATATTCCAAGTATATTTTAAATACTGAATGCAACAGATTTACAAATGGCCCTGCAGTTGCAAACATTTTAACATGAAAATGTGTCATATATTATAAAATAAGAGCTCAACACCACGAATAAAATATAAACACAAGTAGAAATTTTCATTTATATAGCAACTTTAAAGTGAAGAAAAGTCCTAAAGCACTCCATAGATGGATGTAAGGAAATGGGCATCAAGCTAGGGTGACAGAACAGGAAGGAGAATGAAAACTTGGTTTAAGACATAGGTTTTGAGCAGATTTTTTTTTTTTTTTAAAGTGGAGACAGATATAAGAGTTTTAGATTGGGAGCTCCGAGAATAGAACCAATGTAGCTGAAGGCGCTGCTAGCAAGGGTGGAGCAAAGAAGACCAGATTCAGGGGAAGAAAGCATTTAGACAAGGTTATTGAGCTTCAAGATGTTGCAGAGGTAAGATGGGATGATGACTTGGAGGGATTTATAAACTAAAACAAGGATTTTAAATTTTATGTGGTGGAGATAAGGAGCCAGTCAAAGGGAGGTTGGGGAAAAGGATGTGACCTCAGAGGCGGACATTGGAATAGTCGAGTTTAGAAGTAGTGAGGGGCAATGTTGCAAATATGGAATCAAGCACTCCTGGTGATGGATGGGATGTCGGATTCAAGGCTCAATTTAAAGTTTAAAAATGTGCAACGGTTGCCGACCATCTAATTCAGCTTGAGAATGTGGCTGTGGGGGGGGGGGGGGGGAGGAAGAGCTGGAATCAGTGGCCAGGGTGTGGAGTCTGTGGCAGGGGCAAAAGACAATTGCTCTGGTCTTACTGATGTCGCACTGGAAGGAATGTCTGATAGCAAAGAGGCAATCAGGGGATCGACAGAAGCAGTGGAGAGATAAAGCTCAATGTCATCAGCATATATGTGGAAGCTGACTCCATACCGAAGGGTACCAAGTAAATTAAAAAGAGGAACAGAGGATAGACTCCAGAAGTGACAGTGCAGGGAAGGGTAGCGAAGCGATATTTTTTATATTCGTTCCGACATGTGGGTGTCACTGACATTGATTGCCCATCCCCAATTGCCCTCAAGAAGGTGGTGGTGGTGAGCTGCCTTCTTGAACCGCTGCAGTCATTGTGGTGAAGGCACTTCCACAGTGCTGTTAGGAAGGGAGCTCCAGGATTTTGACCCAGAGACAATGAAGGAACGACGATATATTTCCAAATCAGCATGGTATGTAACTTGGAAGGGAACTTGCAAGTGATGGTGTTTCCATGCACCTGCTGTCCTTGTCCTTCTAGGTGATAGAGGTCACAGGTTTAGGAGATTCTTACGAAAAAGCCTTGGCGAGTTGCTGCAGAGCATCTTGTAGATGGTACACACTGCAGCCAGTGCGCCAGTGGTGGGGGGAGTGAATGTTAAAGGTGATAGATGGAGTGCCAATCCAACGGGCTGCTTTGTCCAACTTTGCCAACATTCCCTGGATTCTGGTGAGGTCCCAGCAGATTGGAAAACCGCAAATGTAATGCCCCTATTTAAAAAAGGAGGCAGACAAAAAGCAGGAAACTATAGACCAGTTAGCCTAACATCTGTGGTTGGGGAAATGTTGGAGTCCATTATTAAAGAAGCAGTAGCAGAACATTTGAAAAAACATAATTCAGTCAGGCAGAGTCAGCATGGATTTATGAAAGGAAAGTCATGTTTGAGAAATTTGCTGAAATTCTTTGAGGATGTAACGAACAGGGTGGAAAAAGGGGAACCAGTGGATGTAGTGTATTTGGACTTCCAGAAGGCATTTGACAAGGTTCCACATAAAAAGTTACTGCACAAAATAAAAGTTCACAGGGTTGGGGGTAATATATTAGTTAGCCAATCTTCTATCCAAACTAACAGAAATCAGTCGCAATAAATGGTTCACTCTCGGGTTGGCAATCCGTAACTAGTGGGGTGCCGCAGGGATCAGTGCTGGGACCCCAACTATTTACAATCTATATTAATGATTTGGAAGAAGGGACCGAGTGTAACGTAGCCAAGTTTGCTGACAATACAAAGATGGGAGCAAAAGCTATGTGTGAGGAGGACACAACAAATCTGCAAAAGAACATAGACAGTCTAAGTGAGTGGGCAAAAATTTGGCAGATGGAGTATAATGTTGGAAAGTGTGAGGTTATGCATTTTGGCAGAAAAAAAATCAAACAGCTAGTTATTATTTAAATGAGAAAAATTGCAAAGTGCTGCAGTACAGCAGGACCTGGGGTACTTTTGCATGAAACACAAAAGGTTAGTATGCAGATACAGCAAGTGATTAGGAAGGCCAATGGAATCTTGGCCTTCATTGCAAAGGGGATGGAGTACAAAAGCAGGGAAGTCTTGCTATAGTTATACAGGGTATTGGTGAGGCCACACCTGGAATACTGCGTGCAGTTTTGGTTTCCATATTTAAGAAAGGATATACTTGCTTTGGCGGCAGTTTAGAGAAGGTTCACTAGGTTGATTCCAAAGATGAGGGGGTTGACTTATGATGAAAGGTTGAGTAGGTTGGGCCTCTACTCAATGGAATTCAGAAGAATGAGAGAGGTGATCTTATCGAAATGTATAAGATTATGAGGGGGCTTGACAAGGTGGATGCAGAGAGGATGTTTCCACTGATAGGGGAGACGAGAACTAGAGGGCATAATCTTAAAATAAGGGGCCGCCCATTTAAAACTGAGATGAGGAGGAATTTCTTCTGAGGGTTGTGAATCTGTGGAATTCGCTGCCTCAGAGTGCTGTGGAAGCTGGGACATTGAGTAGATTTAAGACAGAGATAGACAGTTTCTTATCCGATAAGGGAATAAGTGGTTATGGGGAACGGGCAGGGAAGTGGACACGAGTCCATGATCGGATCAGCCATGAGAGTATTAAATGGCGGAGCAGGCTCGAGGTGCCGTATGGCCTACTCCTGCCCCTATTTTTTATGTACTTATGTCCCGTAAGGTGTAGAGCTTCTTGAGTGTTGTTGGAGATGCAATCATCTAGGCAAGTGGAGAGTATTCCATCACACTCCTGACTTGTGCCTTTGTAGATGGCGGAAAGGCTTTGCTGAATCAGGAGGCGAGACACTCGCCGCAGAATACCCAGCCTCTGACTCACTCTTGTTGCCAAAGTATTTATGTGGCTGGTCCAGGTAAGTTTCTGGTCAATGCTGACTCCTAGGATGTTGATGGTGGGGAATTCAGCACTCGTAATGCCGTTGAATGTCATGGGGAGATGGTTAGACTCTCACTTGTTGGAAATAATCATTGCCTGGCACTTGTGTGACACGAATGTTACTTGCCACTTATCAGCCCAAGCCTGAATGTCACCCAGGTCTTACTGCATGCACACATGGACTGTTTCATTTTCTGAGGAGTTACGAATGGAACTGAACACTGTGCAATCATCAGCAAACATTCTAACTTCTGACCTTATGATGGAGGGAAGGTCATTGATGGAACAGCTGAAGATGGTTGGGCTTAGGACACTGCCGAGAAACTCCTGCAGTGATGTCCTGGAGCGAAGATGATTGACCGCCAACAACCACCTTCCTTTGTGCTAGGTATGACTCCAGAAGAATTTTCCCTGATTTCCATTGACTTCAATTTTACTAGGGCTCCTTGATGCCACACACGGTCAAAGGATTCCTTGATGTGAAGGGCAGGGCAATCACTCTCACATCACCTCTGGAATCCAGCTCTGTTGTCGATGTTTGGACCAAGGCTGTAACTAGGTTTAGATCCGAGTGGTCCTGGCGGAACTCAAACTGAGCATTGGTGAGCAGGTTATTGGTGAGTAAGTGAGCTTGATAGCACTGTTGACGACACCTTTCATTGCTTTGCTGATGATTGACAGTGGACTGATGGGGCGGTAATTGGGCAGTAATTAGCCAGATTGGATTTGTTCTGCATTTTGTGGGCAAGACATAGCTGGGCAGTTTTCCACATTGTCGGGTAGATGCCAGTGTTGTAGCTGTAGTGGAACAGCTTGGCTTGAGTTCTGGAGCACAAGTCTTCAGCACGACAGCTGGGATGTTGTCGGAGCCCATAGCCTTTGCCAAGTAGTGTACTCAGCTGTTTTGATATCACGTGGAGAATTGGCTGAAGACTGGCTTCTATGATGGTGAGGACCTCAGGAGGAGGCCGATTATGGATCATCCACTTAGCACTTCTGGCTGAAAATGGTTGCAAACGCTTCAGCCTCGTCTTGTGCACCCGTGTGCTGGGCTCCACCATCATTGAGGATGGTAATATTCATGTAGCCCACTGTTTATCTGTCCCCCACCATTCGCGACTGGATGTGGCAGAACTGCAAAGCTTTGATCTGATCCATTGATTGTGGAATCGCTTAGCTCTGAATATAGTATGCGGCTTCCTCTGTTTAGCATGCATATAGTCCTGTGTTGCAGTTTCCCCAGTTTGGCACCTCATGTTTAGGTTTGCCTGGTGCTGCTCCTGGCATGGTCCTCTGCATTCCTCATTGATGGCTTGATGGTAATGGTAGTGAGGGATATGCCAGACCATGAGGTTACAGATTGTGGTGGAATACAATACTGCTGCTGCTGATGGCCCACAGTGCCTCATGGTTGCCCACTTTTGAGCTGCTCGAGCCATTATGAATCTATCCCATTTAAAACACTGGTAGTGCACACAACACGATGGAGGGTGTCCTCAATGTGAAGACGGGACTTCATCACCACAAGAACGGTACGATGGTCATTGCTACCAATGTGGTCATAGCTACCAATGTGGTCATACAGATGCATCTGTTTTAGGTAGATTGATGAGAATAAGGTCAAGTAGATTGCTCCCCACTCGTATTGGTTCTCTCACCACCTGCTGCAAGCCCAGTCTGGCAGCTGTGGCCTTCAGAACCTGGCCAGCTCAGTCAGTAGTGGTGCTACCGAGCCACTCTTGGTAATGGACAATGAAGTCCCCCAACCATAGTACATTCTGTGCCCTTGCTACCCTCCGTGCTTCTTCCAAATGGTGCTCAACATGGAGGAGTACTGATTCATCAGCTGAGAGTGGGTGGTAGGTGGTAATCAGCAGAAGGTTTCCTTCCCTGAAGCTAAGAGACTTCATGGGGGCCAGAATCAATGTTGTGGACTCCCAAGGCCACTCCCTCCTGATTGCATACCACTGTACTGCCACCTCTGGTGGGTCAGTCCTACCGGTGGGACAGGTCATACCGAGGGATGGTGTTGGAGGAGTCTGGGTCATTGACGGAAAGGTATGATTCTGTGAGTATGATTATGTCAGGTTGTTGCTTGACTAGTCTGTGGGACAGCTCTTCCAATTTTGGCACAAGTCGCCAGGTGTTAGTGAGGAGGACTTTGTAGGGTTAACCAAGCTGAATGTGCCCTTGTTGTGTCCGAAGCCGGTGCCTAGGTCAATGCCAGATGGGTCGACTGGTTTTATTCTTATTATTGTTTCTCATAGCAGTTTGTTACAACTGAGTGGCTTGCTAGCCAATTCAGAGTCAATCACATTGCTCTGGGTCTGGAGTCACATATAAGGCCAGGCAAGGATGGAAGATTTCCTTCTATAAAAGGACATTAGTGAACCAGATGAGTTTTTAAAGACAGTGCAATAGTTTCATGGTCACCATTACTGATACTAGCTTTTTATTTCAGATTTATTTAATTAACTGAATTTAAATTCCCCAGCTGCCGTGGTGGGAATTGAGCTTATGTTTCCAGATCATTAGTCCAGGCCTCTGGATTATTAATCTAGTAACCTAACCACTATGCTACCGTTCCCAACAATCACACTAGAGATGCAGTCGCTGTATTCAGATAGGAATGGAGTTATTTCATAGCATCTCTATGGAACTGGATGACAAAAGCAAGACACTGGAGAATAAGAAGTCATTCACCACATCAAATCTGCAGGTCAGTCAAGGAGGAATAATTTATAATTAGTCACAAAGGGCATTATTCATGACTTTGACAGAGGCTGCTTCATGCTGTGAGAAGGGCGAAGATGATGTGGAGGGGTTCAAACAGGAAGTTTCAGGAACGACTAAGAGTTGGAAGGTAGCAACATGAGAGAAAAGGAGGGTGGAAATGGGGTAATAATTGGAGAGAAAGATGAATTCAAGTTTTTTTTTAAGTTGTGCATTATTTATGCTCCAGCTTGTACCCTTCTAGTTTGAGGGATCAGAGATAAGTGCTATAGGGAATCAATGATTGATTTGATAGAAGTGAACACATTGAAGAAAGAGGCAAGGGTGCAATTAAACAGATCAATAGCAGCAGAGATATCAGGGTAGGTCAAGGCCAAAGGGAGCTGGGGTGTATGAGGGAGCAGTTTTGTGAATGGGTGGATGGTGAGAATAGTCGGCATGACTAAAAACTAGAGAGATGCGAGAGGCAAGGGAGAATAGGAGGTGATCAAAGATTGTTTTGTCTGAGAGAGCTTGGATATTACAATAATTCTGACTTCACAAATGTTCTGTTAATTGTGGATTTTCAGAACAGTACTTATTTGATTCGATTCCCTGTTGTAACCAATGATCTCATTTGCAGTTATTTGTACCACATCTCATTTAATAATTAATTCTTCAACTACAAATCCTCCCTTCCTAAAATGGAAAAGGGGGAAAGAAAGAGTGGCTGAGAAAACAAATATGTCAATGTACCATTGTTCATAGCTAAAATTGGGCCATGGGGGGATAATATAAGCACTGAAACATAACTGGAGAAATAACAGTTTTGAGCAAAATTAGCCTTATAACCAGGAAAATCTTCAGTCGAATCCACATTTTTTGTTAAGCTAACTGCAATCAGTGGAAGGTGATGAGCACTTCAATTAGGCAGTGCCCCCATCAACTTGCATTTATATAGCACCTTTAAAGTAAAACAAATCCAAGGAACTCAAGATAGAAAGACATAGGGGAAAGAATGCTAAGCCCTGAAAGGAGAGATGAGAAGGGATGGCTGATAGCTCACATAAAAAGTTGTGTTTGAGAAGATTTTTAAAAGATGGAGAGAAGTGAGGTGCAAAACAGGTTTAAGTAGGAAGTTAGAGGGGAGCCTTGGTGGCTGAAAGCTCTGCCAATGGTGGGATGAAGGGAGGGGGGAATGCATAAAAGGTCACAGGACTGGAGGGTAGAGGATGGATACATGATTAGAGAAATTTGCGGAGCTTTGGGAATAGTGAAAGGAGCGAGAAAAGGAAATAGAACAGGTGAGAGATTCCCCAGGTTTCCCACTTCTGCAATCGATTCCTGCTGAGATACCTTTGCGTAGACATCAGGCAACAACCAGATCAGACCCAATTTTGGTATCTCCATCAATGAACACCTACCCTGCAGATATTCACTACCCAAGCTCAGAAGTGAAGGTACCAGAAGGCTGTCAAGAGTCAATTGAGTGAAACTCCAGCACATCGCCCATGCCTCTTGCAGCAAAAGGGAGAAAAGTGTGGTAAGAGTACAAAGCAACGTGTGTCCACTTGGGTTTAAGTATCATGACAAGTTTGTATCAATCTTGAAATGTGTCAAAGTGTTTAAATAATTGGAAGCAAAACTTTCACAGATAACCCCATGCACAGAGTTCCTCCATTGAAGCCTGCTTCACAGGAGTAGACAAGCTGAAATGGCATATGTATTAGATTTATGGTCTTAATGACCTCTTGCTTTTAAGCTTCCCATACTCGAGCACCTCGAGTCTCATCACCGAGAGCATGGAGAAATCAAGTGCAGACAGTGGAAAGAGCATGCGGCAAACCTGTCCCAACCACCCTTTCCCTCAACGACTATCTGTCTCATCTGTGACAGGGACTGTGGTTCTCATATTGGACTGTTCAGCCACCTAAGGACTTATTTTAAAGAATGGAAGCAAGTCTTCCTCGATTCCGAGGGACTGCCTATGATGATGATGACGACGACTTCCTAAAGCTTTACAGTCTGTTCAATAGCATTCCATCTTTTAATTCAAAAATAAAATGCATATTTACAAAACTGTACATTCCACACATACAAAAACTAGCATTATTTGAAGCTGCACAGCAACCCGACTGTTCAACTACATTCAATCCGTCACGCAGATCCAATTATTCAATCTGGACCATAAATTGGCACTCAACACAAACAAGTTAACCGTTGACTTGATTATTTCACATGGATATGCACCGTTCATCAAAACAGAGGAGATATTAGAGTACAAAACATAATTTGTGGCTCCAGTGCCCTTTATAATCTCTGTTGAAGACTGGAACATAATCAGACGAAGCATTAGCTTTTTTACTACAGTTCTTGACAGCACTCACCTGACTTGGGTCTTGTGGAATTGCCAGCTTGTGTCAAATGAGGGACATTTGGGGGTGGAATTTCGGTCACGCCTCTGTTGCGGCGTTAATCCAGGCAGAGCAGTAAATTTTGTGCCGGGAAATGGTTTGCGTCTCCAGCTGCAAAATTTACCAGCTGGGCACAGTGTGGAGCGCAGCGCTAGGCCGGCTGAGCAAATGAAAATTCTGAGGTAAACAGCCGGCCTCCAAGCATCCTAAAAGAGGCTTCCATGAAAAGAAAATCTGAAAAAAACTCACCGAAAACATTCCCAATACTTTCCTGACACCACACGAATTGCAAAAACTTTTTTAAAATCACATTTACTTTAGGTACACATTTCTTCTCTCATTGCAGCCGCTACAGCTGGAACCGCCAACTTTCACATGCGGTCCCACTAGGGCCCGCTACGGATCGGGCAAGTTTCAAATTTCGAGCCAGTGTTGCACACTGGTTCGCCTCTTCCGGTCAGTACTGCTCCACGTCCCTGCAAACCCTTCACCGAATGTCCCAGCGCTAGAAGCTGTTCGCCTGCCTCGAAATGCTTTCCGCAGCCATTATCGCCCCTCTGGGGCAAAAACCAAGGTGGCAACGGATCGAAAATCTAGTTCTTGGTGTCGGATTCTGACCTAGCCCTCATTATATTGCAGTTGGTGGTCATATCAGTCAACCCAAGTATCTCTCGAGCATTTCAATGTTACTAATGAGCCCAGTTCTCCCTACCAGATAGCATTGTAGGCTCTCTGAAGATTTGGGAGACCACTATAATCAGGATTGGCCTCAACTTCCCTCTCTACCCACCCAATCACAGGCCTATCTGACGTGCTGTCAGCAAGACAAGGGAACTCTATTGCTGCAAGAAAAAAGTTAGATGGTGATGTACTAGATGCATATCTTGCATCAGAACTATTCCAATGATGATTGCACATCCAAATCATCAAATTGTCTTTTCTTTTTAGATCAGGTCAGTCAATATTTGTATATTTCTAGCGTCTTGTTTTTATTTAAAATTTCTGACAATTGTGTTTTTTCTCTTTTGTTCCATGCTGCAAGTTTATTCATTCTCACTTGCAGCAGACAGATGAATCCTCCAGTGGAGGTACAGTCCAAAACACCTTCCAATATGAAATATAAAACTGCCAATCGGAGCGAATAATGCATGCCGTCTTTGGTTAGGCATGCAATTGTAGGTGTGGTCCCCCTTTGACAGATACATTCTAACTATCCCCCGACAGGTCCTCCCTGACCCTAAACAGGCATATGGGCCAATTGATAAACCTAGGTTTTAAATTTAGGTAAGGTTGACTTTGAAGCGATGAGGCACAAATTGATCACAGCAAACTGTTACAAAGAGATAAAGAAAGTAGCAAGAGCTGCAAAAAGGGAATACGAGAAAAAACTTGCAAAGGATATCAAGGATAACACAAGTTTTTATAACTATATCAAGAGAAAGAGGTTGGCTAAGGGTAATGTGGGCCCCTTGAAGACAGACGCAGGTGATATTGTAATTAAAAATAAGGAAATAGCAGATTTGCTAAAGGATTACTTTGTATCGGTCTTCACAGTAGAGGGTCCAACAATGCTTCGATTTTAAAATTCTCATTCTGGTTTTCAAATCCCTCCATGGCCTTGCCCCACCCTATATCTAACTGTTGTGTATGAAGAGTCAGACTGAACACTGTGAGCACAACATAAAGAGTGACTGCAGTCTTTTACTGCAGGTCTCCAGAGTGCCTCTCCAACCTGTGAAGCCTCCTTAAATACCTGTGTTCCCAAGGGATTATGGTATCCCTTGGGACTCGAGGATGAGCCCTCTGGTGGGTGTACAGAGTAAATAGAAGTATACATATAAAACACTCTCTCCCCGCCCCCCCCCCCCCCAAAGTCAATAGTGTAACTATTTACAATGTGAGTCGATCTGGGGCCCTTCTTGCCCTGGTTGATCATCTCGATGTGAAAGCTGGTGTTGTTGAATCATTTGTTGGGCCCTCGCTGGGCTGCTGTGCAGCTGGCCTTGCTGGGCTGCCTGATGCGTTGGGCCCTGTTGGGCTGCTGGGGGATGATGGGTTCTGCTTCGTGGTCAACCGTGGTGCCGGTTGCCACTGGTGTGTATGTTGGGGGATCAAAAAAGGTTGGGTCCAAGGTGGGTTGTTCAGGATAGTCCGTGAATCTGAGTTTGATTTGGTCCAAGTGTTTCCGGTGAATGAGTCCATTTGAAAGTTTGATCCGAAACACCCTGCTCCTCTCTTTGGCCACGACAGTGCCGGGAAGCCACTTGGGACCTTGTCCATAATTTAATACAAATACAGGATCATTGATTTCAATCTCGCGTGACACATTTGCGCTATCATGGTATGCACTTTGTTGAAGCCGCCCGCTCTCTACCTGTTCATGTAGATCAGGGTGAACTAACGAGAGCCTTGTCTTAAATGCCCTTTTCATGAGCAGTTCAGCAGGTGGGATTCCAGTGAGTGAGTGGGGTTTCGTGCGGTAGCTAAACAGGACTCGGGATCGGCGAGTTTGCAGTGAGCAGTCAGTTACCCTCTTCAAGCCTTGGTTGATGGTTTGCACTGCTCTCTCTGCCTGACCATTGGACGCTGGTTTAAATGGGGCAGATGTGACATGTTTGATCCCGTTACGAATCATGAATTCTTTGAACTCAGCACTGGTAAAACATGGCCCATTGTCGCTCACCAGGACATTGAGCAGGCCGTGTGTGGCAAACATGGTCCGCAGGCTTTCAGTAGTGGCATCGGACATGCTAGCCGACATTATCTGGCATTCAATCCACTTGGAGTATGCGTCTACAACCACAAGGAACATTTTATCAAAGAACGGGCCTGCATAGTCGACGTGTATCCTAGACCACGGTTTGAAGGGCCAAAACCATAAACTTAGCGGCGCCTCCCTGGGTACATTGCTTAGAAACATAGAAAATAGGTGCAGGAGTAGGCCATTCGGCCCTTCTAGCCTGCACCGCCATTCAATGAGTTCATGGCTGAACATGCAACTTCAGTACCCCATTCCTGCTTTCTCACCAAACCTCTTGATTCCCCTAGTAGTAAGGACTTCATCTAACTCCTTTTTGAATATATTTAGTGAATTGGCCTCAACAACTTTCTATGGTAGAGAATTCCACAGGTTCACCACTCTCTGGGTGAAGAAATTCCTCCTCATCTCGGTCCTAAATGGCTTCCCCCTTATCCTTAGACTGTGTCCCCTGGTTCTGGACTTCCCCAACATTGGGAACATTCTTCCTGCATCTAACCTGTCTAACCCCGTCAGAATTTTAAACGTTTCTATGAGGTCCCCTCTCATTCTTCTGAACTCCAGTGAATACAAGCCCAGTTGATCCAGTCTTTCTTGATAGGTCAGTCCCGCCATCCCGGGAATCAGTCTGGTGAACCTTCGCTGCACTCCCTCAATAGCAAGAATGTCCTTCCTCAGGTTAGGAGACCAAAACTGTACACAATACTCCAGGTGTGGCCTCACCAAGGCCCTGTACAATTGTAGCAACACCTCCCTGCCCTTGTACTCAAATCCCCTCGCTATGAAGGCCAACATGCCATTTGCTTTCTTAACCGCCTGCTGTATCTGCATGCCAACCTTCAATGACTGATGTACCATGACACCCAGGTCTCTTTGCACCTGCCCTTTTCCTAATCTGTCACCATTCAGATAATAGTCTGTCTCTCTGTTTTTACCACCAAAGTGGATAACCTCACATTTATCCACATTATACTTCATCTGCCATGCATTTGCCCACTCACCTAACCTATCCAAGTCGCTCTGCAGCCTCATAGAATCCTCCTTGCAGCTCACACTGCCACCCAACTTAGTGTCATCCGCAAATTTGGAGGTACTACATTTAATCCCCTCGTCTAAATCATTAATGTACAGTGTCAACAGCTGGGGCCCCAGCACAGAACCTTGCGGTACCCCACTAGTCACTGCCTGCCATTCTGAAAAGTCCCCATTTACTCCTACTCTTTGCTTCCTGTCTGACAACCAGTTCTCAATCCATGTCAGCACACTACCCCCAATCCCATGTGCTTTAACTTTGCACATTAATCTCTTGTGTGGGACCTTGTCGAAAGCCTTCTGAAAGTCCAAATATACCACATCAACTGGTTCTCCCTTGTCCACTCTACTGGAAACATCCTCAAAAAATTCCAGAAGATTTGTCAAGCATGATTTCCCTTTCACAAATCCATGCTGACTTGGACATATCATATTACCTCTTTCCAAATGCACTGCTATGACATCCTTAATAATTGATTCCATCATTTTACCCACTACCGATGTCAGGCTGACCGGTCTGTAATTCCCTGCTTTCTCTCTCCCTCCTTTTTTAAAAAGTGGGGTTACATTGGCTACCCTCCACTCCATAGGAACTGATCCAGAGTCAATGGAATGTTGGAAAATGACTGTCAATGCATCCACTATTTCCAAGGCCACCTCCTTAAGTACTCTGGGATGCAGTCCATCAGCTGCGAGCATGTATTATATCTGTAAACGCAGGTCTCTTAAGTCCGCATCGATACCGGGGCACCACACGTGGGATCTGGCTGTCGCTTTCATCATTACGATGCCTGGGTGGGTACTGTGGAGGTCATTGATGAAGGTGTCTCTGCCCTTCTTGGGAACCACTACACGATTACCCCATAGAAGGCAGTCTGCCTGTATAAACATTTCATCTTTGCGCCCCTGGAACGGTTTTATCTCTTCGGGCATTTTCACTGGGACACTCGATCAGCTCCTGTGAAGCACACAGCTTTTGACTCGAGATAATAAGGGGTCCTGGCTTGTCCAGGTTTTGATCTGCCAGGCAGTGACGGGTGATTGCTTACTCTCAAATGCTTCCATAACCATGGCTAGATCTGCGGGCTGCGCATTTCCACCACCGCGGTGGGCAGTGCCAGTCTACTGAGAGCATCAACGCAGTTTTCTGTGCCTGGACTGCAGCGGATGGCGTAGTTGTATGCGGACAACGTGAGCGCTCATCTCTGGATGCGCGCCAATGCATTCGTATTTATCCCCTTGCTCTCGGAGAACAGGGATAGAAGTGGCTTATGGTCAGTTTCCAATTCAAATTTTAGCCCAAACAGGTATTGATGCAGTTTCTTTACCCCATAGACACACGCTAACGCTTCTTTCTCAATCATGCTGTAGGCTCTCAGCCTTAGACAGACTCCTGGATGCATAAGCAACCGGTTGCAGTTTCCTGAAATCATTAGCTTGTTGCAATACACACCCGACGCAATATGACGACGCATCACATGCCAGTACCAAATGCTTACATGGATCATACAACACAAGCAATTTGTTTGAGCATAACAATTTTCTCACTTTTACAAAGGCAATTTCTTGGCTTTTGCCCCAAACCCATTCATCCCCTTTTCATAGTAAGACATGCAGTTGGTTCTAACAGTGTGCTGAGACCCGGTAAGAAGTTACCAAAGTAGTTTAGGAGTCCCAGAAACGACCGCAGCTCCGTCACATTCTGTGGCCTCGGTGCATTCTTGATTGCCTCCGTCTTCGCGTTGGTGGGCCTGATGCCGTCCGCCGCAATCCTCCTTCCCAGGAACTCCACTTCAGGCGCCAGGAAAACGCACTTCGAGCATTTTAACCTGAGTGAACTAAGGATCTCCTCCAGGTTCTGCAGATGCTCGGCTGTGTTCCGACCTGTGACCGAGATGTCGTCCTGGAAGACCACGGTGTGCGGGACCGACTTCAGTAAGCTTTCCATGTTCCTCTGGAATATCGCCGCTGCCGATCGGATTCCAAACGGGCATCTGTTATAAACAAAAAGACCTGTGTGTTGATGCAGGTGAGGGCCTTCGATGATTCCTCCAGTTTCTGCGTCATGTAGGCTGAAGTCAGATCCAGCTTCCTGAATGTCTTTCCTCCTGCCAGCGTTGCAAAGAGGTCGTCTTCCTTTGGTAGTGAGCATTGGTCCTGCAGGGAGAAACAATTGATAGTTACTTAGTAATCGCCACAGATTATGACGGTGCCGTGTTCCTTGAGGACTGGGACGATAGGACTGGCCCACTCGCTGAACTCGATCAGGGAAATGATGCCCTCTCTTTGCTCGATCTCTACCCTTTCTCTCATCACATGCAGTACTGCTCTCGCCTTCTGATCCTTGTGCTCGCGCCCCCGGAATTAGGTGGATCTGTACTTTTGCTCCTTGTAATTTTCCGATGCCTGGTTCGAACAGCAAAGGAAATTTGTTTAAGACCTGGCACACGAAGTGTCGTCAGCGGGCGATAGCGCTCGGACGTCGTCCCAGTTCCAGTATATCTTTCCCAGCCAGCTCCTGCCGAGCAGCGTGGGACCATCGCCCAGTACCACCCAGAGTGGTAAGCTTGTGCACCGCTCCATCGTAGGAGACCTTTACGGTAGCACTGCCGATTACAGGAATCAGTTCTTTCGTGTAAGTTCTTAGTTTCATGCGAACTGGAGTTAAGACTGGCCTTGAGGCCTTGTTGCACCACAACCTTTCGAAAGTCTTTTTGGTCATGATGGACTGGCTCGTGCTCGTGTCCCGCTCCATTGACACCGGGAGTTCATTTAGTTCATCATTCAGCATTATCGGGGGACAATTCGTGGTGAATGTGTACACCCCATATACCTCTGCCTCCTCGATCTGAGGCTCTGGTTCGTTGTGATCCTCCGTGGATCTGTCCTCCTCTACAATATGGTGGTTTGCAGGTTTAACAGACTTTGCAGCTCACCTGCACACTCATTGGAGGTGTCCCATTGTTCCACAGCCCTTGCAAACATACTCTTTGAATCGGCATGAATGGAAACGATGATCACCCCCTCAACACCAACAAGATGTTAATGGTCTTGCATTCAACGCCCTTGATAGTGGACTCAGAAATCTGCGGACGTGTAGCTGCAGGTATGTACGTTACGATTCGAAAACATCATCACTTTGTTCACAGTACTTGTAGCAGCACTTGTGTGCTGAGAGATTTGCTTTGTATAGTCACTGATGGCAATGAACGCCTGGGCTATTGCTATGGCCTTACTCAAGGTTGGGGTCTCTGCAGTCAAAAGTTTGCAAAGTATGGTTTCGTGGCCAATGCCAAGTACGAAAAAGTCTCTGAGCACGTGCTCCAAATGTCCTTCAAATTCGCAATGCCCTGCAAGGCATCTTATCTCGGCGACATAACTCGCCACTTCCTGGCCTTCAGATCTTTTTTAGGTGTAGAACTGGTACCTCGCCATCAGAACGCTTTCCTTCGGGTTCAAATGCTCTCGGACCAGTGTGCACAAATTGTCATACGATTTCTCCGTGGGTGTCGCTGGAGTGTGCAGATTCTTCATGAGGCCATACGTTGGTGCCCCACAGACGGTGAGGAGGATCACCCTTTGTTTGACAGCGCTCTCTTCCCCATCTAGCTCGTTGGCCATGAAGTATTGGTCGAGTCGCTCCACAAAAGTTTCCCAATCATCTCCCTCCAAGAATTTCTCCAGGATGCCCACTGTTTTCTGAATCTTTGGTTCGCTATCTGTATCTCATCGCCAGTTGTTGTGTATGGAGAAAGAGTCAGACTGAATACTGTGAGCTCAAAGTAAAGTATGACCGTAGTCTTTTATTGCAGGTCTCCAGAGCGCCTCTCCAAGCTGTGAAGCCTCCTTAAATACCTGTGCTCCCAAGGGATTATGGGATCCCTTGGGACTCCAGGGGATGAGCCCTGTGGTGACTGTACAGAGTAAATACAAATATACCTGTAGAACACTATCCTCCACCAGCCCTACAACCCTCAGATCTCTGCACTCCAATTCTGATCTCACGCGCATCCCCGATTTTCACTGTGCCACAACTGGTGGCCGTGCCTTCAATTATCTAGGCCCCAAGCTCTGGAATTCACTCCCTAAACCTCTCCACCTCGCTCCTCCTTTAAGACGCTCCTTACAACCTACCTCTTTGATCAAGCTCTTGGGATGATTTACTAAGTTAAAGGTGCTACATAAATGCAAGTTGTTGTTGAGAGAACCAGGAAATTACAGACCTTAGTCGAACATCTGTTATGGGGAAGTTACTAAAATCTGTCTTTAGGGACAGAGTGACTGAGCACTTGGACAAATATGAACTGATCTGAAAATTACCATGGATTTGTAATTGGTAAGTCATGTCTAACTAACCGAGTTGAATTTTTTTTTTTTTTTTTTTGAGGTCACTAATGTGGTAGATAAGCGAGTGTCTATAGATGTTATTTACATGGACTTCCAGAAGGTATTTGATAAGGTGGACATAAAAAAATATTAAAAAGTCTAATGAAATGTTAGCCTTCATCTCAGGGGGATTGGAATACTTATGGGTGGGAGTTATGCTACAGTTGTATAAAGCTTTGGTTGGATCACATCGAGTACTCTGCTCAATTCTGGGCACACGGCACCCCGGAGCATATATTGACCTTGGAGGGGGTGCTGTGCAGATTCACCAGAACAATACCAGGGCTGAAAGGGTTAATTTAAGAGGACAGGTTGCAAAGACTGGGCTTGTATTCCCTTGAGCATAGAAAATTAAGGGTGATCTAATTGAGGTTTTTAAAATGCTTAAAGGATTTGATAGGGTAGATAGAGATAAACGACTCCCTCGAGTGGGAGAGTCCAGAACAAGGGGGCATAACCTTAAAATTAGAGCTAAACAATTAAGGGTGAAGTCAGGAAGCACGATAGTAAAATCTGGAACAAAAGTAAAATACTGCGGATGCTGGAATCCGAAATGAAAACAGAAAATGCTGGAAATCTGAGGGTCAGGCAGCATTCGTAGAGGGAAACAGAGTTAACGTTTCGGTCTGTGACTCTTCAGAACTGGCAAAAGTTTGAAATTGAACAGATTCTTAAGGAAGTGCAAGGGGCACTGAGAGGGGGAGGGGAGGGGAGGAAAGAACAAAAGGGAAGGTCTGTGATAGGGTGGAAAACAGGAGAGATTTGAGACACACAAGGGATGATGGGCCAAATTGAGATGGTAATGGCATAAGTTAGGAAACAAAAGATGAGGCTAAATAAGTGAATGCCAGAATAATTACCAACTGCCATGGGAAACAGAGAAAAATAATAATAAAAAGGGGGGGGGGGGGTGGTTGTAAAAAAAAGGGAGGAAAGGGAACAAAATATGGGCAAAGGTTATGGTCTGAAATTGTGAACTCGATGTTGAGTCCAGACGGCTCCAATGAAGCTCAACGCAAGCTCGAGGAACAGCACCTCATATTTTGTTTAGGCACTTTACAGCCTTCTGGACTCAACAGAGAGTTCAACAATTTCAGAGAGATTATTGTTAGATAAGTGTATTAAGGAATATCGAACAAAGGCAGGTAAATGGACTTAAGGTACAGAACAGCCATGATCGAATTGAATGGCAGAACAGCCTTGAGGGCCAGAATGGCCTACTTCTGTTCTTGTGTTTATAACTTAAGAGGTTCAGAGCACTTTCTTGCAAACATCCCCCATCGAAGTATTTATTACCCATGCCCAATATATCACCAGGTCCCTTACTCACTTTTCCTGCACAATCCTGTGGAGAGCATTGTGATCCTGGTCAAAAACTTTTGTAGTAAGTGCCTACATCTTGAGGAACTTCACCTCAGAGTTGTTGAGCTTGAATCTGAGGTGCAGACATTGCAGGGCATCAGCGAGGGGGAGTGTTACCTGGGCACTTTGATCAAGGTGGCAGTCATACCCCTTAGGTTAAGTAGTGCTGCAGGTCTTGTTAATGGTCAGGGACAGGAGGGAGTGACTGCAACTCAGGTAGGTAAGGGGACCACAGATGCAGTGCTGGAGGAGCCTCAGCCTATGCCCTTATCCAACAGGTATGAGGTTTTTGCTGCCTGTGTGGATGAGGGAAAAGCCTACAGGATGGATGAGCAGGTTGTCCATGGCACCATGGTGCAGGAGGCCATTCAAGTGGCTGGAATGAAAGGGAATGTAATTGTGGTAGGGCACAGTATAATCAGAGAGATAGATACTGTTCTCTGTAGCCATGACCGGGAGTTTCGAAGGTTATGCTGCTTGCCCTGTGCCATGGTTAAAGAAGTCTCCTTGCGGCTGGAAAAGAACTTGGGACCCAAGTTTCGGGCCGCGCCTAGAACGGCGCTGCCCCGAACTGGACGCCTGTTTTTCGCGCCACAAAGTGTGCCTAAAAAATACTTACCGATTCTCCGGCTCCTTGCAGGTCCTCTGGAGCTGGGCGTGACGCAGCAAGAGCTGTGGGGGGGGGGGGGGGGCGGAGCCAGGTCCCTGCACTGAAAACAGTGCCGGGACCTCTGCACATGCGCGCTACAGTGGGCACGCATGTGCAGTAGCTCCAGGCGCCCAAAACTGTGTGGGAGGGGCCCGAAGCACGCAGCCCCTAACCCTGGCCGAATGGCCTCACTGGGGCTGCGTGGATAAGGCTGCACCTCCCACGCCCAGCTCCTGCTTCCTCCCGACTGGACCCGACCCCCCCCCGGACCTGACCCCCGCTCCACCCCCCCGCCCCCGACTTGACCCCAGATCCACCCCCCCCCCCCCCCCTGGCCCGACTCGCGCCTCCCCCACCCCCCCGGACCCGACCCGGCTCCTAGCCGCCTACCTGTAAATCCGGTGCCCAGCCGGGCCCAGCCCGTTCAGCCTCCTTCTCCTTTCTCCCTCCCTCCTCCCCTCTTCCTCTTCCCCTTCCCCCTTCCCTCCCTTCTCCCCCTCCCTCGCTGTCAGAAACAGAGACACTGACAGACAGAGAGTGAGAGACACACACACACACACAGACAGAGAGAGATAGAGACACCGACAGAGACACACTGGGGGGGAGGGGGGGGGGGGCTGTCCCAGCACGCTGTTGGAGGGCTCCCGGTTCTGCAGTCGGTAAGTAGAAAATGTTTTATTTATTGATTTTTTTATTTTTTTTATTTTTTATTAATTATTTTTGATTGATTTATTGGTTGATTTATTGATGTATTTATCATTTATTATTGATGATGGCTCTTTATTTGTAAAACTGAAGTATTTAATGTTTGTAAACTTCCCTTTAAACCCCCCCGCCCCTCCCATTCCCTACGCCTGATTTGTAACCTACGCCTGATTTTCTAAGTGTAGCCAAAGTTTTTCTGAGCGTACAAAAATCTACACTTACTCCATTCTAAGTTAGTTTGGAGTAAGTTTTCACTGCCTAAACTTTCAAAACGGGCGTTAGTCGGACACGCCCTCTTTTGAAAAAAAAAAATCTGTTCCAAACTGAAACTGTTCTAACTGACTAGAACTGGAGCAAACTAAATGCCGAGAATTGCAATTTCTAAGATACTCCATTCTAAACCAGTTGCTCCAAAAAAACAGGAGCAACTCAGGCCGAAACTTGGCCCCTTGGAGTGGGAAGGGGAGGATCCAGTTATCATGGTTCACCTAGGAACCACAACATAGGTATAACTAGGAATAAAGTTCTGCTGAAAGAGTTTGAGGATTAAAATTAAAAAGCAGATCAAAGATAATAATCTCTGGATTATTACCTGAGCCACATGCTAACTGGTATAGGGATAAGCAGATTAGAAAGTTAAATGCGTGACTCAAAGAGTGGTGTGGGAGGCAGGGGTTTTGCTTCATAGGGCACTGGCACAAGTACTGAGGAAAAAAGGGAGCTGTTCCATTGGGACGGGCTCCATTTGAACCGGGCTGGAACCAGTCTCCTGGTGAATCGAATAACTAGGGCATTAGAAAGGGCTTTAAATTTATGAAGGGGGAGGTGGGGAGGATTCAGGAAAGAGTAAATTTAAAAGCAGCAAGAGAAATGTCAAGGCTCTAGAGCAGAGCAGAGTTTTGGATAAAAATAAGCAGAGTGGGTCAGGAAGGGACAAAGGTAATAGGGCATTACTGATAAAGGTGACATCAAGGAAAAATAGACAACGGTCAGAGCTAAAGGCACATCTGAATGCACGAAGCATTCGCAACAAAATAGAATTAATAGCGTAGATAGAAATTAATAGGTTTGATTAAATAGCCATTACGGAGACCAGTTGCAAAGTGACCACTGTTGGGAACTAAATATTCCAGGATACTTTACTTTTAGATGAGATAGGCAAAATGGTAAAGGAAGAGGGGTAGCCCTGATAATAAAGAATTGAACAAAGACAGGAGAGAGAAAGGATCTTAGCTCGGAAAATCAAGAACTAGAATCAGTTTGGGTGGAGCTAAGAAACAGCAAGTGGCAGAAAACATTGGTGGAAGTTGTTTATAGGCCTCCAAACAGTAGTGGTAATGTAGGGCACAGTATAAATCAGGAAATTAGAAGTGTATGTAACAAAAATAATGAAATAACCATGGGGGACTTTAATCTACAAATTGACTGGGCAAACCAAATTTGCAGTAATAGTGTGGAGAACGAATTCATGGAATGTATACAAGATGGTTTTCTAGATCAGTATGTTGAGGAACCACCTAGAGGACAGGCTATTTTAGATCTAGTATTGTGCAACGAGAAAGGGCTAATTAATAATCTTGTAGTAAAAGGATCCTTCGGGAAGAATGACTATAATATAATGGAATTTTACATTAAGTTTGAAAGTGATTTAGTTAAATCAGAAACTAGGGTCCTAAAATCTAAACAAAGGAAACTTACGTAGGTGTGAGGGGAACGTTGGCTAAGGTAGATTGGGAAACTACAACAGTTAGGATGGTAGACAAGCAATGGCTCGCCTTTAAAGAATTAATACATAATTTACAACATGCAGCAGCTCAGAGTGGGAAAAGAGAGTTTGGTAAGTGGGAGAGTTCGGTGAAGTGGGGAAGGGAGGTGTTGCTTTGCCTAGTTTTTCCTAACTTTTTCTGCAGAGCGGCGGCGTACCTGTGCAGGAGCAGACTGAGGCCAGAGAGTGGGGATAAAAGCCACAGCAGACCACAGCAAACGGCCAGTGTGATCTCCTGGACTAGTTTTAATAGCCTGGTTGAGTCGGAGAGGAATTTTCCCAGATTTTTTCCCCAATTGGCCTGAGTTTTTAAAATCTGTTTTTTTGCCTCTCCCAGGAGATCGCATGGCTGCGGGTGAGGAGAACTCTGCTGTGTGATATCACAGGTAAGGCAGGTAAGTGATCGTGGACTAAGTTTTTCTTTTAAATTAACACTTGATTAACGCTAAACTAATTAATTAAATAAAATAATGGGAAAACAGGAGATGTGTTGCTGCTGCACTTTTTGGTCCAGGGCGACTACATCTTCGGTAAATATCCAAGGCTCGACGAACTTCGGGTCAGAGTTGAGGAGCTGGAGTCCGACGAGCTGCAGACATTGCGAGACATCAGGGAGAGAGAAAGTTAACTGGACCTTTTGCTCCAGGAGACAGACACACCCTTGCATTAAATACTTTAGAATTGACACGTGGTCAGGGACAGGAATGTGTGACTGCGACTGAAGCAGGTAAGGGGATCCAGGAGGTAATATTGCAGGAGCCTCAATCCCTGCACTTGTCCAATAGATTTGAGGTTCTTGCGACCCTTGTGGACAAGCGTGCAGACTGCAGGGTGGACGAGCAGACTGACCAAGGCACCGTGGTGCAGAAAGACATTCAAGTGGGGGGAGTAAAGAGGCAGGTGGTTGTAGTAGGGGATAGATAGGGTTCTCTGCAGCCGAGAGCGTGCGTCCAGAATGCTGTGTTGCCTACCCGGTGCCAGGGTAAAGGACATCTCCGGGCAGGAGAAGAACTTGGAGTGGGAGGGGGAGGATCCAGTTGTCGTGGTACACGTAGGTACCAATGACATAGATAGGACTAAGAAATAGGTTCTGCTGAGAGAGTTTGAACAGCTAGGGACTAAATTGAAAAGCAAAACCACAAAGGTAATAATCTGCATTATTACTTGAGCCACGAGCAAATTGGTATAGGATCAATAGAATCAGAAAGATGAATGCATGGCTTAAAGGTTGCTGTGGGAGCAGTGGGTTTTGATTCATGAGGCACTGGCACCAATACTCGGAAAGAGAGAGCTGTTCTGTGGGGACGGACTACACCTGAACTATGCTGGGACCAGAGTTCTAGCGAACCAAATAACTAAATGGGGGGGGCGGTGGGGAAGAGGGGGGGGGGGGAACGGTCGCAGTCGAGAGGAATCTAGAATGCTAAAGAGAAATGAAAAGGAAGCAATGTAGGAAAGTGATTGTGGTAAGGATAATCAGATGATGTCAGGAAGGGACAGAGGATACAAACAAAAAAAGAGTGCACTAACAAATAGGATCCAGGTAAGAAAAAATAGCGATAAGACAAATAGGGCTACAGTACAAAATAATGTTAAGATGTCTAATAATGTTAAAAAGACAAATCTAAAAGCACTGTATCTGAATGCATGAAGGATCTGTAATAAGGTAGACGAATTAACAGCAAAAATAGATGAAAACGAATACGATATAGTTGCAATTACGGAGGCAGGGTGATCAGCGTTAGGAACTGAATAACCAAGGATATTCGATATTTGGGAAGGACAGGCAAAAAGGAAGAGGGGATAGTGTGTCGTTGTTAGTAAAGGATGAAATCAGAGCAATAGTGAGAAAGGATATTGGCTCAGAAAATCAAGATGTAGAATCAGTTTGGGTGGAGCTAAGGAGCACCATGGGGCAGAAAACATTGGTGGCAGTTGTCTATCAGCCTCCAAACAGTAGTGGTAGTGTAGGGGACGGCATCAAACAGGAAATTAGAGATGCATGTAACAAGGGTACTACAGTAATCGTAAGTGACTTTAATCTATATAGCCAAACCAAATTAGTAATAATACTGTGGCAGATGAATTCCTGGAGTGTGTATGAGATGGTTTTTTTAGACCAGTATGTTGAGGAGCCTACTAGGGAACAAGCTATCCTAGATTGGGTATTGTGTAATAAAGGGTCTTGTTGTGCGGGATCCTTTAGGAAAGAGTGACCATAACATGACTGAATTCTTTATAAAAGGTGGAAAGTGAACTAGTCCAATCCGAAACTAGGATCCTAAAATCTAAACAAAGGAAGTATGAGGAATGAATTGGCTATGATAGATTGGGAAGATTAATTAAAAGGACATGACGGTGGATAGGCAACGGCTAACATTTAAGGAACGAATGCATGAATTGCAACAGTTATACATTCCTATCTGGAGTAAAAACAAAAAGGAATAATGGCCCAACCATGGCTAACAAAATAAATTACTGATAGTATTAGATTCAAAGAGGAGTTATATAGGGCCCAAGTTTCCACATGATTCGCGCCTGATTTTTAGGAGCAACTGGTGGAGAACGGACTATTTTAGAAATCGCAATTCTCCACATTTTTTTTTCTGTAGTTCTAGTCAGGTAGAACAGTTCTAGTTTAGAACAGAATTTTTTCTTCAAAAGGGGGCGTGTCCGGCCACTGACGCCTGATTTGAAAGTTTCCACAGTGAAAATGTACTCCAAACTAAAGTAGAATGGCGCCAGTGAAGATTTTTGTAGAACTGAAAAAACCTGTTCTACACATTAAAAAATCAGGCGCAGGTTACAAATTAGGCGCCCAGAACGAGGTGGGGGGGGGGAAGGGAACTCATTAAATTTGACAATAAATCCTTATTTATACTTCTACAAATATTATACAAATAAATCCAACCTGAATAAACATTTATAAGCCAAGAAAAGATTAAATAAACCATCTTCCTACCTGTGTGAAAGTGCTTCAGCCAGGGAGAATTCTGCAGCTGTTCGTGCCGCTGAGCGAGAGAGGGAGGGAGAGAGAGAGAGAGGGAGGGAGAGAGAGAGAGGGGGGGAGAGAGAGAGGGGGGGAGAGGGGGAGAGGGAGGGAGGGGAGGGGGGGAGGGGAGAGAGGGTGTCGGGGGGGGGGGGGAGCGGGTGTCGGGTCGGGGGGGGGGGCGGGCCTCGGGTCGGGGAGCGGGACTCGGGTCGGGGGGGGAGAGCGGGTCTCGGGTCTCTGTCGGGGCGGGGGGAGCGGGTGTCGGGTCGGGGCGGGGGGGGGGGGGGAGAGCGGGTGTCGGGTCGGGGCGGCGGGGGGAGCGGGTCTCGGGTGTCGGGTCGGGGCGGGGGGGGGGGGGGGGAAAGAGAGCGGGTGTCGGGTCGGGGCGGGCAGGGGGGGGAAGCGGGTCTCGGTCAGGGCGGGTGTCGGGTCGGGTCTGGTCGGGGGGGGGGGGGGCGGGTGTCGGGTCTGGTCGGGGGGGGGTGGAGCAGGAGCTGGCCGTGGGAGGAGCCTCATTCACGCAGCCCCAGTGAGGCCATTCAGCCAGGGCTAGGGGCTGCGTGCTTCGGGCCCCTCCCACACAGTTCGGCGCCTGGAGCTACTGCAGTGCCGATTGTAGCGCGCATGTGCAGAGGTCCCGGCACTGTTTTCAGCGCAGGGACCTGGCTCCGCCCCCCCCCCACAGCTCGTGCCGGCTGCGCCGAGTGCCACAGGACTTGTAAGTCGGTGGAGACTACCGAGGATTTTTTTAGGCGCCGTTTTAGGCACGAAAAACGGGCGCCCAGCTCGGAGGGGCGCCCGTTATTTTTCTTGTGGAAACTTGGGCCCATAAAGTTGCCAGAAAAAGTAGCAAACCTGAGGATTTGGAGCAGTTTAGAATTCAGCAAAAAAGGACCAAGAGGCTGATTGAAGAGAGGAAAAAGAGAGTAAACTTGCAAGTTTATAAACATAAAACAGACGTCAAAAGTTTCTACAAGTACGTAAAACAAAAAGATTAGTGAAGACAAATGTAGGTCTTTTACAGACAGAAACGGGAGAATTTATAATGGGGAACAAGGAAATGGCAGAACAATTAAATAAATATTTCAGATCTGTCTTCACGGAAGAGGACACAAATAACGTCCCAGAAATGCTAGGGAACCAAGGGTCTAGTGAGCAAGAGGAATTAAAGGAAATGATTATTAGTAAGAAAATAGTGCTGGAAAAACTAATGGGACTGAAGGCCGATAAATCCCCAGGGCCTGATGATCTGCATCCCAGAGTACTAAAAGAGATAGCCATGGAAATAGATGATGCATTGGTTGTCATCTTACAAAATTCTATAGATTATGGAACAGTTCCTGCAGATTGGAGAGTGGAAAATATAACCCCACTATTTAAAAAAGGAAGGAGAGAAAACAGGGCACTACAGACCGGTTAGCCTAACATCAGTAGTAGGAAAAATGCTAGAGTCTATTATAAAGGATGTGATAACGGCACAATTAGATAATATCAACGGGATTAGACAAAGTCAACATGGATTTATGAAAGGAAAATCATGTTTGACAAGCCTACTGGAGTTTTTTGAGGATGTATCTGATAGAAAAGATAAGGGAGAACCAGTGGATGTAGTGTATTTGGATTTTCAGAAGGCCTTTGATGAAGCCCCACAAGAGGTTAGTGCACAAAATTAAAGCACATAGGATTGGGGGTAATGTACTGGCATGGATTGAAAATTGGTTAACTGACAGGAAACAGGGCCCAAATTTACCTAGGAGTTGCTCAGTTTTTTTTTTGAGCAACTTGATTTTTCTGGAGTAACTTATAAATCTCCATTCTGCACATTCAATTTGCGCCAGTGTAAGTGAATTAGTTTGGATTTTTAAAAATTTAGTATTTTTTTTCCAAAAGGGGGAGTTACCAGCCACCTACGCCCGTTTTGGCCATTTAAGCCAGCTAAAAGTTGCTCCAAACTAACTTAGGCCAGCGTATGGCCACTTGTGGCCGCACACAAAATCATTGCGTAGAGTTAAGAAATCAGCACAGGTAGGTACTTAATGACTTGACTAAAGAATGTGAATAGGATCAAACAGCTATACAGGACATATGACAAACTTCGCAAAGTTAATTTAATATACAACAGAAGCATTCATGGAAGCTTAAACTACAAAAATAGTGAAGAGACAAAACATATTTACATAATTTTTTCAAAATATCCAAATAAAAAGTTAGCCCCCCCCCACCCCCGATCAAAACTCTCCTCACTAAACAAAGCACAAACATCAATAAATAAAAAATAAAACTCAAGTCCTACCTCAGCCCGGGAAGTCAGCGGGCTGCCCAGCGCGCGTCGTGATGCCACTCGGCCTGGGATAGGGGCGGGATATCAGGTCCCACGCTGCAGAGGAGCTACTGCGCATGCACGAAACCTTCAGTACGCATGCGTTGAGCTGCCGGCACTCTTGAGCGCAGGACACTAGCTCTGCCCCCTAATTGAATAGCTACGCCGCGCCAAGCCATGGGAGAGGCCAGAGCGGCCAGAATACGCGGACAATTTTTTTGGCGCCGTTTTTAATCCTAGGAAGTCGGCACACCTCGGGTGAGTGCGCCAGAAATCGGCAGGGGCCAATTTTGAGCCCACAGAGTAGGAATAAATGGGTCTTTTTCAGGGTGCCGGACAGTGACTAGTGGGGGGCCCCAGCTATTCACATATATACATACATATACACAAATAATTTGGATCAGGGAACCAAATGTAATATTTCCAAGTTTGCTGACGACACAAAACTAGAGTTGTGAGGAGGATGCAAAGACGCTGCAAGGCGATTTAGATAGGTTGAGTGAGTGAGAAAACACATGGCAGATGCAGTATAACGTGGATAAATGTGAAGTTATCCACTCTGGTAGGAAATACATAAGGACGAAGTATTATTTAAATGGTGATGGCTTGGGAAGTGTCGATATACAGAGGGACCTGGGTGTCCTTGTACACCAGTCACTGAAAGCAAACATGTAGGTGCAGCAAGCAGTTAGGAAGGCAAATGGTATGTTGGCCTTCATTGCAAGAGGATTTGAGTATAGGAGCAAGGATGTCTTACTACAGTTATACAGGGCCTTGGTGAGATTGCACCTGGAGTATTGTGTGCAGTTTTGGTCTCCTTACCTAAGAAAGGATATACTTGCCATAAGGGAGTGCAGCGAAGGTTCACCAAATTGATTCCTGGGATGGCAGGACTGTTGTATGAGGAAAGATTGGGTCGACTAGACCTTTAATCACTAGAGTTTAGAAGAATGAGAGAGGATTCAGTTGAAACGTATAAAATTCTGATGGGGTTGGATAGAATGGATGCGGGGAGGGTGTTTCCCCTGCTATGAAGTCTGGAACAAGGGTCACAGTCTCAGGATTCGAGGTAGGAAATTTAGGATCGAGATGAGGAGAAATTTCTTCACTCAGAGGGTGGTGAACCTGTGGAATTCTCTACCACAGAAGACTGTGGAGGCCAAGTCACTGAATATATTTAAGAGGGAGATAGATTCCTAGACACAAAAGACATCAAGGGGTATGGGAAAAAAGCAGGAATATGGTGTTGAGATAGAGGATCAGCCATGATCATATTGAATGGTCACTGAATGATCATTGAACCACAGCTGACACTACAATGCACATTAATTTCAACAAATCATTTAATTCTTGTCATTTTAAGCACACCATGTTCTTCAGCGCCATAAATTAATGAATTAATTACTTACTCAGTGGATATTTTTATTGCCACAAACCAGTAAAACAGTTTGTTGTACTACTTTATATTG
Source organism: Pristiophorus japonicus (assembly GCF_044704955.1). Taxonomy (NCBI): domain Eukaryota; kingdom Metazoa; phylum Chordata; class Chondrichthyes; family Pristiophoridae; genus Pristiophorus; species Pristiophorus japonicus. The sequence continues at coordinate 80,011,956 of NC_091986.1, read as the reverse complement.
GTAAACTTACTTTATTTTTGGTGTTGTCATCTGTTGTGTATGTGTCTGTTTTCAGAGGCCAAGTTAGGAATGTTGCAATAGAGAGAAAAATTAAAACAAATAAAACACATTCACGTATAACATATGAAAATCTAAAAAACTACTACATCTATCCTTTAAAAATGTATCAATTATATTGTAGCAAATGATTGAAGACTATTTAGCTTCTGAGATTCATTACAAGAGGTCCTGGTGAAAATGACAAATCACAGTACTTGTTGCAGTGTATATCAACATCTATCTGAACAAAATAATGATCCCTTTGTGTGCACAAACCCTAGAACAGGAGGAGTATGGAACAAGAAGCAGCTGGAAATGCAGAAGAGGTTGATCGGGATCTGAACAAAAGCGTTCAGTTCCGATGCAGGGTCACCCTAAAGAACTACCCTGAAGGATCACATCCAAAGCATTTAGCATTAAGTGAAAGATGGGTTTTCTTTTATTTTTATCTCTAACAAAATGCCATTTGGTTCATCAGGGAAAGGTTGGTGATATATGTACAGTTAAAAAATAAATACAGGACTCCATCCAGCAGACCATATTAAAGACGCTCCCCAGTTTATTAATTTGATGATAGATAATACTGATTTTTCTTTCACCAGGCAAAGCAACTACCTTTACCATTTTCAAAAAAGTAAAGCCTTTTATTTGAACATTCCAAAAAGCAAGACATTAAATGCAAATCTATACAGTTTGCAAGAGTAACAGTTCTATTGTAATTATTTTCCCTTTTTTTCTAATTGAGCCTCATCTTAACAGAGACTATAGCATAGCTAAGGCAGGTAAGCAATCTATATTTATCAATGCTAAGCTAAAGTTGGCTAGTAGATTTAGAGTCCAGCCTTGTTAACAGAAAGAAATTAGACTTGCAAGTGGCAAAATAATTCTGAAATCTAAATATTGAACCAAGAAAAACAGCTTTTGCAAACAGAGTGGTTTTAAATTCATAGCACCAGAATGAGTTAAGTTAAAGAGCAGCGAAGATGGATCTTAGCTAAAGAAAATTGAACTGCTGTGCCAACACTGCATGTATTCGGCACTGTTCAATTTGAAGATGGTACTGCGGATGTAGCCTTTTGTAGAGTTTCCCTGAAACATTAATCAGGCTTGGCTCACTCAAGAATGCATGGAGGATGCTCTTAAATGGTGCATGCAATTTGAAACATTTTTTTAAAAACAGAAAATGTGCAGTACAGAACCAAATGCAGATATTCTAACAGTATTGAAAACTGTTATGTTTCAGAATCATGTTCAGCACACCAGAATGTGCACTGATGGATGTTTGAGAAGGTTCTTTTCTACAGATGGCTATAGATAATCCTTAATGTGGGAAAGAACAATAGCTCAACAGAATTACATGATATTTACCTTTTAACTATTCAGAATTAAATAAAATAATTTAAACTGTTTAATCTATTAATATTTTTTCAATGTAATGGTTTAAACAGGTGCCGGATAAAGTGCAAGAAATAACTGGAAAAAGCCAGTGGTACAATTGCATCTCCCTGGATCAACATGACAAGCACTTCTGAATGTCAAAAATCATGATGGGAAGAAATGGTGATACTGGTTGGACAACTGGAGAACGTAAGTATTTTAATTATGATAGAAAGACAGACAAAGCACAAATTAAGAAGTCCAATTTTCAGATCCATGATCAATCCAGTGGATATGACATGATTGGACTTTCAAAAAACACTTAGGGTCGCATTAGAGACTTGTTGTAAAGGTAAAGGCCTATTGATATTAAAAGTAATAAAGATGTCTGGATGGAAGGACAGCTGAAGGAAAGGAGAGAGTTAGATTAATGGATATTTTGCAGGTTGGCCTATTGCCAACATTCCCATAGGTCTGTTTTGGGACTTCTCTATATACATACGTTATTTGGATATGGCTAAAGAGGGAATATTAAAATTTACTAATAAAAATTTGGGAATATAATGACCATGACAGGATGCCCCCATGGCAACTAAATTACATTTGAAGCGTAGTCACTATGTTGTCGGCAAATATTGCAGACAGTTGTCAGGCAACAAGGTTCCACAAACAGCAAATGACCAGTTAATCTGTTCTTGGTGCTGTTAGTTGAGGGAAGAATGCTGGCTTGCACACTGAGAACTTCCTGCTTTGCTGTAAATAGCATCATGGAATCTGTTAAAACCACCTGAGCACGCAGGTGAGTGCCACAGTTTAACGTTTAATCTGAAAATCGGCACATTGAACAATACAGCGCTCCCTTCAGGAAGTTCCAGAGTGTGGTTGCAACCCATGACTCTCTTTAGCCAGGACTGCACATCGACATGATGGGAAGGCTTGCATGCTCCTATGACCCCGAGTGCTCTGAAGGCTTGTGTGCACCTATGATCGAGTGCACTGTTGGCAGGAGTGCAATTCAGGTAATACCGCCTAAACCAGACAGGTTGAAGTTTAAGGAGCCAGATTAAACACAGTCCATCAGTCCTCCTGGTAGGGGGTTGTGAGTCAGGCTAACACAACCACATAATTACCTTGTTACAGATTATGTTACCCGGAAAACTGTTTTGCACCATTGTTTTGAAAAGCATTAAAACAGCTGTTGAAGTAATTAGGGAAGAACAGGTTGGATTTTGATCCAGTAGATCTCATTGACATCAGATTTTAACCATGAGAAGACTTAGAGAAAGGTTTGGAATATGAGCAAAGATGGTTTTTAACTTCATTGATTTTACAAAAACATATGCAGATTGGCATGTTGTCAGTGGAATTTCCATGGATCGGTGTTGGGATAATATATATACATATATGTGTGTGTATTATATATAAACAATTATTTGGTCATGGGTAAAGAGGGAATATCACAATCCAGAGAAACACTCTGGAAGATCCTGAGGCACAAGGGAATTCCAGCAGACTATGACGACTCTGCATTGTGTCAGCAGAGAGCTAGGAATTTAAGTGGGAGTTTAAGTGTTAAAAAAAAATCTAAATTCATCTTTTTTATAGAAAAACTTTAAACTGCCAAATTGTTGGAATTAAATATCCCAATTAAACTATTCTAAGTTTACCTCGTCAGCATTTCCATCTTGCTGTCCTGTGGCTGAAATAAAAGTAGGAATGCTTGTTAGACATTACGTAGATACCAGAACTTCGCACTTGTGTTTAGCAGCATACAGTTTTGTCAGCTCACAAACACCATCTTGTAACAATTCCATCTATCTTCTACATATGTAGGTATTTTAGCATATAGTTACATTTACACCGTCATTATCAAGTTGTAGAAAACCAAAAAGAAAATCCCTTTTTTGTGTTATTTCTTGTAAATTTTAGTGCTAAATTAACTTTAAATACAAGACATAAAAGATTTGAAATGTATCTGGAACAGCATCGATAAAATAGCAATATTTAAATAATTATGCTTGCACAACTCAAATGTATGAAATATATCACTATTTTCTGGGGAAGTTAAATAAATATCGGGATTGTGTTTATTGCTACTATGTCAAAAGCCCAGCGGGAGATCGAGAGCCAGCGGCAGTTGGTGAGAGGGGAGCGACCTGTCAAAAGCATACTGGTGCAGCTACAGCGGGAGAGAAAGCAAAATAGAAGTAGAAAGTAATCAAAAAGTGACGTCACAGCCAATGGGGTAAGTGATTGGCTGGTGTTGGGTGAGTAGCTTTTCTTTTATTTTTTATATCAGTAAGTGAACTATAACATTGTTATTACCAATTTAAGGGTATCTAAGGTTAAGACATGGCAGGAGAGCTCAGTCATGTGATATGCTCCTCCTGTACCATGTGGGAACTCGGGGACACTTCCGGTGTCCCTGACGACTACGTGTGTGGGAAGTGTATCCGCCTCGAGCTCTTGACGGTCCGCGTTGCAGAATTGGAGCTGAAGGTGGATTCACTCTGGAGCATCCACGATGCTGAGAATGACGTGAGTATCACGTGTAGTGAGTTGGTCGTACCGCAGGAGAAGGGTCCACAGCCAGATATGGAATGGAAGACCAACAGGAAGAGCAGTGCAAGAAAGATAGTGCAGGAGTCCCCTGTGGTCATCCCCCTGCAAAACAGATACACTGCTTTGAGTACTGTTGGGGAGGATGACTCATCAGGGGAGGGCAGCAGCAGCCAGGTTCATGGCACCGTAGGTGGCTCTGCTGCAAAGGAGGGCAGGAAAAAGAGTGGGAGCGCGATAGTGATAGGGGATTCGATGGTGAGGGGAATAGATAGGCGTTTCTGCGGACGCAACCGAGACTCCAGGATGGTATGTTGCCTCCCTGGTGCAAGGGTCAAGGATGTCTCGGAGCGGGTGCAGGACATTCTGAAATGGGAGGGAGAACAGCCAGTTGTCGTGGTGCACATTGGTACCAACGACATAGGTAAAAAAAGGGATGAGGTCCTACGAAAAGAATTTAAGGAGCTAGGAGCTAAATTAAAAAGTAGGACCTCAAAAGTAGTAATCTCGGGATTGCTACCAGTGCCACGTGCTAGTCAGAGTAGGAATCGCAGGATAGCGCAGATGAATACATGGCTTGAGCAGTGGTGCAGCAGGGAGGGATTCAAATTCTTGGGGCATTGGAACCGGTTCTGGGGGAGGTGGGACCAGTACAAACCGGACGGTCTGCACCTGGGCAGGTCCGGAACCAATGTCCTAGGGGGAGTGTTTGCTAGTGCTGTTGGGGAGGAGTTAAACTAATATTGCAGGGGGATGGGAACCTATACAGGGAGACAGAGGGAGACAAAAAGGAAGCAAAAGCAAAAGACAGAAAGGAGATGAGGAAAAGTGGAGGGCAGAGAAACCCAAGGCAAAGAACAAAAAGGGCCACTGTACAGCAAAATTCTAAAAGGACAAAGGGTGTTAAAAAAACAAGCCTGAAGGCTTTGTGTCTTAATGCAAGGAGTATCCGCAATAAGGTGGATGAATTAATTGTGCAAATAGATGTTAACAAATATGATGTGATTGGGATTACGGAGACGTGGCTCCAGGATGATCAGGGCTGGGAACTCAACATCCAGGGGTATTCAACATTCAGGAAGGATAGAATAAAAGGAAAAGGAGGTGGGGTAGCATTACTGGTTAAAGAGGAGATTAATGCAATAGTTAGGAAAGACATTAGCTTGGATGATGTGGAATCTATATGGGTGGAGCTGCAGAACACTAAAGGGCAAAAATCGTTAGTGGGAGTTGTGTACAGACCTCCAAACAGTAGTAGTGATGTTGGGGAGGGCATCAAACAGGAAATTAGGAGTGCATGCAATAAAGGTGCAGCAGTTATAATGGGTGACTTTAATATGCACATAGATTGGGCTAGCCAAACTGGAAGCAATACGGTGGAGGAGGATTTCCTGGAATGCATAAGGGATGGTTTTCTAGACCAATATGTCGAGGAACCAACAAGGGGGGAGGCCATCTTAGACTGGGTGTTGTGTAATGAGAGAGGATTAATTAGCAATCTCATTGTGCGAGGCCCCTTGGGGAAGAGTGACCATAATATGGTGGAATTCTGCATTAGGATGGAGAATGAAACAGTTAATTCAGAGACCATGGTCCAGAACTTAAAGAAGGGTAACTTTGAAGGTATGAGGCATGAATTGGCTAAGATAGATTGGCTAATGATACTTAAGGGGTTGACTGTGGATGGGCAATGGCAGACATTTAGAGAACGCATGGATGAATTACAACAATTGTACATTCCTGTCTGGCGTAAAAATAAAAAAGGGAAGGTGGCTCAACCGTGGCTATCTAGGGAAATCAGGGATAGTATTAAAGCCAAGGAAGTGGCATACAAATTGGCCAGAAATAGCAGCGAACCTGAGGACTGGGAGAAATTTAGAACTCAGCAGAGGAGGACAAAGGGTTTGATTAGGGCAGGGAAAATGGAGTACGAGAAGAAGCTTGCAGGGAACATTAAGGCGGATTGCAAAAGTTTCTATAGGTATGTAAAGAGAAAGAGGTTAGTAAAAACAAACGTAGGTCCCCTGCAGTCAGAATCAGGGGAAGTCATAACGGGGAACAAAGAAATGGCAGACCAATTGAACAAGTACTTTGGTTCAGTATTCACTAAGGAGGACACAAACAACCTTCCGGATATAAAAGTGGTCAGAGGGTCTATTAAAGAGGAGGAACTGAGGGAAATCTTTATTAGTCGGGAAATTGTGTTGGGAAAATTGATGGGATTGAAGGCCGATAAATCCCCAGGGCCTGATGGACTGCATCCCAGAGTACTTAAGGAGGTGGCCTTGGAAATAGCGGATGCATTGACAGTCATTTTCCAACATTCCATTGACTCTGGATCAGTTCCTATCGAGTGGAGGGTAGCCAATGTAACCCCACTTTTTAAAAAAGGAGGGAGAGAGAAAGCAGGGAATTATAGACCGGTCAGCCTGACCTCAGTAGTGGGTAAAATGATGGAATCAATTATTAAGGATGTCATAGCAGCGCATTTGGAAAATGGTGACATGATAGGTCCAAGTCAGCATGGATTTGTAAAAGGGAGATCATGCTTGACAAATCTTCTGGAATTTTTTGAGGATGTTTCCAATAAAGTGGACAAAGGAGTACCAGTTGATGTGGTATATTTGGACTTTCAGAAGGCTTTCGACAAGGTCCCACACAGGAGATTAATGTGCAAAGTTAAAGCACATGGGATTGGGGGTAGTGTGCTGACGTGGATTGAGAACTGGTTGTCAGACAGGAAGCAAAGAGTAGGAGTAAATGGGTACTTTTCGGAATGGCAGGCAGTGACTAGTGGGGTACCGCAGGGTTCTGTGCTGGGGCCCCAGCTGTTTACATTATACATTAATGATTTAGACGAAGGGATTAAATGTAGTATCTCCAAATTTGCGGATGACACTAAGTTGGGTGGCAGTGTGAGCTGCGAGGAGGATGCTATGAGGCTACAGAGTGACTTGGATAGGTTAGGTGAGTGGGCAAATGCGTGGCAGATGAAGTATAATGTGGATAAATGTGAGGTTATCCACTTTGGTGGTAAAAACAGAGAGACAGACTATTATCTGAATGGTGACAGATTAGGAAAAGGGAAGGTGCAACGAGACCTGGGTGTCATGGTACATCAGTCATTGAAGGTTGGCATGCAGGTACAGCAGGCGGTTAAGAAAGCAAATGGCATGTTGGCCTTCATAGCGAGGGGATTTGAGTACAGGGGCAGGGAGGTGTTGCTACAGTTGTACAGGGCCTTGGTGAGGCCACACCTGGAGTATTGTGTACAGTTTTGGTCTCCTAACTTGAGGAAGGACATACTTGCTGTTGAGGGAGTGCAGCGAAGATTCACCAGACTGATTCCCGGGATGGTGGGACTGACCTATCAAGAAAGACTGAATCAACTGGGCTTGTATTCACTGGAGTTCAGAAGAGTGAGAGGGGACCTCATAGAAACGTTTAAAATTCTGACGGGTTTGGACAGGTTGGATGCAGGAAGAATGTTCCCAATGTTGGGGAAGTCCAGAACCAGGGGTCACAGTCTAAGGATAAGGGGTAAGCCATTTAGGACCGAGATAAGGAGAAACTTCTTCACCCAGAGAGTGGTGAACCTGTGGAATTCTCTACCACAGGAAGTAGTTGAGGCCAATTCACTAAATATATTCAAAAGGGAGTTAGATGAAGTCCTTAGTACTCGGGGGATCAAGGGGTATGGCGTGAAAGCAGGAAGTGGGTACTGAAGTTTCATGTTCAGCCATGAACTCGTTGAATGGCGGTGCAGGCTAGAAGGGCTGAATGGCCTGCTCCTGCACCTATTTTCTATGTTTCTATGTTTCTATGTGTTGCAAGGCTGATCAGCAAACTAATTTTTTGCATTTCATTTTTAACATCCCATCTCCGGCTCTTGAATTTTGATTACTTTGGCTAACACACAGAAATATTGATTTGTTTAGTCACCAAAGACTTGCTGTTTTGAGAAAAAATATATATTTTTTTTTTTACAGGCAAGACTGTCACACTGTCTTAAAATGTCTGAGAGAGATGTCTGCACTATTGTTCTTCAAAACTGAATCAAGACACCCCAAGGACGAGCGCTTTATGAAGCACTTGTTGCTGCCCTGACATCTTGACATTCCAATCTAGTATAATGAATGATTATTAATGCTCTGCACGGCCGACTATCACGTGTGTCACTGGAGAAAGCTTTTAAGGGTGAGTTTGATAAAATCTAGCTCCAAGCAGTCAATGGCCAGCAGTTTTAAAAGCAGAGAACACAGCTGCAAGCAGCAACTGTGACATAGAAAAATAGAAAATAGGTGCAGGAGTAGGCCATTCGGCCCTACGAGCCTGCACCACCATTCAATATGATCATGGCTGATCATGAAACTTCAGTACCCCATTCCTGCTTTCTCTCCATACCCCTTGATCCTTTTAGTCGTAAGGGCCACATCTAACTCCCTTTTGTATATATCTAACAAACTGGTCTCAACAACTTTCTGTGGTAGAGAATTCCACAGGTTCACAATTCTCTGAATGAAGAAGTTTCTCCTCATCTCGGTCCTAAATGGCTTTCCGCTTATCCTTAGACTGGACTTCCCCAACATCGGGAACATTCTTCCTGCATCTAACCTGTCCAATCCCGTCAGAATTTTATATGCTTCTATGAGATCCCCTCTCATTCTTATAAATTCCAGTGAATATAAGCCTAATCGATCCAGTCATTCTTCATATGTCAGTAGCAGGACATTTGGAAAAGCAAAATTCGGTCAGACAGAGTCAGCATGGATTTATGAAGGGGAAGTCATGTTTGACAAATTTGCTGAAATTCTTTGAGGATGTAACAAACAGGGTGGATAAAGGGGAATCAGTGGATGTGGTGTATTTGGATTTCCAGAAGACATTCAATAAGGTGCCACATAAAAGGTTACTGCACAAGATAGAAGTTCATGGCGTTAGAGGTAATATATTAGCATGGATAGAGGATTGGCTAACTAACAGAAAACAGAGAGTCGGGATAAATGGTTCATTCTCTGGTTGGCAACCAGTAACTAGTGGGGTGCCGCAGGTATCAGTGCTGGGATCCCAACTATTTACAATCTATATTATTGACTTGGAAGAAAGGACTGAGTGTAATGTAGCCAAGTTTGCTGACGATATAAAGATGGGAGGAAAAGCAATGTGTGAGGAGGACACAACAAATCTGCAAAAGGACAGACAGGCTAAGTGAGTGGGCAAATATTTGGCAGATGGAGTATAATGTTGGCAAGTGTGAGGTCATGCACTTTGGCAGAAAAAAAATCAAAGAGCAAGTTATTATTTAAATGCAGAAAGATTGCAAGCAAAGTGGTGCAGTACAGCAGGACCTGGGAGTACTTGTGCATGAAACACAAAAGGATAATATGCAGGTACAGCAAGTGATCAGGAAGGCCAATGGAATCTTGGCCTTTATTGCAAAGGGGATGGAGTATAAAAGCAGGGAAGTCTTGCTACAGCTATGCTGGATATTGATGAGGCCACACCTGGAATACGGCGTAGTTTTGTTTTCCATATTTACGAAAGGATATACTTGCTTTGGAGGCAGTTCAGAGAAGGTTCACTAGGTTGATTCCGGAGATAAGGGGGTTGGCTTATGAGGAAAGGTTGAGTCGGTTGGGCCTCTACTCATTGGAATTCAGAAGAATGAGAGGTGATCATATCAAAACGTATAAGATTATGAGGAGGTTTGACAAGGTGGATGCAGAGAGGATGTTTCCACTGATGGGGTAGACTAGAGCTAGAGGGCATGATCTTAGACTAAGGGGCCGCCCATTTAAAACAGAGATGAGGAGAAATTTCTTCTCTGAGGGTTGTAAATCTGTGGAATTCTCTGCCTCAGAGAGCTGTGGAAGCTGGGACATTGAATAAATTTAAGACAGAAATAGACTGTTTCTTAAACGATAAGGGGATAAGGGGAGCGTGCAGGGAAGTGGAGCAGAGTCCATGATCAGATCAGCCATGATTTTATTGAATGGCGGAGCAGGCTCGAGAGGCCATATGGCCTACTCCTGTTCCTATTTCTTGTGTTCTTATGATCTTTTATAACATTTAGGGCAAGGAGAGCACTCAACAAGTACATAATCTATAAAAATAGAATAATTACTTTAAAGTACTTTGTTAAGTTACTAGTAGTTAGTATTATACTATCAGTTACTGAGACCCCAAACCATATGGATGACATTTTTTAGTCACTGCAGGTTCTGTTGTTCTGCCAATAAACTAGCACACATTTTTTTTTGAGTGACACAGTATCAGTACTCTTCTGTAGAATTGTGTGAATAATTGATCAAGTGTAGTACTATACCATATCAGTTATCTTAGTGACAACATTTTGCCCAAGTGCACTGCAACAGTAACTGGTCATTTTCAGACATTTTGACACAATAATAACAAAAGGATAACAATTATAAATGTAATCAAATGTAATCAGTGTACTCTTGGTTAGAATGGGTTACAAGTAAATTATACTTACATTCCAGGTTTCCTTTGCAAGTATTGATCCAAGTACTAAAGTTGGTATTTTCATCTACAAGACAGAAGTGAAATTACTATAATTCTCCTAAACAAAAACTGAACAACATATCAAAAAAGTAAAAAGACTTTTACACAACTCTTCACTTATGGGACTTGGTTTCAAACCCAAAGCCGACAAGGAATAAAGAACTTTTTATTCCAACATTTCTTAAAGGTCTTATGAAATGAATTTTGACAGTCTTAATTTAGTCCCTAATTGGAAAGTCCACAGGACTCAAGTTAGCAGTGTGAACCCTAACAAGCAGCACTATGAAATACTAGATCATTGCATCAGAATAGTCTATGGGTACTAAGGTGTTATGAGCAAGGCAAATGGAGCAAATACTAACATTGTATTAACCATAGATTGCATCCAGCTAAGAAATACAGAGCTAGAATTAAGTCAGTGAGCCATGCATACAAAATTCAAATTATAATATTTCAGCCAACAAGACTAAAATGGAACATTAACTCTTGGATGACTGCAACTTATTTTTGAACCAAGCTTTCATTACAAGATTACAAATAAAGGAATGAAGGCAGCCTTTGACCCATTCTAGCTCATCCATATAGCAGTTACAGTCCCCTTCATCATAGTATCCAATTATTAAACGATTTAATGATTTTTGCCTTCACTAACCTTGTGCGCTGAACATTCCCTGTGCAAAGAATTTTCTCAAATCAAATCAAAAGTTATCTTAAAAGTTCAAACCAGTGTCCCCTTGTGTACTGTCACTGTTTAATCTGAAGTACTGTTTTCAGGGCTATGTTATTTACTGACCTCTGGGAGATCATCTCTCTGTCACTTCATTTCTCCTGTCTTTCACCATACCGAGTCCTCTGAAACTATAGCTGTTTTTCGAATGTTCTTTTAATTTGGATTCCAAGAGCTTAGTGTCTGTGAGCCAGCAGCTGGCATGCATGCTGTAAAATCAATTTTCTATTGGTCGGCAGTGGGACTTTTTACTTGGGTCGACAGGTCTCCAACCATACAGAAAATTGATTTGCTGGGAGCTGGCATGTGGACGACAAACTCCCAGAATCCAAATTAAGAGAAATTTGCTGCCGCACAGCTTGGTCTGAAACGGGGTGCACTTAAACAATGGAATTTGGAGAGTGGGAATTCGGAGCAAAGGGGGAAGACGGTACTATTTTTTGCCTTTTGCCTCCAATTGTTGAAGTGGTGTGCGTTACAGGTAAATATTTAATTTAAATTACCTATAAAGCTTAAAATAGATCAGGTAATTGCTTCAAAAAAACTATAAGTTAATAAAATACATAAACTTTAATTAATTAAAATATTGGGATGGCAGTGCTGCAACTGCAGCATATGGGCGTTTGTAGAAAGCATCGCAATCTCAGACGACAATATCTGCACTAAGTGCCGGCATCTCAAGGAACTTCAGCTCAAAGTTATTGAGCTAGTCGAGGTTACAGACATTGTGGAGCATCAGGGAGGGGGAAAGTTACCTGGACACTTTGATCCAGGAGGCAGCCACACCCCTTAGGTTAGGTAGTGGCACAAGTCTGGTAAGTGGTCAGGGACAGAAGGGTGTGATTGCAAGGTCATCATCGCAGGCAGTCCCTTGGAATCGAGGAAGACTTGCTTCTACTCTTAGCATGAGTTCTTAAGGTGGCTGTACAGTCCAATTCGAGAACCACAGTTTCTGTCACGGGTGGGACAGACAGTGGTTGAAGGAAAGGGTGGGCGGGGAGCCTGGTTTGCCACATGCTCCTTCCGCTGCCTGCGCTTGATTTCTGCATGCTCTCGGCGACGATATTCAAGGAGCTCAGCATCCTCCCGGATGCATTTCTTCCACTTAAGGCGATCTTTGACCAGGGGCTCCCCAGGTGTCAGTGGGAATGTCGCACTTTATCAGGGAGGCTTTGAGGGTGTCCTTGTAATGTTTCCACTGCCCACCTTTGGCTCATTTTCCGTAGATGCGTTCTGAGTAGAGCGCTTGCTTTGGGAGTCTCGTGTCTGGCATGCAAACTATGTGGCCTGCCCAGCAGAGCTGATCAAGTGTGGTCAGTGCTTCAATGCTGGGGATGTTGGCCTGGACGAGGATGCTAATGTTGATGTGTCTGTCCTCCCAGGGGATTTATAGGATCTTACGGAGACATCGTTGGTGGTATTTCTGCAGCAACTTGAGATGTCTACTGTACATGGTTCACATCTCTGAGCCATGCAGGAGGGCGGTTATTACTACGGCCCTGTAGACCACGAGCTTGGTGACAGTTTTGAGGGCCTGGTCTTCAAACACACTTTTCCTCAGGCGGCCAAAGGCTGCATTGGCGCATTGGAGGCGGTGTTGGATCTCGTCGTCAATGCCTGCTCTTGTTGTTAGGAGGCTCCCGAGACAAGGGAAGTGGTCCACGTTGTCCAGGGCCACACGATGGATCTTGATGACTGGGGGGCAGTGCTGTGCGGCGAGGACAAGCTGGTGGAGGACCTTTGTTTTACTGATGTTTAGCATAAGGTCCATGCTTTTGTACGCCTCAGTAAATACGTCACTGCATCCTGGAGTTCAGCCAGTATGTGTGCACAGACGCTGGCAAGGTAAGGGGACCCCAGAGGCAGTGCTGGAAGAACCTCAGCCTTTGCTCTTATCCAACAGGTATGAGGTTCTTGCTGTCTGTGTTGATGAGGGAAAAGTCTACAAGGTGGATGAGCAAACTGACCACAGCAGCATAGTACGAGGCCATTCAATTGGGGGAAGTGAAGAGGAATGTTGTAGTGGTAAGGGACAGTATTGTCAGAGGGATAGATATGGTTCTCTGTAGTCTTGACTGAAAGTTCCGAAGGCTATGTTGCCTGCCTGGTGCCAGGGATAAGGATATCTCCTTGTAGCTGAAGAAGAATTTGAAGTGCGACAGGGAGGATCCAGTTGTCGTGGCCCACGCAGCAACCAACAGCATAGGTAGAACAAGGAATGTGGTCCCGCTGAGAGAGTGTTTGAGGAGCTAGGGTCCAAATTAAAACGCAGAACCTGAAATGGTAATAATCTCTGGATTGTTACCTGAGCCACGCAGAAATTGACGTCGGGACAAGCAGATCAAAAGTTAAATGCATTGTCAAAAGAGTGGTGTGGGAGGAAGAGGTTTCGATTCATGGGGCACTGGCACAAGTACTGGGGAAAGAAGGAGCTGTTCCTTTGGCGCGAGCTCCACCGGGCTGGGACCAGTGTCCTGATGAATCGAGTAACTAGGACTCTATATAAGACTTTAAACTAAAAGGAGGGTGCTGCACGGTGCGGTCAAGTGAAGGAAAATATAGAAATCTAAAGAGAAAAGTCAATACAACGGAGCAGTGTACCGATTTGGGTAAAGATAAGCAGAGTGTGACAGGAAGGGACACAGAGCTAGAAATTCCCCAGTCCGTCATTATTTGGTAAATATCATTTTAGTGAATTAATAATAAAAATTGCGCCACTTTTTAAGGGGGTAAATTTGGCCACAAAATACACCTGTCCTTAAAAAACGGTGTTGCACGACAATTTGCGTTACAAACCGCGATGTCACCAACTTTAGCCCGAGGACTATCAACACCAAAAATATAGGCCCCGTGAGGGGAGAACACACAAAAAAAATGGCAAACAAAAAATCAAAAATCACAATACATTTACAAAACCCTTAACTAAGTAACTGCTGCAAGAGAATTAATAAAAACTTTAACTTACTTTTTTTTGCAGGTCTTCCGACTTACCGATGTTTGAGGCTGCAATGCTTGCTTTTCTTGTGCATTTCTTTTTCATCCCAAAACGTGTTCGGCGAATGGCCAAACTTAGGCGGTGCATTTTTTTTCCGCGGTGCACCAGGACGATCTGCTTTTTGTCAATATTTTCAAAATGCCATTCTTAAGGTTTGGGGAATTTTGTGCAATTTATTTTAAGAACAAAAAAGCATTGTTAACGCAAATAAATTGCATTAAAACATGCATTAGGCTGGAGAAATTCTAGCCCTCTAGAGAGTTATAGCGCTAGCGAATAGTTGAATGCAGGGAATAATGGGGGAAAGTTAAAATTAAAGGCTCTTTATCTGAATAAATGAAGCATTCATAACAAGATAGACAAATTAGTGGCACGAACAGAGATAAGTGCAATTGGTCGAATAGTCATGACAGAGACGTGTTGCAAGGTGACCAAGGTTGGGAACAAAATATTCCAGGTTACTTAACATCTCAAAAAGACAGGTAGAATGGAAAAGGATGCGTTAATTTGCAACACCTAAAGCTCTGATTTGGTCCCCTTGATCACAAGACATGATTACTGATTGGTCCCCTTGGAGGATAAGACATACCCAGCAGTTTCTCTGGAATGTGTAATTAGAACATAAGAACATAAGAATTAGGAACAGGAGTAGGCCATCTAGCCCCTCGAGCCTGCTCTGCCATTCAACAAGATCATGGCTGATCTGGCCGTGGACTCAGCTCCACTTACCCGCCTGCTACCCGTAACCCTTAATTCCCTTATTGGTTAAAAATCTATCTATCTGTGACTTGAATACATTCAATGAGCTAGCCTAAACTGCTTCCTTGGGCAGAGAATTCCACAGATTCACAATCCTCTGGGAGGAGAAATTCCTTCTCAACTCGGTTTTAAATTGGCTCCCCCATATTTTGAGGCTGTGCCCCCTAGTTCTAGTCTCCCCGACCAGTGGGAACAACCTCTCTGCCTCTATCTTGTCTATCCCTTTCATTATTTTAAATGTTTCTATAAGATCACCCCTCATCCTTCTGAACTCCAACGAGTAAAGACCCAGTCTACTCAATCTATCATCATAAGGTAACCCCCTCATCTCCGGAATCAGCCTAGTGAATCGTCTCTGTACCCCCTCTAAAGCTAGTATATCCTTCCTTAAGTAAGGTGACCAAAACTGCACGCAGTACTCCAGGTGCGGCCTCACCAATACCCTACACAGTTGCAGCAGGACCTCCTTGCTTTTGTACTCCATCCCTCTCGCAATGAAGGCCAACATTCTATTCACCTTCCTGATTACCTGCTGCACCTGCAAACTAACTTTTTGGGATTCATTGACCCACCAAAAAGAGTTTCATTGACCCATCCACCTCCACGGAGGTGTGTGGGGGGCCTGACCCATCCACCTCCATGGCACGAACCTGGTATTGCAGTACTTCCAGGAACGGTGCAGTGGCTCTCGGCCTTTTGGCTAAGAGCATTGGCGCAGAGTGATCCTTGATGTGTGCAAGGTGACCTCTGGCGTTTGTGATTTGACAAAGAATTGGAAAGATTGGCAACGAAAAATAAAAAAAAAGCGCTCTAAGAGTTTCTTACTCTAAAAGAGTTTCATGCACAAGGACCCCCAGGTCCCTCTGCACCGCAGCATGTTGTAATTTCTCCTCATTCAAATAATATTCCCTTTTACTGTTTTTTTTTCCCCCAAGGTGGATGACCTCACATTTTCAGACCTTGTATTCCATCTGCCAAACCTTAGCCCATTCGCTTAACCTATCTAAATCTCTTTGCAGCCTCTCTGTGTCCTCTACACAACCCGCTTTCCCACTAATCTTTGTGTCATCTGCAAATTTTGTGACACTACACTCTGTCCCCTCTTCCAGGTCATTTATGTATATTGTAAACAGTTGTGGTCCCAGCACCGATCCCTGTGGCACACCACTAACCACCGATTGCCAACCTGAAAAGGACTCATTTATCCCGACTCTCTGCTTTCTGTTAGTTAGCCAATTCTCTATCCATGCTAATACATTTCCTCTGACTCCGCGTACCTTTATCTTCTGCAGTAACCTTTTGTGTGGCACCTTATCAAACCCCCCCAACCGACGTAATCAGTGTCTTTGCAAAATGTAATTCGAGCCATTCTGACTGCTGACTCTGGATAGAACGGTGCTCACTTGGAACACACAGGGCTCGCTCACGGGTTAAAATCTCCCACTCCCAAAAAAAGTTCCTGCCCCCACCCCCACCCCCCTGCTTCTGACCTACTCTATCCCACCCCGCCCAAGCTCTGGACCTCCTCCCCACAAGTTCCTGCCCCCACTCCCCAAGTTTCTGAAACTCTCCCCTGCGCCCCACCCCACCAAAGTCCTTCTCCCCTGCCCACCTCCCTCCCACTCAGATTTTCTCCCTCTGCCCATGTTCCTGACCTTCTCCCTCCCACCCCGGCTTCCTGGTCTCCTCCCCTGCCCAAGTTCCTGACCTTCTTCCCCCACAGCCCCCCAACCCTCGAGTTCCTGAACTTCTCCCCCTGCCCAAGTTCCTAAACCACACCCACAGGGGGCATTGTGTACGAATCACTGATTGTTAACAGGCTTTTTGGGTATGAATATAAGAATTAAGAGCAGATTAGGAGTGGCCATTCGGCCCCTCCTTAATATCCAAAAATCTATTGATCTCTGTCTTGAATATACTCAAAGACTGAGCCTCCACAGCCCTCTGGGGGAAGAGAATTCCAAAGATTCACCACCTTCTGAGTGGAGGTTTTCCTCATATCAGTCCTATTCTGAGACTGTGACCCCTGGTTCTCGACTCCTCAGCCAAAGGAAATATCCTCTCTGCATCTACCATGTCAAGTTCAAAGAATTTTGTATGTTTCAATGAGATCACCTCTCATTCTTCTAAACTCTAGAGAATATACGCCTAGACTATTCAATCTCTCCTCTTAGGACAATACCCCCATCTCAGGAATTAGTCTGGTGAATCGCCATTGCACTCCCTCAAATGGTAAGTATATCCTTCCTTAGATAAGGAGACACAATACTCCAGGTGCAACCTCACCAGGGTCCTACATAATTGCAGTAAGACATCCTCACTCTTCTACTCAAATCCTCTTGTAATAAAGGCCAACATACCATTTGCTTTCTTAATTCCTTGCTGTGCCTGCATGTTAACTTTCAGTGATGTGTGTACCAGGACACCCAGGTCCCTCTGAACACCAACATTTCTCAATCTCTCACGTTAAAAAATACTCTGCTTTCCTATTTTTCCTACCAAAGTGAATAACTTCACATTTTTCCATATTATATTCCATTTGGCATGTTCTTGCCCACCCATTTAGCCTGTCTATATCCCCTTTAAGTCTCTTTGCATCCTCTTCATAACTTACATTCCCAACATCAGTAAACTTGGATATATTACATTTGGTCCCCTCATCCAAATCATTGATCTAGATTGTGAATAGCTGGGGCCCAAGCACCGATCCTTGCGGCATCCAACTAGTTACAGTCTGCCAATCCGAAAATGATCCACTTATTCCTACTCTCTGTTAACCAATCCTCAATCCATGCTGGTATATTACCCCCCATCCCATGAGCCCTAATTTGTTCAATAATCTCTTGTGTGGCACTTTATCGAACACCTTATGAAAATCCAAATATACCACATTCACTGGTCCCCCCTTATCTATTCTGCTAAAAAAACTCGAACTGATTTGTCATACGTGATTTCCCTTTCATTAATCCATGTTGACTCTGCACAATCCTATTATTATTTTGTAAGTGCCCTGTTACCACGTCCTTCGTAATATATTCTAGCATTTTCCCTACTACTGATGTCAGGCTAACTGGTAGGTAGTTCCCCGTTTTTTCTCTCCCTCCTTTGTTAAATAGCGGGGTTATATTTGCTACCTTCCAATCTGCGGGAATCATTCTAGAATCTATGGAATTTTGGAAGATGACAACCAATGCATCCGCAGTCCCTCGGGATTGAGGAAGACTTGCTTCCACTCTTAGAATGAGTCCTTAGGTGGCTGAACAGTCCAATAAGAGAGCCATAGTCCCTGCCACAGGTGGGACAGACAATCGCTGAAGCGAAGGTTCACCAGACTGATTCCCGAGATGGCAGGACTGACATATGAAGAAAGACTGGATCGACTAGGCTTATATTCACAGGAATTTAGATGAGTGAGAGGGGATCTCATAGAAGCATATAAAATTCTGACAGGATTGGACAGGTTAGATGCAGGAAGAATGTTCCCGATGTTGGGGAAGTCCAGAACCAGGGGTCACAGTCTAAGGATAAGGGGTAAGCCATATAGGACCGAGATGAGGAGAAACTTTTTCACCCAGACAATTGTGAACCTATGCAATTCTCTACCACAGAAAGTTGTTGAGTCCAGTTCGTTGGATATATTCAAAAGGGAGTTAGATGTGGCCCTTAGGGCTAAAGGGATCATGGGGTATGGAGAGAAGGCAGGAATGGAATGCTGAAGTTGCATGATCAGCCATGATCATATTGAATGGTGGTGCAGGCTCGAAGGGCCGAATGGCCTGCTCCTGCACCTATTTTCTATGTTTCTATGTTTACTGTCTTTGCCCCATCCTTTATCAGGGCAAGTTGGCGAAGGTAGATTGGGAAATAAGATTAAAAGGTATGACGATAGATAAGCAGTGGCAAACCTTTTTACGAAATATTCCAAAATTCTCAACAATTATGCAATCCATTGAGAAATAAAAACGTCACAAGAAAAGTGATCCAGCCGTGGCTAATTAAAGAAGGACTTGCATTTATACAGCACCTTTCATGACCTAAGGATGTCCCAAAGCGCTTTACAGTCAATGAAGAACTTTTGAAGTGTAGTAATTGTTGTAATGTAGGGAACACAGCAGCCAAATTGCGCATTACCAACTCCCACCAACAGGAATGTGCTAATAGAAACATAGAAAATAGGTGCAGGAGTAGGCCATTCGGCCCTTCGAGCTTGCACCGCCATTCAATAAGATCATGGTTGATCATTCACCTCAGTACCCCTTTCCTGCTTTCTCTCCATACCCCTTGATCCCTTTAGCCTTAAGGGCCATATCTAATTCCCTCTTGAATATATCCAATGAACTGGCATCAACAACTCTCTGCGGTAGGGAATTCTACAGGTTAACAACTCGAATTGAAGAAGTTTCTCCTCATCTCAGTCCTAAATGGCTTACCCCTTATCCTTACACTATGTCCCCTGGTTCTGGACTTCCCTAACATCGGGAACATTCTTCCTGCATCTAACCTGCCCAGTCCGTCAGAATTTTATATGTTTCTATGAGATCAGATAATTTGTTTTTGTAATATTGAGGGATAAATATTGGTCAGGACACCGATGATAACTCTCCTGCTCCTCTTCGAAATAGTGCCATGAGATCTTTGAGGTCCACCCGAGAGCAGACAGGGCTTCGGTTTAACATCTCACCTGAAAGATGGCACCTCCGACAGTGCAACATTTGCTTAGTACTGCACTGAAGTGTTAGCCTAGATCATTTGTGCTCAAGCCTCTGGACTGGGACTTGTACCCATAACCTGCTGATTTAAGAGTCAAGAGTGCTACCAACTGAGCCATGGCTGACACTGGTTGTAAATAATTCAAAGCAACACTTGCACAATTTTTAAGCAGGTCTCCTGCCTGATCTTTAAATACATGTTAAAAACATAGCACGGGACAAAGACAGGATGTTTACCCTACCCCAAATAGGTGATGTATGCACCAAATTAATAGGTTACCCAGAAAGTGCCCAGTGTACATAAACATTATTAATGCTGCACAAGTTGTTAAACACTATTAAAACTATTATATATCCGTCTGTGTAGTACTGACAGCTCAGGCAATTCCTGCAATAATGCTTCACTCCCACTATTGCTGAGAAACCATTAACAGTGAAGATTTTCAACAAAGACATTTTCTGTGACCTAATTTTACATACATCCTTGTTTTGAAAGGACTACAAATCTGTGACCAGATTTAGCACCAAATTCAGTTAAGGATAGTATTAGATTAAAAGAGGTGGTTTATAATGTTATGAATAGTAGCAAGCTTGAAGATTAGGAGAGCATTAGAAACCAGCAAAGGATAACCAAAAATTTGATAAAAACGGAGAAAATAGAATGAGAGTAAACTAGCAAGAAATATAAAAACAGATTGTAAGAGCTTCTACAAGTATGTAAAAAGGAAGTGAGTAGCAAAAACAGGGGATATATACAGATTAAGTGGAGGGGAATAAGGTGGCAGATGGAGTATAATATGGGGAAATGTGAGGTTATTCACTTTGGTAAGAAGAATAGAAAAACAGAATTTTTCTTTTTTTTTTTAAATGGTGAGAAACTATTAAATGTTGATGTACAGAGGATTTAAGTATCCTCGTAGAAGAAACGAGCAGGTACAGCAAGCAATTAGGAAGACAAATGGCATGTTGGTCTTTATCGCAAGGGGGTTAGAGTACAGGATTGAGGAAGTCTTGCTACAATTGTACAGGGCTTTGGAAAGACCAACTCCTCAGATAATGATGCAGTCCATGCCCACATGCAGCAAGACCTGGACCACGTTCCGGCTTGGGCTGAAAGTGGCAAGTAACATTTGTGCCACACAAGTGCCAGGCAATGCCAATCTCCAACAATCCCATGAAAGAATTTTTAAAAACACTGGAGTACAATGCACAGTTTTGCTCTCCTTATCGGAGGAAGGATATACCTGCCTTAGAGGCCATGGGATGAAGGTTTACAAGGTTGATTCCTGGGGCGAGAGGGTTGTCCTATGTAGAGAGATCAAGTAGATTGGGCCTATACTGTCTGGATGTTTAGAAGAATGAGGTATGATCTCATTGTAACATACAAGATTCTGTGAGGGACTGACAGGGTCGATACGGAGAGGTTGTTTTCCCTGGCTGGAGAATCTAGAATTAAGGAGGCTCGTCTCAGGATAAGATGTCGGCCATTTAAGACTGAGATGAGGAGTCACTTCTGGGTGTGAATCTTTGGAATACTCCACCCCAAAGGGCTGTGGATGCTCAGTCATTTAGTATATTCAAGGCTGAGATAGATAGATTTTGAGACTCTAGGGGAATCAAGGGCTATGGGGATCGGGCGGGAAAATAGAGTTGAGGTTAAAGATCAGCCATGATCTTATTGAATGATGAAGCAGGATCGAGGAGCCATATGGCCTTCTCCTGCTTCTAATGCTCATGTTCTTAAAAAGGAGCTGGAAGAATAGCAGCTTGCATTTACATAGGGCCTTTAACACAGGTAACATTCCCAGGCACATTAGACAAGCATTTGCAATATAGTCACCTACCAACTGTACCATTAGCCTCACACTGCTCAATGCACAACCCCCACCATCACTCCCAAACACGAGGCACACCTCACATCCCGAGCTTCACCTCACCCCCTTGGAGACAGTGCTGGCCATTCTTGGCAGGGGCATGGCTGAGCCCTTGGCCAGCAGCAGGGCTGAAAGAATACAAGATGCTGGTATCCTCATACATTATCCTCCTTCTCACATCCCAGTACCCCTTCATCCCACAATACCTTCTGATGTACAAGCTACACATGGTGTAAGCATGCAGCTCTTGCTTTCTTGTCTTCCCTCACCACAACCTTATCTTTGTGCCTTTCTGATTTCAGACACTCAAGAAATCCAGCTGCCCAGCCAGTGATTGACCAAGAAGAGGGAGGGGAGAGGAGAGTGAAGAAGAAGAAGAAACACCGTCACTCAATTTGACACTCCCAGCCACCAGCTCCTCGAGGTTGTCATGCAAGGCCATCTGCAGTGTTCCTCACTGAAAGTCAGCAGCCTTCCACCAGCTATGCTGCAGCCATTGGGGTAGCACTGCGAGACATCACTACGATAGGCAAAGGCACACACAGGACAGTCACTAAGGGAATGCACAAGGGTGATTAGTTGCTTTCTTGATGTCATATTGGATGCAAAAATGGATAAAGTTGGATTGGAAAGTTGGTTTGCAGTGCTTTTTATTTCAGCTTTCTGTCCAAGAGAGCACTGTGATGGTCAGTAACAGAGAGAAGGTAAGATGGGCGCAGGGCCTGTTTGCACAGCGTAAGGGTATACCTCCTGACAAGTCCAAGTATTTTAAAAGCTATATGAGGCCAGAAACCTTTACTGTCCTGCCGGATGTCCATACGTCAACTGTCCTACATTTCCATGGGACCCTCATTTTCTCAACCAATTTGAAAAAAAACTACTTTCTCAAATCCTCTCTGAATCCATAAAAAGGACTACTGTAACACTCCCCCCACCCCCCTCCAATCTATACTTCATTATTCTCTCAAAATTCCATCAAGTTAGTTAAATATGATCTCTTCATAAATCCATGGACCTATCGCTAATTAGTCCATTTCCTCTTAATTATTTTATTTTGGCTGGGAAATTCCCTATCTTACCGTCGATAGTTAGCACCAAATTTCTACAAAATAATGACACCCACCTTGCTTCCGCCCTCTTCCGACATGGGACATTGCAGCCACCATTTTGGAGCTGTTGCTAGCTTTGCCATTGCCAGCGCTCGTCTCTCAAAGGCAAATGTGCAGATTATGATGACAAACGTCATGCAGCGCCTGATTTGACGCCTGACTGCGATTTTGGGCATTGCTACATGCCATAACTCCCCCTTCCAAACAAGCATTGAAGAACCTGCATGTAGCAGTATTGCAGAGACGTTGTCACCCCTTCTAGGGACACACACATCTTTCAGGCATGCTTCAAATTCAGATTTGAGTGGTTTTATATTTTACTGAAGTAGTCGCTTGGTGCAATACATTAAAAAAGTTGTTAGTGTGCAGGGAATGTTGCTGGACGCGTGCAAGGCTTTGGATGTTAAAGGAAGGCCTTTGAGAAGACAGAAAATGCTGGAAATACTTAGCAAGTCAGGCAGCATCTGTGGTGAGAGAAACAGTTAACATTTCAGGTCGAGAGGCTGCCTGACCCATGAGTATTTCCAGCATTTTTTGTTTTTATTTAAGATTTCCAACATCCGCAGTATTTTGTCTGAGAAGACCACATGCTCACAGTCCTGGGGGGCACATGGAGATGAAGCAGAGGCAGAAAAGGCATCAAGCTGCTCACAGAGGGAAGAGGAGGATGTGGGAGAGGAGACCCAACCCTGACAGCTACTTTCTGGCCGGGATATCCGGGATCGAATTATCTGCCTGCGGTACCCAGTGACAACAACCCCACTTCCCCTTTCAACATTTGTCCCACATCTTACCTTCTCTCTGTTACTGACCATCACAGTGCTCTCTTGGACAGAAAGCTGAAATAAAAGGCACTGCAAACCAACTTTCCAATCCAACTTTATCCATTTTTGGTGTAATGTCTGTAAGCTTGTAATCCTTGTAGCTCCACACTGTGGATGTGGACGTATTGTGTACTACAGCTGCATAGTTAATCATTAAACAACAGGCAGTTTTCCGGAGAATTCCGAGAGAGCAGCCTGCATGTTAGGAAGCTGTGTGTGCTGTGTTCTGTGAAGATATCACATTTGGCGACCGAGGATGAGATTTTTCGGATGTTTAAAGCTTAAATTTTGTTGGTGAAGGATTCAGCCAGCCGACAGAAGACTTTGAAAGTTTGTCTTTAGGAAAAAAGCTACAAAATCAGAAGTAAAAAAAAAGCACACGGTGTGAACAGCTAGAGATTAACAGCTAGAGATTAATCGGATATTTGGGTGAATATAGACACGACCAGGAATGTTTTAAAGCATATGTGGGTCAGCTAGAAATGTATTTCACTGCAAATAACATAATTGAAGTTCCAGACAATGCAGTCCAGAACCAGGCTGTGTTGGAACGTAAGAAAGCGATCTTATCAGTGGCAGGTCCGGCATTATACGAAACCCTTGTAAATCTGCTTGTGCCTGACGAGCCAAAGGACACAACACTTAGAGATTTTAACGAAGCTGGAGCTGCACTATAACCCCAAACTGTTAGAAATTGCTGAAAGCTATCGTTTCGGGATTCGGAAACAAAAGGCGGATGAAAGTCTCGCTGATTACATCATAGCATTAAAAAAGCTATCGATGCACTGTAATTTTGGAAACTTTCAAAACCGAGCATTACGGGATCGTTTTGTTTGTGGGGTGAAAAATGATGCGATCAGAAGGAAGTTACTGACGATGGATGACTTGACTTTTGAGATTGCTTGTCAGACAGCAAGGTCGGTGAGCCTGGCCGAACAATATTCCCGAGAATTAAATAATAATTACGGTCGTCAGTCAACCGAGGTAAATTACCTGCAGGTTCAAAGTAAAAGACGGCCATGGCCGAAAGTCTCAAACTGGAAATTCTACCAGAGCGTCAAAGTCGTGCTATAGTTGCCTGGGACAACACATTGCTCAAAGTTGTCCATACGTGAAGGCAGAGTGTTTCTTCTGCAGAAAGACTAGGCATTTTGCGAAGGCATGCCGATTGCAGTAATGACACAGGAAATGAGGGAGGGAATGTCCGAGGGAGTGCAACCGATGGCACAGACCGTCAGGGAGGGCATGCAAGTGACGGCACAGGTCCTCATGGAGATAGCTGCTGCAATAAGGGCACACAGCCCGGCCAATCAAATGACACCCCCATGAAGAAGTGAACATTCACTGAGATGTGGATAAGAGATGGTTGCAGCCTTTCTTTGCTGCTTTTGTTCTTGTTCTTGATGTAACTGTAGTAAAGTTTTTCAAATTCAAATTGTTTTGTAACTTTACAACTTCTAAGTGATCTTAAGGTTAAGTGATCTTATCGTGTGAATGCTCTCATATTTTGTATCTTATTTGATTTTGCACCTAAAAAGTGATCCTGAAGTTTAAGTGATCTTAAGAGTGTAAGATTTTTCAAATTGAAATTGTTTTGTAACTTTACAAGTTTATAAGTGATCTTCAAGAGTCATATTAAAAAGTAAAGTTTGATACGACAAATTTTATTACAGTGACGTTAACTTTTCAATAAAATATTTTTTCATTAAAACTGAATCATGTTCCATTAACACAACACAACATAGGAACAACTCCAAAAAATAAACATGTCCATGCGCAACAGTTGTCGCAGAGCCCTCGGGCATCAGTAATTGAAGCGTTCACAGATGAGTTGCTGGCGCAGGGCTCGAGCAATCGTTAAAGGAGCACGATGGACGGCCCTCCTCCGACCTCGTGCTCCGGCATCAGGCGCTTGCATGCTTTCCTGATCGTCGCCATCATTCTCATCCTGCTCTTCCAAATTACTATCAGGCACTGGTCCCTCATGTGGGTGTTCTGGTTCCACCACCAGCTCCTGCTGCCTCATGATGGCTAAGTTATGCAGCATGCAGCACACAACAGTGAATTGACCGACAATCTGAGGAGAGTATTGCAAGTGGCCTCTGGAATGGTCTAGGCACCGGAAACGCTGTTTCAAGATGCCAATGGTCCTCCCTATGATGCTGCGCGTCGCAATGTGTGCCGTGTTGTATTGACGGTCAGGTTCCGTCCGTGTCATGTGTACGGGCGTCATGAGCCAGGTGGCCAGACCGTACCCTTTGTCTCCCAGTAGCCAGCTCTGCCCTGCTGGCTGCTGTGCAAACATGTTAGATATAACGCTGTCGCGTAGGATGAACGCATCACGAGTGCTGCCAGGGTATCTCGCATCGACTGACATGATGCGCTGCTTGTCGTCACACACGAGTTGCACATTGATGGGAGTGGAAATCTTTTCTATTCCTGTACTGCTCGGAATCCTCCACAGGCGCTCACAAGGCGATGTGGGTACAATCAATGCAGCCCCATACCTTTGGGAAGCCAGTAATCCTGAAGAAGCCCACAGCCGTGTCATGGATTGCTTGTGCGTTCATTGGGAATTTGATGAAGTCATTCCTCCGCGCATACAGTGCAGCTGTGACCAGGTAAACGCAGACATGTATTGCACGTTGAGAGATGGCGCACACATCTCCAGTTGTAGCTTGAAACAATCCTGAGGCATAGAAGGCAAGTGCAGCTGTTACCTTCACTTCAACAGACAAGGCAGTCGGCTTTCTGCTACTGGGCTGCAAATCTGCTCTCAGCATATCACAGATCTCAACGACAACTTCTCTGGGGAAATGCAGCCTTTTGACACAATCAGCCTCGCTCATGTCCAGGTACAAGCGCCTGGCTCGATATTGCAGTCGTGGGTAAGGTCTCCTGCCCATCAGCCTACGGGCTATGACTTTCCTGGTGCAGTGAGTTCGAATCAATTCTCTCCTATGCAGTGAATTGATGGCGAACCACTGCATAATCGTGGTGTTGATAATGCAGCACCCATACTTGAATTACAAATTTAACTTTCAAATTGGCTGGCTGGCTCTCCCTCCCAGTGCTTTGTACTCCTACCCTGTCTCCTCGCCGAACTGCCTGCAGCCTATAAAAATAAATTCACAGCTGTGGAGGCTGCTTCGTTGCCTGTGTGTATGGCCCCAACCATGTCCCTCCCCTTTCTCCTGGCTGAATGGCCTCAGGCTCCTCCGTAGCTCGAATGCTGCTTGCTGCCTCTTCGACTGCCGTCATGCCACTGACACCGCCCCTGTCTCCTGCATGAAAGGCCTGTCTGAAGCACTGCAGCTCGAAGGCTGCTTGCTGCCGTCGGTGGACTGACGCCGCCCCTGTCTCCTGCATGAAAGGCCTGTCTGAAGCTCCGCAGCTCGAAGGCTGCTGCTGCTGCTCCACACAGGTAGAAAAATTCACTATTTTTTATTTGCTTTATTTATAATTTTTTTATTCAGGATGGCTCTTTATTTGTATAAGTGAGACGGTTGAATGCTTGTAAAATTTAATTACTTCCCTTCCCCCCCCTCCCCCCTTGTTCCCTACGCCTGATTTCTAAGTGTAGGCAAGGTTTTTCTGAGCGTACAAAAATCTACACTTACTCCATTCTAAGTTATTTTGGAGTAAGTTTTTACTGCCTAAACTTGCAAAACAGGCGTAAATGGCCGGACACGCCTCCTTTTGAAAAAAAATCTGTTCTAAAATGAAATTGTTCTAACTGACTAGAACTGGAGCAAACTAAATGCCGAGAATTGCAATTTCTAAGATACTCCATTCTAAACTAGTTGCTCCAAAAAAATAGGAGCAACTCAGGCCGAAACTTGACTCCTCTATTTCTCTTCCTGTACCTGATTAGACTCTAATTCATCCATCGTTCCTCTGTTACTTTCTTAGGGTCTCGTCGTTCACTAACGACCTAGATGCCACATTGTCCTCACCACGCAGTTAACAGCTCGCACTTCCAGCAAGTTATGGCACAAAACATTTTTAAGCTGAAGGGTGCAGGAAAAAGTTTAACTAATGGCCCTGCTCCAGCAAGATTTAGCACAATGTATTTTATAATACAGTATCCACCACTAATGCCGCACACCGCTATTTACGCACAAATG
Organism: Pristiophorus japonicus; assembly: GCF_044704955.1. Taxonomy (NCBI): domain Eukaryota; kingdom Metazoa; phylum Chordata; class Chondrichthyes; family Pristiophoridae; genus Pristiophorus; species Pristiophorus japonicus. The sequence continues at coordinate 79,984,335 of NC_091986.1, read as the reverse complement.
CTGCAGCAATTCAGGGCTAGGCAGATGCCCGGTTAAATGCAGAAATCTAAAAGTGCTGAAAACTGCATCTTGCTGTCTGCCTCACCATTGAAATGCATTGAATGGCATGAAGTTACTGTAATTATGCAGCAGATACAAACTAATAGCACCACAGAAAGTTAAGTCTTGTCCATTTCAGTCTAAGTACCCTTTTGGATTTTAATTATTGTTGGAGATTTTAATAATGTAAATTTTTTTTTTCTACTTTTCCTGAGTCTTCTTTTCTCTCTAAATCCAATCTTTCTTTCCCTCGCTTTATTTCTCTTTCTGCACCCGATTTTGTCATTGAACTCACCCACTCTAATTTACATTTCCTTAGCAATTCTTGCGCGGTTCGTTTCACAATGCAGTTGCTTGCCCTGTATCTCTCGCTGTGCCATGATCAGCTTGTACTTTCAGCAACTTGCAGCATCAAATATTAACATGATTAATCGGGAAAGGGCAAGTCTAGTTAATGGTGGACACCATTTGTTGACCTGCTGCAGCAAATTATGGCCCAATAAGCACGGCGACAATTTTGTGTTGGTCAGTACTTACCGACTTTTCAAAAACCCATTTTTTTTTATGGCTGCATCCGATCAACATCTCATTTTGCAACATAAACAGGCAGATGTTATAACCACAGCGACATAATCATGGGGGGGATTTCAACTACCCAGATATTAATTGGACAGAAGAGGTAGGGAAAGGGGATAAGGGAATGGAGTTCCTACAATGTGTACAGGACTCCTTTCTAACCCAATATGTAAAAAGCCCAAGAGGGAATTCGCTATTGGATCTAGTAATGGGGAATGAACCAGAGCAGATAATAGAAGTAAAAGTAGGGGAACATCTAGGCAATTGTGATCATAATATAATATGCTTTAAGATAATAATTGAGAAAGACACAAGTATGACAAAGACCAGCGTAGTAGATTGGAGAAGCACTTGGGAAAATAAAATGGATAACAATATTGACAATGATGTAGAACAGCAATGGGAAATATTTAAAACAATGTTCAACAGATTCCAGGAAAAATATATTCCGCTAATAAACAAGAAAAAGCAAAACACTAATGAGATACCATGGACGAAAAAAGCTATAAGGGAAAAATTGAGGGTAAGGAAAGAGGCATACGTTAAGTACATGAACAGCAGGGGAGAACATGATTTTAGAGAATATGAAGGGATTAGGAGAAAAGTAAAAAAAAAACAATTAAGAAGGCAAAGAGGAACTATGAAAGTAAATTATGAAGGAACATAGTGCAAAATAATAAAAATACATTACAGGCAAATAAAAAAAGGAAGGTCGGGACGGGAATAAGGCCACTAAGGGATGTAGAGAATACCACAGGCAGCAAGAGAGAGATGGCAGATATATTAAATAATTACTTTGCTTCAGTATTTTCCAGTGAGATAGAACAGGAGGAGATTACACTGGATGATGAGATTAGTAATGAGTTAACCTATATTTAAAAAAGAAGATAGAACATGTCCAGGGAACTATAGACCAGTCAACTTAACATCGGTGGTAGGAAAAATAATGAATTCCCTACTACAGAGAAGATAGAAGAACATCTAGAAATGAAAAATATATTAGTCAGCATGGATTTCAAAAGGGAAAGTCTTGCTTGACCAACCTAACTGAATTTCTTTGAAGAGGTAACAGAGAAAGTAGACGAGAGTAATGCAGAAGATGTAATTTATCTAGATTTTCCAAAAGGCCTTCTCTAAGGTACCACATAATAGACTAATGAGTTGGCTGGGGCAGAGATCATCTTTTACAGAAGGTAGGTACTGCAGGGAATTCAGGGCAAGAGTAATCTCCTGGACTAGTTTTAATCGCCTAGGTGGGTCGAGAGGAATTTCCCAGATTTCCCCCCCAAATTGGCCTGTTTTTTTTTAAATCTGGTTTTATGCCTCTCCCATGGGGTTCACGTGGGTTACAGCGGGGTGAAGAGTATATATTGTGATACACAAGGTATCGCAATTGTATGGGACAAGTTTGACGAACCTGTCCATCATTGTTCGTATGTTCCTACACTCTGGACAACCCTACTTAAAGCGAGCATTTGCCCTCTTCAAGTGTAGCAAACATGAATTTACCATACGATCTACATGTGGTGCCCTTAAAAGCTTTCCTTCAATAGCATACAAGCAAAATCACCATCGGAATTGGTAAGCTTGCCTGAATTATTCAAACAAACAGAGATTAGAAATATACTTGGTAGTTCAAGTGGAAAAAACACTGGCACAAATTAAACAGGCAGCATGTCCTGCTTCTGTGCTGTAATATGGATGATTCTACAAAAGCCATGATTTGATAGTGCAGGCTGAAGTTCAGATAGTCTGATACTCAAATATATCCCTTTTGTAAACAGACCATGTGATTACAAAGTTCACTTAAAGATGAGTTAAAAAGATGTACACTGTTTCTAAAGTTAGAGAAGTGGAGGGGCTTTGGGACAGAATTCCAGACATTGGGGTCTAGACAGATGAAGGCCAACAGTGGGGGCAAAGGGAGGATGGTAACAAGAGGCCAGAGTCAGAAGGATAGTTTGGGGTAGGGGAGTTGGCTCTCATGCTGGAGAAGGTTCTAGAGATAGGAGGAACAAGGCATTGTAGGGATGTAAACACACGTCTCCTTTTAACTTTTGAAAACGATGCAAAATGTAATATACGGGGGCGAGGGGGGGGTGGAAGATTTATTTGTTTCTTGTTTCGATTAGTTTTCATCCTCCCACCCCATTCCAGAAGCCAGATTTTTGTAGGGTACACTTCCCCACCAGAGTAACCTTTCTTCATGTGTAAGCCTAAACAGTGAGTATTGGCAAGTTATTTGACCACCGGGTCACCATAGCAAAGCTCAATTCTATCCTCACTACACATTCCCAAACATATACACACTTCTAGTAGACATTACTGGATAGTGATGAGAAGTAGGAACCACGACTAACTTTTCCATAAGGCAATTGTAGCAGCTACACTGAACCGGAGCTAAGACCAAACACATTAATTGGGGGTAGATGGATCAAACAAATATTTTAATGCAAATTAACTGGCATCACAGGTATGCCTTCTGTTAGCCAAATATAAATCAAGGTATGATCCCATCATGGTCACATGAAAGAAGACTATGTAAAGGATAAACGAGTTAAGAGTACAGGTTGAACCTCCCTTATCCAGTACCCTCGGTACCTGGCCTGTGCTGAATAAGGGATTTTGCCGGATGTGGGGAGATCACGTGTTATAAGGGGAGCAACGGTATACAAACCGTTTTTACAACTTCATTGGTGTCAATCATTGTTCAAAAGTAGACCGTGTCTTCATTTCTGTGCCATAACGACCAAGTGCACACATTATTGTGTACATTAAGCATAATTTTTACAACTTTCATGAACTCCGATCGCTGGCCTGACCCCGTGATCTACCGCCCCCCTCTCCTTCCCTCAATCTCTCTGCTGCGCTCACAGCCCCCAGCCAGCCAGCCCCGATATCCCCAGCCAGCCAGCACTGCAAATTCCGCCGGACTCCCGACTCTGTGATCTCTTCCATGCTGCCGATTCCCCGCCCCCCCCGGCAGCCTTCCTCGCTGCCGCATTCCCAGCCCCCAGCCTGCGCACCCAGATATTCCCGATGAAAGCAAAGTGCTAGAAAGGTAGGCAAAGTTACGATTATCTGCATGTTTTGGCCGTTCCCCGGTACTTGGGGATAGCGGGGCTGGCTGGCTGGGAGTGCGGCAGCAAGAAGGCCGCAGCGGGGGGTGGAATCGTCGGCAGTGGAAAAGATCGCAGAGTCGGGCGGAGTTTTCAATGGAGTGGTTGGGGATATCGGGTGCCTGGCTGGCTGGGCGCTGGGAGTGCGGCAGAGAGATCATTGGGGGAGGGCGGTGGATTGCGGGGTCAGGTCAGTGATTGCAGAAGTCGGCAGCGAGGAAGGACTTCAATTTGTTCATGTCAGAGGACTCAGCAGCGGTCGACACATGCGCCCCCCGGCAACGGGAATGATGCCGAACGAGGGATGGTGCCAGATAAGGGAGTCCCGAATAAGGGAGGTCCAACCTGTATATGATGTGCAAGGATCCAGTTATTTTCAATACAACAATGAAGCACTGATTACTGAAATATCCCAGTTAAAAATCAAAATATTTTATAATTAAAACAAATTAAGAATTCAAAACACCTACCATCTAGCTCTTGTCCTCTTGTAAATGACTCCATTGATGACTGATACATTTTTAAGTGATGCTCTGCAATTCTAAATAAAGAGAAATAATACATTAAAAAGGCAATTTTTAAAGAAAAACATATGCTTCAACTAAATATCCATTGCTGAAATGTTATTGTTTTAATAGTCAATTATTCAAAAACAAATGCTTAGTTTAGAAATAAATCCTTCTTGTGCAACTATAAACATTTTTTTTGGGGGGGAAAAAAGTAGCAGCTGTTGAATGTAGTATTTATGTGCCAGAAAACTTGAAAGAATAAAAGGCTAAGCAAAATGCAGAGATTATAAACTATTACTCAAGTTGCCAGTTCTGGAAAAAAAACTCTCAAATAATCAAAATGTTTTCGAAGGGTAGCTTCCTTTCCACTTGTACATTAGTTATCCATTCACAGCAGTGCTAGAAATATAATAAATTGGTTAAAGCTGTTATCATGCAACAATGTGTTACTTAAATGACTGTTTCAAGTGCTTTCAGTAATACCAGTGAGATATCTATTACAAAAGGAAGAAACAGTGGACAGCCGAATGGGCCTTTTCAAGAGATTAGCTTTTAAAAAGGAGGCTGTGTTTGGAGCTGCATTTGGTTAGGCTGAGCATATATCTCTGTTTGGCGGTGACAGTCCCCAGATGAGGTACTGTGTCCCTGGGCAAACAATTTTCCCGGAAGAGTTTCTGGTTTAGGAAATTCATTCCTGAATAGAACCATATTCATTGGTCCGCTGAAATGTCAATCTTTATCACGTCTCAGATCTTCTATACCAATCAGAGCATGATATTCGTTTGACAGGACAATGCCCTACTGGGATTGGCTGCTGCTGGTGGCATTGGTGGGACACACGGGTGAGGTTTCATCCTATAAGGAGACAGCTGTTTCAGCCAATAGTGACCAGCGGGAGGGTGGATCCTTTAACGAGCGGGAAAAAAAAATCGGAGGAGAAGCCGAGGGCGCAGCAAGAGCTGATGGGTGAGTAGATTTACTTTACCTCAGAGATCAGCATGGTGCAAAGATCGGTTCAAATCATGTTTTTTTTTTAATGAAATGGTGATGGGGTCATTTCTGGAGACCATAATCAGGGACAACATTAAATGTCACTTGGAAGAACAAGAGTTAATAAATGCCAGCCAACTTGGACTTGTTAAAGACAAATCATGCCTGACTAACTTGATTTCTTCACTGAAATAACAGAGCGTTCATGGAAGTCGTTTATTCGATGTTGTGTGTATGGACTTTCAGAAGGCGTTTGTTAAGGTGCCACATATAAATAGACGTTAGCAAATTTGAAGCCCATGGGATTAAAGGGGCAATGGCAGCATGGATAAGAGATAGAAAGCAGAGAACAATGGCAAGGAATCTTTATCAGACTGGAGAGAATTATGTAGTAATGTCCCCCAGGAGTCAGTATAAGGAGCACTTCTCCTTTTGATATATAGTAATGACCTGAACTTGGATATAGAGGGCATGATTTTAAAATGTGCAGATGACACATAGCTTGTAAATGTAGCAAACAGTGAGGAGGGATAGTAGGAGATGTTATGAAGACATAGACAGACTAATGACAAGGGTATACATATGGAAGACATGTGCAAAGTGATGCATTTTGGGAGACAAAAGGCAGCAATATAAATAAATGGTACAATTTTAAAGAAGGTGCAGAGACCTGGGGGTTCACATACACTAATCTTTGAAGGCAGCATGATAAGTTGATAAAGCCGTTAAAAAACACACAGCATTCATGGCTTTATAAATAGAGGCATGAAATTAAAAAGTAAGGTGAACCTTAATAAATCATGGGCACCACACTTTAGGCAGGATGCCAATGCATTAGAGAGGGTGGAAAGGGGATTTACCAGAATGGTACAAGGATGAAGAAGTTCAGCTATGTGAAGATACTAGTGTAGCTGGGATTCTTCTCCTTATAGCAGAGAAGGCCAAGGAAAAAATTAATAAAATAATTCAAAATTATGAGAGGTTTTGATAGTGGATAGGGAGAAACTGTTTACATTGGCAGGTGGGTTAGTAAGCAGAGGACAGATTTAAGGTAACTGGTAAAAAAAAAAATCCAAGGGGAAAATTAGGAGAATGCTTTTACGCAGAGAGTTATGATGATCTGGAATACACTGCTTGGAAGGGTGGTAGGGTGGTGGAAGCGGATTCAATAATAACTTTCAAAAAGAAATGGATATATAATATATATACACACACACACGCATACACACGCATACACACACTTGTAAAGGAGAAATTTGAAAGATCAAGCGAGTGGCACTACTTGGATAGCTCTTTCAAAGAACCGGCACAGACATGATGAGCTAAATGGCCTCCTTCTGTGCTGTATAATAAAATGGGTCATAGAATCAATGTGTTGAAGGGAGCTCAGGCAAGTCACTAGTTATAGATAAAATAAAAGCATCAAAGAAAGGGTGTCATATTGATATGCTCCACCAAAGCACAGAACATTGGATTCTGCTGTTTCATCAAATCCAAGAATTTGGTACTGGTTTATGGATTCCCTTTGTGAACTTCCAATGCTTTCTATGAGATTTTTCTTATTCTGATGTGAACACACACTTTACATCAATTAACATGCAGCAATGTTACCATATCAACCTTTTCTTTCAGTGGGAGAATCCACTTGGACAGATCAAAAGCATCTTTATATTTGTTTGGACCATAAAAAGACCATTCAGTAAAACCTTGTGTTTTCCTGCCGTAAGAGAGCCACCTGATGGCTGTAGCTTCTCCATCTCTCAGGCCAAAGATTCCTTGTCAAAACCATTTGCTCTCTGTCCCAAAAGATATTCCCTTGAACTTCAGGCAATAACAATAAACAAACAGGAATAACTTTCCTAGAAAAAGTTCTTCATGATCTAAACTACAGGAGGAGTTCCCAGTTGTTTGTGATATGGCTTCTCATACAACCAATCCTGTAATCATGAGGGGAATGAGAGAAGCTGTGCAGCTTTCATGTCATTTCTAGAGCAGAGGGGAACTTTTTTTTCTGGGCCAACACGGTCTTACCGGATTGGCTGTTGGAGTAAATAGACAAGAATGGTTATGAATGTGAAAGGTATATTTGGCTCTTTCTGATTGATCGACAGACCACCCAATTGCTCAACATAACCCTCAACCCCTCCTCTCTACCTGCTATTCACTTCAATAAAGTGTACAATTAGGCTAGCAGCCTCGATGCAAACAAAAATATTCCAATTGGGTTTGTACTTCTAACTTAGATTTCCAGCTAGCTTTCTTAACTTTTCCCAATTCCTGATACCTCGAATAATTGCGGTTACTCATCTCTGTATGCTTTCAAAGGCAAATAGGACTCAACAGCATGCCTCTAAAATAGAGTCAAAGGCCCCAAGTTTCCACATGATTTGCTCCTGATTTTTAGGAGCAACTGGTGTAGAACGGAGTATCTTAAAAATCGGAATTCTCATCGTTTAGTTTGCTCCAGTTCTAGTCAGTTAGAACAGTTTCACTTTGGAACAGAATTTTTTTTCAAAAGGGGGCGTGTCCGGCCACTTACGCCTGTTTTCAAAGTTTCGTCAGTGAAAACTTACTCCAAACTAACTTCAAATGGAGTAAGTGAAGATTTTTGTACGCTCGAAAAAACCTTATCTACATTTTGAAAATCAGGCGTAGGTTACAAATCAGGCGTAGGGAATGGTGGGGGGGGGGGGGGTGTTTAAAGGGAAGTTTACAAACATTAAACACTTCAGTTTTACAAATAAAGAGCCATCATAAACAATAAATGATAAATACATCAATAAATCAACCAATAAATCAATCAAAAAAAATTAATAAGAAATATATATTTTTTTTAAATCAATAAATAAAACATTTTCTACTTACCGACTGCAGCCGGGAGCCCTCCAACAGCGTGCTGGGATGCCCCGGTCAGTGTCTCTATCTCTCTGTCTGTCTGTGTGTCACTCATTCTCTTTCTGACGGGATGGGGGGGGAGGAGGGGGAGATATGGGGGGGGGGGGGGAGGAGGGGGAGGGACGGGGGGGGAGGAGGGGGAGGAGGGGGAGGGACGGGGGGGGGGGGGAGAAGGGGGAGGGGGGGGGGGAGAGAAGGGGGAGGGACGGGGGGGGGGGGGGAGAAGGGGGAGGGACGGGGGGGGGGGAGAAGGGGGAGGGACGGGGGGGGGGAGAAGGGGGAGGGACGGGGGGGGGGGGAGAAGGGGGAGGGACGGGGGGGGGGGGGAGAAGGGGGAGGGACGGGGGGGGGGGGAGAAGGGGGAGGGACGGGGGGAGAAGGGGGAGGGACGGGGGGGAGAAGGGGGAGGGACGGGGGGGAGAAGGGGGAGGGACGGGGGGGAGAAGGGGGAGGGACGGGGGGAGAAGGGGGAGGGACGGGGGGAGAAGGGGGAGGGACGGGGGGAGAAGGGGGAGGGACGGGGGGGGGGGAGAAGGGGGAGGGACGGGGGGGGGGGGGGGAGAAGGGGGAGGGACGGGGGGGGGGGGAGAAGGGGGAGGGACGGGGGGAGAAGGGGGAGGGACGGGGGGGAGAAGGGGGAGGGACGGGGGGGAGAAGGGGGAGGGACGGGGGGGAGAAGGGGGAGGGACGGGGGGAGAAGGGGGGAGAAGGGGGAGGGACGGGGGGAGAAGGGGGAGGGACGGGGGGAGAAGGGGGAGGGACGGGGGGAGAAGGGGGAGGGACGGGGGGAGAAGGGGGAGGGACGGGGGGAGAAGGGGGAGGGACGGGGGGAGAAGGGGGAGGGACGGGGGGAGGGAGGCTGAACGGGCTGGGCCCGAGACTTCGGGCAGAGCCCGTCCCCAGCACCAGATTTATAGGTAGGTGGCGTTGGGTCGGGTCGGGGGGGTGGTGGGAGGGAGGTCGGTTCGGTACGGGTCGGGGGGGAGGGAGGGAGGGAGAGGGAGGTCAGGTCGGGGGGAGGGAGGTCAGGTCGGATCCAGTCCGGGGGCGGGGGGAGCGGGTATCGTGTCCGGTCCGGGGGGGGGGGGGGGTGGGGGGTTGGGGGCGGGTGTCGGGTCCGGTCCGGGTGCGGGGGCGGGGGAGCGGGCGTCGGGTCTGTTCCGGAGGCGGGAAGCGGGAGTCGAGTCGGGTCGGGAGGAAGCAGGAGCTGGCCGTGGGAGGAGCCTTATTCACGCAGCCCCAGTGAGGCCATTCGGCCAGGGCTAGGGGATGCGTGCTTCGGGCCCCTCCCACACAGTTTCGGGCGCCTGGAGCTACTGCACTTGCGCTCCCACTATAGCGCGCATGTGCAGAGGTCCCGGCACTGTTTCCGGCGTAGGGACCTGGCTCCGCCCCCTGCAGCTCCTGTTGCGCTGCGCCGAGGGCCAGAGGACCTGCAGGGAGGTGGAGAATCTGGAGGGTTTTTTTAGGCGCACTTTGTGGCGCGAAAAACGGACGTCCAGGTGGGGCTGCGCCGTTCTAGGCGCGGCTCGAAACTTGGGCCCAAAAAGTCAGGTTCAAAGGCAAGAACTATTTCTTGAAGCTACAGTCACTTAAGCAGTTGAAATTCCTGAACAAGGATAACAATAGGGCATTTCAGTGATTTGTGGATTAGTTAGATTTGCCTGGTGGTGTGTTGTAGGTAACCAAGATCTCGTGAAACTTGCTTAAATGCCTCGTGGTGTCAGGAAAGTTTGACCCCTCATAGTTCTCCTTGAATTATTCACAGTATTTTTCTTTTTGTGCATCATCTAGAGAATACAGTGATACCCGGCCATTTCTTCCCCACCTTTTCCGAGTATTCTTCCAATTCTACAAACTTGTTCCATATGCTTCTTACGCAAAAGTTGCCGATTTGAAAGAGTAGTGGTCACGTTGGCATATCAGGTCATACAAGCTTTAAATGATTGACGACTGTCAAATTGGAAGAAAGGCCACATCTTTTTAAAGGCACACAATTAATCAAGTCTTGATAGAACCTCTCAAAGTATGCTGTCCGGACATTACTGTATCCAATTGACAACTACCATATAGTTGCTGTGACACTATGCCACAAGAATCTGCCTTTCTGCTCCTCAGATCAGACATTAAAGATGGTTAGTTTTCTGAATGTTTGAAGTGTATCAGTAACAATTTTAAAACAAACTACGTTTCAGTTTATAAAGATTACAACAAGGCAAAATATTATGTTGAATACATAGTAATTCGTGTGCTTGCAGCACTGTTCCCATGTCTTGTACTTTTCCAATAAGCTTTAGCTTTTTGCTCAGCTCACTATTTTCTATGCTTTGCCTATTTGTTCCCAATGATTCTTCAGATTCATACCGACATGCTCGACTCACAAGGGCAATTTCTTTCTCAAGCAATTCCTCACAATCATTCCCATCCTCTATTCTTTGTTTAAATTTACTGATATTCAAATCTCATGTGCACTTGGGAAAGTCAATCTCAAGTATGGAAGGGCCAATGTTACATTGTCTTTATATTTTTAAATCACCACACAGTTCATAGGTTAATGGCTTACTGCACCTGAACACTAAGCCATTAGAAGGCGATAGAAATAAATTACATATATACACACGAACATACTCACCCTTTTCGTAGATATGCTAAAGCACAATTTGGTTTCAACTCAAGGGCTTTGCTGGCATCTTCAACAACATCTACAAAAACAACATGGGCAATTTTTAATCATGTTAAAAGCATTCTTTCTATTTCTACTTCACCTAGTAACCCCAGCCCATTTATTCAAAGAGCAATTTTACTAATATGTAATTTAGATACTAGGGATAAGAATTGAAAAATTGTGCTCCAAGTACAGGTTGAACCTCTCTAATCCAGCACCCTCGAGACCTGGCCTGTGCCGGTCCAAAGAATTTGTCGGCCCATGGGAGGTCACGCCGACCCTCGTCTTACTGGGTCCTGATGACAGTGCTCGTGCCCGACTGCCTCGCTCTGACTCCAAATCTCCTGCCACACTCCTTCGCCGCACTGCTTTGTTGAACGTTGCCTGACAAGATGGCGTCCCGACTCCGAAGCTGGATTTGCACATGCGCTGCGCAGAAGGCTGCTGCATAGCATTTAGTCCCGATTCATCCGAAGCTGGTCAGTATGGCTTATGCTGTTGGCGAGGTTTTACTCCATTGAATTGTGCATGTGCACAGCATTGACTCAATCCATACTGTTAACCCTCCTGGGCCTCAGTTCTATTGTTTTAACAAAAACATTTTTTCTTGTTAGTGTTTGGCATATAATGTTCTTGCAGTGTGCCAACTGACCTTACCAAGTACTGCTGACAAAGCTGCTATCAACGACCTGGCCATGTTCTGCGCATGCATCCCCGGCTGAGAATGATGCCGGATCAGAGAGGTTGCTGGACCAAAGAGTGCCGGATTTGAGAGGTTCAACCTGTACTGCCTTTGTATGTCTATTTATTTTGTTTGGCAACAGCCCTTTTAACATTCCTATATTTTAAGAATTTGTCTTAGTAGTCCTTAATATATCCACTTGGTATTTTAAAATGTGAGGTGAGTGCATTGTGACATCAAATGCAATCAAATGTTGCCCAATGTGCAGCACAATCTCACTATTAACCAGACTGACCAAAGACTTCAAAGAGATTAGCAGGAACATTATAATTTTTAAATAACTATTCTCGGTTACAAAACAAACCAGACAGTATCTCTCAAATAGCAAAGGATGGACTGCACTGTAATCACCCTGACATATCACCAAAGTACTTTCCCCTGGTTTTAATACAATCAGATTTTACTGGGTACAACTATTGAATCTCATGGCATTGCCCACATAAAACTTGGACAAGGAAAATAGGCAAGAGATATGCCACCTTCCCACCAAAAACAGTGCAGGTTGGAAATTGTATGTTTATTAAGCTACCAAATGCCAACTGTAAACCCAAAAGACGAGCAAAAGGGAAGCAGGTGCAAGAGCTCACAGGCTAATAAAGCACTGAACAGCGGACAAAACCAACAAACAGAAAAGCCAGATCATCTGGCCGAACAAAATATCCAGACAATAACCATTCAGCCACCCACTCAGTGTGCAGGAGCTCCTGAAGGGAAAACTTTGGGTCCGACAAAGTGGAGGATGAGCAGCAGAAACAGCCTGGAGAATTAGACTCAGACAAACTTGCCAGACAATGCAAGACTCCAACCAGAAAAAGTCAGACAAGTTTATAGCAAGTAAACCATGGCAAGACAAGCATTTTAGCAGAGGCTGAGGAAGAAAAACAGGTCATGTGGTGTGCTAGTAGGAACAGCCAGCAGAATAGAGCCAAGAGAGAAATACTCTCAGAAAAGTTCAATTAATTGTGCACAGAAATAAGGAAAATAAAGCAAGGAAAGAAAATGGTAAATAGTTGTTCCAAATTCACTATTATCGAAGAGGAAAGTTAGGAATTATGGCAGTGTCCTTGAACTGCCAGGCCACATGAATTATGATGTCCATAAGTATGGGCAGCGGCAGCTTCAGGAGTTAATAAAGGTCCATGAAGTAGAAGTGCAAAAGTGCAGGCGTAACATGTAAAAAGCTAGCTTTATAATGGACAATTCCTATTGAGGTAGTACCTAGAGCAATGGCGAGCAAAATACGGCCAATGGATTTGATCCACCCCACCAACTGATTCCCGAACTCAACAGCAAAACCCCATGATTTTTGCTTCTGCTGTCTTCATCTTTGCCATGTCTCCTGTGATTATCTGCTGCTGGGACACATGCATCCTGAACCTGGAGTCTGCGGCCCTCTAGGGGCCCGCGAGTTAGTAGTCTCGCAGGACACGAGTTCATTTTGCCATCAGAAGTCCCCCACTGTGAGACTATTGGAATGGTCTCAGATACAAAGACTGTAGGTGTGCACTGTTGGACTCCATTTGCAACATGTGTTGGGCAAGTTCATGTGTTTGAGGTGATTACCGTGCATGTTTTTGTTTTGATTATCAGACATTCAAACCCGAGGGCCGGGCGGGAAAATCACTGTGTCCCTTTATTCATGCTGGTGCCATGATCTTCAGACTGTTTTAATAAATCTTCGCATGATCTGCCCCTCTGACCGGAGTCAGTCTCCTTCTGGGATCGGCACATTTCATTCTTTTCCGGGAGAACAACCAGGAGACCAGTCCAGTTTTGAAATTTGTGCACAGTCTCAGCTGGATTTGGTGGAAATCGACAACAATAACATAAGAATTAGGAATAGGAGTAGGCCATCTAGCCCCTTGAGCCTGCTCCGCCATTCAACAAGATCATGGCTGACCTGGACGTGGACTCAGCTCCACTTACCCGCCCGCTCCCCAGAACCCTTAATTCCCTTATTGGTTAAAAATCTATCTATCTGTGAATTGAATACATTCAATGAGCTAGCCTCAACTGCTTCCTTGGGCAGAGAATTCCACAGATTCACAACCCTCTGGGAGAAGAAATTCCTTCTCAACTCGGTTTTAAATTTGCTCCCCGTATTTTGAGGCTGTGCCCCCTAGTTCTAGTCTCCCCGACCAGTGGAAACAACCTCTCTGCCTCTGTCTTGTCTATCCCTTTCATTATTTTAAATGTTTCTATAAGATCACCTCTCATCCTTCTGAACTCCAACGAGTAAAGACGCAGTCGACTCAATCTATCATAAGGTAACTCCCTCATCTCCGGAATCAACCTAGTGAATCGTCTCTGTACCCCCTCCAAAGCCAGTATAGCCTTCCTGAAGTAAGGCGACCAAAACTGCACGCAGTACTCCAGGTGCGGCCTCACCAATACCCTATACAGTTGCAGAAGGATCTCCCTGCTTTTGTACTCCATCCCTCTCGCAATGAAGGCCAACATTCCATTCGCCTTCCTGATTACCTGCTGCACCTGCAAACTAACCTTTTGGGATTCATGCACAAGGACCCCCAGGTCCCTCTGCACCGCAGCATGTTGTAATTTCTCCCCATTCAAATAGTATTCTCTTTTTTTGTTTTTTTCCCCCCCCAAGGTGGATGACCTCACACTTTCCAACATTGTATTCCATCTGCCAAACCTTAGCCCATTCGCTTAACCTATGTAAATCTCTTTGCAGCCTCTGTGTCCTCTACACAACCCGCTTTCCCACTAATCTTTGTGTCATCTGCAAATTTTGTTACACTACACTCTGTCCCCTCTTCCAGGTTATCTATGTATACTGTAAACAGTTGTGGTCCCAGCACCGATCCCTGTGGCACACCACTAACCACCAATTTCCAACCCGAAAAGGACCCATTTATCCCGACTCTCTGCTTCCTGTTCGCCAGCCAATTCTCTATCCATGCTAATACATTTCCTCTGACTCCGCATACCTCTATCTTCTGCAGTAACCTTTTGTGTGGCACCTTATCGAATGCCTTTTGAAAATCTAAATATACCACATCCATCGGTACACCTCTATCCACCATGCTCGTTATATCCTCAAAGAATTCCAGTAAATTAGTTAAACATGATTTCCCCTTCATGAATCCATGCTCGTCTGCTCTATTCCTATCTAGATGTCCCGCTATTTCTTCCTTAATGATAGTTTCAAGCATTTTCCCCACTACAGATGTTAAACTAACCGGCCTATAGTTACCTGCCTTTTGTCTGCCCCCTTTTTTGAACAGAGGCGTTACATTAGCTGCTTTCCAATCCGCTGGTACCTCCCAGAGTCCAGAGAATTTTGGTAGATTATAACGAATGTATCTGCTATAACTTCCGCCATCTCTTTTAATACCCTGGGATGCATTTCATCAGGACCAGGGAACTTGTCTACCTTGAGTCCCATTAGCCTGTCAAGCACTGCCCTCCGAGTGATAGTGATTGTCTCCAGGTCCTCCCTTCCCACATTCCTGTGACCAGTAATTTCTGGCATGGTTTCTGTGTCTTCCACTGTGAAGACCGAAGCAAAATAATTGTTTAAGGTCTCAGCCATTTCCACATTTCCCATTATTAAATCCCCCTTCTCATCTTCTAAGGGACCAACATTTACTTTAGTCACTCTTTTTCGTTTTATATATCTGTAAAAGCTTTTACTACCCGTTTTTATGTTTTGCGCAAGTTTACCTTCGTAATCTATCTTTCCTTTCTTTATTGCTTTCTTAGTCATTCTTTGCTGTCGTTTAAAATTTTCCCAATCTTCTATTTGCCCCACTAACCTTGGCCACCTTATACGCATTGGTTTTTATATTGATACTCTCCTTAATTTCCCTGGTTATCCACGGCTAGTTATCCCTTCTCTTACCGCCCTTCTTTTTCATTGGAATATATTTTTGTTGAGCACTATGAAAGAGCTCCTCAAAAGTCCTCCACTGTTCCTCAATTGTGCCACCGTTTAGTCTATGTTTCCAGTCTGCTTTAGCCAACTCTGCCTTCATCCCACAAGTCCCCTTTGTTTAAGCATAGTATGCTCATTTGAGGCACTACTTCCTCACCCTCAATCTGTATTACAAATTCAACCATACTGTGATCACTCATTCCTAGAGGATCTTTTACTAGGAGATCGTTTATTATTCCTGTCTCATTACACAGGACCAGATCTAAGATAGCTTGCTCCCTTGTAGGTTCTGTAACATACTGTTCTAAGAAACAATCCCGTATGCATTCTATGAATTCCTCCTCCAGGCTACCCCGTGCGATTTGAGTTGACCAATCGATATGTAGGTTAAAATCCCCCATGATTACTGCCGTTCCTTTTTCACATGCCTCCATTATTCCCTTGATTATTGTCCGCCCCACCGTGAAGTTATTATTTGGGGGCCTATAAACTACGCCCACCAGTGACTTTTTCCCCTTGCTATCTCTAATCTCCACCCACAATGATTCAACATTTTGTTCATTAAGAGCCAATATCGTCTCTCACAACTGCCCTGATATCGTCCTTTAGTAACAGAGCTACCCCACCTCCTTTCCCTTCTTGTCTATCTTTCCGAATCGTCAGATACCCCTGTATGTTTAATTCCCAGTCTTAGCCACCCTGCAACCACGTTTCTGAAATGGCCACCAAATCATACCCATTTGTAATGATTTGTGCCGTCAACTCATTTACTTTATTTCGAATGCTGCGTGCGTTTAGGTAGAGTGTTTTAATACTAGTTTTTAATCCATGATTTTTAGTTTTGACCCCTCCTTCAGCCCCTTTACATTCAGTGGCCCTTTTTGTTTTTTGCCTTGGGTTTCTCTGTCCTCCACTTTTACTCATCTCCTTTCTGTCTTTTGCTTTTGTCTCCTTTTTGTTTCCCTCCGTCTCCCTGCATTGGTTCCCATCCCCCTGCCATATTAGTTTAACTCCTCCCCAACAGCACTAGCAAACACTCCCCCTTGGACATTGGTTCCGGTCCTGCCTCGGTGCAGACCGTCCGGTTTGGACTGGTCCCACCTCCCCCAGAACTGGTTCCAATGCCCCAGGAATTTGAATCCCTCCCTGCTGCACCACTGCTCAAGCCACGTATTCATCTGAGCTATCCTGCGATTCCTACTCTGACTAGCACGTGGTACTGGTAGCAATCCTGAGATTACTACTTTTGAGGTCCTACGTTTTAATTTAGCTCCTAGCTCCTTAAATTCATCTCGTAGGACCTCATCCCTTTTTTTACCTATATCGTTGGTACCAATGTGCACCACGACAACTGGCTGTTCACCCTCCCTTTTCAGAATGTCCTGCACATCCTTGACCCTTGCACCAGGGAGGCAACATACCATCCTGGAGTCTCGGTTGCGACCGCAGAAATGCCTATCTATTCCCCTTACAATCGAATCCTCTATTACTATCGCTCTCCCACTCTTTTTCCTGCCCTCCTGTGCAGCAGATCCAGCCACGGTGCCATGAACTTGGCTGCTGCTGCCCTCCCCTGATGAGTCATCCCCCTCAACAGTACTCAAAACGGTGTATCTGTTTTGCAGGGGGATGACCGCAGGGGACCCCTGCACTACCTACCTTGCACTGCTTTTCCTGCTGGTCTTCCATTCCCTTGCTGGCTGTGGACCTTTCACCTGCGGTATGACCAACTCACTAAACGTGCTATTCACGTCATTCTCAGCATCGTGGATGCTCCAGAGTAAATCCACCCTCAGCTGCAACTCCGCAACGCGGTCTGTCAGGAGCTGGAAGCGGATACACTTCCCGCACATGTAGTCGTTAGGGACACTGGAGTCGTCCCTGAGTTCCCACATGGTACAGGAGGAGCATGACACGTGACCGAGCTCTCCTGCCATGACTTAACCCTTAGATAGGCAACAACAATGCTAAAGTTTACTCACTGTTATAGAAGAGAAAAAAGAAAAACTGCTCACCAATCACCAGCCAATCACTTACCCCCTTGGCTGTGACGTCACCTTTTTGTTTCTTTCTACTTCTTTTTTGCCTTCTCCCTGTAGCTGCACAAGTACGCCTTTTATAGGACTCACCAACGGACCTCCTCGACGCTGCTTCTGATGCTGGGCCCCGGACTCCCTGCTGTGCCTTTTATAGGCTTCACCAACGGACCTCCTCGACACTGCTCCCGAAGCTGGGCCCCGGACTCCCTGCTGTGCCTTTTATAGGCCTCACCAACGGACCTCCTCGACGCTGCTCCCGACGCTGGGCCCCGGACTCCCTGCTGTGCCTTTTATAGGCCTCACCAACGGACCTCCTCGACGCTGCTCCCGACGCTGGGCCCCGGACTCCCTGCTGTGCCTTTTATAGGCCTCACCAAAGGACCTCCTCGACGCTGCTCCCAACTGCCGCCGAGGCAGTTCTTTGCCATTTTCACCGGGATCAGTAGTCTGGAGTGGGCGGGGAAGAGCATCGGTGTCAGTGGCCTTGGGGTCCTGGTCTTCTCTAAATCGGCAGCCAACTGCTTTTCGACTCCTCGCGGTGCGGCGAACAGGACCGGACCAGCACTGTCTACTCCGATAATATACAAGTGGCCTTGGAAGGGGGAGGAAAGGTGAAAAGAAAAAGACTTGCCAGTCGCTGTGCCTACAGCAATGTTTTCTCCCTCCTGGTTTTTTTCTGGTGGCAGCTTGTGGAGGAGGAAGTCAAGGGTAGGGCAGACAAGGTGGGGGCAGGTGTAAAAGAGTGAAAAAGAGCCGTGTTGTTTGGGAGGGGGGGGGCGGGGTGGCACTACTAGTCAGTCCCGGTTCCCTTGACCAAGGAAAAATTAGCTGAGGCACTCGCTTTCAATTGCGATGTGGTGCACGTTGTGCGCGGCGTATACGTACAGGAATTGGCTCAGCAGTGATTCCTGTCAAACCTCGCGAAGAGTAGCAACTTGGGTAATGAATCAGAGGGCAACAGAACTGGATCCCAATACCTTTGATAGAAGGGGATGCAAAAGCTGATCTCTAGCATCTCTTTTGTAGCACTGCAATACTTTGGTGTACATACAATATTTTATAAACTGTTTGATTATGAGAGTTATATTAATTAAGGTATTAAATTTGCTATGTATTTGCTATAGCGATTTGGATCTCTAGGGTTTGTTGATTTTGAGGTGACTATGTTAGTGCTGCCATTGAGTGAGTTTCTTTGAATTTCTTTAACCCAATTTTCAATATACAAATATAAGACTATATTTTGAGCCGTTATGCAATCGCTAAAAAAAAATCAGTACAAAATTATTTTAAATAAAATTTAAATATTTTATAGTAGATGTTTGATTGTTAGTATATGATTTGTTTTAGATAAATTGTTAAAATAACTTATTGTAACCGATTAAAGTTTTTCTTACTTTTACAAAATTTTATATCAGTTCTTGAGTAACCAGTTTTACAGTTTTAATTATGCCATAACAATGTCAATAGCTAATATAAGTTTTGGGTAAACCTGTCTTATGTTTGTTAATAAAAATAACACTTATTAACATGTTAAGTGTGGAAATGACATGAAGGGTTCTTTATACAATTAATGCCATAACAAATTTTTAATGGTAGCTATTAACACAATTCAGTGTGTGTGTGGCCCTCAACAGCTCACCAAAACTTCAGTGGCCTTCCAGCCTAATTAATTGCCCACCCTTTGACCTAGAGGCACAACAGAATGATGATGCTCAAACAAGCACTATACATAATACATAGCAAATTTAATACCTTAATATAAAAGAATTCTCATAATACAAATGCTAAAAAGGTACACATTAAAACAAAGGGTAAGTGTTTTCCAACTCAAGTATATGCACTGCCATAAGAATGTTTTCGTACTATCCAAAAACTAGAGCCTCCGCCCACAAACCACACAACTGTTATCAGCAGATTGTGCTTTTAGATAATAAATTTGAGTCTCTACTTTGAGGCTAAGGAGAAATGTGTGTCTCCTCCCCTATCCATGTTTTCAAAATGGTATGCTTTAATGAAACAGAATGCCCCCATTGGAGTAATCAGGTTATTGTTAGGAGAAATAAGAAACTATCTTATTTTGGATTGCCACAAACACTTAAAAAAAAATCTTGTTTATTACCTAGTCAAATAATATGGCCACTCCTGAAACAACCAGATATCAATTGCCACATTAGAAAACAATCAAATGAGGCAACAAAACACACCATTTTTTGTTTTTTTTATAAAATCCTAAGAGCACAGGACACCATTCAGCACATCATGGCCCAGAACTTCCTCTCGAGGTCTTCCCGCAGGCAAACCACTGTAAAAAGGACAGAAAATGCGCACTTACCTTAAGCTGACCTTCACCAATCCACACCATTATTTCATCTAAGAACTTAATTAAGCTTGTCAGACACAATTTGTCTTTAATAAATCAATGTTGGCTGTCATTTATTAGCCCATGTTCTTCCAAGTGACAATTAATTTTCTCCCGGAATATGGTCTGCAGAAGTTTCCCCTACCGACATTAGGCTTACTAGTTGTTTTTATTGCATGCAAAGAAAATGAAAGGGCCAATTTTCCCGTTTGGTCCGGAGGTATGCAAAACACAGGAAAAAAAAGTCAGAATCCCACGATATGTCTCTGCCCACTTTACGTTGCCCTAGAATTCTGGGGCTTCCACAGAAAAAGGGTGGAGGGCCTGACCCTCCAATAGGCATAGGCCAAGGGCATCCATGTTAATGAAGTCGGATTTCTGAGCCTAACTTCATCAATTGGAGAGTCAGATGGGGTCAAGTTGCAAACACACAGCCTGGGGCAAGTGCAAATTGTTTCTCCATTTTTTTTTCTAAAGATCATCTCTGCTGACAATCCAAAGTGAGGATAGTCATTATCTTCGCGATACAGGTTGAATCTCCCTTATCCAGAACCCTCGGGACCTGGTCTGTTCTGGATAAGTGATTTTTCTGGACGAGGGGTGGTCATGTTAAATTGGATGGTACAGGTACTGAGCAAGGGGATATCGGTGCTGGCTGGCTTGGGGCTAGGAGTGCGGCAGAGAGATCGTGCGTGTGGGGGGGGCGGTGGATCGCAGAGTCAGGCCAGCGATTGTGGGATTCGGCAGCGAGGAAGGATTTCAATTTGGTCATGTCAGAGTTCTGCTTGTGTGCCACCTGGTGGCCGGGAATGGTTCCGGACAAGGGAGTTCCAGATAAGGAGGTTCAACCTGTACTGTTAAACTTGCCTTTGTAATTCTGAAGCAATGTATGTGCGTAGGCTCTTTGGCAGTAATATTCTGCTCTGTCCAAATCTTGTTCCACTGCTGCAGTCAGCTCCTGGAAGACGAAACAAACTGTGGTTCATAAACAGGGCAGCTTAGCAACGCTACTGAAACAAAACTACACCAACACAATTCTAATATAAAACAATGAAACTTTGGCTAATACTGTGAACAAAATATACTCTCAAAACTGTAGATTTCAGAAAGGACCAATAATTGGTCATTTTCTTTCTGATAAAGATCATAACTAAGCTTTATCTCCCTTTTACTAAGATAGCATTATACACAACTTAATGGTTTTGTCACTGCAGTAACAGTGGTGCTCGCGGGGATATAGGGTTCCAGTAGGAACTGCATACAACACATCCAAGTTTCCAGGAACATCGTTAGTGTTAAAAGACTTAAACAAAGCATGAGCTAAGCAATCTGCTTGCTAAAATGTAAGGCACGGAGCATTTTATTTTTATAAAAGATTTTAATTTACATACCCTTCATCACGTTTGATAATCACATGACCTCATGTTCACAGAAAAAATTTGGAAAGTTACTTTTAATGTGTGTTTAAGCAAAACACTTGCGCGTTTTTCAAAAAGGGCACTTGGATGAAAGATGATCAAATGGAAGTTGCTTTCACCAGTTAACAATAAGCAATTCATCAGCAATGTCCAGGTAATCGCAGGACAAATCAGAATAGAAGAAATAGGACCAGGAGTAGACCATACAGACCCTCAAGTATGCTCCGCCATTCAGTAAGATCAGGGCTGATCTTCGACCTAAACTCCAATTTCCCACCTGATCCCCATATCCCTTGATTCCCTCCAGAGTCCAAAAATCTATCAATGGCATCCTTGAATATATTCAACGATTGAGAATCCAGTCATCTGGGGTAGAGGATTCCAAAGAGTCACAACCTGCTGAGTTAAAAAATTTCTCCTCATCTCAGTCCTAAATGGCCGATCCCTTATCTTGAGACTGTGCTCTAGTTCTAGACATTCCACCCAGGGGAAACAACCTCTCAGCATCTATCCTATCAAGCCCTCGCAGAATCTTGTATGTTTCAATTAGATCATCTCTCATTCTTCTAAACTCCAGAGAATATAGGCACACTTTAATCTCTCCTCATAGGACAACCCTCTCATCCCAGGAATCAATCTAGCGAACCTTTGTTGCACCCCCGCGAAGGCAAGTATATCCTCTCTTAGGTACAGAGACCAAAGATGTGCAGAGTACTCCAGGGGCTCGACTTTCCACTTAGATCTCTGGGCCCCAAGTTTCCACATGATTTGCTCCTGATTTTTAGGAGCAACCGGTGGAGAATGGAGTATCTTAGAAATCGCAATTCTCCACATTTAAGTTTTCTGCAGTTCTCGTCATGTGGAACAATTTCACTTTTGAACAGAATTTTTTCTTCAAAAGGGGGCGTGTCCGGCCACTGACGCCTGATTTGAAAGTTTCCACAATGAAAACGTACTCCAAACTAACTTAGAATGGAGCAAGTGAAGATTTTTGTAGGCCTGAAAAAACCTTGTCTACACATTAAAAAATCAGGCGCAGGTTACAAATTAGGCATCCGGAACGAGGTGGGGGGGTGGGGGGAGGGAAGTCATTACATTCTACAATAAATCCTTAGTTATACTTATACGAATATTACAAATAATTCCAACCTGAATAAAAACTTATAAGCAAAGAAAAGATTAAATAAACCATGTTCCTACCTGTGTGAAAGTGCTTCAGGCAGGGAGAAGGCTGCAGGAAGCCTCAAGTTGAGGCAGCCGTTCCCGACGGCAGTGGGAGGGAGGCAGGGAGGAGGCAGCCGTTCCCGACGGCAGCAGGGGGGAAGGAGCCAGTGAGGAGGCAGCCGTTCCCGACGGCAGGTGGGGGGGGGGGGAAGGCAGTGAGAAGGCTGCAGGAAGCCTCAGAAGTTGAGGCAGCCATTCCCGACGGCAGGGGGGGAGGAGGCCCCCCTGCTGTCGGTCGGGCCCGTCGGGAAACGGCTGCCTCAACTTCTGAGGCTTCCTGCAGCCTTCTCACTGCTGCAAGAAGCCTCAGTGCTGATCATGGAAGGGCAATGTGGTTTTATTAAAAAATGTTAAAAATTGAACAGCTACAAAGAACTACAAAAATGGCCGAATGCCAATGTTTCCTTCACACTGCGCGTGCGCGAACACTCCAACGCGCACGCGCAGGGTTGCCGGCACGAAAAAAACTCATTTAAATGGTACCCGCCCCCTCCTACTTACAAAATCAGCGCGAGTGGTAGGCTCCGCCCCCTGGGCGCCGTGCCAAGCTGACATCGAGCTGCAAAGCGCTCGAGAATAGCGCGTTTTTTTTCAGGCGCCGTTTTTGGCGCGAAAAAGGGGTGCCCAGCTCGGAGGGGCGCCTGTTTTGCCGCGTGTGGAAACTTGGGGCCCCAGTGCCCAAAAAATGGGGAATGATCCAGCCTTAGCGATGTTCCAGCCTTCATGATCGCTGGAACATCGCCCAATTTTGGGATCGCGACTTTTGGCTTTTTTGGGGGGGGGGGGGGTGATAGCCCAGCTATGCGAAACAGGCCTCAGCAAAGTGGAAGGCAAGGCTTTCCTAGCAACGGCCTTCTGCGCATGCGGTTTTTTTGCAAGCTAGTTTTCCCACGATTCGGGAGGTCAGGGGTCATCCACACATGCCCAGGAGGCAAAGGGAGGGGGAGGGGGAATAGAGAGAGGAGAGGAAAGCAATAGTTTGAGTAAAGAAAGAGAGATAAAAGAGCAGTTTTTTGAAATGTCGGATTCTGATAATAGCATGCAAGATGTGGAGGGGGGGGGGGGCGGGCGGGGGGGGGGGGAACCAATTTCTGACGAGGCGAACAAGGCCTTAGTCACTGAGGTGCACTCCTGGTGGGCCCAATTAACCCGGGGTGGGCGTGGGAAACCTCCACCCCGGGCCTACAGAAAAATATGAGAGATCGCCGACATAGTTTCGTCTGCGTCTCACGAGGCCAGGGCATCTGACCAGTACTGGAAGTGCTGGAACACTTTGGTTGCTTTGGCAAGAGTAAGTATAGATTTTAAATTGTAGTGATGCAAATTGTAATTGTAATTATAATTATAAATCTCCAGGATTGAAATTAAACTTGTTATTCTTACTTATATTCCCTGTTAAGATCTGGACAGGGCTATGAACCTGTGCCCTTTTTAAGTCTGTCCGGCTGCTGTCACTTACATAATGACCCAGCCTGGATTAGGGGAGAGCTGCCCTTGCTCACTGTCTATCCTGGGACAATTTGGGACATTTTAGCTCCTGTCATTGACGAGTTCACCGGGTATCTTGATTCCCAGCACCCCTGGGGGCCCTTCAATGGAAATTGTAGTCGAGAGAGATATGTGTGTCAAGCATTAGATCCTAAACATGATCTGTATTATAACCATGCATCAATTGTGGATAAAAATCCGATTTGCATATAACGTTGCAGACTGCTGTCTTTCCATGATAGGACCTAGTCAATTAGCTTATGCCATACTCTTTTCACGTTTGCAGAGGAAGTTATCGAAGAATCGGGCTGAGCGCAGGCACACCGGAGGAGGCCCTGCCCAGCTCAGCATACTCACAGAGTTGGAGGAACGCGCTGAGACACTGGTCGGAAGCCACACTCGGTCGGCCACCCGTGGTGAGGCAGAGCCCTCGCTTGTGTCACGTGAGTAATGCGTCAAGCAGTGTTAAAGTAATGTAACGTCATTTCATTATAATATACGAATGATGTCATGTTATGCATGCAGCTATCCTGATTCCCATGCAGCCTCTGTGCTACTCTCAGGTTGACAACATAAGAGATAAGAGCAGGAGCAGGCCATCTGTCCCCTTCTCTGTCCGCTCACCATAAACCTTCACTCCCTTATCGGTCTTTCTCCAGCCTCCACAGCTCTCTGGGTCACTGAATTTCAACTTGGATTTACTATGTACTACCGTGTGATGCGTTATTATGTAACGTCTCTTGGTCTCATTTCTTGTAGTAGTGCTGCTACTCCTTCGTATGCCAGGGCAGAGCAAGAATGTGTACCCTTCCGTTCTAATAAGCTCAATTGTGTTTTGCAGGTCCAACAATACCCATGCGCAGCGAGGCGCGACCGGAACCTCAACCACAACCTACAACTTTGACCGTGGTCCTCACCACGGGTGGTGAGGAAGAAGATGAAGATGACGTAGAGACAATGGAGCAGGAGGAGGAGGAAGTAGTATTGGAAACAGAGGAGGATGTCTGTAGCATCACTCCGCTGGATCAATCATTTGAGCGACCTGCGGCCAGAACATCGGTTTCGACAGAAGAGGTAGCGAGACCAAGCGGCTTGCAGACGGCGACGCCAAGGCACATGTTAGTGCTCATGCCGACCCCACGGAGGTCGAGTCAGCGAGGTCAGCTCTGGCCAATCGTATCGAGGGCTCGACCAGACTGTGCATGGAGAGTGTCGCGATAAGTCGCGAGCTCCTCCGGGCGTTCGTAGTATACACGAGGGACATGTCCCGGCCATCTGCTTGCAGTTCGGAGGATACGCAGCAGATGATCCGCGAGATGCTTGCGATGACCGCCTCCGTCGATGCCCTGCAGCATGCGATAGTGGTGGGACACGGCACTGCACTCCAAGGTGCCATCGTACATACCACCAGCACAGCACACACGGACTCGGAAGGCGGTAACATCAGCTACGTCTTCCCCTCCAAGAGCCAATCGAGCCACCGTCACCCCCGCCACGGCAGGAAGTCTTGCCATCGCCCGCTATACGCCAGACTCGTCTCGGTGCCCGGGGACCAAAACGGGTGAGGGGGGGGTTAAGACACAGAGGGGTACGTGGAGGGAAACGTGGCCGCAGGTAGGGAGGGGGTGCTTTATTGTTGTTGTTATATTGTTCAATGCTGTTGTTTTTTTAAATTTATTGTTGGTTCACTGTTGGGGGTGTGGGGCATATCATTCATGCCACCTCTAATTACAATCTAACAAGTTTACATAGAGAATTTCCAATATAAATGTAGGTACAGGATATAGGGCTCTATAAAGAAAGGACAAAATGTATGGCTTGGTGTCAGTTTTAGGAGCACTTTTGCCTCAGAGTCAGAAGGTTGAACTTCCATCACACTCCAGAGACTTGAGCACATAATCTAGGCTCACACTTTAATGCAGTGCCGAGGGAGTGCTGCACTGTTGGCGGTGCCACCTTTTGGATGATACTTTAAACTGAGGCTCGATCTGCCATTTCAAGTGGACGCAAAGGATCCTATGGTACTATTTGAAGAGTAGCTGAGTTCTCCCCGGCGTCCTGACCAATTATTTATTCCTCAACCAACATCGCTTAAGAAAAACAGAAGTTCTGGTCACTTATCACATTGCTGTTGTGGGCTTTTACTGTGCGCACATTGACTGCCAGGTTTTCCTACAACAGTGAGCACATGTCAAATGTACTTAATTGGCTGTAAACACTTTGGGACATCCTGAGGTCGTGAAAGGCGCTATATAAATACAAAATCCTTTCTGAATGTGTAGAACTGTACAACATGGGACGCTCGCTGCACGTACCTGCAAGGGGCTCAAGTTTTGGCCTGAGTTGCTCCTATTTTTTTGGAGTAACTAGTTTAGAATGGAGCATCTTAGAAATTGCAATTCTCGGCATTTAGTTTGCTCCAGTTCGAGTGAGTTAGAATAGTTGCGAACCATGCTGACTCTGATTGACTGTATGATGATTTTCTAAATGTCCTGCTGCTACTTCCTTATTAATGTACTCCAACTTCAGCAGATTGCTCCGGATGCTGAGGCACTGCCCCAGGGGAGTGACAGTGCGTCGGTTGAAATAGAAAGTGTTGTCCTCTCTCAGGACAGCATTCTGGTTCCCACCAATGCACTTGGCGCTGTCTGCACCCCAGCAATCGGAGACTGCTGCCACCTGCAGCCGGGCATTCCAGGCCCACAGCTGTCGAGGGCGTCCTGCAAGGCCATCTGCAGTCTCTGTTTAGCAGAGTGAGCAGCTTGCTACCAGCCTTGCTGTAGGCACTAGAGCCCCATTAAGGAGGAGCAGTAGGGCAGGGAGGGGAGAGAAGAGAGAATGGATCAGGAGGGAAATAAGCCAAAAAAAGGAAGTAACCCACTTTTGATGACATGGGCACATGATTATTTGGTAAATATATTCGTGATGCTGGTTATGGGTTATGATTTGTGAATAGCAAACGGCTGTTTGCACACGTCCTTTTGATGCCGCTTCCGCTTTCTCACTGTTAAATAGCACACGGTTGTTTGCAGACGTTCCGCCTCCGCCTCCTCCTCCGCCTCCGCCTCCGCCTCCACCTCCGCCTCCACCTCCGCCTCCACCTCCGCCTCCACCTCCACCTCCACCTCCACCTCCACCTCCACCTCCACCTCCACCTCCACCTCCACCTCCTCCAACAATGGCTGGGCCCTCTCAATGGCCAGGTTGTGCAGCACACAACAACAAAAAGGGAGACTCGATCAGGGGAATATTGCAGGGCTCCATCAGAGTGGTAAAGGCATCGGAACTTTCGTTTCAGCACCCTGATAGTCTGTTCGATGAGGTTCCTGGCAGTGGCATGGCTTTCATTATAAACACAATGAGCAGGAGTGTTGGGGTTGTGGAGTGTTGTCATCAACCAGATGGTGAGTGCATAACCGTTGTCCCGAGCAGCCATCCGTGAGCTCCATGTGGTGGTTAAGAGAGTCCTGGGACAGTGGTCTGTCATAGGATGAATGAAGCATGGGTTCTGCCAGGATAGCAGGCATTGACGGCGAGTATGAGCTGCCTGTGGTCGCACACCAACTGAACATTCAGAGAGTGGTAGCCTTTGTTGTTACGGAACACCTCTGTGTGGTGATGAGATGCCCGCAATGCCACGCAGTTAATAGCGCCCTGAACCATGGGGAAGCCTTCTATCCTTGCAAAACTACATGTGCGTTCCTGCTGCTTCTCCCTGGACATGCTCCATGAAATATAGTCCCTTCTCCTGCTGTACAGAGCATCTGTTACACAATGGACTGTGAACTGTGAAATGTTTGCTATATCCCCTGCTGTAGCCTGGAAGGTGCCGCCAGGGTAGAAATTCAGAGCTACTGTGATCTTAACTGCCACTGATAGTGAAGTGGTTCTCCTGATATGAGGCTCGAAGTCTTGGTGCAGCAGGTGGAACAACTCTATGACCACCTCCTTGCAGAAGAGCAGTGCCTCAGGTGAATGTACGAGAACTGCTCTGGCCAATCGTATCGAGGAAAGGGTAGCATATGTGTATGATGAAACCCAAGGGGAGTTACGACCTGGAGCAATTGGTCAGTAATACCCCAGCAAAGTACCAGGCGGACGTGCGGGACAATCTTGCATCGGTCACCACGCACAAGCACGACTGTGGCCAGGTGACGGGGGTTGAAGTCAGAGTACCAGGGGTCCCCATGTCACGGCCACAGAAGCTGTACATTTTCCCCAGAGAGGCAGAAGCCAACTTAGAAACAGCACTGGGATCCCTGGTAGAACAGGAGGCATTGAGGCCAGTGGCCACCCAAGTGAACTCACCACTTTGGCCAGTTCAGAAACCCGACCAGTTGTGGAGAGCCACGGTGGACTATCGGGTGCCCAATAAAAATATCCCAGCCTGCGCGCCCACAGTGGAGGTTGTTGCTGATCTGACAGGGAGCATTCCAGCATCCGCAACCACTTTTACAGTGCTGGATATCTCCAATGGGTTTTGGTCGATTCCGCTAAAAAGGGAAGACCAATACAAATTTGCTATTACATTCAAGGGACAGCAATACAAATGCACATGCCTTCCCCAGAGATTCCATAATAGCCCCTCTATATTCCACCAGCGCATGGCAGACGCGTTAAAAGGGTTTAGCAGACCTCAACAACTAGTCCAGTATGTGGACGATTTGTTTTGTTCTCAGACGAGGGGGAGAAGCATGGACCACTGCTGGTCGAGCTGCTGAAAGAGACAGGGTTCAAGGTGAACTCAAAGAAAGTTCAGATCGGACGCGAGGAAGTAAAATTCCTCGGGCTGACTGAGGGCTGGAGAAAGGGCTATAGATGAGGCCAAGAGGAGGGCAGAACAGGAGTTACCAGCCCCCACAAGTGTGACCGGGGTGAGATTATTTTTGGGGCTCACAGGGTATTGCAGGGATTTCATTGAGGATTACGCAGCCACGGCAGCCCCTTTGCTTCAGCTCCTCCGCAAGGGAGTTGGATGGGAATGGGATGAGAACTGCAAG
Organism: Pristiophorus japonicus; assembly: GCF_044704955.1. NCBI lineage: Eukaryota > Metazoa > Chordata > Chondrichthyes > Pristiophoridae > Pristiophorus > Pristiophorus japonicus. The sequence goes on along the minus strand of NC_091986.1, from coordinate 79,955,374 downwards.
ACAGTGTTTATCCACCTCAAAGAAGACCTGTAGAAGGCACCTGCACTCGGGGCGATAAATGGTGGGGAAGAATTATTTTTAGAAGTAGCAGCCAGCGGGGACAGCTTGCCTCAGAGAGTTGTTGATGCCAGTTCATTGGATATATTCAAGAGGGAGTTAGATATGGCCCTTACGGCCAAGGGATATGGAGAGAAAGCAGGAAAGGGGTACTGAGGGAATGATCAGCCATGATCTTATTGAATGATGGTGCAGGCTCGAAGGGCCGAATGGCCTATTCCTGCACCTATTTTCTATGTTTCTATGAGCGCAGTGCTGCTCCAGGAGGGGCATGGCAAGCTGCAACCTGTGGTCTACTCCTCAAGAGTTTTCACGGATGTAGAACAGGGATACTCCAATTGCAAGAGGCATCTCTTGGCCACGCATTGGGCCGCAAAACGCTCCCAGCTTTTTACAGGATTATCTCTGGTAGTTCCACTGACCCACCATACCCCCACTCAGATGTTGTTGGACGGGACAGTAAGCAATGCCCGCATTGCTCGCTGGACTTTATTGCTCTCGTAGATGAATCTGAGAGTGTAGGGCCTAACAGAGTTCAAGTTGGCAGCCAACATGATCTACCCAGGGATGGCCAACAAGCGTACGGTGGAAAGGGTGTGGGATGTAGACGTAGGATTCCGGGCCAGAGTGGACGGGTCCAGTTCAGTTGTGAACAGGGAGCGTCTCACCGGGTACGGGATTTATGACATTACAGCTAGTATAGCGGGCCATTAAACTCTCCAGCGCCCTGAGCACGCTGAACTGTCGGCAGTGGTGTAGGTGGTTACCCACCCCGGCGAGTTTCCCACCCCATATACCAGCTGCTCGGATTCCATGTTTACATGCAATTCGTGCACCGAATACTTGGCCATCTGGGCCCGGCGCAGTTTCAAATCCGCAGACGGGAAGCCGCTAGCAACAGCACTGTTGCTAAGGAAAATCCTGGAGGTCACAGGCATACAGGGGGACTTTAACATTCACAAGATTTAAGGCCACTCTAACACAGAGCTCAGAGGGGAAGGCAACTAAAGGGCAGACGAATTGGCAAAAGAGGGAGCCAGGGCAGGAGAGTTCTGGGACCCATACGGGTCAGACCCGGTAGCAGCGATCCGGGACAAGGGAGGAATACCGGGGTACTAGGGGTAGCTTTGGCCCCAGACTTAAGGCAAGTCCAAACCCAAGATACAGTCCTTAAGGACATCCTGGGGAAGAAAGAGAAAGGCAAGCAGGTAGAGGGGCCGTTCGGGGCAGCAGACGGTATCGTAAAAAAGAGGGGATGTTGTTTAAAGGGGATTAATGAGTAGTTCCCGAATTGCACCAGAGGAAATTCCTCCAGTTGGCCCACGGGGGCCCAGGAGCGGGACACCCCTGGGCCGAAAACTACCTGGCAGAGGGTAGAACAAGCAGGGTGGTCGCCGCAACTGAGGGAGGATATCAGCGACTTATGCGCAGACTGTCTGATGTGTACGGCGAATAACCCCGATTCTCAACGAAGGAAGGTCCCCATAAGACACGCGAGGAGAGTAGAGGGATCATGGCAGTCCGTCCAGGTACATTACACGGGCCACTGCCCACCACAAAGGAGGGTCACAAGTACTGCCTGGTCCTCGTGGATGTGTTTTCAAAGTGGGTGGAAGCCTTTCCTTGCCGAGCAGCCACAGCGTTGGCGCCAGCGAGAATTTTAGTAAAGGAAGTGTTCTCCACGTGGGGACCATGGCGTCCAATCAGGGGAGCCACTTCACGGGGCAGGTAATGCAGGCCACCTTGAAGATTCTGGGAATAGAGGGAAAATTCATGTGACTCACAACCCATAGTCATTGGGGGTTGTGAAGCGTCTTAATCGGACCATTAAAGAAAGGCTGCAGAAAGAGACAGGGCAGCCCCCGAAAAAATGGGATGAGGTCCTGCCGTTAGTTTTAATGGGTGCCCAGGCCAGCCTCTCCAGAAGCACAGGGTATTCCCCGCATGAGCTCATGACCGAGAGGGTCAGCGCATTCCCACCCATGTTTTGGCACCGGTATTCACAGAAGGTCAAGTTAGGGAAGTGACCAGGGATAAGTTTGTCCAGAATCTGCATGAACGATTGAACAGATTCACTGGGAGGCAGCCAGTAACATGGAGAAACAGCACCAGAGAAATCAGCTGATGTTCGAGCTCGAGAGATCATCAGGTTGGAAGGCGGAGGACCAGGTGATTGTCCGAAACTATGCTCGGGTAGGAGTTTTTGAGCCACTGTACATGGGGCCGTATAGCATAGTGTTCAAGGCAAGCCCCATGGTATACACGGTTAGACTTCCAAGGCGCACAAAGTGGTTTCACATAAACCAGTGCAAGCTGTTTAACCCAGGGGAAAGAAACAAGGCGGCAATGCAACACCAAGGGACCATCATGACTATGGACGCGGGTCTTCCTCCCATGATTTAGGACGATGATGACCCAGTGGTCAGGGCAGTAAGGAAGAGCTGTCGGGTCCCACAGCCGCGGACGTCTCCTTACACGCCGACCATGAGCCGCAAAAGGCCTCGGCAAGAGGAGCCTTAACGGAAGCACTTGGCAACACGGATGGCATAGTACATAGTTTTCTTTTAAAGTGTTTTGGATTGTTGTTAATGAAGCCAGACCTGTGGAGGTAGACCCTCTCACAGCAAGGTGCTTGTTAAGTAAAGCATGGAGGCAGTCCTGAAGCTGAGCATGATGTTGGTGTTGGCCGGAGAAGGCTACGGCAGGAGAGGGGACACAGAGTTGTACTTTCTTTATGGCTGTACTGGGGGGAACAATCCCACAGTGACTAAGAGGGGTGGGGGGGATAGCAATGAGGGCACAGACGGGATGGCAGCCTAATTCCACGAGGGAAGGTGGCCAGGGTCGAATTCAACAAAATACTGCAGCCACGCCAGGTTCACATACGGGGAGGCTTCCATACCGTGTCCTCAGCTGAAGATCACAGCCACATTGGTTGGGGTGGTCGAGGGCAAACACTTATGCCTGACATGTAAGGGACACATTCCCCTGGGACGGTGGTGGTGGCTTAGGAAGTTGAGTCAAGACACTGGGAACAGGTCAGCGGACTGGGAGAGACCGGGGAACGATATGTACCGAAAGATCACGGGGATGAAGGGGGGAGGGCAAGTGTGCTGGGACAAGTGGTGGCAGGAAGAGCGGGGAATTTATTTGCGTGTGTGGGGGTCAGAACAGATCTGCCCAGCAGGTGTGTCGATTGCCTTTTTGCGGCAATGGCAGGATTCCGGGGCTGGGATCAGATGGGATTGGAGTATGGACTTCTGCGTGATCCCACACCCTCCCAATGCAATAAATTCCACGGAGCTTGTCGCGCACAAGAGGAAGACTCTGCCCACAGCCCCACCAGTACAGGTTAAGTGTCCTGCCATCACACCAGGCCCACGGAATGGTTTGGTTTTAGTCCCGACTAGGAAGGTTTTATTCCAGGAGGTGCATTACGCGGTGGCTTCGGCCATTTTGAATTTAACCCGGGTGTAGCTGCCCGAGTGGTGTCCGAAGGAGACTGAGCAGCTTTATGAAGCTTTAATTAAAGAGACATTCCAACAGTTTTTCAAATTCAGTTACGGGGATGCGAGCCGGGAGAAACTGTTTGACATGGGGTCGTACGATAGAAGTAATCCGGGTAGGCAGAGGCAAGGGATGTTTAATGACATGGCCACAGCTTTTAGCATGGGCACATCCTTCGTCAATAGGTTGGATGATTTCCAGCTGCAGATGCAGGTTAATATTAAAGGGACCAGCTGCGAACGATACTGGGGGAAGGGAATGAAGTGGTAGGTTCAGAGCTAAAAAAGGACCAGGCAATGAACATTCATTTAAAGGAGGTCATTGCTGAGCTGAGACACATGCAAAAACAGTTAATACGGAAGGACAGGAATGCCTCGGCACAGGCAGCCAGGAATGATGTGTGCATGTTATACAGGGCCTAGTTGCTAAACGAGGGGCGCAGTAATCTGGAGGACCCACAGCTAGGTAGCGACCCGTCGTGGGTTAGCAACCGGCACCTCGCAGCGCTCAGCCCGTATGATAATTCGATGAGTCCGTCTCAGCTCCGATTAGTTTCCGAAGCCTACCCAGTCCCAGTTGATTGTGGCCAGTCCAATTACACAGTAATGGGGATTGTATTACGTATGCCGGTAATGGGCAGGCCACCACCAGTATACCAAGTGGAGAACATTGGCGTCTTACGGGATGGGGTGCACGTGCGATATCATGGGGCTCCACCGTTTGTAATAAAGTGGGAGCACGCCATGACTGGCACTGACCTGAAGGGGTGCCAGAGCAGGGGCGCACACGTCATATTGTGCCCCCAGCGCCTGAACTCGTTCGCTCGGCCAGTGCGCGGGTTTGAATCAGAGTGCAGAGCCCATTAATTGCACCATAGAGGTGATGGCCCAGAGCCACGTTCCACCTCAGGTAGCATGTGCGGGCAACGGGACATACTGCATCACAACAAGCATGGAGCAGTACAGAGTACACAACGACACTTGGTGTCCGGTCACCAATACAACTTTCTGCTTAAAACCCCACACAGAAGTTCAGGTGGCACAAGAGCGCATCCTTACCATTGCAAAGACATCAACATGGTAATTAACATGGTACAGAATCCGCAGCAGTACGTTACACAGTTCGGGTAAGAGATACCTTCTCTGCCTGAATACCTCACCAAGGTAATAAAAGCCGTTGCGCTCTCACAAAAAACATTTTTACACGCTCGAACAGCAAAACCGGGACACGGGAGGAAATCAAAGGGATAAATTCCCCACCCTGGTGGGACGTCGGTTTTAATGTAGAGATCCTTCCGTGGATCCGGATATGCTCATACAAAGTTTGCTCGTATTGTATTTGTTACGGCTGTCCTGTAAAAAGAGAGGCAAGGCACTCAAGTCGTTGGGAGTCTTTGGTTAAAGGGTGACCACGAGTTTGTTCTGTGTAAATATGTTGTTGAATGTATGCTGGTTTTTAAAAAGAACAGAATTTGGGTTGTTTAAAAGTAAAGAATTCGGTTTGGTTTGGGGACCACGATTCTTCTCCACAGTGAAGACGTTTGATAGTCCAGTGGGGACCTTTTGAAATATCGAAGGAGGGGTCTGTAAGCATCGTCGCAGGCCCCAGGAAGATATTAAAGGATAGTGGACATATTGGGTTTCATTGTTTGCTGAAAATGTCTGGAGCAGACGGAGGTCTCTAGGCAACAATGGCCAGGCGATTGGCAGGATTGTTCAGTAATGGGAAACCACTTAGCCCAAGATCGGGTGCGAAGTAGAAACCCATCAACGGCCATTTAGCCATTATCTGGATGAGATAGCCCCGAAAGGCGGGAAACCGAACAAAGAACTGCCATTAAGTCGCACACCCAGTGGAAGCAGAAGCCACCAGGAACCATCAACAGAATACACAAACGTAAGATCTGGGATGATGGGCCATTCAATCACCCCAGACAAAGGAAATACTCGATTTTGGCAGAAAGAAGCATGGACTGTAAAGTATAAGCGAAGGCAGTATGCTGCCATTTCTCTCTCTTCGCTTCAAGAACTGTGCTCTCCGTCCAGGATGGAGAGGAAACCCACCAACGAGGGACCAAGAGCCTCGCTACTCTACCTTCAGAAGGACCCTCGAAACCAGAACCTGAATGCTGCAATGGTGGCACGGAATCGGAAGAGAAAGCTTTCTCCAAGGAAGAAGCAGCGAGTAAGCCAACGGATAATCTGGGTGAACATTATCCAAGCCCACGCACCGTTAAGACCACCGAATCGAGTGAAGGGGTGTCGCGTGTCCCAAACCAAGCCGTAGGAATTTACTGGGTAGGTGCTACATATGATTATAGTGTGTGTAGTGGGATTTGTTGGACGAATCCAGTTATACCCTGTACATTACCGTAGTGTGTTGCTTTCTTAGTCGTCGTAATTTGCAACAGGGGCCCATTAGGATGGGCCATTTTTGTACTGTTGTACTGTTTCGTTTACGCCACCAGGTGTTACTTTTACTGGTGTGTGTGTGTGTATGTATGTGTGTGTGTGGAACCGAATAAAGTGTTGTACGGTTGAGGCCGAAAGACCCGTCTCTGGTTCAGGTTTCTGTTCCCCCAAATAATTTCCGTGTCTAGAACTGTAGGCTGGGGTGATTCGAAACCACCAAGGCAAACCAGCTACAGCATTCAAAACGATCTCTGGGAAGGTAGCAATCAATCTAACTTCCCAATGACCTGGTTGCTCATTGTCTTATATATCGCCGTGGTAGTGCCAGTACCATTTGTGAACGCTTGATTTTGCTGGTGTGATTAGCGCCAAGCGGTAAATGCAGCGAAAACAATCAATATTGTAATCGGGATGCTAGTGGAGCATTGCACACTCATTGATGTCACGGTCTCATTGGTGCAGGATTCCTGGCGCTAAGTTTAGTACCGTCACTAAAACGCTATTCAAGTTGGCAAGAGGTGCTATTATCGCTGCATTCGGGAGATAACCCTTCAGCGCCCTTCGCCAGCACTACAAGTGGCTCTAATCTCTTCAATTTTTTGTCGTAGGATGTAGGCCATCAGGTTCTGGGGATTTGTTGGTTTTTAGTCCCATTAATTTCTCCAGTACTATTGTATTACTAATGCTAATTTCTTTAAGTTTGTCATTCTCACTAGACCATTGGTCCCCCACTATTTCCGGAATGTTTTTTGTGTCTTTTGTGAAGACAAATACAAAGTATTTGTTTAACGTCTCTGCCATTTCCTTATTCCCCATTACAATTTCTTCTGTCTCTGCCTGTAAGAGGCTCATGATCGCTAATCTCTTCCTTTTTACATATCTATAGCAGCTTTTACAATCTGTTTTTTTTTTAAATATCTCTTATAAGAACATAAGAAATAGGAACAGGAGTAAGCCATACGGCCCCTCGAGCCTGCTCCGCCATTTAATACGAACATGGCTGGGTCCACTTCCCTGTCCGCTCCCCATAACCCCTTATTCCCTTATCGGTTAAGAAACTGTCTATTTCTGTCTTAAATTTAGTCAATGTCCCAGCTTCCACAGTTTGATGAGGCAGCAAATTCTACAGATTCACAACCCTGAGAGAAGAAATTTCTCCTCATCTCAATTTTAAATGGGCGGCCCCTTATTCTAAGATTATGCCCTCTAGTTCTAGTCTTCCCCATCAGTGTCCATCCTCTCTGCATCCACCTTGTTGCAAGCCCCCACATAATCTTATACGTTTCGATAAGATCACATCTCATTCTTCTGAATTCCAATGATTAGAGGCCCAACCTACTCAACCTTTCCTTAAAAAGTCAACCCCCTCATCCCTGGAATCACCTAGTGAACCTTCTCTGAACTGCCTCCAAGGCAAGCATATCCTTTCGTAAATATGGAAGCCAAAACTGCATGCAGTATTCCAGGTGTGGCCTCACCAAGATCCGATATAACTGTAGAAGGACTTCCCTGCTTTTATACTCCATCCACTTTGCAATAAAGACCAAGATTCCATTGGCCTTCCTGATCACTTGCTGTACCTGCATACATCCATTTGTGTTTCATGCACAAGTACCCCCAGGTCCTGCTGTACTGCAGCACTTTGCAATCTTTCTCCATTTAAATAATAACTTGCTCTTTGATTTTTTTCTGCCAAAGTTCAAGACCTCACACTTTCCAACATTATACTCCATCTGCCAAATTTTTGCCCACTCACTTAGCCTGTCTATGTCCTTTTGCAGATTTTTTGTGTCCTCCTCACACATTGCTTTTCCTCCCATCTTTGTATCGTCAGCAAACTTGGCTACATTACACTCAGTCCCTTCTTCCAAGTTGTTTGTATAGATTGTAAATAATTGGGGTCCCCACTAGTTACTGATTGCCAACCTGAGAATGAACCATTTATCCCGACTCTCTGTTTTCTGTTAGTTAGCCAATCCTCTATCCATGCTAATATATTACCCCCAACGCCATCAACCTTTATCTTGTGCAGTAACCTTTTATGTGGCATCTTGTCAAATGCCTTCTGGAAGTCCAAATACACCACATCCACTGGTTCCCCTTTATCCACCCTGTTCGTTACATCCTCAAAGAATTCCAGCAAGTTTGTCAAACATGACTTCCCCTTCATAAATCCATGCTGACTCTGCCTGACCAAATTTTGCTTTTCCAAATGTCTTGCTACTGCTTCTTCAATAATGGACTCCCAACATTTTCCCAATCACAGATGTTAGGCTAACTTGTCTATAGTTTCCTGCTTTTTGTCTGCCTCCTTTTTTAAATAGGGGCGTTACATTTGCAGTTTTCCAATCTGTTGGGACCTCCCTAGAATCCAGGGAATTTTGGTAAATTACAACTATTGAATCCACAATTCCTGTCGCTACTTCTCGAGACCCTAGGATGCAAGCCATCAGGTCCAGGGGATTTATCTGCCTTTAGTCCCATTATCTTACTGAGTACCACCTCCTTAGTGATTGTGATTGTGTTAAGTTCCTCCCCCCTATAGCCGCTTGACTATCCATTGTTGGCATATTGTTAGTGTCTTCTACCGTAACGACTGATACAAAATATTTGTTCAGAGTTTCTGCCATCTCTTGCTAGTTTCCTCTCCCATTCTATTTTCTCTCTCTATCAATTTCTTAGTCATCCAATCCTCGGGCTCACTACTCCTATTGGCAATATTATAAGAATGTTAATTTAATCTAATACTACCTTTAACTTTAATTGGACTATTTTTCCCATGGGGTTTTTATTACTTAAGGGAATGCATATTAATTGTAAATTATGAATTATTTCTTTAAACGTCTGCCATTGCTTATCTACTATCGTATCTTTTTAATCTAGTAACCCAACCTACCTTAGCTAACTCACCTGTCCTACCTACATAGTTTGCTTTGTTCAGATTTTAAGATCCTAGTTTCGGACTTAAATAAACCACGCTCAAAATCAACATAAAATGCTATCATATTAGGATCACTGTTCCCCAGAAGCTGCTTTACTACCAGGTTATTAATTAACCCTGTCTCATTGTACAATACTAGATCTAAAATAGCCTGTTCTCTAGTTGGTTTCTCAACATACTAATCTAGAAAACTAACCTGAATGCATTCTAGGAACTTGTCCTCTGCATTATTACTACAAATTCGGTTTGCCCAGTCTATATGAAAATTAAAGTCCATGATTACTGTATTACCCTTGTTACATGCACCACTAAATTCCTGATTTATACTATGCCCACCACTATAACTACCATGGGGGGTGGGGGGCTATAAACTTCTCCCACCAGCGTTTTCTGCCCCTTGTTGTGTTCTTAGCTCCACCCAAAAAGTGATTCTACATCCTGTTTTTCCGAGCCAACATCTTTTCTCTCGACTGTCTTTATCCCGTCCTTTATTTTCAATGCTATCCTCTCCTCTTCCATTCTGTCTATCTCTTCTGAAAAAGTCAAGTAACTTGGAATATTTAGTTCCTAACCTTGGTAAATCTGTAACCACGTCTCCATAATAGCTATTAGATCAAACCCATTTATTTCTATCTGTACTATTAATTCATCAGTTTTGTTGTGAATGCTTCACACAGATATAATGCCTTTAGCTTTAACTCTTTTAAATTTTCCCTAAGGTCGCCTTAGTTACTGATGTCATATTACCCATTGTTAAGTTCTCTGCCCCTTTCTGACCCACTCTTGCTTATTTTTACCCAAATCATTACTCTGCTCTACAGCCTTGACGTTTCTCTTACTAAATTTGAATTTATCCTTTCCTGAATCCTCCCATCCTCCTTTCAAAAGTTTAAATGCCTATCTATCGCATGTTATTCGATTCACCAGGCTTGGAGCCTGTCCCAATGGAACAGTTCCCTCTTTCGCCAGTACTGGTGTCAGTGCCCCATGAATTGAAACTCCTGCTTCCGACACCATTTTTTAATCTTCTAATCTCTTTGTCCCCAAGCATATTTACACGTGGCTCAGGTACCAATCCAGAGATTACCGGTGAGGTTCTGCATTTTAACTTGGAACTTCGCCCCTCAAACTCTCGAAGCAGAACCTCGTTCCTCATTCTCCCAATATTGTTGGTTTCTACGTGGACAACAACTGCATCCCCCTCCTCCAAGTCTAAGTTCTTCTCCAGCTGTGAGGAGATATATTTAACGTTGGTACCATGCTGGCAACAGAGCATTCGCAACTCCCAGTCGCGGCTACAGAGAACAGCATCTATCCCCCTGACTACACTGTCCCCTACCATTACAACATTCCTCTTCACTCCTGTACCACAGTCAGTTTGCTCAGCCACCCTTTCGACTTTGCCCTCATCCACACAGATAGCAAGAACCTCGTACCTGTTGGAGAAGGTCAAAAGCCAAGGCTCTTCCAGCACTGCACCTGGGGTCCCCTTACCTGCCTGAGCTGCAGTCACAGCATCCTGTTCCTGATCACTAACCAGAACTGCACCACTACCATACTCAAGGGGTGTGAATGCCTCCTGGATCCAAGTGCCCATGTAACTCTCCCCATCAATGTTTGCACCTCAGACTCCAGCTCAACAACTCTGAGCTGAAGTTCCTCGAAAGGCAAACACTGCAGATGTGGTCTTTGGGGATCTCCACAAACTCCCTGCGACACACCACCTATAATGGCATCCCTATATAACATTGTTTTATTTATTTAATTAAAGTTTATGTATTTAATTAACTTAGCTTATCGTTTATCTTTTTAACTAATTACTCGATCTAGTTGAAGTTAGATAGATTAAATTATTTTCCTATAAACACAAACCACTACAAGTATTGGAAGCAAAAAGCAGCATCGCCTTCCCCCATTCCACCGAATCCCCACTATTTCCGAATTCCCAACTTTTGCACACATCCGTTCGGCTGCCTCTGCCTTTCCTTCCCCTAGCCCACCGGGCCAAACTTCCTCCAAGGAACCACCCTGCCCTAGCTCCGACCTCTCGTATTCCTGCAGTTTCTCTCCGATCTCCCATCATGACCTCGCCGAGCTCATTTTATCCAGGAGACCAACTTCCTGCTCCCTTGAACCTTTTTCCACCAAATTGCTGACCACCCAGCTTCCTTTTCTGGCTTCCATGTTAGCTGACATTGTTAACTGTTCTCTCTCCTCGGGTACTGTTCCTCTCCCTCAAATCTGCCATCATCACCCTCAAAAAACCAACCCTCGACCCCTACGTCCTTGCAAACTACCGCCCCATCTCCAACATCCCTTTACTCTCCAAAGTCCTTGAATGTGTTGTCACCTCCCAAATCCATGCCCATCTTTCATAAAAACATAAGCGCCCAGAAATCGCAGCCTGCCCGGGTCCGTATGGACCCAGGAAGGCATCGCAAAAGCCGGTTTTCAGCGCACAATGCGCATGGGCTTTTCCAATCTGTCAAGCTCCAGCACAGATCCTCCATATCTCCACAGCCAGGACATTCGCATGAGCAAGATTGTGTAATTTACCCATATCTTGTCCAGCAAATGTCCTGAAAACTCTTGTGCCTGATAAAAGCAGGCGCATAGCCTACTTTTACAGGTACAAGTGTTTTAAAACACACAAAAACACAATAAAATTAAATTAAAAAAAAACACATTTTATTATTAAAAACCCTAGCCACTACAGTAAGTTTAAATTAAACCATAATTTAAAACTTTTTTTTTAATTGGAATTTTTTTTCTAAGACATTTATTAACTTTAATTTCAATTAATTTTAATATGTGAGGTGTGTTTTTTATTTTTAATTATGGTCTTTAGTGTGTTTGTTTTTTTTCTCATTAATAGCAATAATAACTCAGATACGGAGTTTTCATTGATATTAAATCAGAAAGCTGTGGAATACTGTACCTGATAGAATGTGACTGCACAACCAGCATCCGAACCTGGAGAACAGAAGCGCGCAAAGAGAAGGTCTCCCCACCGGAATCGCAGGCTCCACCAGGACCACCAGGTACTTTTGTAAAAATTCTCCGGTCAGAGGTGTTCATTCGAAAGCAGCCTCCGAAAGACCAGAATTTCAGGGCCATTAAATAGGAGCAAGAGTAGGCCACCTGGCCCCTTGAGCCTGCTTTGCCAATTAATAAGATCATGGCTGATCTGATCATGGACTCAGCTCCACTTCCCTGCCCGCTCCCCATAACCCTTTATTCCCTTATAGCTCAAAAAACTGTCTATCTCCACCTTAAATATATTCAATGACCCAGCCACCACAGCTCTCTGGGGCAGAGAATTCCATAGATTTACAACCCTCAGAGTAGAAATTCCTCCTCATCTCAGTTTTAAATAGGCGGCCCCTTATTCTGAGATTATGTCCCCTTGTTTTAGTTTCCACTAGGAGTGGAAATATCCTCTCTGCATCCACCTTGTTGAGCCCCCTCATTATCTTATATGTTTCGATAACATCACCTCTCAGTCTTCTGAACTCCAATGAGTATAGGCCCAACCTATCCATGCCAATATATTACTGCCAACCCCGTGAACTTTTATCTTGTTCAGTAACCTTTCATGTGGCACCTTATTGAATGCCTTCTAGAAATCCAAATACAACAAATCCACTGGTCCCCCCTTATCCACCCTGCTCGTTAAACCTCAAAGAACTCCAGCAAATTTGTCAAACATGATTTCCCTTTCGTGAAACCATGCTGACTCTGCTTGATTGAATTATGTTTTTCCAAATGCTGCAACTCCATGTTTGAATCCCTCCAAAACGGCTCTCATCAAAGTCACAAATGACATAATTTGTGTCTGTGACAAAGGCAAACTAGCCATTGTCGGCCTTCTTGACTTGTCTGCAGCCTTTGACACAGTTGACCCCTCTATCCTTCTCCAAAGTCTCTCCACCATCATCGAGCTTGGTGGGATTGCACTCGCCTAGTTCCATTCTTGTCTATCTAATAGCAGCCAGAGAATCAACTCAACGGCTTCTCTTCCCGCTCCTGCATCATTACCTCTGGTGTCCCCCAAGGTTCTATCCTTGGCCTCCTCCTATTTTTCATCTTGATGTTTCCCCTTGGTGACATAATTTGAAAACACAGCGTCAGTTTCCACATATACGCTGATGACACCCAGCTCCACCTCACCACCACTTCTCTCGACCCCTCCAGTCTCTAAATTGTCAGACTGTTTGTCCGACATCCAGTTCTGGATGAGCAGAAATGTTCTTCGATTGAATATTGGGAAGACCGAAGCCATTGTTTTCAGTCCCTGCCACAAACACCGTTCCCCAGTCACTGACCCCATTCCTCTCCCCAAATTCTATCTGAGGCTGAAGCACACTGTTCGCAACCCTGATGTCATATTTGACCTGAAATGAGATTTCAGCCACATATCAGCAGCATAACTAAGACTGCCTATTTCTACCTCCGTAACATCGCCCATCTCTGCCCTTGTCTTAGCTCATCTGCTGCTGAAGTCTTCATCCATGCTTTTGGTACCGCTAGACTTGACTATTCCAATGCACTCCTGGCTGGCCTCCCACTTTCTACCCTACGTAAAGTGGAGGTTGTCATATATTCAGCTATCATTGTAACCCATGTATAAGCTGACCTAAGTTGTACACCTTGAGAACATTGACTACAAGGGGGTGAACTTGTGGGAGACACTCCTAACCTGGACTTTCAGGTATAAAAGGGGAAGCTCCACCCACCTTCATCATTTGAGGTCTTGGTAATAAAGGTAACTGGTCACAGAGTGACCTTCTCTCAAGTATGGGCCTCGTGTGCATTTATACTGTATAGTAAGGGCATATCAGAGATGATCCAAAACTCAGCTACCCTTGTCCGAACTCGTACCAAATCCCGCTGATCCATCATCCCTGTGCTCGCTGACCTGCATTAGCTCCCGGTTAAGCAATGGCTTGATTTCAAAATTCTCAATCTTATTTTCAAATTCCTCCATGGCTTCGCTCCTCCCTATCTCCGTAATCTCCTTCAGCCCAACAACCCCTCTAGATATCAGCGCTCCTCTAATTCTGCCCTCTTGAGCATCCCTGAATATAATCGCTCAACCATTGGTGGCCATGCCTTGCCTTCTGTTGCCTGGACCCCAAGCTCTGGAATTCCCTGCATAAACTTTTCCACCTCTCTTCCCTCCTTCAAGACGCTTCTGAAAAACTACCTCTTTGACCAAACATTTGGCCACCTGCCCTAATTTCTCCTTATGCAGCTCGGTGTCAAATCTTTTCTCTCATAACACTCCTATGAAGCGCCTTGGGACGCTTCACTGCATTAAAGGTGCACTATGTTTCAGAGCCGTCAAAGGTGATGGATGCAGATTTAACAATAACTTTCAAAAGGGAAACGGATGTATACTTCAAAAGGAAAAAATTGAAGGGCTATGGCAAAGAGCAGGGGAGTGAGACCATCAACAAATTCCCCACTATCAACATCCTGCAGAGTACAATTGTCAAGAAACTCAACTGTACCAGTCACACAAATACTGTGGATGCAAGAGCAGGTCAGGGGCTGGCTATTCTGCAGCGAGTGACTCACCTCCTGTCTCCTCAAAGCCTTTCCACTATATACAAGTCAGGAGTGTGATGGAATACTCTCCACATGCCTGGAAGAGTGCAGCTCCAACAACACTCAAGTAGCTCAACACCATCCAGGACAAAGCAGCTCGCTTGATTGGCACCCCATCCACCACCGGCTCACCGTGGCTGCAGTGTGTACCATCTACAAGACACAATGCACCAACTCGCCAGGCCTTCTTCGACAGTACCTCCCAAACCCGCGATCGCTACCACATGGAAGGGCAAGGGCAGCAGGCACCTGGGAGCATCACCACCTGCAATTTCCCCTCCAAGTCACACACCATCTTGACTTGGAAATTTATCGCTGGTCGTTCATCACCACTGGGTCAAAATCCTCGAACTCCCTCCCTAACAGCACTGTGGAAGTACCTTCACCACACCGACTGCAGCGGTTCAAGGCAGCGGCTCACCATCACCTTCTTAAGGATAATTAGGGAGGCAATAAATGCTGGCCTTGCCAGCAATGCACACATCCCATGAATGAACATAAAATATTGAATTGCTCTTTCAAGGCACCAATCGTGCTGTAAGTTTCTATGAATGTAAAGTTTGTGTATTTTGATCCAATTATCCCACACCCTCGAATTCTGCTGCACCTGAACTTGGTCTTAACTCCACATGTTCAAGGCCCAGCAGGTGTGTACAGTCAACTCTCATCGAATTGGAAACTGAAAGCCCGCGCATTTAAAGGGCAGTCGCCTCAACTCACCTTCAGAGCTAGCTCCGGATTCTCTGCTATGGATTCATCAGTAAAGATTCTGTCAAAACAGAAAGACCAACAAAGGGGAGCTATTTATTAACAGCACTGCTGAGCCCGCGCTTAACGCCATGACTGATCCAAAACACGACACTCACCGCTCGGCCGCCATCTTACTTCCGCGAGCGGTGCCGCCGATTTGGAAACTTCTGGAGCAAGAACCCGGCCCGGAGCCTGGCAACCAGCCGCCACCAGAGTCAGTCAGCAAGAGAAAATCAATGCGCACGCGCAAAAGAAGGGATCGACCCGCCAGCGCGGCGGCCACCTTTGTAAAGGTGGCTTTGGCACGGAACGATCATAAACGTTATCAGTGCAAAGTAGTGAGTTTTTCAATCTCCAGAAAGCAATATTCGAAGTGACTCCAACTGGCTTCAATCATTATTTCTCGCTAAAAAGAGGGCTGCAGAATTAGGTGTAGGGGTGGTAGTGATACAGCGGCGCCAACGAGCTGCTGTGGAGCCAAGAGTCGACGAATAATTTCTGGTTCGGAGGACCAACAGGTACCTTTTGCAAAGAGGTCCAAGGTCAGCCGAGGTTAAATTATGTCGTTTTATTCTGACCGGATGTTGGTCAGCGTCTTCTGAGAAGTTTTTGTTGAGTATACAGGGAGCGGCCCAGGCCTCCTCCAACTGAAAGAAGCATCCGTTAACTGAGTTTAAATCAGTAGCGTTCAAGTGGGAGAAAGCTATGCTTAAAACAACGATAACAACTTGCATTCATATAGCGCCTTAACAAAGCAACACGTCCCAAGGCGCTGTACAAATTTGCTGGATTTCTTTGAAGATGTAACGAACAGGGTAGACAAAGGGGAGTCAGTGGATGTGGTGTATTTGGATTTCCAGAAGGCAAGGTGCCACATAAAAGGTTACTGCACAAGATAGAAGTTCATGGCGTTGGGGGTAATATATTAGCATCGATAGAGGATTGGTTAACTAACAGAAAACAGAGAGTCGGGATAAATGGTTCGTTCCCAGGTTGGCAATCAGTAACTAGTGGGGATCAGAGCTGGGACCCCAACTATTTACAATCTATATTAACGACTTGGAAAAAGGGACTGAGTGTAATGTAGACAAGTTTGCTGATGCTACAAAGATGGGAGGAAAAACAATGTGTTAGGAGGACACAAAAAACTTGCAAAAGGACATAGACAGGCTAAGTGAGTGGGCAAAAATTTTGCAGATGGAGTATAATGTTGGAAAGTGTGAGGTTATGCACTTTGACAGAAAAAAAATCGAAGAGCAAGTTATTATTTAAATGGAGAAAAATTGCGAAGTGCTGCAGTACAGCAGTACCTGGGGGTCCTCGTGCATGAAACACAAAAGGATAGTAGGCAGGTACAGCAAGTGATCAGGAAGGCCAATGGAATCTTGGCCTTTATTGCAAAGGGGATGGAGTATAAAAGCAGGGAAGTCATGCTACAGTTATACAGGGTATTGGTGAGGCCACACCTAGAATACTGCATACAGTTTTCGTTTCCATATTTAAGAAAGGGTATACTTGCTTTGGGCGCAGTTCAGAGAAGGTTCACTAGGTTGAGTCTGGAGATGAGGGGGTTGACTTATGAGGAAAAGTGGATAAGGTTGGGCCTCTACTCCTTGGAATTCAGAAGAATGAGAGTGATCTTAACGAAACGTATAAGATTATGAGGGGGCTTGACAAGGTGGATGCAGAGAGGATGTTTCCACTGATTGGGGAGACTAGAACTAGAATAAGGGGCTGCCCATTTAAAACTGAGATGAGGAGGAATTTCTTCTCTGAGGGTTGTAAATCTGGAATTTGCTGTGGAAGCTGGGTCATTCAATAAATTTAAGATGGAGATAGACAGTTTCTTAACCGATAAGAGATTATGGGAGCGGGCAGGGAAGTGGACCTGAGTCCATGATCGGATCAACCATGATCATATTAAATGGCAGAGCAGGCTCGAGGGGCCGTATGGCCTACTCCTGCTCCTATTTCTTATGTTCTTATGTAAGAGCATTATCAATAGAAACATTTTTGACAGAGCCACAAAATTACATATCAGGTCAGATGAACAAAAGCTTATTCAAAGCGGTAGGTTTTAACAACAACTTGCATTTATATTGCGCCTTTAACATAGTGAAATGTCCCAAGGTGTTTCACAGGAGTATTATGAGATTTAAAAAATTTGACACTGAGCCGCATAAATAGAATTTAGCGTAGGTGACCAAAAAATTGGTCAAAGAGGTATGTTTTAAGGAGCGTCTTGAAGGAAGAAAGAAAGGTGGAGAGGTTTAGGCAGGGAGTTCCAGAGCTTGGGGCCAAGGCAACAGAAGGCACAGCCACCAATGGTTGAGCGATTATAATCATGGATGCTCAAGAGGGCAGAATTAGAGGAGTGCAGATATCTCGGTGGGGTGTGGGGCTGGAGGGGATTACAGAGATAGGGAGGGGTGAGGCCATGGAGAGATTTGAAAATAAGGAGGAGAATTTTTAAATTGGGACGTTGCTTAACCGGAAGTCAGTATAAGTCAGTGGGCACAGGGGTGACGGGTGAGCGGGACTTGGTATGAGTTGGGGTACAGGCAGCCAAGTTTTGAATCACCTCTAGTTTTATGTAGGGTATAATGTGGGAGGCCAGCCAGACGTGCATTGGAATAGTCAAGTCTAGATGTACCAAAGGCATGGATGAGGACTTAGCAGCGGATGAGCTGAGGTAAAGGTGGAGATGGGTGATGTTACGGAGGTGGAAATAGGCAGTCTTTGTTGTTCTGTGGAAAAGACAAATTTAAAAGCTCTTTATCTGAATGCATGCAGCATTCGTAACCAGATAGCTGAGTTGACGGCACAAATAAAAATAAATGGGTATGATCTGATAGCCATTACAGAGACGTGGTTGCAATGCGACCAAGGCTGGGAACTGAATGTTCAGGAGTATTTGACATTTCAGAAGGATAGGCAGAAAGGAAAAGGAGGTAGAGTAGCTCTGTTAATAAAGAATGAGATAATTGGAGTAGTGAGAAATGATACTGGCTCAGAAGATCAAGAGGCAGAATTAGTTTGCATGGAGATAAGAAATAATAAGGGAAATAAGTCACTGGTGGGAGTAGTCTATAGGCCCCCGAACAGTAACTACACAGTAGGACAGAGTATAAATCAAGAAATAATGGAGGCTTATAAGAAAGGTACGGCAATAATCATGGGTGATTTTAATCTTCATATTGATTGGACTAATCAAATTGGTAAAGGTACATAGAGTGTATTCGTGATGGTTTCTTAGAACAGTACCTTTCATAAATCCATGCTGACTTGGACCGATCATGTCACTGCTTTCCAAATGCGCTGCTATTACATCTTTAATAATTGATTCCAACATTTTCCCTACCACTGATGTCAGGCTGACCGGTCTATAATTCTCTGTTTTCTCTCTCCTTTTTTAAAAAGTGATGTTATATTAGCTACCCTCCAGTCCATAGGAACTGATCCAGAGTCTATAGAATGTTGGAAAATGATCACCAATGCATCCACTATTTCTAGGGCCACTTCCTTAAGTATTCTGGGATGCAGACTATCAGGCCCTGGGGATTTATCGACCTTCAATCCCATCAATTTTCCTAACACAATTTGCTGACTAATAAGGATGTCCTTCAGTTCCTCCTTCTCGCTAGACCATCGGTCCCCTAGTATTCCCGTAGTATCTTCCTTCGTGAAGAGAGAACCAAAGTATTTATTCAATTGGTCTGCTATTTCTTAATTTGTCTACATTTGTCTTCACTAATCTTTTTCTCTTCATGTATCTGTAGAAGCTTTTGCAGTCAGTTTTTATGTTCCCTGCAAGCTTACTCTCATATTCTATTTCTCCCCTCATAATTAAACCCTTTGTCCTTCTCTGCTGAATTCTAAATTTCTCCCAGTCCTCAGGTTTGCTGCTTTTTTTTGGCCAATTTATATGCCTCTTCCTTGGATTTAACACTATCCCTAATTTCTCTTGTTAGTTACAGTTGAACCACCTTCCCCGTTTTATTTTTACGCCAGACAGGGATGTACAATTGTTGAAGTTCATCCATGTGATCTTTAAATGTCTGCCATTGCCTATCCACCATCAACCCTTTAAGTATCATTCGCCGGTCTATCCTAGCCAATTCACATCTCATACCGTCAAAGTTACCTTTCTTTAAGTTCAGGACTCTAGTGCCTTAACTTCAATAAAGTTTGAAGTTTACTGAAACTTAGCCAACTCTGCCTTCATAGCTTTGTACGGTATTCCAAAGGTATGAAGGCAGAGTTGGCTAAAGTGGACTGGTAAAATAAATTAAAGGGTAAGACGGTAGATGAGCAGTGGCAAACATTCAAGGAGATATTTCATAACTCGCAGCAAAGATATATTCCAATGAGAAAGAAAGACTCTAAGAGAAGGATGAACCATCCGTGGTTAACTAAGAAAGTAAAGGATGGTATCAAATTGAAAACAAGGGCACACAATGTTGCAAAGAATAGTCGAAGGCCAGAGGATTGGGAAATTTTTAGAAACCAGCAAAGGACAACTAAAAAAATAATAGAGAGAGAAGATAGTTTGAGAGTAAACTAGCAAGAAATATAAACACAGCCAGTAAGAGCTTCTACAGGTATATAAAAAGGAAGAGAATAGCTAAAATAAAAGTTGCTCTCTTAGAGGATGATACTGGGGAACTAGATACAATAATGGGACTAAAGGCAGACAAGTCCCCTAGACCTGATGCCTTACATCCTAGGATCTTAAGAGAAGTAGCTGCAGAGATAGTGGATGCATTGGTTGTAATTACCAAAATTCCGTGGATTCTGGGGCGGTCCCAGCAGATTAGAAAACCGCAAATGTAATGTCCCTATTTAAAAAAGGCGGCAGACAAAAAGCAGGAAATATAGACCAGTTAGCGTAACATCTGTCATTGGGAAAATGCTGGAGTCCATTACTAAGGAAGCAGTAGCGGGACATTTGGAAAAGCATAACTCAATCAAGCAGAGTCAGCATGGTTTAATGAAAGGGAAATCATGATTGATAAATTTGCTGGGAGTTCTTTGAGGATGTAACGAGCAGGGTGGAGAAGGGGGAACCAGTGGATATGGTGTATTTGGATTTCCAGAAGGCATTCGATAAGATGCCACATAAGAGGTCACTGCACAAGATAAAAGCTCACGGCGTTAGGGGTAATATATTAGTATGGATAGAGGATTGGCTAACTAACAGAAAACAGAGAGTTGGGATAAATGGATCATTTTCCGGTTGGCAAACAGTGATTATTTGGGTGCCGCAGGGATCAGTGCTGGGTCTCAACTATTTACAATCTATATTACTGACTTGGATGAAGGGACCGAGTATAATGTAGCCAAGTTTGCTGACGATACAAAGATGGGTGGGAAAGCAAATTGTGAGGAGGCACAAAAAATCTGCAAAGGCTAAGTGAGCGAGCAAAAATTTGGCAGATGGAGTATAATGTGGGAAAATGAGGTTATCCACTTTGACAGAAATAAAAGAAAAGCAAATTATGATTTTAAATGGAGAAAAATTGCAAAGTGCTGCAGTACAGAGGGACCTGGGCATGAAGTACCAAAAGTTAGCATGTAGGTATACAGCAAGTAATCAGGAAGGCAAATGGAATATTGGCCTTTATTGCAAGGGGGATGGAGTATAATAGCAGGGAAGTCCTGCTACAACTGTACAGGGTATTAGTGAGGCAACACCTGGAGTACTGTGCTCAGTTTTGGTCTTCATATTTAAAGAAGGATTGAAAATGTGTACAGAAGGATTGTGAATGTGGCAGAGGGATGGAGATAGGGAATCATGGGAAAATAGCTAAAGAAATGTCAAGATGCAGGCAATTGAAGAATCCAGAAAAAAAAGGGGTTACTGGGAGTTGAGGTTAAACATGGGTCACGGGAAAGAAAAAGCAATCACGGATAGGAGAGGGTAACGCAATGGTTTTTACTGATAAGAAGGAAATGGGTTTTACTGATAAGGAAGGAAAATTTAATGAAGCTATAAACAAGCTGACCTCGGGGCCAGCCCTAATTAGGAGACCTCCTCGCCTGCCATTGGACATACTCGGGGGTGGGGGGGGGGGAGGAAGAAAGGGAGTGGATAGACCAAGTGCTAATCAAATGTGTTATGTATTGAAAATGTATAACTACTGTGTTTTCGCGCTGTAAAGGGGCTTGTCCAGAGGAGGGTGAACAAGCTCTGACAGAGTGTTCCTTTGTCTTGACAAGTCCCAGCCGGAGAATCTTCAATAAAGGCCTTTTACAGAAAAGGCAACAAGGTGTTCGTGTGTCAGTGTATTCGCTGAAACAGATTGAGGGAAAAAGAATCCGTATTAACATTTGGTGTCAGAAGTGGGATCTCAACAGACGACTGCCGAAAGCTTGCGAATTAAAAGCCAAACTAGCCTCGGACGAGATGGGAGGAAAGTGGCCACCTGAGTGAGTATCCTTTAAATACCACCTCGGTTTCCTCCAGGCCCAAAAGTCTGAAGAAAGTTTTGCCACTCGCTGGTTCTCAGGTAGCGTCCGAACGAGATCTAGGTCAATCTGGCGAGTACCTTTCAACTTAGGAAATCGCGGGGCAACGCGAATAGGAACACCGCGGGGCGACGCGGAAGGAAAGGGAAATTGTGTGAAACTAAATTATGTAAAACTAAATTGCGGGGCGACGCGAGGAATTGTGTAAAACTAAATCGCGGGGCGACGTGAGGAATTGTGTAAGGATAAAAGGAATTGTGTAATGATAAAATATTTCTTTACCGCGGGGCGACGCAGGAATGGGCAATCATGGATCCAAAAATAGAGCCGGCCAAAAAAAATAATAAGCTTTGTTGAATGAAGAGGGACTTTTGTGAATGTCTGTCGTTGAGTGAGAGTCCTTGTGTGATTTTTTGACTGCGGAATAAATTTTTTATATTTTCATGTTTCTGAAAGCCTGTTTGGAAGAGTGGTGCAGCTGTCTGTTTATTTTAGCTCCACCCACTTTTCCAAACAGAGTGAAAGTTTTTTCAACCCTTTGTAGTGTTGTCCTGTATGTGGGAAGTTTTAAGACATTTTAAGTTAGAAACGCAGGTGTGGATTTATTCAGATGATAAGTTATGGAGCGAGGAAATGCACAGAAGATTGATTACATTGGGTTGAAAGACATAAATTTAGTCTAGGAATGAGATAAAGAATGCCTTTTTTTAAAAAAGCTTCTAGCTCAAAAAAAAGAGTTTTAAATAAAGATTGAAATTACAAAATTTGAATTAGGATTTTGAGATATTAAGAGAAGGCACAGCAAAATACTGAGGTGGATTCAAACTAAAAAAAAAAGTTATTAAATTAAATCTGATCTCTTAAAGAAAAAAGGAGGAAATAAAACTAAAAGGTTTGGAAACAATCTAGAAATACCTTCAGGGATCAGGTCAAACTCCTGGGCGAGTGGCGAGCTATCTGCGAAGGTGTAAAAGGGACTTTTGAAAATGTTAAAACAGCAAGCTTTAGCAGTTTAGAAAAAGACATTTTAACGACCTTGAAACTGGAACGTTTTGTGATAACGAAAAGCAGCCCTCAAAGCCTACGTGCTAGACTCCGTTCTAGTTATGGAGAAAAGAAGAAGATAAAGATGCAACTTTGAAAGTAAACAAATTGAACGAATTTGAAAGGAAAAGTGCCTTCGATTGTCTGATGATTTTAAATTAACAAATTTACAGAGGCACGAGCCCTCCGTGTAAAATACAAAACCTAATTTGAAGAAAGGTGATCGGGAAAAAAGACGTAACACACTAATTAGGTGCTGGAATAAAAAAGGGGTGTTTGCGATGGAAAAAGACATAACTTACTAAATACTAGTTGATATCAGCTGTGAAAAAGATATTGGTTTAATTGGGGAAAACAAAGAATTTGAAGAAGTAAAAGACACTCTCCATTGATAATGATTTTAAATTACGAGAAAGTTTCACTGCAGTTTGAAAGATTTCCAAAATGGACGTTGTTTATCAAGAAAAGTCCCGAACAGTCTAAACAAGCAGGAGGGTTTTGAAAATAACGAGGAGAAAAGATCTAAGCTATGCGAACTCAGCACAGAAAGAACTGTGAATTAGAAAATCTTACTAAATTTTAAAATTCTCATAGAAAATGGAACTGACACGGATGTTTAGATTTTGTGCTGAGAGAGAAATAAAACACAAGATTTGCCCAGTGAACGGGACCGTAAAATAAAACAAAATGTTGGAATGTACACAGCGTGTGTGAAAATTGGATTTCAGTAAACAAAATAGCTATTAAAAATGTGTGGTCTCAGTGTAAATCAATAAAAAAAAAACTTTGGCAAGTACTTGAATTAGAAGTTAAGAAAAAATTGGAGTTTAATCTAAAATGCCGTCTTTCCTGATGAGAAGACTTAAAAAAAACTTTTTTTCGGATGATTACGCGAAGTCACGAAGGAGTTAACCCTTTCCATTGACAGCTGTTTTATACCGGGCATTATTAATTTGGATTTCTTAATAGAATAAAAAAGACTCACCTGACAGAGAAAATGATGCGATAGTCAGAATAAAAATAAAAACAGAACTAGCCTATGTAATAATGCTCGCCTGATACAAATAAAAGAAAGATACTCAAACAAAACAAATTCAAGAGTTAAAAGCTAAGATAAATAAACTGGAAGAGATTTTTTAAAAACGGGGCCAGACGGATAGTGCAGTGCACAGCCATAGCACCATCACCTATGGCAATAGAGCCAATGTACCCCACGGTGGGTAAGTGTTGTCCACAAACCCAACCTAACCCTTACCTCCGATTTCACAGAGTGACCGCAACATGCATGGATAAAAGATGAGTAGACCAGAACCTAACACCTGGTGACGACCAGGCTATCTGTTTAAAATTTGCAGATAAAACACTCACCGAGATGGGACCGCAGTGGCTACTTCGACTCTGGAGACTCAGGATACTGGGAACCTTAAGGCCCACGCAAGCACTGGATAATACAGATGGACTACGAGAGATATAGCACATGCAGGAAAGACACAACTACATGAACTAGCTTTGTTTAATTTGACTGCCGAAATATGCACCCCAGCAGCCAAGAACTGGAGCAAGGACAGAACTTATTTTAACGCATGGCTATGTATAGTGTATTAAGTAAGGTTATAATGCAGCAGGCTGCCGATGCCATGGGCGCCAGTAGATTCCGAGGACAGGAGCTAGTTCATAGGACTAAAAGGTCCGGCTGGGACACCAAACATGCCCAAAGGGACCCTGGGAAGCCCTACCACTGCCCCGACAACCACCCTGGGGACAACAACTCTTCCCAGCACAACCACGCAAGTCCCCCCATAAGCCTGTCCATAAAGACTGGAGCCAAAGGGGGGCTAGTAATAAAAGAATCTAAAGAAAGGATATAATTTGGGGTGCGTCAGCAACTACTTAACCTAAATCTAATGGATATCATTTTTCCTAGCTTCTGTGGGAATGAAACTATGGGCCCACGTTTCCACAAGAAAAAAAACGGGCGCCCCTCCGAGCTGGGCGCCCATTTTTCGCGCCTAAAACGGCGCATAAAAAAAATCCTCGGTATTCTCCACCGACTTACAGGTCCTCTGGCCCTCGGCGCAGCCAGCACGAGCTGTGGGGGGGCGGAGCCAGGTCCCGGCGCTGAACACAGTGCCGGGACCTCTGCACATGCGCGCTACGGTCGGCACGCAAGTGCAGTAGCTCCAGGCGCCGAACTGTGTGGCTGAATGGCCTCACTGGGGCTGCGTGAATGAGGCTCCTCACACGGCCAGCTCCTGCTCCACCCCCCCCGACCAGACCCGACACTCGCCACCCCCCTCCCCCCCCCCCGCCGACCAGACCCGACCCGACACCCGCTCCCCCCCCCCGCCGACCAGACCCAACCCGACACCCACTCCCCCCCCCCCCCCCCGCCGACCAGAAACCCGCTCCCCCCCCACCCCCCCCCCGCCGACCAGACCCGACCCGACACCCGCTCCCCCCCCCCCGCCCCGACCCGAGACCTGCTCCCCCCCCCCCCGACTGACCCGACACCCGCTCCTGTTCCCCGACCCACCCCCTCTCTCTTTCCCCCCCCGCTCTCTCTCCCCCTCCCTCTCTCTCCCTCTCTCCCTCCCTCCCTCCCTCTCTCTCCCTCCCTCCCTCTCTCTCTCTCTCTCCCTCCCTCCCCCTCTCTCTCTCTCTCTCCCTCCCCCCTCTCTCTCTCCCTCCCTCCCTCTCTCTCTCTCCCTCCCCCTCTCCCTATCTCTCTCTCTCCTTCCCCCTCTCTCTCTCCCTCCCTCCCCCTCTCTCTCTCTCCCTCCCTCTCTCTCCCTCCCTCCCTCCCCCCCCTCTCTCTCCCTCCCTCCCCTCTCTCTCTCTCTCTCCCTCCCTCCCTCCCCCCCCCCTCTCTCCCCCTCCCGCTCAGCGGCACGAACAGCTGCAGAATTCTCCCTGGCTGAAGCACTTTCACACAGGTAGGAAGATGGTTTATTTAATTTTTTCTTGGCTTATAAATGTTTATTCAGGTTGGATTTATTTGTATAATATTTGTAGAAGTATAAATAAGGATTTATTGTCGAATTTAATGAGTTCCCTTCCCCCCCCCCCCCCCCCACCTCGTTCTGGACGCCTAATTTGTAACCTGCGCCTGATTTTTTAATGTGTAGAACAGGTTTTTTCAGTTCTACAAAAATCTTCACTGGCTCCATTCTACTTTAGTTTGGAGTACATTTTCACTGTGGAAACTTTCAAATCAGGCGTCAGTGGCCGGACACGTCCCCTTTTGAAGAAAAAATTCTGTTCTAAACTAGAACTGTTCTACCTGACTGGAACTGCAGAAAAAAAAATGTGGAGAATTGCGATTTCTAAAATAGTCCGTTCTCCACCAGTTGCTCCTAAAAATCAGGCGCGAATCATGTGGAAACTTGGGCCCAATAAGTCTATACCAGAACCTGGCACAATGGATCCTCGAAGGCCCGGAACCCACTACCCTGAGATTTAATGTCAGAAATGGAACAGGGTAAGGTCGAACAAAAAGGGGAATACTGGAAACACTAGGCACGGGTTACGACGATGAATTCCATCGGCTTGAATGCAATATACGACCGGGTTAACAACTTAATGGCGTAGTCTTGAGTGGTTTAGTGGGGAGGGACTTGGATAACCAAGCCCTACAAGCGCGGTTGGGAGATGGCGCGGAAGGGGAACTGTTACAAGTGGCCCATACATTGCCGAAATGTCAAGACAATAAAATTGATCCACGATAAACAATTACAGGTGGAGATAGTTTGCTCCGGGTATGGGGCCTGGATGTTAAGTGAGGTACAACATAACTTGGAGCAACTCCAGAATGGAGACATACCAGATTGGATTCCGAACAGCATACTTAACAATTGGACTCTCGATAAAAAAATGAATAACACATGCGAGGTACGAAGGAATAGTCACGCATGGGTGCCAAAATTCAGATGTATTACTGGGCTGCTCCACAAGGGAATGGAGCACAAGAGCAGCCAACCCGACGATTAAGACCAGGGGAGGAGTCACCCCCTGTGTCATCACCAACCCTAACTTCAGTTTCAGGCCCATGGGAAAAATAGATGTAAATGGATACCACATATATCCCGAGTCAACGGAAATCATCCACGGAACAATCACGGATACCCTCCGAGAAAGGTACGAAGAGGCGGTATGAGAATCGCAAGCCAAACAGATACCGGAACTAAATGAGGAACAATTACGTTTGGTACAAGGAATCCAGAATCAAAGACGACAGTATGTCCGGCTGATGGAAGAAATAGACAACTTACAGAGAGACACTAACGCAATGCTGGCTGATCAGCCCTGGTACTCAAAGCTGTGGGACATTGGACTTAATATTCAAATTCACCCATGGATAAGAATAATACCACATGTACTTGTAGTAATACAGGGTCTGGTTCTGATGGTCATGATGGGATTAACATGTGCACGAATTAAACAGGCCAAACGATAAGTCAGGGCACGCACTATGATTAAGGCCATAAGGGATGAAAATTTGAGCAGTCCTACAGGAAGGACTTGCCTTATATAACTCTCTGGGAAGGTTTCAGGAGTTCTCGAAGCTTGGGAGATGGCCACCCAGGTGAACGAACCTATCTGGAACTTGCCTACAGGGAGATAGTTATTGGGAAATATGGTCAGCTTGGCGTATAGCCAAGGAATAAAAGGGGGGAATTGTAAGAGAAATTTGGCATTAGGGGTACCAGCGGGACAAGGATTAAAGTGCTGGTTCCTGCACTGGCCCATAAGGAGGTAAAAGCCCTCTCTTCGGCCTTGTACCAATGCTCCAGAAGTTATCAATTCAATAATATTCCGACAGGATACGATGTGAGGACCGAAACAGACATTGATAAGACCTTGCGAAGAGGCTCGAGGCGGACTCACAGACAACAAGGAGGATCAGGAAACAGAGTGCGCACGGCTAAACGCGATACTCTTGGAATAGTCACCAGGGTTATCATGGAATGATAAAAGGGGGGAATGAGAATTTGTACAGAAGGATTGTGAATGTGGCAGAGGGATGGAGATAGGGAATCATGGGAAAATAGCTAAAGAAACGTCAAGATGCAGGCAATTGAAGAATCCAGAAAAAAAAGGGGTTACTGAGAGTTGAGGTTAAACATGGGTCACGGGAAAGAAAAAGCAATCACGGATAGGAGAGGGTAACGTAATGGTTTTTACTAATAAGAAGGAAATAGGTTTTACTGATAAGGAAGGAAAATTTAATGAAGCTATAAACAAGCTGACCTCGGGGCCAGCCCCAATTAGGAGACCTCCTCGCCTGCCATTGTACATACTCGGGGGGGGGGGGGGGGAGTGAAAGAAAGGGAGTGGATAGACCAAGTGCTAATCAAATGTGTTATGTTTTGAAAATGTATAACTACTGTGTTTTCGCGCTGTAAAGGGGCTTGTCCAGAGGAGGGTGAACAAGCTCTGACAGAGAGTGTTCCTTTGTCTTAGAAACATAGAAAATAGGTGCAGGAGCAGGCCATTCAGCCCTTCTAGCCTGCACCGCCATTCAATGAGTTCATGGCTGAACATGAAACTTCAGTACCCCCTTCCTGCTTTCTCGCCATACCCCTTGATCCCCCGAGTAGTAAGGACTTCATCTAACTCCCTTTTGAATATATTTAGTGAATTGGCCTCAACTACTTTCTGTGGTAGAGAATTCCACAGGTTCACCACTCTCTGGGTGAAGAAGTTTCTCCTCATCTCGGTCCTAAATGGCTTACCCCTTATCCTCAGACTGTGACCCCTGGTTCTGGACTTCCCCAACATTGGGAACATTCTTCCTGCATCTAACCTGTCTAAACCCGTCAGAATTTTAAACGTTTCCATGAGGTCCCCTCTCATTCTTCTGAACTCCAGTGAATACAAGCCCAGTTGATCCAGTCTTTCTTGATAGGTCAGTCCCACCATCCCGGGAATCAGTCTGGTGAATCTTCGCTGCACTCCCTCAATAGCAAGAATGTCCTTCCTCAAGTTAGGAGACCAAAACTGTACACAATACTCCAGGTGTGGCCTCACCAAGGCCCTGTACAACTGTAGCAACACCTCCCTGCCCCTGTACTCAAATCCCCTCGCGATGAAGGCCAACATGCCATTTGCTTTCTTAACCGCCTGCTGTACCTGCATGCCAACCTTCAATGACTGATGTACCATGACACCCAGGTCTCGTTGCACCTTCCATTTTCCTAATCTGTCACCATTCAGATAATAGTCTGTCTCTCTGTTTTTACCACCAAAGTGGATAACCTCACATTTATCCACATTATACTTCATCTGCCATGCATTTGCCCACTCACCTAACCTATCCAAGTCACTCTGCAGCCTAATAGCATCCTCCTCGCAGCTCACACTGCCACCCAACTTAGTGTCATCCGCAAATTTGGAGATACTGCATTTAATCCCCTCGTCTAAATCATTAATGTCTTGACAAGTCCCGGCCGGAGAATCTTCAATAAAGGTCTTTTACAGAAAAGGCAACAAGGTGTTCGTGTGTCAGTGTATTCGCTGAAACAGATTGAGGGAAAAAGAATCCGTATTAACAGGATATACTTGCATTGGTGACTGTTCAGAGAAGGTTCACTAGGTTGATTCCGGAGAAGACGGGGTTGACTTATGAAGATAGGTTGAGTAGGTTGGGCCTATACTCATTGGAGTTCAGAAGAATGCGAGGTGATCTTATTGAAACTTATAAGATAATGAGGGGGCTAGACAAGATGGCTGCAGAGAGGATATTTCCACTCATAGGGGAAACTAAAACTAGGGGACACAGGGTCCAAGTTTCCGCCCTCTGTAAGAACAAGGTGTGCCGATTTTCTGGAATAAAAAGGGCGCCGAAAATTTACCTTATCATTCTGCGAGCTCCTCAGGATGTCTTCGTGCTCGGCGTGGCGCAGCACATGGGTTCGGGGGTGGAGCTAGGTCCCGGCGCTGAAAACAGTGCTGGAACCTCTGCACATGCGCGCTAGAGTGTGCGCGCATGTGCAGTAGCTCCTCGTCCCCGAGGCTGAGTAGGAGGGGCCCGAAGCTCGCCGCCCCTAGCCCTGACCGAATGGGCTCCCCGGGCGAAGATCGGACTCAGGCCTCCCTCCCTCCTGTTCAGCTCTTGCTGTTCAGCTCCCGCTCCCACCCCCGCCCTTCCCGTTCAGTCGTTCCCCCCTCCTCCCGCTTCCTTCCCCCCCTCCCTCCCTCCACGTCATCGGCGGATCCCACCAGCCCAGCATCTTGCTGGGGGCGGGCGCTGCCCGAAGTCTTCCACTCTTCGGCAGGGCCCGTTCAGCCTCCTCTCCCCCGCCCCTCCTCTCCTCTCCTCTCCCCTCCTCTCCTCTCCCCCCCCATCCTCTCCTCTCGTCCCCTCCCTCCTCTCCTCTCTTCCCCCCCTCCTCTCCTGTCCCCCTCCTCTCCACCCCACCTCCTCTTCCCCCCACCCTCCCACTCTCCTGTATTCAACTATCATTGTAACCCATGTATAAGCTGACCTAAGTTGTCCACCTTGAGAACATTGACCACAAGCGGCAAACTTGTAGGAGACACTCCTAGCCTGGACTCTCAGGTATAAAAGGGGAAGCTCCACCCTCCTTCATCACTTGAGGTCTTGGTAATAAAGGTAACTGGTCACAGAGTGATCTTCTGTGAAGTATGGGCCTCGTGTGCATTTATACTGTATAGTAAGGACGTATCATTGGCGACAGGAAACTGGGATTTAAACCACGCGAGTATGGCCACTAGCAGCACAGAAGAGAGGTACTGTGTTGATGATGATTGGGACAACTTTATTGAGAGACTACAGCAAAGTTTTGTCACTAAGGAATGGTTTGGACAGGATTCAGCCGATAAATGCAGGGCTCATCTCTGACGATTTGTGGATCCAGAACGTACTCCCTGATGAAGGACCTTCTAACGCCAGAGAAGCCGGCGGACAAGACGTTCGAAGAGCTCATTAAGTTGATCGGGGAACACTTTAAACCAGCGAGCAGCATGCACATCGGTTTTACACGCACCGGCGGCGAGAAGGGCAAAGCGTTCCAGACTTTGTGGCAGATCTCCGGCGACTGGCGAGCCTATGTAAGTTCATAGATGCATGCAGAGTGGAGATGCTGCGAGACTTTTTTATTGAGGGCATTGGGCACGCTGGGGTTTTCAGGAAACTGATTGAGACCAAAGACTTGACCTTGTAAGCGGCGGCTCTGATAGCCCAGACATTTATCTCGGGAGGAAGACACCAGAATAATGTATGACAAAAAGCTTGGCTCAAATGCGGCAAACAACCAGGGAGTCAACATTGTTAACGCGGCACACAGATCTCTAGGCAGAGAAGGGCAATCGGACAGGCCCCAGCATGTAGTCGAACCCAAAGGGGGAATTCAACAGAGACAATGGCTAGCTGAACGCCGATTCATGCCATCTCAGTGGACAATGCGGCCAGTAATGGGGCCTTCAACACCTGTTAATGGTGCGCTTAAGGACAGTTACAGAGACAGTCAGACGATCGACTGATAATGGACCTTTTTGTTTCCAACAACGGGGCCTCCAGCTCATGCTGGAGGTGTGGAGGCAAACACACAGCCAAAGCTTGCAGGTATCAGCAATATACCTGCAGAAACTACAATGTCAGCGGTCACTTGCCACGTATGTGCAGGAAGCCTGCAGCCAGGTTGATGTACGAGGAGGATGGGCCCGATGTAAGCCCGACGAGGCCAAATGAATACTGGGGGAAATCGCTGGATCTGAAGTTCAGCGAGTTCATGTGGAGCACATATACAGTTCATATACCAGGACGCCACCGATAATGATGAAGGTGCTCCTCAATAGCATCCCAGTATTAATGGAGCTAGACACGGGGGCCAACCAGTCCCTGATGAGCATCAAACAGTTCGAAAGGTTGCGGGTGTCCAAGGCCAGGAGGCCAAAATTATTGCCGACTGACGCACAGCTACGGACATATACAAAGGAGATCATTCCGGTGCTAGGCAGAGCTACGGTAGTCATGACCCACAAAGATTTGGAGAACAGGTTGCCACTCTGCATTGTCCCGGGGGACGGTCCCGCATTACTGGGGGGGAATTGGCTTGCTGTCATGAACTGGAAATGGGGCGATGTCAATGCAATTTCTTCTGTGGAGTGAGTATCATGCTCACAGGTCCTGGACAAATTTGACTCATTATTTCAACCCACCATCGGCACTTTCATGAGGGCCAAGGCAGTGATTCACACAAACCCGGACGCCAGGCCAGTACACCACAAGGCCAGAGCGGTGCCGTACGTGATGCGGGAAAAGATAGAATGCGAATTGGACCGCCTGCTGAGGGAAGGCATCATCTTGCCAGTCGAATTCAGTGACTGGGCGAGCCCGATCATGCCGGTGCTCAATGCGGATGGGTCGGTCAGGATATGTGGCGATTAGAAGGCCACCATCAATCGGGTGTCACTTCAAGACCAGTACCCGCTACCGAGAGCGGAGGGCCTCTTTGCGACGCTATCCGGTGGCAAACTTTTTTCAAAATTGGACCTGACCTCAGCTTACATGACCCAGGAACTGGCGAGTGAGTCGAAGAAGCTGATTGCCATCACGACACACAAGGGGCTGTTTGTGTATAACAGATGTCCATTCGGGATTTGTTCGGCTGCCGCGATCTTTCAGTGAAATATAGAAAGCCTCCAAGTCGATTCCAAGGATGGTGGTTTTTCAAGACGACATCCTCATCATGGGTCGCAATACCGAAGAACACCTGTACAACCTGGAGGAAGTCTACGCAGACTGGACCGGGTAGGGCTGCGACTGCAAAAGGCGAATTGCATCTTCTTAGCTCCAGAAGTAGAATTCCTGGGGAGGAGGGTAGCAGCAGACGAGATCAGACCTACTGCGTCCAAAACAGAAGCGATCCAGAGAGCACCCAGACCTCGTAACACGACGGAGCTGTGTTCATTCCTGGGGCTCCTGAACTATTTTGGTAACTTTCTTCCCAAATTGAGCACGCTGTTCGAGCAGGTACACGTGCTCCTACGCAAAGGTCGCAATTGGGTCTGGGGGGACAGCAAGGAAAGGGCTTTTGATAGAGCAATTTGTTATGCTCCAACAAACTGTTAACGTTATATGACCCAGTGTAAGAAACTGGGGGAAAAAAATCTGTTCTAAAATGGAACTATTCTAACTCACTAGAACTGGAGCAAACTAAATGCCGAGAATTGCAATTTCTAAGATGCTCCATTCTAAACTAGTTGCTCCAAAACAATCGGAGCCAAAACTTGAGCCCATAGTCTTAGAATAAGGGGCTACCCATTTAAAACTAAGACAAGGAGACATTTCTTCAGAGTTTTGTAAATCTATGGAATTTTCTGCCCCAGAGAGCTGTGGAGGCTGGGTCATTGAATATATTTAAGGTGGAGATAGACAGATATTTGAGCTATAAGGGAATAAAGGGTTATGGGGAACATGCAGGGAAGTGGAGCTGAGTTCATGATCAGATCAGCCATGATCTTATTGAATGGTGGAGCAGGCTCGAGGGGCCAAATGGCCGACTCCTGCTCCTATTTCTTATGTTCTTTTGTTCTTATTGGTTGTAATGTACCAAAATTCCCTGGATTCTTAAGAGGTCCCAGCAGATTGGAAAACCGCAAATGTAATACCTCTATTTAAGAAAGGTGGGAAACAGAAAGCAGGAAACTATAGACCAGTTAGCCTAACATCTGTCATTGGGAAAATGTTGGAGTACATTACTAAGGAAGTAGCAGCAGGACATTTAGAAAATCATAATACAGTCAATCAGAGTCAGCATGGTTTTATGAAAGGGAAATCATGTTTGACAAATTTTCTGAGTTCTTTGAGGATGTAACGAGCAGGGTGGATAAAGGGGAACCAGTAGATATCGTGTATTTGGATTTCCAGAAGGCATTCGATAAGGTGCCACATAAAAGATTACTGCATGAGATAAGAGCTCACGAGGTTGGGGTAATATATTAGCATGATTGGCTAACTAACAGAAAATAGAGAGTCGGGATGAATGGGTAATTTTCAGGTTGGCAAAATGTAACTAGTAGGGTGCCACAGCGATCAGAGTTTACAATCTATATTAATTACTTGGATGAAGGGACTGAGTGTAATGTAGCCAAATTTGCTGATGATACAAAGATAGATGGGAAAGCAAGTTGTGTGGAGGACACAAAGAATCTGCAAAGGAAGATCTTTCAGCTCAGTGAGTGGGCAAAAACTTGACAGATGGAGTCTAATGTGGGAAAATATGAGGTTATCCACTTTGATAGAAAAATAAAAAAGCAAATTATTATTTCAAATGGGGAGAGATTACAAAATGCTGAGGGACAGAGGGATCTGGGGGTGGTTGTACATGAAACACAAAAAGTTAGCATGCAGGTACAGCAAGTAATTAGGAAGGCAAATGGAATGTTGGCCTTTATTGCAAGGGGTATGGAGTATAAAAGTAGGGAAGTCCTATTTATAACTGTTGGTAAGACCATACCTGGAGTACTGTGTACAGTTTTGGTCTTATTTAAGGAGTGATATACTTGCATTGGAGGCAGTTCAAACAAGGGGCATGAGGTTGATTCCTGAGATGAAGTGGAGGACTTTTAAGGAGCTCTTTCATAGCACTCAACAAAAATATATTCCAGTGAAAAAGAAGGGCGGTAAGAGAAGGGATAACCAGCCGTGGATAACCAAGGAAATAAAGGAGAGTATCAAATTAAAAACCAATGCGTATAAGGTGGCCAAGGTTAGTGGGAAACTAGAAGATTGGGAAAATTTTAAACGACAGCAAAGAATGACTAAGAAAGCAATAAAGAAAGGAAAGATAGATTACAAAAGTAAACTTGCGCAAAACATAAAAACAGATAGTAAAAGCTTTTACCGATATATAAAATGGAAAAGAGTGACTAAAGTAAATGTTGGTCCCTTAGAAGATGAAAAGGGGGATTTAATAATGGGAAATGTGGAAATGGCTGAGACCTTAAACAATTATTTTGCTTCGGTCTTCACAGTGAAAGACACAAAAACCATGCCAAAAATTGCTGGTCACGGGAATGTGGGAAGGGAGGACCTTGAGATAATCACTATCACTAGGGAGGTAGTGCTGGACAGGCTAATGGGACTCAAAGTAGACAAGTCCCCTGGTCCTGATGAAATGCATCCCAGGGTATTAAAAGAGATGGCAGAAATTATAATAGATGCATTCGTTATAATCTACCAAAATTCTTTGGACTCTGGGGAGGTACCAGCAGATTGGAAAGCAGCTGATGTAATGCCTCTGTTTAAAAAACGGGGCCGACAAAAGGCAGGTAACTATAGGCCGGTTAGTTTAACATCTGTAGTGGGGAAAATGCTTGAAGCTATCATTAAGGAAGAAATAGCGGGACATCTAGATAGGAATAGTGCAATCAAGCAGATGCAACATGGATTCATGAAGGGGAAATCATGTTTAACTAATTTACTGGAATTCTTTGAGGATATAACGAGCATGGTGGATAGTGGTGTACTGATGGATGTGGTGTATTTAGATTTCCAAAAGGCATTCGATAAGGTGCCACACAAAAGGTTACTGCAGAAGATAAAGGTACGCGGAGTCAGAGGAAATGTATTTGCGTGGATCGAGAATTGGCTGGCAAACAGAAAGCAGAGAGTCGGGATAAATGGGTCCTTTTCGGGTTGGAAATCGGTGGTTAGTGGTGTGCCACAGGGATCGGTGCTGGGACCACAACTGTTTACAATATACATAGATGACCTGGAAGAGGGGACAGAGTGTAGTGTAACAAAATTTGCAGATGACACAAAGATTAGTGGGAAAGCGGGTTGTATAGAGGACACAGAGAGGCTGCAAAGAGATTTAGATAGGTCAAGCGAATGGGCTAAGGTTTGGCAGATGGAATACAAGGTCGGAAAATGTGAGGTCATCCTTGGAAAAAAAAACAGTAAAAGGGAATATTATTTGAATGGGGAGAAATTACAACATGTTGCGGTGCAGAGAGACCGGGGGTCCTTGTGCATGAATCCCAAAAAGTTAGTTTGCAAGTGCAGCAGGTAATCAGGAAGGCGAATGGAATGTTGGCCTTCATTGCGAGAGGGATGGAGTACAAAAGCAGGGAGGTCCTTCTGCAACTGTATAGGGTATTGGTGAGGCCGCACCTGGAGTACTGCGTGCAGTTTTGGTCACCTTACTTAAGGAAGGATATACTAGCTTTGGAGAGGGTACAGAGACGATTCATTAGGCTTATTCCGGAGATGAGAGGGTTACCTTATGATGATAGATTGAGTAGACTGGGTCTTTACTCGTTGGAGTTCAGAAGGATGAGGGGTGATCTTATAGAAACATTTAAAATCATGAAAGGGATCGACAAGATAGAGGCAGAGAGGTTGTTTCCACTGGTCGGGGAGACTAGAACTAGGGGGCGCAGCCTCAAAATATGGGGGAGCCAATTTAAAACCGAGTTGAGAAGGAATTTCTTCTCCCAGAGGGTTGTGAACCTGTGGAATTCTCTGCCCAAGGAAGCAGTTGAGGCTAGCTCATTGAATGTATTCAAATCACAGATAGATAGATTTTTAACCAATAAGGGAATTAAGGGTTATGGGGAGCAGGCGGGTAAGTGGAGCTGTGTCCACGGCCAGATCAGCCATGATCTTGTTGAATGGCGGAGCAGGCTCGAGGGGCTAGATGGCCTACTCCTGTTCCTAATTCTTATGTTCTTATGTTCTTATTATGAAGAAAGGTTGAGCAGGTTGGGTCTATACTCATTGGAATTTCGAAGAATGAAACGTGATCTTATTGAAACGTATAAGATTCTGAGGAGTCTTGACAGGTAGATTAAGTTTTCCATCGTGGGGGAATCTAGAACTAGGGGGCATTGTTTCAGAATAAGGGGTCGCACATTTAAAATGGAAATGAGGAGGAATTTCTTCTCTCAGAAGGTCGTGAAACTTTGGAATTCTCTACCCCATGGAGCTGTGGAGGCTGGGTCACTCATTGACCCAAATTGCCTTCTCCTGCTCCTATTTTTTATGTTCTTGTGTGGTCAAAAGTTAATTTCAGGGTCAAATACGTCACCAAGATTGCGAACAGTGTGGATCAGCCTCAGACAGAAGTTGGGGAGAGGGATTCAGTGGCGGGGACCGAAAATAATGACTTCGGACTTCCCAATATTCTATTGGAGAAAATTTCTGCTCATCTAGAACTGAACGTCGGACAAGCAGTCTGACAATTTAGAGACTGTGGATTGATCAAGAGAAGTGGTAGTGAGGTAGAGCTGGGTGTCATCAGCGTATGTATAGAATCTGATACTGTGTTTGCCAAGCGGCAACACATAGATGAGAAATAGGAGGGGGTCAAGGATAGATCCTTGGAGGACAACAGAGATAACGATGCGGGGGAGGGAAGAGATGCCATTGCAGGTGATTCTCTGGCTACGATTAGATAGATAAGAATGGAACCTGGCAAGTGAGAAGTGTTGAGGAAGAAAAGAACTTTGGAGTGCGTTTCCACAGATCCCTGAAGGTAGCAGGCCAGGTAGTTAAGATGGTTAAGAAGGCATACAGCATACTTGCCTTTATTAGCTGAGGTGTAGAATACAAGAACAGGGCGGTTATGCTGGAACTGCATAAAACAGTATTTAGGCCATAGAGTACTGTGTGCAGTTCTGGTCACCACATTACTCATCACCACCCTGAACTAGAAAATTTCATTCACTTTCATTCACTTTGCATTCAATTTCCACCCTTCCCTCACCTTCATATGATCCATCTTCCACCATCTCCAGCATGATCCCACCACCAATTACATCTTCCATTCCCCTTCCCTCTCAGCACTCCGAAGGGGACCGCTCCCTCCGCAACACCTTGGTCCATTCCGTAGTCACCCCCTCCCCTTCCCACTGCACCTTCCCGTACAAGCGTAGGAGATGCAACACCTGCCCTTTTACCTCCTCCCTTCCCAATGTCCAGGGCCCCAAATACTCCTTCCAGGTGATAGCTTTGTACTTGTACATCTTTCAATTTAGTATACTGTATTCACGCTCACGATGTGGTCTTCTCTACAATGGGGAGACCAAACGCAGATTGGGTGACCGCTTTGCGGAACACCTCTTCAGTCCGTAAGCATAACCCCGCTCCACTTCCACTCCGACATCTCCGTTCTCGGCCTCCTACACTGTTCCTCCAATGAAGCTGAATGCAAGCTCGTGGACCAGCACCTCATCTTTTGTTTGGGCACTTTATAGCCTTCTGGACTCAACATTAAATGCAACAATTTCAGACCATAACCTCTGCCTATATTTGGCTCCCTTTCCTTCTTTTTTTTTAACCAGCCGCCCTCCCCCCACCCCCCCCCCCCCCACCGCCTCCACCGATCTTATGTAATTTTTTTCTTTCTGTCTCCCATGGTAGCTGGTAATAATTCTGCCATTCACACCCTATCTAGACTAACCTTTTTCTAATTTCTGCCATTACTATCTCGGTTGGCCCATCATCCCTTTTGTCTCTCTAATCTCTCCTGTCTTCCATCCTATCACAGACCTTCCATTTTATTCTTTACTCCCCTCCCCCTTTCAGTGCTCCTTAAGATTCTGCCCTTTTCGAACATTCGCTAGTTCTAACGAAGGGTCATTGACCTGAAACGTTAACTCTATTTTTCTCTCCACAGATGCTGCCCGACCCACTGAGATTTCCAGTATTTTCTGCTTTTATTTCCGATTCCAGCATCTGCAATATTTTGCCTTTGTACAGGAAAGATATGATTGCACTACAGAGGGTACAGATAATTACAAGGATGTTGTCTGGACTGGAGAATTGTAGCTATGAGGAAAGATTGGATAAGCTGAGTTTGTTTTCATTGGAACAGAGCAGGCTAAGGGGAGACCTTATTGAGTTGTATAAAATTATGAGGGGCCTAGATAGAATGGGTAGGACTGACCTATTTCCCTTAGCAGAAGGGTCAACAGCTAGGGGGCATAGTTTTAAAGTAATTGGTAGGTTTAGAGGGGATTTGAGGGGAAATTTCTTCACCCAGCCGTTGGTGGGGTCCAGATCTCATTGCCTGAAAGGGTGGTATAGGCAGAAACCCTCACCACATTTACAAAGTACTTGATGTGCACTTGAAGTGCTGTAACCTACAGAGCTATGGACCAAGAGCTGGAAAGTGGGATTAGGCCGGATAGCTCTTTGTTGACAGGTGCGGACACGATGGGCTGAAATAGCCTCCTTCCGTGCTGTAAATTTGTACGATTCTATGATTCTCTGCAGTTCCACCCAGCTGGATGATGGTGGAGAGGCGTTGGAGAAGAATAGAGTGGTCAACCGTGTCAAAGGCTACAGACAAGTCAAGAAGGACGAGGAGGGATCCTCATCAAAGTTTGCCTTTGTCGCAGTCACAAATGATGTTATTTGTGACTTTGATGAGAGTTTCAGTACTGTGGCAGGTGCGGAAACTGGATTGGAGGAACATCTCCAAGGAGGAGAGAAAGGTAGAGAGCTGGAGAAGTTTATGGAGGGAATTCTAGAGATTAGGGCCTAAGCAGCTGAAAGCACGCCACCAATAGTGGAGCGATGAAAATCAGGGATGCGCAAGAGGCCAGTATTGGAGAACCGCACAGATTTCGAAGGCTTGTAGGGCTGGAGCAGGTTACAGAGATAAGGAAGTTTGAGGTCATGGAGGGATTTGAAAACAAGGATGAGGATTTTAAAATTGAGGTGTTGGACCAGGAGCTAGTGTAGATCAGTGAGCACATTGGTGATGGGTGAACAAGATTTGGAGCGAGTTAAGATACAGGCCAGCAGAATTTTGGATGAGCACAAGTTTACATAGAGTGGAAGATGGGAGGCCGGCCAGAAGAGCATTAGAATAGTCAAGTCTAGGGGTACCAAAGGCAGGGATGTGGGTTTCAAGGGCAGATGAGCTGAGGCAGGGTCGAAGTGGGGCGATGTTACGGATGTGCAAGTAGGCACCCTTGGTAATAGAGCGGATATGTAGTCGGAAGATCATTTCTGAGTCAAACCAAGGTTGCGAACAGGCGGGCTTAGCTTCAGACAGTTGCCAGGGATGGAAACGGTGGCCAGAGAATGGAGTTTGTGGCGGGGACCAAAGCCAATAGCTTTAATTTTTTTTTAATTCGTTCATGGGATGTGAGTGACGCTGGCAACTGTATTGTCCATATCTAATTGCCTTTGAGAAGGGTGGTGGTGAGCCGCCTTCTTGAACTGCTGCAGTCCATGTGGTGAAGGTACTCCCACAGTGCTGTTAGTGAGGGAGTTCCAGGATTTTGACCCAGTGACGATATGCTTCTAATTCAGAATGGTGTGTGAATTGGAGGAGAAATTGCAGGTGGTGGTGTTCTCATACACCTGCTGCCCTTGTCCTTCTAGCTGGTAGAGATCATGGATTTGGAAGATGCTGCCGAAGAAGCCTTGGCGAGTTGCTGCAGTGCATCTTGTAGATGGTACACACTGCAGCCATGGTACGCCAGTGGTGCAGGGAGTGAATGTTTAAGGTGGTGGATGGGGTGCCAATCAAGCAGGCTGCTTTGTCTTGGATGGTGTCGAGCTTCTTGTGTGTTGTTGGAGCTGCACTCATCCAGGCAAGTGGAGAGTATTCCATCACACTCCTGACTTTTGCCTTGTAGATGGTGGAAAGGTTTTGGGGAGTCAGGAGATGAGTCACTTGCCGCAGACTACCCAGCCTCTGATCTGCTCTTGTTG
Source organism: Pristiophorus japonicus (assembly GCF_044704955.1). NCBI lineage: Eukaryota > Metazoa > Chordata > Chondrichthyes > Pristiophoridae > Pristiophorus > Pristiophorus japonicus. Next base: position 79,914,891 of record NC_091986.1, on the reverse strand, counting down.
CCACAGTATTTATGTGGCTGGTCCAGTTAAGTTTCTGGTCAATGGCGACCCCCAGGATGTTGATGGTGGGGGATTTGGTGACGGTAATGCCGTTAAATGTCAGGGGGCGGTGGTTAGACTCTTTTTTTTTTGTTGGAGATAGTCATTGCTTGGCACTTGTGTGGTGCGAATGTTACTTGCCACTTATTAGCCCAAGCCTAAATGTCTTCCATGTCTTGCTGCATGCGGGCATGGACTGCTCCATTATCTGCGGAGTTGTGAATGGCACTGAACACTGTGCAGTCATCAGCAACACCCCCACTTCTGACCTTATGATGGTCTTCCCAATATTTATTTGGAGGAAATTTCTGTTCATCATATTGGATGTCGGACAGGCAGCATAGCAAATCAGAATCAGTGGAGAGGACCAGAGAGGTGGTATTGAGACAGAGCTGAGTGTTGTTAGAGTGCATGTGGAATCCGATGTTGTATTTTCAGATGATATCATTCAGCGGTAGCAAGATGATGAGAAATAGAAGGGGGCCAAGGTGAAATCTTTGGGGTCTCCAGAGGTAACTTTGCGAGAGTGGGAAGAGAAACCATTGCAGGTGATTCTCTGGCAATGATTCGATAGATAAGAATTAAATCTGGCAAGAGCAATTCCACCCAGCTGGATGACGGAGGAGGATGGTCTGGTCAACTTTATCGAAGGCTGCAGATAGGCCGAGAAGGATGAGGAGGGATAGTTTACCACTGTCAGAATCACATAGAATGTCATTTGGGATTTTGGTAAAGGCTGTTGCAGTTCTGTGGTGGGCTGGAAATCTGATTGGAGGGATTCAAACATGGAATTGCTGGAAAGATGGGCATGGATTTTGGAGGCGACAACACATTCAAGAACTTTGGAGAGGAAAGGAACGTTCGAGCTTTGGCGGTAGTTTGCAAGGACAGAGAGGTCAAGAGTGGATTTTTGGAGGACAGGGGTGATTGTGGTAGGTTTGAATGGGGAGGGAAGGGAACAGTACCTGAGGAGCAAGAACTGTTAACAATATCAGCTAACATGGGGCCCAGGAGAAGTTGGGTGGTCAACAGATTGGGTGGAATTGGATCAAGAGAGCAGAGGCTCATGGACAAGATGAGTTTGGTGAGAGCATGCAGTAGATGGGATATAATCGAGTGAAAGACTGAGTTCAGAGCTCGGACAGTGGGGAACATTAGGGGAAATTTGGCCCGGTGGGCTAGGAGAAGGGAGGGAAGCAGCAGAGGCAGCTAAAAGGCATTCCAAAATGATCTTTGAATAGTAAGCAGTTTTAACAATGGAGAGCAGGACCCGATAATGTTCATGTGACCCCGCCAGATCTGGTAATGGATGGTGAATCCAGTTGTCCACCAAAGACATTCAAATCTACAACCCTTGGATTTAAAGGAGCTGAGATGAGGGGTATACCAGGGGAATGACTATGGTGAGAGAGCGTAATGCTTTTAACGGGACATCAGAGGTGATGGAGAGGGTGTAAATTAGTAGATCCGTAGCTGCAGAAATATGATGAATTGTTGGCCAAAGATGAGATAGTTAGGAATTTGAAAGTGCAATGGTGAGTGACTTGAGGGAGAGTTTTCCAGGGGTGGATACAGAAAGAAGTGGGATGGGAATGGGAATATGGGTGGAGCGCGATACAATGAAATGATCAGAGATTGCCATATCAGTGATAGTTACAGTGGGAGTAATGAGGCTACGTGAGATGGCAAGATCGAGGCAGTGACCGTAAATATGGGTGGGAGAGATTTAGGGAGGAAACGAGCGCAGTGAACTCAGAGGAGTTGAGATGGAAGTTTAAATCACTGAGGATGAGAAGTCGCTCGGTGCCGAGGCTGTGTGAGGAAAGCAAAGAAGATATCTCGGTGTGATTTTAAATGAGAGGCGTACGGGGTGGAATAAGGTGAGATGCTCAAAGGAGGAGAAGATGCTCGAGGAATAGGGAGACAGACTAAGGTGTGATTTGGAGATAAGGCCTACATCACCACTGCAGCGGTTTGATTGGGACAAGTGGTTAAATGTATAGCCAGGTGGGGAAGTTTCATTAAACAGAAGGGTGTCATCACCCCTCAGCCATGTCTCCGTCATGGCCATGATGTCACTGTGATCATCCACAGTAAGCTCATGGATGACAAAGGCCTTGTCCACAAGTGACTGTACATTCTGGAGGGCGATACAGAGAGGGGCAATGATAGCCAATCCACTGGCAGAGTCATAGAAACATAGAAAATAGGTGCAGGAGCAGGCCATTCAGCCCTTCTAGCCTGCACCGCCATTCAATGAGTTCATGGCTGAACATGAAACTTCAGTACCCCCTTCCTGCTTTATCGCCATAACCCTTGATCCCCCGAGTAGTAAGGACTTCATCTAACTCCCTTTTGAATATATTTAGTGAATTGGCCTCAACTACTTTCTGTGGTAGAGAATTCCACAGGTTCACCACTCTCTGGGTGAAGAAGTTTCTCCTCATCTCGGTCCTAAATGGCTTACCCCTTATCCTTAGACTGTGACCCCTGGTTCTGGACTTCCCCAACATTGGGAACATTCTTCCTGCATCCAACCTGTCCAAACCCGTCAGAATTTTAAACGTTTCTATGAGGTCCCCTCTCACTCTTCTGAACTCCAGTGAATACAAGCCCAGTTGATCCAGTCTTTCTTGATAGGTCAGTCCCACCATCCCGGGAATCAGTTTGGTGAATCTTCGCTGCACTCCCTCAATAGCAAGAACGTCCTTCCTCAAGTTAGGAGATCAAAACTGTACACAATACTCCAGGTGTGGCCTCACCAAGGCCCTATACAACTGTAGCAACACCTCCCTGCCCCTGTACTCAAATCCCCTCGCTATGAAGGTCAACATGCCATTTGCTTTCTTAACCGCCTGCTGTACCTGCATGCCAACCTTCAATGACTGATGTACCATGACACCCAGGTCTCGCTGCACCTTCCCCCTTCCTAATCTGTCACCATTCAGATAATAGTCTGTCTCTCTGTTTTTACCACCAAAGTGGATAACCTCACATTTATCCACATTATACTTCATCTGCCACGCATTTGCCCACTCACCTAACCTATCCAAGTCACTCTGCAGCCTCATAGCATCCTCCTCGCAGCTCACACTGCCACCCAACTTAGTGTCATCCGCAAATTTGGAGATACTACATTTAATCCCCTCGTCTAAATCATTAATGTACAATGTAAACAGTCCACAGGATCAGCGCGGGGAGCAATGAGAGGGACAGAAAGGAGGTTGGCAAGATTAACTCCCGGCAGGTGTGCTGGGCGGGAAAGTCAGGGAGAGATAGAATGGGGCAATTGGGATTTCTGTTCATTAGAAGGCAGTGACGAGTGCTTCGGTCGGCCTTTTGGAGGATGCCAAGAGAGGCACAGGGAAAAGCTGTAGGATTATTTAAGAGGGAGTCAAGCTCAGGAGGGCGACAGAGTAGGAAAGGCGACCAATGCTAAAGGATTGAGGTTTGTAAGGATAGAGTACCCGAGCAAAGAAAGGAGGCCTGACAGTGGGAGGGGTAAAGAGGAAAAATGGAGAGAAAAGGAGAAGTGATGGGCTTGGGTCCGGAGTGGCAGCCAAAGCGAGCACGTGAATGGAGACGGGGAAACTAAGCTATGTAACATGGTTACATGCTGGATCAAAATAGCTATGCTTTGAAATGTATGGGGAGTAGGGAGGAGACAGCGCTTGGGGAAAACTAATTTTAAAGTTAGAGGTCTGATAAACTTGGGTGGAATCAGCGACGAACTGATATCCAGGTGAGTGAGACCAGAGGCTATTTGATGTGCAGAGCATTGAGGTGTATATTTCCAATAATTTAAATATTTCCTGTGGCCATATTGAAACTGCTGTTGCTGGTGCCTAGACTTCCACATGAAGAAGTGATTAATACACACAAGACAGCCACTGGCACCTGTGGATGGATCCCCAGCAATCACTGCTGATGAATCTAAAAGTCGCAATAATGAAGCAACATTTCTCCAACAGTCAAACTGAGAATCAAGAATCGTTTTAGTGAAATAAGTTTGATAGTTTCCTGTTTATTTTAAATTAATTTTAAAGACCAATGAGTTACATGATTGAAAATTAATTAATTTCCCAGCTGTCACTACCAGTTGATTAAAAAGTGCAGCGACAAGTTGGTGACAAGTGTCAGCTGTGGCTCAGTGGGTAGTTCTCTTGCCTGAGTCAGAAGATTGTAGTTTCAAGTCCTACTCCAGGGACTTGAGCACAAAAACAAAATCTAGGCTGACATTCCAGTCCAGTGCTGAGGGAGCACTGCACTGTCGGAGGTGCCGTCTTTTGGATGAGACGTTAAACCGAGCCCCTGTCTGCTCTCTCAGGTGGACATAAAGGATCCTATATCACTATTTCGAAGAAGATCATCATCATAGGCAGTCCCTTGGAGTCGAGGATGACTTGCTTCCACACTAGAAACGAGTTCTCAGGTGACTGAAGAGTCCAATGCGGGACCTACAGTCTGTGTCACAGGTGGAGCAAACGGTGGTTGAAGGAATAGGTGGGTGGGGTGCCTGGGTTGCCACGCGCTCCTTCCGCTGTCGACGCTTGGCTTCAGCTTGCTCTCGGCGAAGAGACTCGAGCCTTCCTGGATGCTTTTCCTCCATCTTGGGCGGGAGATTCCCAAATGCCAGTGGGATGTTACATTTTTTTCAAGGAGGCTTTGAGGGTGTCCTTGAAGCATTTCCTCTGCCCACCTGGGGTTCGCTTGCCATGTCAGAGCTCCGAGTAGAGCCCTTGTTTTGGGAGTTGATCGAGCGTGGTCAGTGCATCGATGCTGGGGATATTGGCCTGAGCGAGGACACTGACGTTGGTGCGCCTATCCTGCCAATGGATTTGCAGGATCTTGCAGAGATAGCGTTGGTGGTATTTCTCCAATGTTTTGAGGTGCCTCCTGTACATAGTCCATGTCTCTGAGCCATATAGGAGGGCGGGTATCACCACTGCTCTGTAGACTATGAGCTTGGTGCCGGTTTTTGAGGTCCTGGTCTTCAAACACACTCTTCCTCAGGCAACCGAAGGCTGCATTGGCACACAGAAGGCGGTGTTGGACCTCGTCATCGATGTTTGCCCTTGTTGACAGTAGGCTCCCAAGGTATGGAAAATGGTCCACGTTATCCAAGGCCTCGTCGTGGATTTTGATAACCATGGGCCAGTGCTGTGTGGTGGGGTCAGGTTGGTAGAGGACCTTTGTATTACGGATGTTTAGTGTAAGGCCTATGTTCTTGTACGCCTCGGTGAAGGTGTTGACGATAGTTTGGAGTTCGGCCTCCAAGTGTGCGCAGATGCAGGCATCTTCTGCGTAATGTTATTCGATGACGGAGGATGAGACGACCTTAGATCTGGCCTGGAGGCAGCGGAGGTTGAACAGAATCCCGTTTGTCCTGTAATTTAGCTCCACTCCAGCGGGGCGCTTGCCGAGAGTGAGATGGAGCATTGCAGCAAGGAAGATCGAGAAGAGCATTGGTGCGATGACCCCAACCTTGTTTGACCCCGGTCCGAACGTAGAATGAGTCTGTGGTGGATTCGTTGGTCAGGATCACGGCTTGCATGTCATCATGGAGCAGGTGGAGAATGTTGACAAACTTTTGAGGGCAGCCGAATCTGAGGAGGACGTTCCATAATCCCTCACGGTTGACAGTGTCGAAGGCTTTTGTGAAGTCGAAGAAGGCCATGTACAGGGGTTGATGCTGTTTCCTGCATTTCTCTTACATCTGCCACGTGGTGAAGATCATGTCCATTATGCCTCTTAGTGGGTGGAATCCGCATTGCGACTCTGGGAAGAGTTCTTCAGCCACAGGAAGAAGGCGATTCAGGAGGATTCTTGCGATGACTTTCCCGGTGGTCGACAGCAGGGAAATTACTCCTGTAGTTACTGCAGTCAGACTTGTTACCTTTCTTCAAGATGGTCACGATTATAGCGTCTCCGAGATCTGGCATGATTTCCTCCTTCCAGATAAGAGAGATAGGGTCATGGATCCGCGCCAGTAGTGCTTCTCTGCTATGTTTTAGTGCTTTGGCGGGGATTCCATCTACTCCTAATGACTTATTGTTCTTCAGTTGTCAGATGGCTTTTTCAACCTCGTGCCGGGCTGGTGTTGTGCTGAGATGGTGGTGGGTGGCATTCTATGGGATGGAGTCGAGAACACTCGCGTCAAAGACAGAGTCTCGGTTGAGGAGATCTTCGAAGTGCTCCTTCCAGCAGGCACTGACTGCCTCTCTGTCCTTAATGAGAACCTCTCTATTCTTGGCCAGTAGTGGGGTAGGGCCTTGGGTACTTGGGCTGTAGGTCGTCTTGGTTGCGCTGAAGAATCCTCGCACATCTTGGTTGTCGGCTAGCTGCTGGATTTCTTGAGCTTTCTTCACCTACCATCTGTTCTTTAGGTCGCGGGTTTTCTGTTGGACCTCGGCCTTCAGACGTCTGTAGAGCTGTTTTCTTGCCCTCGAGTTGTGTTGCTGCTTCCAGTCCAAGAATTCCTTGCGCTTGAGGCATATTAGCTCCTGGTCGTTCTCGACGAGCCAGTCTTGGTATTTCCTGGTCGAGTGGTTGAGTGTCTCTTCGCAGGTGCTGATTATGGAAGCCTTGAGGGCAGACCAGGCACACCCTGCATCTCTGGGTAACTGGGACTCGTCGGGTTGGTTGCGAGGTGCTGGCTGAATAGGGCTTAGCAGGATCTTTGAGTGCAGCAGCGTTCGAAGAAGAGCAGGGGAGTTATCCTCGGTGTCCTGGCCAATATTTATCCCTCAATCAACATGACAAAAAAACATTATCTGGTCATTATCACATTGCTGTTTATGGGAGTTTGATTCTGTGAAAATTGGCTGCCGCATATCCTACATTACAACAGTGACTACACTCCAAAAGTACTTAATTGGCTGTAAAGCGCTTTGAGACGTCCAGTGGTCGTGAAAGGCGCTATATAAATGAAAGTATTTCTTCTCTTTTTCCAACCACCATTGCTCCAACTGCCGGTAAGATAAGGCTGTTGGGGTAAAAGTGAGTCAGCTGCTCTGCTTTCACAATAATAGTGATAGCTCATTGAAAGTCACAGGAGCTGCATGGTGGATTGATATTGATATCATTAGTATTCTTTTCAGTCACTGTTTATTGATGCCAGTGTTTCATCCGAAGGAGGGATCTGCTCTACCACAGTTCTTATCGGCAAGCTAGTCCTCTCCTTTGTATAGTAGTATTAGGCAGTCCCTCGTATCGAGGATGACCTACTTCCACACCAAAAATGGATGAGTTCACAGGTGTTTGAATGAGGGACCTGATATTCCAGGTCCTGAACTACATATTGAAGGATGGAAGATGCCAGTGCATGGATTTTTTTAACATGGGTGACCGTTGCACACCAACCACCACACGGGCTTTACAGGGCTAGGTCTTGGTCCAGTGGCAAGGGTTAACCAAGACGACTGGAGACTAAGCTCTGCTGCACGGACCTAGTGCGCCCACATATTCCTACAATCCATAGACCGCAGTGTGGGCTGGCCTGTGCTGCCCCTGGGCTTTCACCTCTCCTGGGCCCTGATCACATCGCTCCTAGGCCCCGATCTCTCTCCGCTCCTCTGCCCTAGTCATTTGCCGCACCTCCGCCATGATCTCTCACCAGTCCTCTGCTTAACCTGGGCCCCACTGATGTTCTGACCCGCCCTCCAATCGGCAACCTGGGCTTTGGTGATGTCACCTAGTCGCCCTCCTCAAAGCCGTTGCCCTCCTGGAACATAAGAATATAACATAAGAATTAAGAGCAGTAGTGGGCCATACGGGGCCCCTCGAGCCTGCTCCGCCATTTAATATGATCATGGCTGATCCGATCATGGACTCGGGTCCACTTCCCTGCCCGCTCCCCATAACCCCTTATTCCCTTAGCGGTTAAGAAACTGTCTATGTCTTAAATTTATTCAATGACCCAGCTTCCACAGCTCTCTGAGGCAGCGAATTCCACAGATTTACAACCCTCTGAGAGAAGAAATTCCTCCTCATCTCTGTTTTAAATGGGCAGCCCCTTATTCTAAGATTATGCCCCCTAGTTCTAGTCTCCCCTTTGAGTGGAAACATCCTCTCTGCATATACCTTGTCAAGCCCCCTCACAATCTTATGCGTTTCGATAAGATCACCTCTCATTCTTCTGAATTCAAATGAGTAGAGAGAGGCCCAAACGACTCAACCTTTCCTCATAAGTCAACACCCTCATCTCCGGAATCAACCTAGTGAACCTTCTCTGAACTGCCTCCAAAGCAAGTATATCCTTTCATAAATATGGAAACCAAAACTACACAGTATTTCAGGTGTGGCCTCACCAGTACCCTGTGTAACTGTAGCAACACTTCCCTGCTTTTATACTCCATCACCTTTGCAATAAAGGCCAAGATTCCATTTATTTTCCTGATCACTTGCTGTACCTGCATACTATCCGTTTGTATTTCATGCACAAGTATCCCCAGGTCCTGCTGTACTGCAGCACTTTGCAATTTTTCTCCATTTAAATAATAACTTTCTCTTTGACTTTTGCTGCCAAAGTGCATGACCTCACACTTTCCAACATTATACTCCATCTGCCAAATTTTTGCCCACTCACTTAGCCTGTCTATGTCCTTTTGCAGATTTTTTGTGTCCTCCTTACACATTGCTTTTCCTCCCATCAACCTGCATCTCTTAGTGGCACGCTCCTTTTATACCCCTGACCTGCGGCTGGTGTTTCCTCGCAGGTCGGGGCACCCTGTACAGTACACTTGTCAAACCGCTCCTTGAGCTCCATGGTTAATTTTGGTCACTGAAGTACAAGGAGAGAAAAGTCAGAAGCCACACTTTGGAATTCTCTCCTCAAATTCCTTTGTCTTGCTATCTATCTTGCAAACAATATTCCCTTTAAATTTTGGGTGCACAGCCCTTTAATGGGCTCACAGCCCATTCAAATTCCCGCGCATGCGTGATTTTTCCTATTGTAAAGCTGGCAAGCAGCTGGCACGTGAGTTCCTCGTGCAACTTAAAGGGAACAGTGCTTGCCAACTCTCCAAGATTTTCCTGGAGTCTCCAGAAATTAAGAACTGGAAGCAACTCGAGAAAAATCACAGATATTAAAAATATTTATTTTACATATTCTTTGAATAGTTTTGGAGATGGGGCAAAAGGCTGTTTGAATGGGCGAGACAGGAGGTCATGTAATGAAACCTCCAGGACTATGTCCAACCAAAATTCGCAACCTAGTAACTCACTGCCTACTTTCTTAAAAACCTCTATCTACCACTAAACATGAATTTCCCCTCGCTTGCTCTATGTCCTCCTCCACCCTGAAGTGCACTCTGTGCTATTCTTTTATGTAATTGTTGAACAGAGAAGCTCTTGTTTTGACTTCATTGTCCAGGATTCCCAAGTCATTGGCCCCGATACTAATATGAAGGCAGCTTCCAAGTTGGGGGGAGAGTTGTTCTTCTTGGGCAGTCCCTCGTATTGATGATGACCCGCTTCCACACCAAAAAGGGATGAGTTCACAGGTGTTTCAGTGAAGGACCTGATATTCCAGGTCCTGAACTGCATGTTGAAGGGTGGAAGATTGCCTGTGCGTGGATTTTTTTAACGTGTGGTGGCCGTTGCACACCAGTCACCACACAGGCTTTACAGAGCTCAGTCTTGGTCCAGTGGCAAGGATTACCCAAGACGACTGGAGACCAGTGCTGCTGCACGGACCTAGTGTGCGCACACATCGCAGTGTGGGCTGGCCCGTGCTGCCCCAGAGCCCTCGCCTCTCCTGGGCCCCAATCACATCCCTCTACGAACTCTCGCCGCTCCTACTATACCTGCCCACGCTCCAATCACCGACCTGGGTTATGGTAACGTACAATTCAGTCGCCCACTTCGCAGCCATCGCCCTCCTGCAGCAGCACGCACTGCTCCTTGCAATGGCACGCCGCTGCATGTTGCTCCCTTTAATGACCCCAGCCTGCTGATGGTCTTGCAGGCCGGGACCACGCCGAGCCAGGCCGGGCCGCCGCACGTTGTTCCCTCTAATTGGGAGAGAGTTAATCACCTGGTGATTCACACCTCTCAAGTGAGTGCGAATCGACACTGGTGGCAGGGACAACTGTAGAGAGTCTGTGTCAAGAGGTGCAATGCTCTACAAGCTTTGGTTAGCTGGACACTTGCTGAAACATGGGGGCTATTGTTGCGAAGGAGAATGCTAGAGATGCATCAGCAAATAGGCCAGGTACTGACAGATATGCCATGCACACTCTGCATAATATTGGAGGGGTTAGAGGTGTCCAACTCTATCACTAGTGGATTTGTGCTGCAGGGAATTGTGAGAATGTTTGCCGTGGAGTAAGTGGCCGCCTCCATGGAGCTTCAAGAACTCAAATGAATCCATGTAGGCCATGACCATGAATGTACAGGAGATGTCTGCTGTTTTAAACAGGATGACAGATACCGTATCCGTGGCCTTACAAACCGTCACTCATCTCCACCAAGCTGGTCTGCAGCAAAGTGGTAGGAATGCTGCAGTCCTGGCCCAGGAGAGGAATGATAGTGAAAGGAGACATCGAAGTGGAAACTCCACTAAAAGTGCTCCCACTTCTCACATATTGCCAGCCGCCCTCTCCCCAGCCAGTACCCAAAATGCTGCCTCGTCCCCTGATGGCCAAAATTGCCCCTGCATAGGTACAGAGGGAGCAGTCTTTGACGGACCCCTCAGGGACTCCAAAACCCAGAGGACCAAGGCAAAAAGCATCTCAACAATCAGGGCAGGGATCTGAGCAACCTGTCTCTATCTCTCCTGAAACCACATGAGATGCACCAAGTTAAAGTGGAAAGTCAAGAAAGTGTAATTCACCAAGGGTATGCACATGGCTGTTTGGTAAAATATAGCATTGTTAAGTTTCCTTTTTTTAATAATGGCACGTAAAATTTATTGATAGCACCACATCCATTTGTTGCCCATTATTGCAGCCCGAGTGTCAAGTTGTGCTTTTGATTGTTTCACGATAAATGTCAATACATGACGGGACCCGTTGGGAGGATGTGCAATGGGTAGATGAGTGGTTGAGCGACTATTTAGTGCAAGGTGGCAAGGGGAGGGGGCTGGGGGGAGCAGTTCCTTGGTGGTAGCAGCGGACCCTGGGATTTCATTTCATATGTTTTATGCTGGGTGAACCTTCATAATATTGGGGCAGTAATGTAAGCAGCTGGTCTGGCAATGGGTGCCCCCATCTTCCTTCTCCTCCTCCTGTATGTCCTCCTCATCCGAAGATGAGGGATGAACCCCTTCGTCCTCTCACGCCTGCAGTCCTCTCTGCTGCACAATGTTGTGCATCCTGGGATGAAAAAGTCTGGAATGTTGGACTGCAGCAATATGAAGGCACCATGACAGCTCCCAGGGAATATGGTACACATCTGTATGAACCTCCTCTTGTGGTTGCACGGCAGCTGTGTATTGATGGACGAATATCCCTTGCGGTTTATAAAAACCCCAAGTTGCTGCAGCAGTGTTCACATTGCCACTTGTGTGCAGTCGATGGCACCATGTACCTGTGGGAATCCAGCCAGAGAGGCAAATTTGAGGGCCGGCACATTCTGGCTATTGTCATTATAGGGCAAGTTTACATAATTGTCGGCCCTGCCAAACAATCCATCAGTGACCTCCCTTAGGCATTTATGTGCAGCCAACTGAGAGATTCTGGATGTCTTTGGTAGCGCCCTGGAAGGATCTGGAGTGAAAACGTTGAAGGCACTGGTCACTTTTACAGCCACTGGTAATGTGTGGACACCAGGGAGCATGGATTATGGGGAGTGGGCAGGGAAGTGGAGCTGAGTCCATGATCAGATCAGCCATGATCTTATTAAATGGCGGAGCAGGCTCGAGGGCCAGGTGCTTACTCCTGCTCCTATTTCTTATGTCTGGGGGAGGGAGAGAGAGAATCAGAAAGAGAGTGGGGGAGGGAGAGAGAAAGAGAGACTAAGAGACAACGTCAGAGAGAGTGAGTGGGGAGAGAAGGAATATGGGGGAAGAGAATCAGAAAGAGTGGGGGGGGGAAGAGAGTCTGAGAGGGAGGGGTGGGGAGAGAGGGGGGTAGAGAGAGAGACTGGAAGAGTGAGATTCAGAGGAGGGACTGGGGAGAAAGAAAGATTCAGAGAGAAAGTGGGGGAGAGAGAGAGAAGGTGGATGGAGAGAGAGGGTGGGGGGGAGAGATTCTGAGGCAGAGAGAGAGTGGTTGAAGAATGTCAGAAACTTGGGCTGGGATGAGGAGGTCAGGAACTTCTTTGGGGGGTGGGAGAAGGCCATAAACCTGTGAGAGTGAGCCCTGTCTATTCCAAGTGAGCTCTGTTCTTTTTGGAGTCTGCAGTCAGAATGGCTCGAATTACACTTTGCAAAGAGAAACTGCTGGGTATGTCTTATTCTCCAAGGAGACCAATCAGCAATCCGGATTAGTCATCAAGGATGCCCAATCAGAGCTTTAGGTGTAGTAAATTAATGTGTCTGTTTAAATACCCATATGAACTACTGCTCAAATGCGGGTTTCCCTGGTCAGTTTCCCAAGCTGCAGGAATACGTGCTGCACAAGTTAAGCCAAGTTAAAAACAATTTGCACTTGCCTGATTAACATCTCCTAACATTAACTGCACCAGTAAGTAGCCGCCTGCCTGCAACAATTAAATTCCTGACTTGGGTGAGTAGGTTTCTTGCCGGCATCCAAACGTGCTTCCGTCAAACCTGGAAGTGGGCGCTTTGGCGCTGAGTTGCGGCCCACTTGAAAATCAAAAATATTAACTCCCCTCCCACCCCACTCCCAACCTACCCATTCTTAGTGGTTAAAGTCCCCCCCATTGAATATTCAATGACCCTGCAAAACAGACAGTGGGTTGTAATATTTATCCACCATGGTGTGCTGGAATTGAACTATGCTGAAGACTGAGTCGATCACTAGATATGGGGTTGTGCCAGATTAGACAGCAGGAGATTGAGCTATGAGGATAATTGGGGGGGAAACCGGTGCTTCTTAGTAGTGAAAGAAGGGAGGAGATAGAGCTCTGTACGAGATATTAAATGGCATAAAAAGGTTAATCCACTTCAGTGACAGTGGAACAAGGGACATAACTTCAAACTAGTGAAAGACAATATTAGGACTGATGTCAGAAAGAAGTTCTCTAGATGGGAAAACAACACATTGAATAGGGTAGGGTAATGGAGGCCAAAACCGTGGTCATTCAAGGACCAGTGAGACTATGATTGGGTCAGGTACTATAGATTTTCCTTCTCGCCGGAATTACCATTAACACTGAATGGTTACATCAATATACATGTTGATTTACCACACAATATGAAAAACAGCTACATGAAGTAATCCACATATCTGTGTAAAAATGTTGACGGAGTTCTTCTATTTTGAAGTGCGGACTGTGAAGCACAATCAAGTGGGTCAATCTATCAATCAGTGTTTTTCCAGACAGCTTGGGAGCTAAATTGAATAGCCCCGAAAACAGGCGTGCAGATCTGTTTCCGATGCAAACAACACGCAAACTTCATGCTACCCACTAATTTAAATGATTGGAGCATGCAGCCTGTGCTAAATGCACTGTTAGGTAGCTGCATGCCTCAGCATGGGACCCAAGTTTGTGCAAGGCTAGCACCAATTAAAAGTAGCCTTTACTGCTGAAAGTCAGCCTGCACTACTTAAAGGGGAGGTGCATTCTGGCTGGAGCAGATGCTGGAACTCTTTGTGGTGGAGACTCTGAGCAGGAAGAAGACAATAATGGCATAATGGGAGAGAGTATTCTCCAACATTCTCTGACGTTGCAGTGGAGGCCTTGGTGGAAGAGTTAAGAAAGGAGAGAGGTCTTCTATCCGCAGGAGGCCCTCCAGACAAACTCTATGAAGGCAGCAAATAGCCGTGGCAGTCAATGTAAGGAGTCAAGCCCCGAGGACTTGGATGCAGTGCCGCAAGAAGTTCAGTGATCTCACAGAGTTGTCAAGGTCAGTGAATTCATCTTCATATCCCATCAGCATCATTAGCCTCACACAATGTGCCACACCCCCATCACTCACCTACCAACATTCTATCAAACAAGATTGATACCTCACATTCATAGCTTCACCTCACCATCATACACTTGCCACTGCTGATTAGGAAAAGGGGAGGTGCAAAGAGACCTGGGTGTCATGGTACATCAGTCATTGAAGGTTGGCATGCAGGTGCAGCAGGCGGTTAAGAAAGCAAATGGCATGTTGGCCTTCATAGCAAGGGGATTTGAGTACAGGGGCAGGGAGGTGTTGCTACAGTTGTACAGGGCATTGGTGAGGCCACACCTGGAGTATTGTGTACAGTTTTGGTCTCCTAACCTGAGGAAGGACATTCTTGCTATTGAGGGAGTGCAGCGAAGGTTCACCAGACTGATTCCCGGGATGGCGGGACTGACCTATCAAGAAAGACTGGATCAACTGGGCTTGTATTCACTGGAGTTCAGAAGAATGAGAGGGGACCTCATAGAAACATATAAAATTCTGACGGGGTTAGACAGGTTAGATGCAGGAAGAATGTTCCCAATGTTGGGGAAGTCCAGAACCAGGGGTCACAGTCTAAGGATAAGGGGTAAGCCATTTAGGACCGAGATGCGGAGGAACTTCTTCACCCAGAGAGTGGTGAACCTGTGGAATTCTCTACCACAGAAAGTTGTTGAGGCCAATTCACTAAATATATTCAAAAAGGAGTTAGATGAGGTCCTTACTGCTAGGGGGATCAAGGGGTATGGCGAGAAAGCAGGAATGGGGTACTGAAGTTGAATGTTCAGCCATGAACTCATTGAATGGCGGTGCAGGCTAGAAGGGCCGAATGGCCTACTCCTGCACCTATTTTCTATGTTTCTAAGTCTCACACGCACATCTCACAGCTTGCACACCATCAGATATTCAACCATGACAGGCATATCACCCAAACACATTGCACCACCAATGTTACTGTTAATTTTTGGGGGGTGAAAGATAAATATTGACCTGGATACCATGCTCTTCTTCAAATAGTGACATGGGAATTTTTACATTCATCTGAGAGGGCAGCTGATTTAATGCCTCATCCAAAAGGTAGCACCCACAGGTATATAAAAAGGAAGCGAGTAGCTAAAGTAAACATTGGTCCCTTCGAGAATGAGACTGGGGGCTAGAGTTTCTTCTCAAATTGCCCAGTTACCACACAGAAATACAAATTTCCTCTCAAATCGCCCATTTTCCGCCCAGATACCGCCCGGCGGTAAATTCCACAGTCATTATCGCCGTGTGGTATTCTATACTGTCCATATATTACCACCCAAATGCCATGCAAAATGGAAGTTTCATCATTCAGATCCATTTACCACCGGACCTTAATACCATCCTGAAAAAACAGGTCTTACTGGATCTTAAGTGGGCAGTATGGACACAGATCTGACAGGTTTGTTTGATATTACACATATCTTTATCATTCTCCACAGTTTGATGTATTTTTAAATGGATTGTAGTATTTTCTAGTGTTAGACAATAATATAAATGGTCTAATAAAGCTTTATTTACTCATTTAGTCTTTCTCACTCACTAGTCTCATTCACCTCTCAATCTCTTTCTCCCCTCCCACCCCCACTCTCTTCACCCTCCACCCCAGTCTCTCTCTCCCCCCTCGAGAGACACCGACAGAGGCCAGAGACGACCGGCCTGAGATCGTTGTGGGGCGGAGCGGGGGTGGAAGAATGAGATTGCTGGGGCGGGGGTGGACACAGACTGGGAGGTGAGATAGACTGGGGAGGGGAGGGGCTAAGAGAGACTATTTGTGGGGGGGTGGTGAGAGAGACTGGGGGGTGAGGGAGAGGGGAGCGGAGCTTGACAGCCGCACACGCGTGCACATAACTTGGGAGCCGAAGATTCCCGAGTCGATTGGCCTCCTCTGCTGCATACTCCCCGCTCCACTTCGCTCCCACACCATTTCGCTGCCGCCGACATGGAGCACCCGAAAACGGTGGGAGCGCGCCCCAGCGACATGCCGGCGGTTGAAAAAGACGCAACCACCGGAACACCGCGGGAGCGATTTAAAAGGAAAATTCGGCACTGGGGAATTAATAATGGGAAATGGCGGAGACTTTGAACAAATATTTTGTATTGGTCTTCATGGTAGATGACACTAAAAACATCCCAATCACTGATAATCAAGAACTAGAGGGGGGTGGGGGGACGGAACTTAAAACAATCATTATCACTAGAGATAAAGTACGAAGCAAACTAATGGGACTAAAGGTGGACAAGTTCCCTGGACCTGATGGCCTGCATCCTAGGGTCTTAAAAGAAGTGGCTGCTGAGATAGTGGATGCATTGGTTGTAATCTACCAAAATTCCCTGGATTCTGGAGAGTTCCACAAATTTACCACAAATTTAACACCCCTATTTAAGAAAGGAGCAAGACAAAAGCAGGAAACTAGACCAGTTAGCCTAACATCTGTCATTGGGAAAATGCTGGAGTCCATCATTAAGGAAGTAGTAGCAGGACATTTAGAAAATCAAAATGCAGTCAAAAAAAGTCAGCATGGTTTTATGAAGGGAAATCATGTTTGACAAATTTGCTGGAGTTCTTTGAGGATGTAACGAGTGGAGTGGATTTCCAGCAAACATTCGATAAGGTGCCACACAAAAGGTTACTGCACAAGATACGAGCTCATGCACTTGGGGGTAATATATTAACGTGGATAGAGGATTGGCTAACTAACAGAAAACAGAGAGTTGGGATAAATGGGTCATTTTCAGGTTGGCAAACTGTAACTAGTGGGGTGCCACAGGGATCAGTGCTGGGGCCTCAACTATTTACAATTTATATTAATGACTTGGATGAAGGGACTGAGTTTAACGTAGCCAAATTTGCTGATGATACAAAGATAGGTGGGAAAGCAAGTTGTGAAGAGGCCATAAAGAATCTACAAAGGGATATCATAGATAGGCTCAGCAAGTGGGCAAAAAATTGGCAGATGGAGTATAATGTGGGAAAATGTGAGGTTAACAACTTTGGTAGGAAAAATAAAAAAGCAAATTACTATTTAAATGGGGAGAGATTACAAAATGCTGCAATAGGGAGGGATCTGGAAGTCCTTGTAAATGAAACACACAAAGTTAGTATGCAGATACAGCAAGTAATAGGAAGGCAAATGAAATGTTGGTCTTTATTGCAAGGGGGATGGAATATAAAAGCAGGGAAGTCCTGCTCCAACTGTACAGGGCGTTGGTAAGACCACCCCTGGAGTATTGTGTGCAATTTTGGTCTTATTCAAGGAAGGATATACTTGAATTGGAGGCAGTTCAGGGAAGGTTCACGAGGTTGATTCCTGAGATAAAGGGGCTGTCATATGAAGAATTGTTGGGCATATACTCATGGGAGTTTAGAAGAATGAGAGGTGATCGTATTGAAAAATATAGGGGCCAAAATTGGTGGAGATTGCGCCCACAGCTGCCAAGCTTCCACCAGAAATGTTTTTCTGGGCGATTCCTCCAGAACCGCCCATCTGCCGTCCACATTCCACCCGGAGGGAGATTGGTCACGGAGGGTTCCGCCGGCGTGACATCATGCCGCCCGCCCATGCCAAATGCTGGAAATTGGTCATTTGGTGAGGGATGCTGGCTTCAGATCAACCTGCCGCCCGCCAGAAGGATCACTTGCAAAAAGCAGGTCTGAGCTGGCCATGAGTCGGGTGACAGGGAGAAGGACTGCAAGTGCTGCGGAGCTGCACATCATGGCTATGGTGCAGATGCTGGACCATTATGAGTGGGACTGCTGGAAAAAAGTTAGGTGGATGTTGCTTTACTTTATTGCTGATGGTCAGGTTTAATTTGGATGTGATAAAAGCAACTGAAATGTGTCTAGGAAACTTTTTTCTTTGACCTTGCTGAAAGACCTTCATTACGAAGCCCAATGACGAAGGCAAAATAATTATGAATAAGTGAAAAGTCTTCAATATGTCACATTTTGTGCAGCCAAGCTGATTAATTGATTCTGTGACACAGTCCTTCAAGAAGTTCTCAGGGAAGCACTACATATCACATAGAGGGTGAGAGGGTTAGGGTTAGAATGATCTATTGTAAGCCTGAGACAGCTGCAGACTCTGACAACATTTGTCTGGGAGGAAAAGGGTATAAAGTTACAGCTATTTGACTTTAAGGGCAGCGCGATTATAGAGCAAACTGAGGAAGGACTACGGTCAATAGAACACAGCAGGAGACGAGCGCCATGGAAATCAGTGGCCAACCGTTGAGGTTTCAATAACTAGGCTGTCACGATCGCCTTGTTAATGTGTTTTTCTTTGTTCTGCAAGGAAACTACTTCATAAAATCAGTTCTGATTCATCACAAAAGACCTTACCCAGCGTGCCTTGTTGTGGTGATGGACATAAGTCTATTCTGAGAGATGTAATAAATCTGACAGATCGAATAAGCCTCACAGCACAAAAAAAGTAATGTGATGGACCTTAACCCGCACAGAAAGAGTTTAGATATGTTTCTCCATATGATTCCATTGAAGGGAAGGTGGTGGATGAAGCGGTAATGAGTAGCGAAAGATGGTAAAGGCTCAGTGGAGATGCCCTCCAAGAATTATGAGAGCATTTAATGCGGAACATATTTAGGCGCATATTGTGACTGCGCAGAGGGTATGGGTTTATGTCAGGCTGAATTAACAAGAGGTAGAAGATGTTAAGAAATGGCGCATCGCTGCAACTGATAGGCATAAGAGCATTACATGAGGTATGGAACACGGGAAAAGACATTTAATGTACTGCAATGTAACTGATGACCATGTTATCTCAGGGGTGATACTCCGACATGTTTGGCCTTAGAAAAAAAGGGTTGAACTGCAAGCCTTCAGGTCTGCCCTGCAAATAGGTAAAGTGAGAGTAATTGAATGGCAACGTTCCTGCATTGGAGAACCTTGTCATGTTGCAATGGCCTGATGACAAGACCCATTATACAATGCAGTCATATGTGGATGGGAAGATATTCCTGATAAAGCAGAAGACCTGAGGGACAGATGTGTGTTTCTCACAAGGCACCACACATGACATTAAAATCAGACATTCAAGTAGAGAGAGTCAACAATGTGAGTGTATTTACAAGTGCACAATAACAAAGGCTACATAACATTATTACATTTACACCACCAACACCCACCACTCTACCCGGCACCACCACCTCTCTTCCGCACCACCCCCCCTTGAAGCAATGCGCAAGCTCCTCTTCCTCGCCCTGCCTATACCACGGTGTGCCGCTCCCCTGCCTCTCACTGCCTCTGGTTGAAAGGAGGGCAGCGGGATGTTTGCAGACGTATGCATCTTGGTGAGAAGGCAGGGGGCATGATCGAAGGCACCGGGATCTCCTGCTCCTCCAGATCTGTCTGCCTTGAGGGTGTGAGCTCGGGGGCTTGCACTACGAGTCCAGAAACCATCTCTTGCCTCAACGGTCTCAGTTGTGCACTCCAACACAGTAATGAGCCGGTCCATCCTGTCATCATGCTGCTGGGTGAAGGTGGCGATGCTGCCAGTGATCCCAGCCATGATCTGGAGCATATCGCAACCGTGATAACTGGACCATCTCCTGAATTGCAGAGAGCGGTGCTGCATTCTCAGGTGATTGCTCGCTCCTGGTGGGTTCTGGCACCTTGCTTGTCTTCGCGCCATGGCTTCTGCTCTTGGTAGAGCTTTCCAGTATGGAGTCCATTCCAAACCCCAGGAACTCTGAGCCCGATGCCGAGATTCTGCGGACAGATGACTCACATGGCAGGAGGCTGCTGTCATCCTGTTCTGGCTCCTCGAGCTGAAGGGCCACAAAATTGGGCCCTTCTCCTTCCTCTCCTCTTCTTCGTGGTTCTGGGTGACGGAGGTGGAAATGGGTGATCTGGGTATGGGAGGGGAGGGGGCAGTAGCGGAGGAAGGATCCAATGTGGTCTGGCAACATCGGGGTGAGAGACGTTGGGGGTCTGACAGATTCTCTAAAGGCCAGAGGTTGATGGTGTGCCTTGATCTGTGCCATTCGAGTCTTCATCTACAAGTAGAGGACAACATTTCAGTCTGCAGGGAGGGAGGGAGGGGGGGTGATGCTGGTCAAGCTGAGATGTGAGCCGTGCCATCTCACATTCTGCCAGCAAGGAGTTCCATCTCTACATGGGCACACTAATACTGGGCAACAAAGCGTGTGATAAATCGCGAGTGCCTTAACATTGCATGACCTTTCATGTCATGAACGTGGCTCACACCGGAGATTAGTATAACCTTACCATGCTGTAGCATCGGATCTGCATCGACCATTTTGGTTGCATGGCAGCGGTCACCCACCAATGCCAACACACGCTCCTTCAGCCTGCTCAATTCGCCCACATCTGTTGGTCCCCCTCCCGTCGCATGCAGGCTTGCTGCCTTGGATGCGGTTTTTTTCTGCACAAAGAAACGTTGCAGCCTTTAGCCCCTTTGCTGATGCCCCCCACACACGCACACATCTGGCGCACAACTCTTTTTGCTTGGACCGGAGGGGGCGAATAAATTTTTACTCACGCTTGCTGCCACCACCAAATCGTTCCAACGTTTCCGGCATTAGTCCCCATCCCATTCAACGTTGCCCATTGTGGACACGATTTCCGCGATCTCCCTCCAAATGTATCAGTATTGGGGTGGTGGAGGCTTGCCACGACCATCCCGAGTGAGGTCCTTGTACCTGCACTCCACCTCCTTAACGAGCTCCTCCAATTCCTCTTCATTAAACCAGGGAGCTCTCGGCCTGGTTTTGGCAGTCTTCATGGCAGATTTCTGGCCACTCATCGTCAATGATGAAATGATTGGCTGCGCAAGAGTTTGTGGGTCTCAATTTCTCAGACTGCCTCCTCTCCAAGTCCGACTGCCTCCTCTCCAACTCAGACTGCCTCCTCTCCAAACTACAAATTCTCTCCTCTCCAACTCTATCCTCTCCAATGCAAATTCTCTCCTCTCCAATCTCCAACGTTGTCCTCTCCAACCTCCAACTTTGTCCTCTCCAATGCAAACTCTGTCCACTCCACCCTCCAACTCTCTCCTCTCCGACCTGTAACTCTGTCCTCTCCAACCTCCAACTCTCTCGTTTCTGCTCTCACACTCACAGATGGAATAAACTGATGTGCCTTTATGCACATGCACAGTACAGCAATCAGCCTCAAACAGCCCCGAAATGATGACACGTCGGAAGACAAAAACTACAGTAAAAAAAATCACGGAGTCTTGCGCATGGGCATTGGAGGCCCTCTGAAGATTCCCGAGGTGGAGAGGCCTCCAACTGCCACACACCGATGACGCCGGCCGCTCACTCCCACTCTCGCCCAGCGATTGCCGCTGATGCCCACACAATGGAGCCGAAAGTGGCTCCTGACGGGACCCGGTGGCAGCAGCAAAAAGGTAGGTGCCACCTGGGGGCTGCCGAGAAATGGACGATGACCAAATTCGGCCCCATAAGATTCTGAGGAAGCTGGACAGGTTAGATGCAGAGAGGATGTTTCCCCTCATGGGGGAATCTAGAATTAGGGGGGCATGGTTTCAGAATATGAAGTCACCAATTTAAGACAGAAACAAGGAATTTCTTCTCTCAGAGGGCCGTGAGTCATTGGAATTCTCTACCTCAGGGAGCTGGGGAGGCAGAGTCATTGAATATATTTAAGGTGGAAATAGACAGATTTTTGAATGATAAGGGAGTCAAGGGTTATGGGGAGTGGGCGGGGAAGTGGAGTTGAGGGCAGGATCAGCCATGATCTTATTGAATGCTGGAGCAGGCTCGAGGGGCAAAATGGCCTACTCCTGCTCCTATTTCTTATGTTCTTATGTACCTCCGACAGTGTAATATTGCCTCAATACTGTATAAAGCATCAGCCTGGATTATGTGCTCAATCTCTGGACTTGAACCCACAACCTTCTGAATCAGAGGTGAAAGTGTTACCATTGAGCCAAGGCTGATAATGAATATACAGTTCATAATTTAAAAAATTGATGTATAAATTTGTTATGTATGTAAACCTGTAAATACCATGTCTAACCACCAGAGGGCTTATCCCCTGGGGCCCCAAGTGATCCCACAATCTCTTGGGAGCACCTGTATACAATGAGGCCTCACAGGCTGGAGAAGCACTCTGAGATCTATACTAAAGGACTACGGTCACACCTTACTTTGAGTTTGCAGTATCTAATCTGACTCTTTATTCAAGACTTAACAACCGGTGACGAGATACAAATGATGAACCCCATCGCAACAATGCAGAGAACCGTGGGCATCCTGGAGAAATTTTCAGAGGGAGTTGATTGGGAAACATTCGTGGAGCGACTCGACCAATACTTCGTGGCCAACGAGCTGGAAGGAGAAGAGAACGCTGCCAAACAAAGGGCGATCCTCCTCACCGTTTGCGGGGCTCCAACGTATGGCCTCATGAAAAATCTGCTTGCTTCAACGAAACCCACAGACAAGTCGTACGATTAGTTGTGTACACTGGTCCGGGAGCATCTAAACCCAAGGGAAAGCATTCTGGTGGCAAGGTATCATTTCTACACGTACAAGAGGTCTGAAGGCCAGGAAGTGGCGAGCTACGTCGCTGAGCTAAGGCACCTTGCAGGACATTGCGAATTTGAAGGACACTTGGAGCACATGCTCAGGGACATCTTTGTACTTGGCATTGGTTTTGAAGTAATACTTCACAAACTTTTGACTGTAGAAACCCCAACCTTGAGTAAAGCTATAATGATAGCCCAGGTGTTTATCGCCACCAGTGACAATACCAAACAAATTTTTCAGCACACGAGTGCTGCTGCAAGTACTGTGAACAAAGTAACATTTTCAAATCGAAATATACACGCCTGCAGCTGCACGTCTGCAGATGACTCTGAGTCCACCATCAAGGGTGGTGAATACAAGGCCATTAACACCTTGTTGGCGCTGCAGGGGTGATCATCAATTCCATTCATGCCACTTCAAAGGATACGTTTGCAAGGGCTGTGGAACAATGGGATGCCTCCAATGTGTGTGCAGGCAAGCTGCGAATCCTGTGAATTCTGCAAACCACCATGTTGCAGAGGAGGACAGATCCACGGTGGATCACGATGAACCAGAGCCTCAGACTGAGGAGGCAGAGGTATATGGGGTGCACACAATTACCACAAAGTGCCCTCCGATAATGCTGAAGGTTGAATTAAATGGACTCCCGGTGTCCATGGAGCTGGACACGGGCGCAAGCCAGTCCATAATGGGCAAAAAGACTTTCGATAAATGGTGGTGCAGCAAGGCCTCAAGGCCAGTCCTGACTCCCATTCGTACTAAACTGAGAACGTACACAAAGGAACTGATTCCCGTAATCGGCAGTGCTACCTAGGTCTCCTACGATGGAGCAGTGCACAAGTTACCTCTCTGGGTGGTACCGGGCGATGGCCCCGAACTGTTCGGCAGGAGCTGGCTGGGAAAGATATGCTGGAACTGGGACGATGTCCGAGCACTTTTGTCCATCGACGACACCTCACGTGCCCAGGTCCTAAACAAGTTCCCCTCGCTGTTCGAACCAGGCATCGGGAAGTTCCATGGAGCAAAAGTGCAGATCCATTTGATTGCGGGGGCGCGACCCATCCATCACAAGGCGAGAGCGGTACCTTACATGATGAGAGAGAAGGTAGAGATTGAACTGGACAGGCTGCAATGAGAGGGCATCATTTCGCCGATCGAATTCAATGAGTGGACCAGTCCAATTGTTCCAGTGCTCAAGGGAGATGGCAATGTCAGAATCTGTGGTGATTACAAAGTAGCTATCAATCGTTTCGCACTGCAGGATCAATACCCGCTACCGAAGGCAGACGACCTATTTGCGACGCTGGTGGGAGGTAAAAGCCAAGAAAATGCCTTTGAGAAAGCTAGGAAGCTGTTATATTCGAACAGATTGCTTGTGTTGTATGATCCATGTAAGCTTTTGGTACTAGCAAATGATGTGTCATCGTACGTGGTCGGGTGTGTATTGCAACAAGCTAATGAATTTGAGAAATTGCAACCGGTTGCTTATGCACCCCGAAGTCTGTCTAAGGCAGAGAGGGCCTGCAGCATAATCGAAAAAGAGGCGTTAGCGTGTGTTTACGGGGTAAAGAAAATGCATCAATATCTATTCAGGCTCAAATTTGAATTGAAAACCGACCATAAGCCGCTTATATCCCTCTTCTCTGAAAGCAAGGGATAACTACGAATGCATCGGCCTGCATCCAGAGATGGGCGCTCACATTGTCTGCATACAACTATGCCATCCGCCACAGGCCAAGCATCGAAAACTGCCGATGCGCTCAACAGGCTGCCATTGCCCACCACAGGGGTGGAGATGACACAGCCTTCAGATTTAGTTATAGTAATGGAAGCATTCGAGAGTGCGCAATCACCTGTTACCGCCCGACAGATTAGAACCTGGGTGAGCCAGGACCCCTTACTGTCCTTAGTAAAAAAAACTGTGTGCTCCACGGGAGTTGGTTTAATGTCCTGTTAGAGATGCAAGAAGAAATAAAGCCGTACCAGCGGCGCAAAGATGAAATGTCTATACAGACAGACTGCCTCCTATGGGGTAATCGGGTAGTGGTGCCAAAAAAGGGCAGGGACACTTTCATCAGTGATCTCCACAGCACCCACCCAGGGCATCGAAATGATGAAAGTGATAGCCAGGTCCCACATGTGGTGGCCCGGTATCGATGCGGACTTAGAGTCCTGCGTGCACAAATGTAATACATATTCACAGTAAAGCAATGCACCTAGGGATGCGCCACTAAGTTTATGGTCCTGGCCCTCCAAACTGTGGTCCAGGGTCCATGTCGACTATGCAGACCCATTCTTGGAAAAAATGTTCTTAGTAGTTGCATACTCCAAATGGATTGAATGTGTGATAATGTCGGCAAGCACGTCCACTGCCACCATTGAAAGCCTACGGGCCATGTTTGCCACGCACGGCCTGCCTGATGTCCTTGTAAGCGACAATGGGCCGTGCTTTACCAGTGCCAAGTTCAAGGTACTCATAACCCGCAATGGGATCAAACATATCACATCTGCCCCGTTTAAACCAGTGTCCAAAATGTCAGGCAGAACGAGCAGTTCAAACAATCAAGCAGGGCTTGAGAAGGGTAACTGAAGGCTCACTGCAGACTCGCTTATCCCGAGTCTTGCTTAGTTACCGCACAAGACCCCACTCGCTCATTGGGGTCCCTCCCGCTTAACTGCTCATGAAAAGGGACTTAAGACAAGGCTCTCGTTAGTACACCCTGATCTACACGAACAGGTAGAAAGCAGGCGGCTTCAACAGAATACATATCATGATCGCGCAAGTGTGTCACGCGAAATTGAGATAAATGATCCTGTATTTGTGTTGAACTATGGACAAGGTCCCAAGTGGCTTCCTGGCACTGTTTTGGCCAAAGAGAGGAGTAAGGTGTTTGTGGTCAAACTCTCAAATGAACTCACCTGCAGGAAACACTTGGACCAAACCAAACTCAGATTTACGGACTATCCAGAACAACCCACAATATACTCCACCTTTTTCGACCCTACAACACACAAACGTGGCAACCAACCCAGCGGTTGACCACGAAGCAGAACCCATCACCCGCAGCAGCCCAGCAGGACTCACCACCCCCAGCAGCCCAGCAAGGCCAGCTGCGCAGCAGCCCAGCGAGGGCCCAACAAATGACTCACCAAAACCAGCATTTGCACCGAGACGATCAACCAGGGAAAGGAAGACCCCAGATCGACTCACATTGTAAATAGTTACACTATTGACTTGGGGGGAGGGGGGAGGTGTTGTTATGTATGTAAACCTGTAAATACCATGTCTAACGACCAGAGGGTTTATCCCCTAGAGTCCCAAGGGATCCCACAATCCCTTGGGAGCACCTGTATATGAGGAGGCCTCACAGGCTGGAGAGGCACTCTGAGATCTGTAATAAAGGATTACGGTCACACCTTACTTTGAGCTTGCAGTATCTAGCCTGACTCTTTTTTCAAGACTTAACAACATTAATGATGTTAGGACCGTAAAATATTTTACTGAATACAAACTGACTGACATTGAGTTGTAATTTTCTGCGCGTTTAACATTCAAAGGGTGTCTTTAATTCTTTTGTTGATTTAATTAACAGATGGTTCCTTTAGTCCAATGAACTGGTTTGTTCCATTGTGAAAACAAACATTTTTGCAAAGTGTCCATATTTTACCATCCCAATCCTGTAAATTAAGACTTAGATTCTATCTCCTCTGTTTAATTGGATTTATGCACAAAATATACAGAGTGCTAGTCAGACCTCGTATGAAGTATTGTGTGCAGTCTTGGGTATCTCACCTTAGCAGGGATATATTAGCCTTGGATAAAGACCAGAAATGATTCAATAGGATGATGCCTCGGATGACTTAAGGGAGATTTGATTGAGGAATTGAAAATAATTTGTGAAAGTGTTGGGTTTGATGAACCTTGATATCCAGTGATTCGACATTGACCCGTATTGGTGGCAGTGATTAAATTTTATTCAGCACAAGACTTTATACATTACAGTATCTGAGCAGTAGTTTTCAAGATATAATTGAGAGTTATATTACCCCATTTATACCTTGGATAGAAGTCGCAATCATATGTATTTGCGCCGTCTGGCTCCAGCCCCTGGTTCATCCTCTGGGTGTCTCCTGAATTCCCTGAATTCTCTCTGATGTCTTCTACACCTCCTCTCTGTTCAGACCCCCTTATAACCTTTTCTATAAATCAAAACTACTGAATTTCACTAAATCATTAACTTACATCCATCATCTTATTGTCCAATTAAAGAAATGGCACGCGCACACTGTCCCTGTTTGCTCAGTTTTCGGCCTTCTGACTCCCTGACATCACTTATTTTGACTGCTGTCTTCACACTGAAGAGATTTGGCATCCTTGATCACGTTCAAATTGATTAGGTTACCTGCTTATTCTTGGTTCCCATGGGAACATTGCTGTCTCTGCTTGATTTCCTATTCTTTCTTCTGCTTATAGCTGACTTTTAACTTAATTTTAGTCAGGTTACTCATTACTCCTCTTTTAATTGTCTTGTTTCTCCTTCCACCCCTGTCAGCTTCCATCACTTCCTAACTGTCATCTGCTGGAGCCAGTGGGTCTTTGAGATCACACAAATAGTAAAATATAACATCATCATCATAGGCAGTCCCTGATGATGATGTTATATAACAATGGTGTAAGGCACCAGCTCTCCAGGAGGCGGGTTGTCTATTTAAATATAATGAGGTTGGAAGCCTGGATATCAGGGTTAATTTTATGTTTAACTTTAGCTGTCGGGTTTTGCAGGTCACTGGAGAGGGCGCAAAAAATATTTACAAGGATGGTACCAGCAATGCAAGGTTATACCTATCAGGAAAGGATAAACAAGCTGGGTCTCTTTTCTCTTGAAGAGAGAAGGCTGAGGGCTGACCTAATAGATGTCATTAAAAATATGAAGGATTTTGATGGAGTAGATACAGAGGGAGTGGTTGAAGCGAATAGTATAGATGCATTTAAGGTGAAGCTAGATAAGCATATGAGGGAGATAGGAATAGAGGGTTATGCTGACAGAGTTAGATGAAGAAAGATGGGAGAAGGCTCAATTGGAGCATAAACGCCACAATGAACTGGTTGGGCCAAATGGCCTGTTTTTGTGCTGCACATCCTATGTAATTCTATGTAAAAAAAAACAATACCCACAATACAATACGTGCAATCGGATCATTTTACCTCTTCACTCTGGTCTTTAACTCATCTGAAATGTCATCCAAAGCCTAAGGTATGCCGCAGGCTTACACTGACTCTCTTGGCATCCTCATACAAAAATGGCAGGCGGGAAAAGACTTGCTGGTCTATCAAACATGTCCCCTACAGTTATGTTGCACTAAGCTTCATGATCCCAATGCTCCCCACCCACCAGTGACCCTGGATAGCAATCAAGAGTGAGAAATGCACATGTGCCGATCACAAGGACTAGAAGTAATGTCCAATGTGATTAAGCGGCTTGGCAACACTATCTAGTTACAGATATGAATAATTAACATTTGATTGAAGTACTAGAGGACTGTTTATGGTTCATGGAACCATATCCAAGCCAGCGACTTCAGGCAAAGAAGACAGAAAGTTGGAAAGGGGAAATGGCTGGGAAAATGCCTGTGGGTATGAATTCCCTCCTCTATTTTGCTCCATCATTGATTTTACCTAATAATTATACTCCTTTAAATTGTACTTTATTCCATGATTTTATAATGGAAACAGGGAACTTGATGTTACTCACAAATTCTCTATTTCACAGATCCTTGAGGGATCAGCACTGATTCTAGGGTCCCTTGAAGTTCATCTGTTCTAGATTGTCTATGTATTTGTTATAAATAACTCATTATGCACCATATATTGTAGAATACATGTATTTTTCACAATAAGACAAATATTAAAAAAAGAGGTAATTTTTCTAAGCTTACAACTAATATATGGTCCAAAAGAGTCTTAAAATGGTTGTGAGACTTCACCAACCTCCCTTACTTCTCTAAAGTCCTTGAACGTGTTGTCACTCCCAAATGCATGCCCATCTTTCCCGGAACTCCATGTTTGAAATCCTCCAATCAGGTTTCTGCTGCTGCCACATTTTGAAACAGCTCTTATCAAAGTCACAAATTACACCCTACGTGACAGTGACAAAGGTAAACTATCCCTTCTCGACCTGTCTTCAGTCTTTGACATGGTTGACCACACCATTCTCCTCCAATGCCTCGTCCAGCTGGGTGGGACTGCACTCGCCTGGTTCTATTCGTATCTACCTAATCGTAGCCAGAGTATCACCTCCAATGGTTTCTCTTCCCGCTCCCACATCATTACCTCTTGGCCCCTTCCTATTTCTCATCTACATGCTGTCCGCGGTGTTATCATCCAGAAACACAGCGTCGTACGCTGCCGACACCCAGCTCTTCCTCATCACCACTTCTCTCGACCCCTTCAAATTGTCAGACTGCTTGTCCAACATCCAGTACTGGATGAGCATAAATTTCCTCCAACAAAATGTTGGGAAGACAGAAGCCATTGTCTTTGGTCCACGCCATAAACTCTGTTCCCTAGTCACTGATTCCATCCCGCTCCCTGACAACTGTCTGAGGCTGAACCACACTGTTCACAACCTTGCTCATATTTGACCCGAGATGAGCTTCCAACCATATACCATGCCATCAATAAGACTGTCTATTTCCACCTCTGGAACATCAGCTGACTCCACCCCTGCCTCAGCTCATATCCTGCTGAAACCCTCATCCATGCCTTTGTTACCGCTAGACTTGACTATTCCAATGCAATCCTGGCTAGCCTTCCACATTCTACTATCCATAAACTTGAGGTCATCCATAACTCTGCTGCCCGTGTCCTAACTCATACCAAGCATTGTTCACCCATCATCCCTGTGCTCGCTGACCTACATTGGCTCTTGGTTAAGTAATGCCTCGATTTTAAAATTCTCATCCTTGTTTTCAAAACCCTTCATGGCCTTGCCCCTCCCTATCTCTGCAATCTCTTCCAGTCCCACAATCCTCCAAGATATCTGTGCTCCTCTAATTCTGGCCTCTTGATCATCCCCGATTTTAATTGCTCAATCATTGGTGGCCGTGCCTTCAGCTGCAAATGCACTAGGCTCTGGAATTCCCTCCCTAAACCTTTCCACCTCTCTACCTCTGTTTCCTCCTTTAAGACACTCCTTAAAACCTACCTCTTTGACCAAGCTTTTGGTCATCTTCCCTAATATATCCTTATGTGATTCAGTGTCACATTTTGTTTTATAATGCTCCTATGAAACACCTTGGGACATTTTACTACGTTAAAGGTGCTATATAAATACAAGTTGTTTTATGAGTTAGTTTCCTATTTACACTAAAGCTGGAATTTTGAACAAATATTCTCTTTTCCAACTATAGTTTTGGAAATCTGTCAGAATCTAGTTTCATTATATTAGAATTTCAGAATAATTGGCAAAGCAGAAAAATCCTGTGGAAGTAATGGAATGGAAGGGCTGAGACATAAAACAGATGAGAAGGGATATATATCAGAGAACCTTTGCTAGTAGGATTGACAAAACATGTTGAGAAAAAGAAACCTTCAGTAGCTGTGAAAAATAAAGGAGGTATATAAAAGGAAAGAGCGATTAAGGTAGAAGAGAAAGAGAAATGAGACTTCAATGATGGGGGCTTAGTTCTTAAGGCTGAAGTAGTCCAGTAGAAGTGGATATCGTTAGAATGATAGTATCATAGATGCAGTCAGAGTATTTGTATGATATCAGGAATTTAGAGTAGGAATGGTTAATGATCTACCATGAAATTTGCTAGATTATTCCCCAGGCCGAGATGAAATACATCCCAGGCTGTTGAGCAAAGCAAAAGAGGAAATAGTAGAGGCCTTGACCATCATTTTCCAGTTCTCTGGATTTAGGCATTGTGCCAGAGAACTGGAGGACTGCTAATATGATACCCTTGTTTAAGAAGGTAGAAAGGGATAGGCCGAGTAATTACAGGCTTGTCAGCCTAACCTCAGTGGTGGGAAAATTATTGGAAAAACTTCTGAAGGACAGGATAAATCTACATTTAGAAAGGCAAGGAGTAATCAGGGCCAGTCAGCATGGATTTGTTAAGGGAAGATCATGTTTGACTAACTTGATTGAATTTTTCAAGGAGGTAACCAGGAGGGTTGATCAGGATAGTGCATGCGATGTAGTGTATATGGACTTTAGCAAAGCTTTTGATAAGGTCCCAGAAGGTAAAAGCCCATGGGATCCAGGGCAAGTTGGATCCAAAATTGACTTAGAGGTAGGAAGCAAAGGGTGATGGTTGATGGATGTTTTTGTGACAGGAAGGATGTTTCCAGTGGGTTTCCTCAGGGCTCACTACTGGGTCCGTTGCTTCTTGTGGTACATCAATGATTTAGATTTGAATATAGGGAGTATGATTAAGGAGTTTGCAGATGACACTAAAATTGGCTGTGTGGTTGATAATGAAGAGGAAAGTCATGGGCTGCAGGAGGATATCAATCTACTAGTCAGGTGGGCAGAACAGTGGTAAATAGAATTTAATTCGGAGAAGTGTGAGGTAATGCACTTGGGGAGGGCTAATAAGGAAAGAGTATTCACATTAAACGGTAGGCCACTTAGAAGCGTAGATGAATAAAGGGACCTTGGAGTGCTTGTCCACAGATCTCTGAAAGTAGCAGGCCAGGTGGATAAGGTGGTTAAGAAGGCATACGGAATGCTTGCCTTTATTGGCCGAGGCATAGAATACAAGAGCAGGGAGGTTATGCTTAAATTGTATAATACTCTGGTTAGGCCACAGCTGGAATACTGCGTGCAGTTCTGGTTGCCGTATTATCATCATCATCATCATAGGCAGTCCCTCGGAATCAAGGAAGACTTGCTTCCACTCTTAACATGAGTTCTTAGGTGGCTGTATAGTCCAGTATGAGAACCACAGTCTCTGTTGCAGGTGGGACAGATAGTCGTTGAGGGAAGGGGTGGGTGGGGCTGTTTTCCCGCATGCTCTTTCCGCTGCCTGCACTTGATTTCTGCATGCTCTCGGTGACGAGACTCGTGGAGCTCAGCGCCCTCCCGGATGCATTTCCTCCATTTAGGGCGGTCTTTGGCCAGGGACTCCCAGGTGTCAGTGGGGATGTTGCACTTTATCAGGGAGGCTTTGAGGGTGTCCTTGTAACATTTCCACTGCCCACTTTTGGCCCATTTGCCATGAAAGAGTTCTGAGTAGAACGCTTGCTTTAGGAGTCTCATGTCTGGCATGCCCAGTGGAGCTGATCAAGTGTGGTCAGTGCTTCAATGCTGGGGATGTTGGCCTGATCAAGGACGCTAACATTGGTGCATCTGTCCTCCCAGGGGATTTGAAGACCAGGCCCTCAAATCTGTCACCAAGCTCATGGTCTATAGGGCTGTTGTAATATCCGCCCTCCTGTATGGCTCAGAAGCATGGACCATGTACAGCAGACACCTCAAGTCGCTGGAGAAATACCACCAACGATATCTCAGCAAGATCCTACAAATCCCCTGCTGTATTATAGGAAGGACCTGATTGCACTGGAGGGGGTGCAGAGGAGATTTACGAGAATGCTGCCTGGAATAGAGAATCTTAGCTATGAGGATAGATTGGATAGGCTGGGTTTGTTCTCCTTGGAACAGAGGAGACCTCTTTGAGGTGTATAACATTTTGAGGGACCTGGATATAGTAAATAGCAAGGGCCTATTTTCCTTCGAGGGGGCATAGTTTTAAAGTGGTTGGTGGAAAGTTTAGAGGTGATTTAAGGGGAAGCTTCTTCATGCAGAGGGTTGTGGGGGTCTGAAACTCACTGCCTGGAAGGGTGGTAAAGGCAGAAACCCTCACCACATTTAAAAGGTGCTTGGATGGGCACTTGAAGTGCCATAACCTGCGGGGTTATGGACCTAGAGCTGGTAAGTGGGATTAGATTGGATAACCTGTTGTTGGCTGGCGCAGATATGATGGTAAGTAGTTCAGAGAATCGAATACGGCCAGAATGATCTCTGGACTAATTTCGGACGCCTGGATGAATCGGAGAGGAATTTTACCAGATTTTTCCCCCCAAATTGGCCTGGGTTTTTGACTCTCTTTTTGCCTCTCCCAGGAGATCGCATCGCTCCAATTGGGGTGGAGTGTAAAATGTTGCGATGCATGGGATATCGCAGTTGTATGGGACGGACTGGTTGGACCGGATGCTCCTTCCCTTTCTGCCATTGTTCATTGTTCATAGGTTTATATTTAACCTTCAGGGCTGCTGACCGAGGGCTGTGTGGCTCTTTGTCGGCCGGCGTGGCCACGATGGGCCAAAATGGCCTCCTTCTGCGCTATAGATTTTTATGTTTCTATTTGGACAGGCTACTCTTCAGATAAAATTGACAGAAGATTCTTATGGAATGGTCATTGAATGTCTAGAACATCATTGTGGCTGACACATCACAAGCCATCCTACTGTACTGAAAGGAGATGACTGTTGCATAGCTCATGAGAAGACTCAGTGGCCTGGAGTAACAGGGAAGCTTCATGGGGATATGAGAATGTGTGCTCATGTATTCAAGGTCTTGTGCATGTTATGATTGCACAGAAGCAATGTTTCAGTTAAAGCTTTGCACCTGCAACAGGTGGAACCACTAATGGGATATAGCACACGTTCATGCAAGTGTCAGGAGTATAACGGAAAGGTACTCACATTTTATGGTAAGTTGTCCTTACCTTGTGCCTTGTGACAAATTTCTGGTGTCAATTGTCCACCTAGTGAGGACTCAAACTTGCTCTTGTCAGTTGTCAAATCACCAACTTGTGACAATACTCCTTGGGGACGTGGATAATGCCCCCAAGAGCCTTTTACTTGTCTTTCTGACAGAACAGTGTGTTGGTTATGACAAGGCCCCGTACTAAGCATTTCATCAGGAGGAGGGTACCGTTGGAGTTGGTTTTCTCTACCCCCTCTGCCAATCCCCAGAGGTCTGTGTCCTTTCCAACTCTGGTGTTAAAGTCGCCCAGGAGGATCAGCTTGTTGCCCGTTGGTACTCGGACAATGGTAGCTGGTGTGCAACAGCCACCCCATGTTAAAAGAATTCAGACACAGGCAACTTCCACCCTTCAAGGCTGGGGGCTGGAGTAGAACTCCTCTTTGGTCTCGTCTGTAACTTCCAGTGTTGGGGCATACACGCTGAAGACCGTAACGCATTGGTTCCGGGCTAGGGTGGGCCAAAGAGTCATGAGGCGTTCCTTTATCCCGCAAGGGGAGTCTCTGAGACAGCCAACTAGTTCATTTTTTATGGCTAAGCCTAACCCATGGAGGTGGCGATCTACTGCTGGTTTACCTTTCCAGAAGAAGGTGTAACCAACTCCTTGTTTCTTGAGCTGGCCTTCCCCTGCCCACCGGGTCTCGCTTAGGGCAGCGATATCAATGTAGAAACGTCTGAGCTCCCGGGCAACGATAGCAATATGGCATTCCGGTCTGTCGCTGTTGGGGTTGTCCATGAAGGTTCTAATGTTCCAGGTCCCGAACTTCATTTTGAAGGGTGGAAGATGCCTGTGCATGAATTCTTTTAACATGGGGTGGCCGTTGCACACCAGCTACCACACGGGCTTGGCAGAGCAAGGTCTTGGTCCAGTGGCAAGGGGGTCCAAGATGACTGGAGACCAGGCTTCGCTGCATGGGCCTAGTACATACACACACACACATACTCCTACTGTCCTCCTTTCTCCTTCCCGCAGGCTCTCTCTCCCTGGGTTTCAGAGGATGCCATGTAGACCTCTCGAGCAAGGGACCACAAGGACGTGCGTATACCCACGCCATGATGGGAGCTGACAACTGGTGGATGGACCACTGCCTAATCCGTTCTGTCATCACCATCAATGTAGCCCCAAAACAGCGACAGCAACAGAAACAATGCCGCAGAAAAATCAACGCTTGAACACACCAAGACCCTGCTAAGAAAGCCCTATTCAGCCAGCACCTCACTGCCAACCTGGCGACTCCCAGCGACCCAGAGATGCAGAGTGTTGACAGCGACTGGTCTGCCCTCAAGACCTCCATAATTAGCACTTGTGAAGAGACGCTCAATCACTCGACCAGGAAACACCAAGTCTGGTTCGATGAGAACGACCAGGAGATCCAGGAGCTAATATGCCACAAGCGGAAGGCATTCTTGAACTGTAAATAGCAACACAACTTGAGAGCAAGAAAGCAGCTCTACAGATGTCTGAAGGCCAAGGTCCAACAAAAAACAGTTGGTGGGTTGACAAAGCGCAGGAGATCCAGCAACTAGCTGACAACCATGACATGCGTGGATTCTTCAGCGACCTCAAGAACACCTACAGCCCAAGCACCCAAGGCACTACCCCACTGCTGGCCAAGAATGGAGAGGTACTCAGCAAGGACAGAGAGACAGTCAGTGCCCGCTGGAAGGAGCACTTTGAAGATCTCCTCATCCGAGACTCTGTCTTCGTCATGAGTGTCCTCGACTCCATCCCACTACCCGCCATCATCTCAGCACAACCCCAACCTGGCATGAGGTAGAAGAGGCCATCTGACAACTGAAGAACAACATGCCCTCAGGAGCAGATGGAATCCTCACTGATCATTTGGAAGGAGGAGAGAATGCCAGGGGATCTCAGAGACGCGGTAATCATGACCATCTTGAACAAAAGGTGACAAGTCCTATTGCGGGAACTACAGGGGAGTTTCCCAGCTGTCTGCCACAGGGAAAGTCATTGCAAAAATCCTCCTCAATCTCCTTCTCCCAGTGGCTGAAGAGCTCCTCCCAGAGTCGCCATGCGGATTCCGCCCACTAAGGGGCACAATGGACATGATCTTCACCATGCGGAAAATCCAAGAGAAATGCAGAGAGCAGCACCAACCCCGAACATGGTCTTCTTTGACCTCACAAAGGCCTTCGATCTGTCAACCGTGGGGGATTATGGAGTGTCCTCCTCAAATTCAGCTGCCCTCAAAAGTTTGTCACCATCCTTCGCCTGCTTCACGACGACATGCAAGCCGTGATCCTGACCAACGGATTGACCACAAACCCAATTCACATTCGGACCAGAGTCAAGCAAGGTTGAGTCATTGCATGAATGCTCTTCTCGATCTTCCTTGCTGCAATGCTCCATCTCACCCTCAGTAAGGTCCCCACTGGAATGGAGCTAATTTACAGAACAAACGGGAAACTGTTCAACCTCGGCCACCTCAAGGTCAGATCCAAGGTCGTCCCATCCTTTGTGATTGAATTACAGTACACAGATGACGCTTGCGTCTGCGCACACTCGGAGGCTGAACTCCAAGCCATTGTCAACACCTTCACCGAAGCGTACGAGAGCATGGGCTTTACACTAAACATCGGTAAGACAAAGGTCCTCCATGCAGCACTGCTTCCCGATGATCAAAATCCACGATGAGACCTTGGACAATGTGGAGCATTTCCCATACCTCAGGAGCCTACTGTCAACTCACCTGGAATATTGTGTTCAGTTTTGGTCTCCTAATCTGAGGAAGGACATTTTTGCTATTGAGGGAATGCAGCGAAGGTTCATCAGACTGATTCCCAGGATGGCAGGACTGACATATGAGGAAAGAGTGGATCGACTAGGCTTGTATTCATTGGAGTTTAGAAGGATGAGAGGGGATCTCATAGAAACATATAAAATTCTGACGGGATTGGCCAGTTTAGATGCAAGAAGAATGTTCCCAATGTTGGGGAAGTCCAGAACCAGGTGTCACAGACTGAGGATAAGGGTAAGCCATTTAGGACCGATATGAGGAGAAACTTCTTCACTCAGAGAATTGTGAACCTGTGGAATTCTCTACCACAGAAAGTTGTTGAGGCCAGTTTGTTAGATATATTCAAAAGGGAGTTAGATATGGCCCTTACGGCTGAAGGGATCAAGGGGTATGGAGAGAAAGCAGAAAGCATACTGAAGTTGCATGATCAGCCATGATTATATTGAATGGTGGTGCAGGCTCGAAGGGCCGAATGGCCTACACCTGCACCTAATTTCTATGTTTCTATGTAACGAGGGCAGACGTCGATGATGAAGTCCAACACCATCTTCAGTGTGCCAGCGCAGCCTTCGATTGCCTGAGGAAGAGAGTGTTTAAAGACCAGGACCTCAAACCTGGCACCAAGCTCATGGTCTACAGAGCAGTAGTGATACCCACCCTCCTATATGCTTCAGAGACATGGACTATGTACAGCAGGCACCTCAAAGTACTGGAGAAGTACTACCAATGCTGCCTCAGCAAGATCCTACAACTCCATTGGCAGGATAGGCGCACAACGTCAGCACTCTCGCTCAGGCCAACATACCCAGCATCAAAGCACTGACCATGCTCAATCAGCTCTGCTGGGTGGGCTACATTATCTGCATGCCTGATAGAAGACTCCCAGAACAAATGCTCTACTTGGACTCCAGCAAGCGAACTCCAGGTGGGGAGAGGAAACACTTCAAAGGATTCCCTCAAAGCCCCCTTGAAAAAGTGCAACATCCCCACCGACACCTGGGAATCCCTGGCCCAAGATCGCTCAAAGTGGAGGAGAAGCATCCGGGAAGGCGCCGAACACCTGGAGTCTCTACGGCGGGAGCAAGCTGAAGCCAAGCGTATACAGTGGAAGGAGCGCATGGCAACCCAAGCACCCCACCCACCCGTTCCTTCAACCACCATCTGGCCCACCTGTGACAGAGACTGTAGGTCCCACATCGGATTCATCAGTCACCTGAGAACTCATTTTTAGTGTGGAAGCAAGTCATCCTAGACTCCAAGGGACTGCCTGGGAAAAAAGAAGGATAACCCCAGAATATGGACATGACTTGGCTGATAATGGGAAGACTGAATCAACCCTCTATGCCTGTTGTGTATGCAATAACTGTTAGACTCAGTACTGTTTAATTCCAAGAGGTAAGACCTTGGCTCTGCTTTATTAAGGCCCAAAGTGCCTAATATACAAAATGGCCCAATGGCCTCCCACAGTGACAATACCCCCCTCTGAGATATCAACACAGTCTTTTACAAATTGAGACGGTCTGGTGTTTTACGCTCCTGGGTTGACCGTCTCAGTTCAATTCCAACCTTGGGTGAGTGTTCAGAGTCTGTTGTGACTGGTGGCTGGGTGGCTGACCTGGTGGGAGTGGCAATGGCCATGTCAGGGATTGAAAGTCCATTTTCATTGAACATGTCAGTGATTGAAAGTCCCGATTCACTGATGACCACTTAGTCCTCTGATGACTGGGGGTAGGCTGGTTGGTCGTCGATTGTCTCTTCCTCTGACTGTTCTGGTTCGTCTGTGTGCCACAGCTTTGTCTGATCCATATATTTCCTGCATGTTTGCCCATATTTGAGCTTGACAATAAATACTCTGTTGCCCTCCTTGGCCATGACAGTACCAGCGATCCACTTGGGACCCTGACCATAATTCAGAACATATACAAGATCATTTACAGAATAAT
Source organism: Pristiophorus japonicus (assembly GCF_044704955.1). Classification (NCBI taxonomy): domain Eukaryota; kingdom Metazoa; phylum Chordata; class Chondrichthyes; family Pristiophoridae; genus Pristiophorus; species Pristiophorus japonicus. The sequence continues at coordinate 79,876,829 of NC_091986.1, read as the reverse complement.
CGCGTGAGACAGCTGCGCGATCGTGATACCCTTGCTGACTTTGTCTTCTATATTCAACATGATTATTCAAGTCAGGGTGTACAAGAGATAGCTTGGTCTTAAGACCTCTCTTCATCATTAGTTCAGCAGGCGAGACCCCAGTAAACGTGTGTGATCTTGTCCTGTAACTCAGCAGTATGCATGACAGGCGGGTCTGCAGTGACCCTTGGGTTACTCGCTTCATACTCTGCTTTATGATTTGGACAGCACGTACAGCTTACTCGTTGGATGCAGGTTTGAACGGTGCTGACTTTACATGTTTTATACCATTGAGTTTCATGAACTCTTGAAACTCTTGACTGGTAAAGCACGATCCGCTGTCGCTAACAATGATGTCAGGCAGACCATGTGACGTGAACATGACACTGAGATTCTCAATGGTAGCTGTGGATGTGTTGGATGACATGATTATATACTCCATCCACTTCGAATATGCATCCACCACAACTAAAAACATTTTCTCCAGGAAGTCTATATGGATCCTGGACCATGGTTTGGACGGCCACGACCACAGACTCCGCGGCGATTCCGCTGGTGCTTTGCTGAGCTGCATGCAAGTGTTGCACTGATGCACACATGATTCCAGTGCAGAGTCAATTCCCGGCCACCATACATGAGACCTGGTGATAGCTTTCATCATTACAATGCCGGGATATGTGCTATGTAGCTCACGTACAAATTTCTCTCTCCCTTTCTTGGGCATAACACAATTGCCCCACAGTATATAATCTGACTGAATAGACAGTTTGTTTTTGCAACGAATGTAAGATTTGGTCTCCTCGCACATTTGCTTGGGTATGGCAGACCAATCACCTTTGAGGATGCAACTCTTAACCACCGATAAAATCGGGCCCTGGCTGGTCCAGGTCTTAACTTGTTGAGCCGTGACAGGAGTTCCTTCACTCTCAAAAACATCCATAACTAACAATAGGTCCACCAGTTGTGGCATTTCCACCTCCAGTGTAAGGAACGGCAGACGGCTCAAAGCATCGGCAAAATTCTCGGTGCTAGGTCTATGGCGAATCATAAGCGGATAATGTCAGTGCCCACCTCTGGATGCGGGATGAAGCATTGGTACTGATACCTTTGTTTTCAGAGAACAGTGAAATGAGCGGCTTGTGATCTGTCTCCAGTTCAAACCGAAGATCAAACCGGTACTGATGCATCTTTTTAACCCCATACACACAGGCTAGTGCTTCTTTCTCTACCATGCTGTAGGCTCTTTCCGTTTTAGACAAACTTTTTGAAGCATACGCGACTGGTTGAAGTTTACCCGACTCATTAGCTTGTTGGAGTACGCAACCAATTCCATATGACAAAGCATCACAGACCAATACTAAACGTTTACATGGGTCATAATGTACCAGCAGCTTGTTAGAGCAAAGCAGATTATTGGCTTTCTCAAAAGCTCTGTCTTGAGACGCACCCTACACCCAGTTGTCACCTTTTCTTAGCAGCATGTGCAGTGGTTCTAATAAGGTGCTCAATTTAGGTAGGAAGTTACCGAAGTAGTTGAGTAGACCCAGGAGCGAACTCAGCTCCATCACATTCTGCGGCTTGGGTGCATTCTTGATGGCCTTGATTTTCGCGTCCGTGGGCCTGATGCCGTCAGCAGCAATTTTCCGCTTCTGGAATTCGACTTCTGGTGCCATGAAGACGCACTTTAAGCATTTCAGTCTGAGTCCCACTTTGTCCAAATGATGTAGAACCTCTTCCAGGTTGTTCAGATGTTCCTCGGAGTCATGACCTGTGATCAGGATGTCATCGTGGAACTTGACGGTTCTGGGAACAGACTTCAGTAGGCGCTCCATGTTCCTCTGAAATATTGCTGCAGCCGAACGAATTCCAAAAGGACACGTGTAGTAAATAATCAGTCCTTTATGCGTGTTAATGCACGTAAGTCTCTTCAATGTCTTGACCAGCTTCTGTGTCAGGTAGGCTGACGTCAAGTCCAGCTTGGTGAATGACTTCCCCCCGGCTAGCGTTGCAAACAAGTCATCAGCCTGCAGTAACGGGTACTGATCCTATTTCGAAACCCTGTTGATTGTAGCCTTGTAGTCTCCACTGATTCTGACTGTGCCATCACTTTTCAGCACAGGAACAATGGGGCTGGCCCATTCATTAAATTCAACCGGTGATATGATCCATTCACGCTGAAGTCTGTCCAGTTCGATTTCGACCTTCTCCCTCATTATATACGGAACTGGCTGAGCTTTATGAGAGATGGGTCTTGAATCCGAGTCCACGTGGATCTGCACTTTGGCTCCCGTGAAGTTGCCGATGCCTGATTCAAACAGCGAGGGGAACTTGCTCAGTACTTGGGCACATGTATCTTTCTCCGACGACAACGCCTTGATGTCATTCCAATCGCATCTGTTTTTTTCAATCCAGTTCCTGCCGAACAGTGTTGGGCCATTGCCTGGGACAATCCATAGCAGTAACTCGTGAACCGCACCGCCATGCAACACTTTAATTGTGGCACTGCCAATCACTGTTATGAGTTCATTGGTGTACGTGCGCAACTTGGCATTAACTGGACTCAGCATGGGCCTCACAGGCTCAGTATTGATTGACTCGCCCCCGTGTCCAGTTCCATCGATACCGGCACCCCATTAAATTTCACGTTGATCACTATCAGTTTGCTCTTAGTTAAGAACGAGTACAGTCCATACACTTCCTCCTCTGGTATCTCCGATTGCGTATCCGGATCCGCGCTCGTCTGACCTCATCCTCCACGTGGTGTGTCACAGCATGCTTGTTCATCTGTGGACACTTGCGCTGGAGATGCCCCACTCTCAGACAGCCTTTGCAACTATATTGCTTAAATCAGCACTGCTGGTGCCGGTGATTTCCCCCACAACACCAACCTGGAGAAATCGGATGCTACCCGCTGGCAGACTTTGGCAGCCACAGGTTTCGCATACGCAGTCAGGTAGGTCCTGCCATGTGCCGCTCTGCTGAACGCCGAATCAATCATATTTACAGTACTTGCTGAGTTTCAATTTTTCATTGATATCTGCTTTAGGCTTCTATCCGTTGTCACAGAAACATAGAAACATAGAAAATAGGTGCAAGAGTAGGCCATTCGGCCCTTCGAGCCTGCATCACCATTCAATAAAATCATGGCTGATCATTCCCTCAGTACCCCTTTCCTGCTTTCTCTCCATACCCCTTGATCCCTTTAGCCGTAAGGGCCATATCTAACTCCCTCTTGAATATATCCAATGAACTGGCATCAACGACTCTCTGCTGTAGGGAATTCCACAGGTTAACAACCCTCTGAGTGAAGAAATTTCTCCTCCTCTCAGTCCTAAATGGCCTACCCCTTATCCTTAGACTGTGTCCCCTGCTTCTGGACTTCTCCAACATGGGGAACTTTCTTCCCACATCTAACCTGTCCAGTCCCGTCAGAATCTTATATGTTTCTATGAGATCCCCTCTCATCCTTCTAAACTCCAGTGTATAAAGGCCCAGTCGATCCAGTCTCTCCGCATATGTCAGTCCAGCCATCCCAGGAATCAGTCTGGTGAACCTTCGCTGCACTCCCTCAATACCAAGAATGTCCTTCCTCAGAGTAGGTGACCAAAACGGAACATAATATTCCAGGTGAGGCCTCACCAAGGCGCTGTACAGCTGCAGTAAGACCTCCCTGCTCCTATACTCAAATCCCCTAGCTATGAAGGCCAACATACTATTTGCCTTCTTCACCGCCTGCTGTACCTGCATGTCAACTTTCAATGACTGATGAACCATGACACCCAGGTCTCGTTGCACCTTCCCTTTTCCTAATCTTCCGCCATTCAGATAATATTCTGCCTTTGTGTTTTTGCCCCCAAAGTGGATAACCTCACATTTATCCACATTATACGGCATCTGCCATGCATTTGCCCACTCGCCTAACCTGTCCTAGTCACCCTGTAGCCTCTTAGCGTCCTCCTCACAGCTCACACCACCACCCAGTTTAGTGTCATATGCAAACTTGGAGATATTACACTCAATTCCTTCATCTAAATCATAAATGTATATAGTAAAGCGCTGGGATCCCAGCACTGAACCCGGTGGCACCCCACTAGCCACAGCCTGCCATTCTGAAAAGGACCCGTTTATCCCGATTCTCTGCTTCCTGTCTGCCAACCAGTGCTCTGTCCACGTCAGTACATTACCTCCAATACCATGTGCTTTGATTTTGCACACCAATCTCTTATGCGGGACCTTGTCAAAAGCCTTTTGAAAGTCCAAATACACTACATCCACTGGTTCTCCCTTGTCCACTCTACTAGTTACATCCTCAAAGAATTCCAGAAGATTTGTCGAGCATGATTTCCCTTTCATAAATCCATGCTGACTTGGACCTGTCCTGTCACTGCTTTCCAAACGCGCTACTATTTCATCCTTAATAATTGATTCCAAGATTTTCCCCACTACTGATGTCAGGCTTAACCGGTCTATAATTACCCGTTTTCTCTCCTTCCTTTTTAAAAAAGTGGTGTTACATTAGTTACCCTCCAGTCCATAGTAACTAATCCAGAGTTGATAGACTGTTGGAAAATAATCACCAATGCATCCACTATTTCTATGGCCATTTCCTAAAGTACTCTGGGATGCACAGGCCCCGGGGATTTATCGGCCTTCAATCCCATCAATTTCCGTCACACAATTTCTTGCATAATAAGGATATCCTTCAGTTCCTCCTTCTCACTAGACCCTCGATCCCCTAGTACTTCCTGAAGGTTATTTGTGTCTTCCTTCGTGAAGACAGAACCAAAGTATTTGTTCAACTGGTCGACCATTTCTTTAATTCCCCATTATAAATTCACCTGAGTCTGACTGCAAGGGATCTATGTTTGTCTTCACTAATCTTTTTCTCTTCACATATCTATAGAAGCTTTTACAGTCAGTTTTTATGTTCCCTGCAAGCTTCCTCTCATACTCTATTTTCCCTCTCGTAATGAAACGCTTTGTCCTCCTCTGCTGAATTCTAAATTTCTCCCAGTCCTCAGGTTTGCTGCTTTTTCTGGCCAATTTATATACCTCTTCCTTGGATTTAACACGATCCTTAATTTCCCTTGTTAGCCACGGTTGAGCCACCTTCCCCATTTTATTTTTACTCCAGACAGTGATGTACAATTGTTGAAGTTCATCCATGTGATCTTTAAATGTTTGCCATTGCCTATCTATCCTCAACCCTTTAAGTGTCATGTGCCAGTCTATTCTAGCCAATTCACGCCTCATAGCATTGAAGTTACCTTTCCTTAAGTTCAGGACCCTAGTCTCTGAATTAACTGTGTCACTCTCCTCCTTAATAAAGAATTCTACCATATTATGGTCACTCTTCCCCAAGGGGCCTTGCACAACAAGATTGCTAATTAGTCCTTTCTCATTACAGATCACCCAGGATAGGATGGCCAGCCCTCTCGTTGGTTCCTCAACATATTGGTCTAGAAAACCATCCATAATACATTCCAGGAAATCCTCCTCCACCGTATTGCTACCAGTTTGGTTAGCCCAATCTATATGTAGTTTAAAGTCGCCCATAATAACTGCTGTACCTTTATTGCACACATCCCTACTTTCTTATTTGATGCTGTCCCCAACCTCACTACTACTGTTTGGTGGTCTGTACACAACTCCCACTAGGCTTTTCTGCCCTTTGGTATTCCGCAGTTTCACCCATACAGATTCCGCATCATCCAAGCTAATGTCCTTCCTTACTATTGCGTTAATTTCCTCTTTAACCAGCAACGCTACCTCACCTCCTTTTCCTCTCTGTCTATCCTTCCTGAATGTTGAATACCCCTGGATGTTGAGTTCCCAGCCTTGGTCACCCTGGAGCCATGTCTCCCTGATGCCAATTATATCATATTCATTTATTGCTGCCTGTGCAGTTAATTCATCCACCTTATTACGAATACTCCTCACATTGAGGCACAGAGCCTTCAGGCTAGTCTTTTTAACACAGTTTGCCCTTTTGGAATTTTGCTGTAATGTGGCCCTTTTTGATTTTTGCCTTGGGTTTCTCTGCCCTCCGCTTTTACTTTTCTTCTTTCTATCTTTTGCTTCTGCCCCAATTCTACTTCCCTCTGTCTCCCTGCATTGGTTCCCATCCCCTGCCATATTAGTTTAACCCCTCCCCAACAGCATTAGCAAGCATTCCCCCGAGGACATTGGTTCCAGTCCTGCCCTGGTGCAGACCGTCCGGTTTGTACTGGTCCCACCTCCCCCAGAACCGGTTCCAATGTCCCAGGAAGTTGAAACCCTCCCTCCTGCACCACTCCTCAAGCCACATATTCATCTGAACTATCCTGCGATTCCAACTCTGACTAGCACGTGGCATTGGTAGCAATCCTGCGATTACTGCCTTTGAGGTCCAACTTTTTAATTTTGCTCCTAGCTTCCTAAATTCACCTTGTAGGACCTCATCTGAGCGATCGTGATGGCCCTGTTCAAGTCCAACGTCTCCACCGCCAGTAGTTTACGCAGGATCACCTCGTGGTTGATGCCGATTACAAAGAAGTCCCACAACATGTCTGCCAACACAACCCCGAACTTACTCGGTCCCGCTAGACGTCTCAGGTCGGCAACGAATTCCGCTGCATTCTGGCACTCTGAGCGAACATGCGTGTAAAATCTGTATCTCGAGATGATGATGCCTCCGTTTGGCTTACGGTGGTCCTGTACCAGTGTACACAATTCTTCATATGTCTTCTCTGTTGGACTCACACACAGGCAGGCAGGAGTAGATTCTTTATCAGACCATAAATTTTTGGACCGCAAAGCGTGAGGAACACCGCCTGGCGCCGATCTACGTCGCCACCTCCTCCATTTTGTTGGCCACGAAGAACTGGCTCAAATAGCTTACAAAGTCTGCCCAATCTTCTCCTTCCACAAATCGCTCCAACAATCCAATTGTGCTCATTTTTGCATGCAAATGTTCTTGTTGCCTCGTCACCAAATGTTGTGTATGCAATAACTGTTAGACTGAGTACTGATAAACTCCAAGAGGAGTTGATCTTGACTCTGCTTTATTAATGCCCAAAATGCCTAATATACAAAATGGCTGGCCTTTTATACTTGGACACACGTGTGTGCAGCCCAATGGCCTCCAACAGTGACGCCATCTAGTGGCTAGTGATCCCAAAAATGCATACATGACAATGCCAACTCAGTAATCCTGTAACTGAGCCAGCCAGGTTTGTTGCTGATTGAGCAGCAACACTAGTCCATTAATTGATATGGGATAGACCTGTCACTGGGGACAGGAATTTTTCCCATTAGCTTCCAGATTACACTGCAAGCTAATTTCTTAACAGGTAGAGTGGTCCCAGCTAAACAAGAAACAGGATATTTACTAATGTTCTGTGCTAGTACGCTGCACAATTTAAGATAGTTAAACAATAGTAGTACTGGAGGCTCCTTAAGCATTGGCTGTTGACAATCTGCAGCTTATCTCTCTGAACTTAGGTACAGGGGGTGCATACTAAGAGTGAATGAGTATGTCCTCCACATCAACCAAAAATAATCTACTAGAATGGACTTCTCAGTAACTTGGCATAAAGTATGATGAAATAAAACCAGAAAATGCTGGAAATACTCAGCAGATCAGGCAGCATTTGTGGAGAGGGAAACTGCAATATACTTGGGAAGAACAAATGAAAGACAGACACGATGAGTTGCTAGTCCATCTACTTGCTTTATTAGGCCAGAGCGAACTGAGCATGCTCAGACCTAACCATGTGAAAATACATTACACTGCTTTCCCCCTTGGAGACAGAACTGGGTGAACAGAATCAGAGTGGATTGCAAGCAGAGTAGAGGAATTTGGTAAGAGCAGGAATTTGGTGGAGAGGTGGAAGGCAGTTGAGACGTCTAACTGAAAAGGAAGAATGCAGCCAAGGACTCTAAGTTAATTAGCCTGAGAGTGTACCTGCGGGAGAGTGAGAGGAGCGGCCAGAGATAAAGGTAGGCCCGAGAGTCCAGAGCCCGGAGGGAGTGCGAGCGTCAGGGAGCCAGGTTAAAAAAAACTAAAGTGCCGTCAGCAGAAAGGAAGGAGCTAATTGGTGAATAGCTATTGACTGGTTTTCATTCAAATTTTGCAATTATTTCTGTTAAATTAGTTAATAGTCTATTAAATAGAGGCATGGCAGGGCACCTCAGTACCATGGAATGCACATCTTCTGCCATGTGGGAACTCCAGGATGCATCGCGTGTCCTGGACAACCACATGTGCAGGAAGTGTCGTCAGCTGGAGGAGCTCAAGCTCCAGATTTTGGAGTTTGAGTAGCGGCTAGCGTAACTGCGATGCATCTGTGAGGCTGAGAGCTATGTGAATAGCACGTATCAAGAGGTGGTCACCCTGCAGTGTATGCGTGTGCAGTCAGAGAGGGAATGGGTGGTCGTCAGACAGAAAAGGAGCACCAGGCAGGCAGTGCAAGAGTCCCCTGAGTGCATCTCACTCTCTTACCCGTATTACCGGTGAGGGCGATGTACCCCTGTGGAATACAGCCAGAGCCAAGTCCACAGCACAACGCTGGCTCGGCTGTACAGGGGTGTGGGGGGTGGTGGGGAGGAGAAAGATCGGGAAAGCAGTAATGATAGGGGATTTGATAGACAGACGTTTCTGCGGCCGCAGACGTGATTCTAGGATGATATGGTGCCTCCCTGGTGCCAGGGTCAAGGATGTCACTGAGCTGCTGCAGAACATTCTGAGGGAGGAGGGTGAACAGCCAGAGGTCGTGGTCCATATCGGTATCAACGACCTAGGTAGAACGAAGGATGAGATCCTGCAGGCAGATTTTAGGGAGTTAGGAAAGAGATTAAAAAGCAGGACCTCAAAGGTAGTACTCTCCGAATTATTCCTGTGCGATGAACTAGTGAATATAGAAACAGCAGGATAAAGCAGATAAATGCGGGGCTGGAGAGCTGGTGCATGAGGGAGGGCTTTAGATTCCTAGGACATTGGGAAAGGTTCTGGGGAGGTGGGACCTGTACAGGCCGAATGGGTTGCACTCAACAGAGCCGGAACCAATATCGTCACGGGGGCATTTGCTAGTGCTGTTGGAGAGGATTTCAACTAATTTTGCAAGGGGGTGGGCACCAGGATGCAGCATTAGAAAGGAGAAACAAGGTGCACAAAGAATTGGGAGAGACAGTTAGCACTAAAGTAAGAAATAATAGGGTTTAGGTGAGGTCAGACAAAGAGGGAACACAAGAAGGAATAAGAAAGGTTTACAGTGCATGTGTGTAAATGTATGAAGTGTGGTAAATAATTTTGGTGAGCTGCAGGCACAAATAGCCTCTTGGGAATATGGGGCTAGACTTTCCACTAGATAGCCAAGGCCCCAAAAAATGGGCCTTGTTCCAGCAATGTGGGACGTCTCAGCCTTGCTGATCGCTGGTACAAGGCCCATTTTATTTTGCAATTTTCTACTCGGCCTTAGCCCAACAATGTGGAATGGGCAATGTGATTTTTCAGCGAGCTCACAATCGCCCACCGAAAACGGAAGTCAAAGAAAAAAAAAGCTTCCCTAGCATTCTGCGCACGTGTGGGATTTTTTTTTCCGGCTGACTGTCTTTCCCGTGTTTAGGGAGGTCAGGGGTCATCCACACATGCGCAGAGGGAGGGGCCAGAGAGAGATAGCAGTGCAGAATTTTTGAGAGAAAAGCATTTACAGTGTAGGAGAGTTTATTGATATTTTTGTTTGATTTTCTTGTTGATTTTGATTGTTTAGTTTTTATCTTTCATTGTTGGTGTTATAAATAGTTCAAGGTTAAAGTTTATAGTTGCAAGTTTAAAGCTTAGTGTTTAATTGAATATGTCAGAAATGACCCATGCTGAGAGGAAAAGGGCTAATCCTTTCAGTGATGAGGCCAATGAGGCCCTAGTGAATGCAGTGGAATTGCGCTAAGACGATTTGACATGAGGTTGACACGGCAAGCTGCCACCCCGTGTATATCATACAATCTGGGCTGAGATTGCTGCGGTGGTGTCCTCAGCGTCGAACGAATATAGGGGATCGGGCCAGTGTGGTAAACGCTGGAATAGTTTGGTGGCTGCAGTGAGAGTAAGTTGCATTTTATGTTTTACTGGTTATATTTTATATTTTATATTTTAATGATGCATGCAAATTTTTATCGAGCAATGAATCTCCTGCATTGCAAGTAATTCTTTAATTTTCTAGTTAAACCATGCTAACAGTAAATTGCAAATAATAATTTTAAAAATACATTTTTTTTTAGAGCAATGAGTGACCTGCATTTAATTCAACATGGACAGTCGATTGTATTAAATAAAAGCCCTTGACCTAAATTGTTTGTCATTCGTAAATGTGCTATGTGAACCAGCAGCATGTAACATTTTAAACTATGTAAACTGTTGATACGTCAAGATACTACCGAGTCCAGTAGCTTATGCTATGCCCTGCCATGCTCTTTTGTCGTTTGCAGAAGAAGATGTCTATCAATAAAGCGGAACAAATACGGACGGGGGTGGGGGGTGGCGGCATTGTGCAGATGCAGACCCTGACCTCCATCGAAGAGCGTGCACTCGTGCTGGTTGGCCTCGAAAGCCGTGCGGTCACCACCCGTAGTCTGGCTGAACCCAGCCATGCATCTCATGAGTAATGTGTAATTTGTTGCACTGTATTCTAAACAGTACTAAAAACTTAAGTATGTCCTCTAATTAAAATGCAAAATGCTATACTTGTAATGTGCTTATGATATACTTATGATGTACTGAGGATACATCATAGTTATGATGTACTAAGGATGTACTAGGACATAATGTCAGTGTATTTGGCATATGAAGCAGCGATTGCAGCAGTTACAGCTTTCTGGGATAGTTGATATTTAACGTCTCTTGGTAATGTTCATCTTTACGATTTAATGAGATCAATAAAAATGTAATCATCTGTGTTTTTAAGGTGAACCTGGTACACTGGTACTGTTGGAATCGTGCCAGGAATGTCACCAAGCCATTCCAATGTACAAGAAGAAGAGGAAGAAGAAGATGAACCGGAGCCGGAGACACACGATGTCGAGGAACAGGAACAGGAAGTTGAGCACGATTGGGAGGATGGGGAAGTGCTGGAGCTCCAGCACGATGAGACCTTGGATGTAGGTGGAATGAACCTGCGGTCACCTCCATTGAGAGTGATGAGGCACCGGGACCAAGAGCGGTGTGCAGCTGGTGACACCAAGGCGTGACATTTTTCACACGCCGACCCAACGGAGGTCGGGTCAGCGAGGTGAGCAATCACCTACCTCGGACGGGCAGACAGAGTGCTTGATCTCCCTGTGCAGGGAGACGGTCGCGATAGGTCGCGACCTTATCCAGAGGTTCAATGGGTTCTCCACGAACTGGAGCCAGTTCTCCACGAATTTCTCCAACTGGTCTTCCATGCAAACGGAGTAGGCACGGCAGACCTTGGAGGCGATTCGGGAGCAGACCGTCGCAACCAATGCTCTTCGGCATGCGTTGCTGGCTGGACATGGCGCTGCACCCCAAGGTGTCGTGATGGCTCAGAATGCGACCCCTAGCACTCAAATAAGTACGGAGGGCAGGGCACAGTTCCTCCTGACTTGGAAGAGGAGCCTCAGACTTCGGCTTCCACTCTGTCATCTCCACCACGGCAGGAAGTCTTGTCGTCCCACGCTGCACACCAGCTTCGTACCGGTCTGCGGAGACCAAAATGGGCGGGTGGTGTAAAAACACGGGGTGGGAAAGGACCTGGAGGGAAACGTGGCCGCAGGTAGGGAGGTGGTTTGGATTTTAAAATTAATTGTTAATGTTTTTACAAGTTTGTTCATTTGTTCATGGTTGTTTGGGGTGGTGGGGAGGGGTGGATTGCGGGGGGGGGGGGGGGGTGGCGGGGAGGTGTGGGGGTGGGGGGGAGGGTGTTGATAAAAAAAAATTCTGAAATTCGTTGCGTTAAATAATTTTTTTTATTGAGTTTAACAATTGTTGTGCCTTCTGTCTTATTAAAGTTAAGCATAACATTTTAACAATGCATTAGTTGAGCATTGTATTATTGTTACAAAAGTTTACTTTAGTTAAGCATTAATGTACATGCCAGGCCACTGCCCGCAAGGCAGAAACTTAACTCTACGCAAATGCAACTTTTGCTTAACCATAACTGTAAATGTAAATGTGACTATCCGCAATGAAAGGTCATGAAAAGCGTTCGTAAATAAGCTGCTGACACAACAGCTTAGCAGCTGCGTAACTGCCACTGGGTACTGGTCTTCGGGGGGGTGGTGGTACCGGGGCTAGATCTCCAGGCTGATTGCCCTCCACTCGCTCCTCACCAGCCTCTTCTTCGGCCTCTTCCTCTTCCTCCTCGCTGGCTGGCTCTTCTATCTCCCCTCCTTCTGGAGGTAGACCTGCAGCCCCATCTGACATTACTTGTCCTCTCCTTATAGCTAGTTAATGCAGCATGCAACACACCACAATAAACTCAGCGACCTGCTCAGGGTGGCACTGTAGGCTGCCACCAGAATGGTCCAGGCATCTGAAGCACTGCTTTAGGACTCCAATTGCCTTTTTGACGATGTTGCATGTCGCTATGTGGCTTTCATTGTAACGTTTCTCTGCTTCAGTGATGGGATTATGTAGTGCGGTCATCAGCCAACTGGCAAGGCCATATCCCTTATCCCCCAGCATCCAACTGCGACCTTCTGGCTGATTGACAAACAGGTAAGGGATAGCACTCTCACGTAGGATGTACGCATCATGGATGCTTCTAGGCAATGTAGCATTTACTGTCATGATTATTTGCTTGTGGTTGACAACAAGTTGCACATTTAGGGAGTGGAACCCCTTTCTGTTACAAAACACCTCCACGTTCTTTAAGGGGGCTTTCAGGGAAATGTGCATGCAGTCTATTGCTCCCTGCACCTTGGGGAAGTGTGTTATTCTGTAGAAACCTAAAGCCCTCCCAGTCTGTGCCTCCCTGGTCATAGGGAAGCTTATAAAGTCCATCCTGCGAGCGTAAAGGGCTTCAGTCACTGTCGAATGCAGCAGTGTGTGGCGTGCTGAGAGATATGACATATGTCGCCAGCTGAAGGCTGAAAAGATCCCGAAGAGTAGAAGGCTAGGGCTGCAGTAACCTTCACATCAACGGACAGTGTGGTTCTGATGGTGCTGGAAGCTTGAAGATCCCCCTTGATGAGCTGGCAAATCTCATCGCTGACCTCCTTCTGGAAGCATAGCCTCCTTAGACACGCGTTTTCAGACAAGTTGAGGTAAGATTGCATTTCTTTGTACCTTCGTTGACTGTATGCTCGCCTCCTCTGTCTCCTCTGTCTCTGTCTATGCATTTCTCTGCCACCTCTTCGATTGATCCTTTCAGAAACCAACTTGTGAGCAGTTACGAGTAATGGCGCAGAAAGCATCACTATCAATAATGATTTTCAATTGCTATAAATGAACTTAAGAACGTGAATCTATTAAACTGCTCTATGTATTCCATAAAAATTGCCTAATCCACTGTAATACTATTAAGAATATTTTAAAATCTGAGCAGATCTATCTATGCAGGACCCATAAATCACTCACAACCATCTAATATGTCTTTTTGGCTGTCTCCCCCCTCCCTTCCTCCGATCTTCAAAATGGCGCTCATAGAGCCCATTCCCTTCTGTAAGGCCCGGGAAAAGCAACTATTTCTGAGCAATGTTCTCGGCCTTACATCAGCCCGTCCTTGTGCCGGCGATGTGCCAAAAGTTGGGATGGGCCTCGTGTGGGCGATCAGCTCGGCAATCAGTTCGTCGAAGTGAGCCGAAACTTGGGGGCCTATTTTTCTGATGATATTTCTGGCCTAGTTTCAACTTTTTCCTCAAAATGGGCAATAGAGATCCGTTTTGGGCGATATATGGGCCTTAGATGGGCGATGTGAAGTGGGAAGTCTAGCCCATGATGTTGTGGTGATAACGGAGACCTGGCTCAAAAAAGGGCAGGATTGGGTACGAAATATTCCTGGATATAAAGTGTTCAGAAAGATAGGAAAGGAAAGAAAGGAGGTTGGGTGGCAGTATTGATTAAGGAGCATATTACAGTGCTGGAGAGAGAGGATATCCTGGAGGGGTCGAGGACAGAATTTATTTGGTTAGAGTCAAAAAACAATAGAGGTACCATTACATTGCTAGGTGTATTCTATAGGCCACCAATGAGTGGGAAGGATATAGAGAAGCACATTTGCAGGGAAATTACAGAGAGGTGCAAGTATTATAGAGTAGTGATAATAGGGGACTTCAACTATCCAAATAGACTGGGATAGCAATAGTGTAAAGGGCAGAGAGGGCAAAGAATTTCTGAAGTGTGTTCAGGAGATCTTTCTTGATCAGTATGTTTCCGGCCCAAAGAGGGAGGAGGCATTGCTGGATCTGGTTCTGGGGAATGAGGTGGGCCAAGTGGAACAAGTGTCAGTAGGGGAACATTTAGGGAACAGTGATCACAGTATCATAAGATTTAGATTAGCTATGGAAAAGGACAGGGAGCAATCTAGAGTAAAACTACTTACTTGGAGGAAGGCCAATTTCAGTGGGTTGAGAATGGATCTGGCCCAGGTAATTTGGAATCAAAGATTGGCAAGCAAAACTGTAATCGAACAATGGACTGCCTTTAAAGAGGAGATGGTTCAGGAACAATCGAGCTACATTCCTACAACGGAGAAAGGTAGAGCAACCAAAGTCAGAGCTTCCTGGATGCCGAAGGGGATAGAGAGCAAGATGAAGCAGAAAAAGGGTATGTATGACAGATGTCAGGTTGACAATACAAGTGAAAACCAGGCTGAATATTGAAATTCGCTAGACCCATGGTTCTCCACGATTACCAGCAATTTTTTTGCGTCTTCTTCCGTGAAGTCAGGCACAAAGTATTTGTTTAATTTCTATGCCATTTCCTTATTCTCCATTATAATTTCTCCTGTCTCAGCCTGTAAAGGACCCACATTTACTTTCGCGAACCTTTTCCTTTTTACATACCTGTAGAGGCTTTTACAGTCTGTTTTTATGCCCTTCGCTAGTTAACTCTCAGATTCTATTTTCCCTTTCTTTTTCAATTGCTTGGTCCTCCTTTGCTGAATTCTAAAATGCTCCCAATCTTCAGGTTTACTGCTCTTTTTGGCAACATTATAAGCCTCTTCCTTTGCTCTAATACTATCTTTAACTTCTCTGGTTAGCCATGGTTGGACCACATTTCCTGTGGAGTTTTTGTGCCTTAAAGGAAAGTATGTTTGTTATAAATTATGTATTAATTCTTTAAATGAAAGCCATTGCTTGCCTACCATCATACCTTTTAATTTAGTTTCCCAATCTACCTTAGCCAACTTGCTCCTCATAGCCACGTAATTTGCTTTGTTTAGATTTAAGACCCTAGTTTCAGATTTAACATGCGTAGTACTGGACCATTCCAAGGAAAGATCTTGGACTCAATTTTCCCCAATTATCTGTGCCTTTTTTTCAAATTTCTCCAAGTTTCCCAAGTTTGTGAGCCAGCATAATTAATTCAGGTATGATTTTTTTAGGCTATGATTTTTTTACCTCATTAGGGGCATATCCTGCTACCCACGGTAATTCTGGCCATTTAATCAAGTTTGGCCAACTGCGATTTTTTTTAAGACGGTGTATCTGGCCCTCTGAAAAAACCCCTGGGCAGTTAGCAAAATTAGTGCAGGTAAGAGAATCAGCGCAGAAGATCTAGTTCCATAGCCGGGACAGCAGCGGCAGAGAGGGAGAGGAGGTGGGGGGGGGGGGGATGTGGGGAGAATTCAGTCAGGGCTAGGAGTGGCTCCAGGGGAGGGAGGCCTTTCTGTTGGGCTAGATGCGGCACCGGCTCCGGGGGAGGGAAGCCTTTCGGCCTGGACTAGAAGCAGCACCGGCTCTGGGGGAAGGGAGGCCTTTCAGCCTGGGCTAGGAGTGGCACCAGTTCCGGGGGAGGGGAGGCCTTTCGGCGGCTAGGAGCGGTGGAGGGGGAGGGGAGGCCTTTTGGCCTGGGCTAGGATCAGCACTAGGCACCGGCAGCGGAGTGGGAGGGGGGCCTTTCCAATTCATACAGTTTACAGGATAGACTTTTGGCACAAAGACTCTTTAATATTTTCATGTTGGTAAGCTGCTGCCTTAAATAGCTGCAATGTGCAAGGTGCTTGTTTGTGCAGTTTACTGTGAGCTGGCCAGAATGTTTTGTATGCTTCACTTTTCAGCCTCAGTCCGCAGTGTGTCCCTCATTACCCTGGCAACCCGATCTTTTTGGCACTCCTCTTAGGCGCCACCCACAGAGCTTAAGAACAATGTGCGCCGGGCCACATTCACAAGTTAAAACGGAAACTTTCAACTTTTTTTTGGCGTAGTCGGGCCCCCAAAAAATGGGCGTAAGTCTTCAAATACTTCAAAAAAACAGCATTGGGGAAAATTGAGCCCCTTAATTCAGACACGTTCTGTGGCTTTGTAGGATTGATGACAGCATCAACCTTTTCCTTCACTGGCTGCAAACTATTTGCATCAACTTTCAGACCAAGGTGCACAACCTCGGGCTGCACAAAAGCACATTTGCTCTTCTCCAATTTGAAATTGTGGGCATTCAACCTTTATCTAACACTTCTAGATTTTCTTCTGCGATTATCTTGATTGCATAAGCAATTTGGAATTCCTTGCAAAATCTTATACTTCATAGCCTGGAAGATTTTGGGAGAGGACTTTACACGATACGGCAGCTTGGTGTATGAGTACAGTCCCTTGTGTATGTTGATGGTGAGATAATGTTGACTCTCTTTGTCAACATTCAGCTGAGCGTAAGTGTGTGACACGTCAAGCTTGGAGAAAACCTTTGACCCAGAGAGTGCTGCATACAAATCTTGCATTGTAGGTAACAGGTACTGCTCATCGTCAACTGCTTGGTTGATAGTAACTTTGTAGTCACCGCACAACAATACAGTTTTGTCTGCTTTGGGCACTACCTGTATTTCAATCCGGGTAGCCCATTCACTTTTGTCAGTTTTTACTAGCAATTCTTTCTCTTTGAGCTTCTCTAGCTCTTCCTGCATCTGACTTTTCAACACATAGGTGACCGGCATTGCCTTACAATAGACATGCTTCACGTTGGACTTGATGCAGATATGTGCGCCATACCCAGTGATGCCCTCATAACTGACAGTGAACATGCTTTCGTACTTGTTCAGCATTGCGTCAAGTTGCTTTTTTGAAGCCTCTACACTGAAGACGTTTTTCCAGTCTAGTTTTAACTTTCTTAACCAGTCTTTGCCCATGAGGATTGGCCTGTTGTTGTAGCTGGCTGAACATTCCATTTGTCCACATGTCTCTAGGATTTCTCTGGAGTAGGTTTTTAACTCTACGGTAAATGGTATTTGATTAAACGTACTCACATATGTGTCCATACTCATGATAGAGCAGACTGCCACCGTGTCGATACACATCAATATATTGCTCGTTGATCAAAAGTTTTTTACGGTTATCTTTCTCACAACTGTTAGCATTGTTGTTAGTGGCATAGATACTGTAGATGCTAAGTCAGGTGTATTCACTTCAATATTGGGAACTCCTACCTTTTGTTGTCACTGCTTTGCATTGCCACTAGAATGGTTCTTACTTCCTGCTTTAGATCTAGCTCTGCAAGCTGTTGAAATATGGTCTTGCTTCTGGCAATTTTGCATGCTATGTCAAACATCAGGTTTGGAGTGTTCAGTAATTTGGACTGTGAGCGCTTGTCCACCAGTCCACAACAAACTTATATCGCAATGCATGATCAAAAAATGTGCCAAAGTTACAATGCAAAGACAGATCCTTAAGAGCTATTGATGGTTTCACTTTGTTTATGATTTCTGGAACCAAAGTTATAGCTCTCTGCTATTTCTAATGGGTTTTAGTCAAAATGGACCTCGAGGTTCTCGACAATGGCGTCAAACGACGCATCCTTTGCTTTCCCTGGCGCGAGTAGGTTTGTCAGTGTTCCATAGACATCTGGCCCGATCGGCGTTAGAAAAATTGCTTTCTTCCATTCACGAATTGCTTTATTCTGAGCTTGAACATTCTCATCTGCACCTTTAGTCTCAATCATGTTATTGGCTGCAAAAAACATCTCAATCGCTCCATGTAAGAATTGAATGGTCTGCAAGCTCGTTCATACCTGCTAAGGCTTACGATGAATCCCGGAGGCATAGCCATGATTGGCCCAATCCCGTCAAACAGTGACTCAGCACTCTACCTATGTACATGTGAGAATCAACGCCGCTGTTGCTGTGTATACATACACCCAAAGGCGAAGCACAGACGATTCTGCATAAGCATTAACAGCAAAACAACACACAAATTCAGTTTATGTGTCACAAATTCACCTTAAACTGGTCCACACGAATGTTGAACACATCTTTCCATGATCTCTAAAATGGCTTTTGGATGCAATCCTTGTCACCAAAATGTAATAAGAACATAAGAACATAAGAAATAGGAGCAGGAGTAGGCCATATGGCCCCTCGAGCCTGCTCCGCCATTTAATAAGATCATGGCTGATCTGATCATGGACTCAGCTCCACTTCCCTCCCGCTCCCCATAACACCTTATCCCCTTATCGTTTAAGAAACGGTCTATTTCTGTCTTAAATTTATTCAATGTCCCACCTTCCACATCTCTCAGAGGCAGCGAATTCCACAGATTAACAACCCTCTGAGAGAAGGAATTGCTTCTCATCTCTGTTTTAAATGGGCGGCTCCTTATTCTAAGATCATGCCCTCTAGTTCTAGTCTCCCCCATCAGTGGAAACATCCTCTCTGCATCCATCTTGTCAAGCCCCCTCATAATCTTATATGTTTTGATAAGAGCACCTCTCATTCTTCTGAATTCCAATGAGTAGAGGCCCAACCTACTCAACCTTTCCTCATAAGTCAACCCCCTCTTCCCCGGAATCAACCTAGTGAACCTTCTCTGAACTGCTTCCAAAGCAAGTATATCCTTTCACAAATATGGAAACCAAAACTGCACGCAGTATTCCAAGTGTGGCCTCACCAATACCTTATATAGCTGTAGCAACACTTGCCTGCTTTTATACTCCATCCCTTTTGCAATAAAGGCCAAGATGCCATTGGCCTTCCTGATCACTTGCTGTACATGCATACTATCCTTTTGTGTTCCATGCACAAATACCCCCAGGTCCCGCTGTACTGCGGCACTTTACAATCTTTTTCCATTTAAACAATAACTTGCTCTTTGATTTTTTCTGCCAAAGTGCATGACCTCACACTTTCCAACATTATACTCCATCTGCCAAATTTTTTGCCCACTCACTTAGCTTGTCTATGTCCTTTTGCAGATTTTTTGTGTCCTCCTCAAACATTGCTTTTCCTCCCATCTTTGTATCGTCAGCAAACTTGGCTACGTTACACTCAGTCCCTTCTTCCAAGTCGTTTATATAGATTGTAAATAATTGGGGTCCCAGCACTGATCCCTGCGACACCCCACTAGTTACTGGTTGCCAACCAGAGAATGAACTATTTATCCCGACTCTCTGTTTTTTGTTAGTAAGCCAATCCTCTATCCATGCTAATACATTACCCCCAACCCCGTAAACTTTTGTGCAGTAACCTTTTATGTGGCACCTTGACAAATGCCTAATATACTTGGATAGAGCAAATAAAGGACAGAGACACGATGAGTTGCTAGTCCATGTGCTTGCTTTATTAGGCCAGAGCAAACTGGACATGCTCATACCAAACAATGTGATAATACATTATAGAAACATAGTTAATGTTTCATGTCAATGACCTTTCATCATGACTAGAAGGTGTTAGAGATAAACAGATTTTAAGCAAGTACAGAGCCAGGGAAAAAGGGGTGGGGTGGTTGGGAGCAAAGTAAGAACAAAAGGGCAGGTCTATGGTAGGGTGGCGGGTGAGAGTGATTAAATGACGAATGGGATGATGGTGCAAGGCAAAAAGAGTTGATAATGGAAGAAGTATAGAAACAAAGATGCAAAGATGGATTCAGAGGAAGTGTAAATGTATACAGCAGAATAGCAGAGGGGAGGGCAGCATGGAAAATCTGGAACACAGATGCTGCCTGACATGCTGAGTGTTTCCAGCATTTTCTGTTTTTATTTCAGATTGCCAGCATCCGCAGTATTTTGCTTTTGTTCAAATAATAAAAATGGTCAGGATGAAAGTGCTGAACGTCATGAAGAAATAAGTCCTCAGGTTCTTGGACATTGGATAATGTGTGGTGCATTTTGTTATGTATTGTCCAGGTACATTAAATGTAATAGTACAATGGTGCCACAGAGGGCGCTGTGGTGGGAGACCTGAAAGTACCTGCAAGACAGAGTATAAAAGGCTGCCCACCTGAGAGGGCAATCTGGAGTTACCAAATAAAGAACTAAGGTCACAGCAGTTACTACAACACGAGACCATGTGGAGTCAGTGATTTGAGTGCTAAATACATCACATTGGCGACAAGGACATGGACGAACTTCACGCAACCATGGCTACTCTGGGCTCGTTAAAGGATTTTACGGTGGGCAATGATTGGGAGGCCTTCACGGAAAGGCTCGAGTACTACTTCACAGCAAACGACCAGACGGGGAACACGGACGCACTGAGAGAGAAGCGTAAGGTGATATTGCTTTCCAGTTATGGTGATGAGGTTTACTGTCTCATCAGGGATTTGCTGGCACCAGAGAGCGCCAGGGACAAGTCATATGAGGAGCTGATCACACTCATTGGTGACCAACTGAAACCGAAGGAGAGCATCCTCATGGCCCGGCACAAATTCTGCCACCACTGCAGACCTGAGGGCCAGGATGTCACCAAATATGCTGTGGACATCAGGAGACTCGCGGCAGTGTGTGATTTTGGCACATACCTTGACGAGGCGTTGCGGGACGGTTTTGTTATGGGGATTGGCCATGAGGGTCTGCTTCACAGGCTGCTATCCACGGAACCTACAGTTATCCTGAAGCAAGCCATCACCATCAGCAGGGCATTTATGACCTCGACTTGCAGCACCAAGCAGATGATCCACACAGTCTCGAACCCGGCAGGCACTGTCCACAGGATAGCGCCCACCATGGGCAAAACTGCAGAACATGGCTCTGCCCAGGGCAGAGAGCACGGACCTCGGGGTCTGGAACTGAGAGTCCGCCGAGGGGGGCTAATCGAGTAGCACCATGCTGGCGCTGCGGAGGAAGCCATGGGGTTCACCGGTGCAGGTTTGCGGAGTATACGTGCAATACCTGCCACACAAAAGGCCAACTTCAGCGTAAGTGCAAAAGAAACCTGACTCACCATCTGGCTGAGGAGATGGTAGAGGATCCACCATCCAGCGAGGAGCAGGCAGAAGAAGATGAGGTGCTGGGACTGTATACGTGTACCGACGATTCGGCCCCAGTGACTACGGAAGTCAAGATCAACAGAGTCCCTGTGAGTATGGAAGTAGACACTGGATTGGGTCCGTCGTTGATGAGTCAGAGAACTTTTGATAAACTGTGGGTCAACCCAGCTGCACGACCCAAGCTGGTCCCGGCAAAGCTGCGTACCTACACCAGGGAACTGATACCTGTTCTTGGCAGAGCGGATGTGCAGGTATCTCACGGGGGCGAGACGCACGGGTTACCTTTATGGGTCATTGCAGGTGATGGGCTGACGCTACTAGGTAGGAGATGGATGGGGAAGGTCCGTGGGAGCTGGGAAGACTTCATCCCTCCACAGACCACTGTCCCCCGGGTCCCCAAAGAGCAGCGCCGACCGAGCTGGAGAAGAAAGAAGCCGTTCATTGGCAGTCCAAATCCCCACACAGACGAGCAGACTCTGGAAGAACAGGCATTGATCGGGAAATCCACCGATGGCTGACAAATCGGGGGGGCCCACGCGGAGAGAAAGTCAGGCGGCGGTCGTGGCTACGGTGGAGGCCGGGACGGCGGCGACGGTGGTGGGGGCTAAGGAAACGGCAGGAGAGGAAGCTACAGCGACAGAGGAGGCTACAGCGGCAGAGGAGGCGATCGGCATAACTCGGGAGAACACAGCAGCTACTTGGGTGGGTACAAGAGCCAGAGCGGCGGGGACGGCAGCAGTTACGGCAAGTATGGAGGCCACAGAAACTATGACTGATCGAATCGTTCTTGGCCATTTTTCCTCCCTCCTGCAGTTATCAGTATGTTCTGCACAGAGCTGCACCTACAGCTATATCAGTATTTTCTACAAGATCTTGAAAATATATCCACCGTCAGCCATTATTGAATGCTGTGCGCTTCTCCGAATCAGTGGCACAAACGCCCTTATTCAGAACCGCCATTTCAATAAGAAACATCAATAGCTGTAGTTGAAGCACGGGGGAGGGTACAGGGAGAATGGAAGGTTTCGTATCATCCTGTTCAACGGCAAGCGCTAATCCTGACTCGACAAACATCTTGGAAATCAGTAACCTGGATTAAGGTAGATGCTGAAATACCATGAACAAACTTCTGAAAAAAAAATTTAACTTTGAATTAATTTTAAAATCTAATAATTTTTAATTTAATGGAGAAATAACAAAATAAAGTGATCTTACTGCCAGCGAGCTCAAGATGGTGGTGAGCCTCGGGCTGCAAAAAACAAAGGCAAGTTGTACAACTAAAATAGCGATGCCTAAGGGAAGCCTCGTGGGAATCTCAAGCTGGCGTCTTAAAAGGGAAATGCACCCGGGAGCCTTAAAAGAGCCTTACACCATTGGCGGTCCCCACAAAAAGACTTTTGTAAGGCAAGAGCGAGTCTAAATGTGTAATATGATTTGTATGATGTAGTGATTTAGGATAAGAGTTGATATTTTGATGCTGAATGGTTACTGTGTTTAAAATGTGATGGGGATGAATGATTTACGAAAAGAGTCAATACCACGAGGTACAATTAAAAGGGTTAATGGGTCCGTGACTAACATGCCTAAGGGGCCAATGCGATTTCCGATATTATGTGATTCATGCAATGGTTCAGCGGCTGCAGATGAGCCGCTGAGGCGACTACTGAGAACAGAGGCAACGCACTAGTTGCGATACCCTGTCTCAGCACAGCCCATCACCTCGGGCAAAAAGGGGCAGTACACTGCCACCGTACCTCACCCAGTGGAGCTGGGATTAAATAACTGTTCAGTGCATCTGCAACCTTTTGACATAACATCTGTACCATATATTATATGTACCCTAAAAATGTACTGACTATGTATACCTGCTTTCTGTTGGAGGTTATACTCGTGTACTTCATCACCCATGTAAGGACGGCAAATACCACATGCTTGCACCGGATCACAAGCATAATCTCTGCATGGGGGAGAAGAGGGAAGTGGATGGTCATGGACTCACACTCACAAACCAACCAGGACGAACAAGGCCAAGGTTACCAGCAATGGCTTTTGGAACTGGGGGGCGAGTGAGATGTTATGTATTGTCCAGGTACATTAAATGTAATAGTACAATGGTGCGTCACAGAGGGCGCTGTGGTGGGAGACTTGAAAGTACCTGCATGACAGAATATAAAAGGTGGCCCACCACACCTGAGTGGGCACTCTGGAGTTACCTAATAAAGAACTAAGGTCACAGCAGTTACTTCAACACGAGACCGTGTGGAGCCAGTGATTTGAGTGCTACATACATCACACATTTCAATATATATATATCACTTCAGTAAGAGTTATATCTGTGGGAGGAGAAAGGGAGTTCGATCATTTTTCAGAAAAATTTAACTTTCCTTTTAAATACTGTTGGCCAGTAATTCATCATACTTATGCATCTAACTGAAGCATGTGTTTGGAACATCAATAATACTCTGTCATTAAATTATATATCTGTCAAATATTAAGAAGAGTGGAACTCTGTGTATCTCACAAGAACCGAGTCAGAAAAGAGCACATTTTTTTGAGGGAAACTGTTTCAGTAATGAATTCCAGTTTGGATGGTAAATGTTGAAAACATCTATTAAAAGTCCATTAATGTCTAAGAAGAAAGGTAACTGTCGATGCCTAGGTCAAAGTCCATAAAACATCTCCAAAGGGGCAAGCAAAAGATTCTGTGTCGGTGTTGCTGAGTTGAATACTGACAGGTGAAAACACTGATTTTAAGCTGCCAAAAATGACAGACTTCCAGCAATTGAAGATTAGTCAATTTTGTCTGGAGAACTATCCTACTTCAGGGATTTCCGTATCTGCCTTGCATGATCCTGACCACTGGCTAGGTTCAAGAAATATAATGACCCAGAAATTGTGGTCGGAGGCTTCGGGCGGATGCCTCCGACCTGAAAATTTTCTATGAATTTACCTGGTGATCTAGGTGGTTTACGGCCCTTGGCCTCTACGCGAAGGCCTGTGTAGAGGCCCATGTATTCCAGGGAAGTAGGTGCTTCGCACGCGTCTCTGGGATCACGTGGACCGCCCCAACTAATCAAAGTAGCGGTATTCCCATTCAGACTTGTGGTGAGTTCCGTATGTACGGAATCAACTTAAGTATAAGAACATAAGAAATAGGAACAGGAGTAGACCATACGGCCCCTCGAGCCTGCTCCGCCATTCAATAAGATCATGGCTGATCTGATCATGGACTCAGCTCCACTTCACTGCCCGCTGCCCATAACCCCTTATCCCCTTATGGGCGGCCCCTTATTCTAAGATCATGCCCTCTAGTTCTAGTCTCTATCAGTGGAAACATCCTCTCTGCAACCACCTTGTCAAGCCCCCTCATAATCTTATACGTTTCAATAAGATCACCTCTCATTCTTCTGAATTCCAATGAGTAGAGGCCCAACCTACTCAACCTTTCTTCATAAGTCAACCCCCCTCATTTCCGGAATCAACCTAGTGAACCCTCTCTGAACTGCCTCCAAAGCAAGTATGAATGGAAATACCCCCCAAAACACACAAACACTAAAAAATGTTAAAAATCACACATTTAAAATTAATCAAAATGGAATTTAATTAGTTATTTAAAACAAAAATTAAATTAAAAAAAAAAAAAATTACATATTTTGGCCCCAAGTTTCCACACGCGGCGAAAAAGGCGCCCCTCAGAGCTTGGCACCTGTTTTTCGCGCCGAAAACGGCGCCTGAAAAAAAACGCAGTATTCTCAAGCTCCTTGCAGCTCGATATCTGCTTGGCGCGGCGCACAGGGGGCGGAGCCTACCACTCGCGCTGATTTTGTAAGTAGGAGGGGGCGGGTACAATTTAAATGAGTTTTTTTGGTGCCGGCAACCCTGCGCGTGCGCATTGGAGCGTTCGCGCACGCGCAGTCTGAAGTAAACATTGGCACTCGGCCATTTTTAAAAGTGCTGCAGAAAAAGTGAAAATTTGTTTATTGAACCCTTGCAAACGCTTGCATTTTAATTTTCTTGATATTTTTGTGTGTGAGGGAGTGCTTTTAGCAGCACTGCTGAATAAATCACCTGCTGAATTAATGTTGGCTCTTTAACCAGTGTTACTGCAGCAACTGTGCATTTTAATTCAGCCTTTACAACTGGTTACCGTTTCAATCTTCACCACTCATTCTGTAATTAAAGATAGACTGTGATAAACGGGACACATGCACTTGTTTGAGACTATTCAAATTCTTTGTAGCTGTTCAATTTTTAACATTTTTTAATAAAACCATATTGCCCGTCCATGATCAGCACTGAGGCTGCTTGCTGCTTCTTGCCCCTGCCGTCGGGACTGACACCACACTGCTGCCTGAAAGGCCTGCCTGAAGCACTTTCACACAGGTAGGAACATGGTTTATTTAATCTTTTCTTTGCTTATAAATTTTTATTCAGGTTGCATTTATTTGTATAATATTTGTATAAGTATAACTAAGGATTAATTGTAGAATTTAATGACTTCCCTTTCCCCCCCCCCACCTCGTTCCCGACGCCTAATTTGTAACCTGCGCCTGATTTTTTAATGTGTAGACAAGGTTTTTTCAAGCGTACAAAAATCTTCACTTGCTCCATTCTAAGTTAGTTTGGAGTACGTTTTCACTGTGGAAACTTTCAAATCAGGCGTCAGTGGCCGGACACGCCCCCTTTTGAAAAAAAAATTCTGTTCAAAAGTGAAACTGTTCTACCTGACTAGAACTGCAGAAAACTTAAATGTGGAGAATTCCGATTTCTAAGATACTCCGTTCTCCACCAGTTGCTCCTAAAAATCAGGAGCAAATCATGTGGAAACTTGGAGCCTTTAAAGGGTCTAAAAATAAACTTATCTTATTTAACAGGATTTTAAATATTTTAATTATTGAAAACATTGTCTTTTTCTGTCCTTTAAAAGTTTTACGCTGATAGTCGTAAGAATTTCAAGGGCATTTGCTGGGCAGAATTTGGGCAAATAGCCCAACTCTCCACCCGCGGAGGCCCTTTACTTCCAGATGAGTGTGATCTGTCAAGAGGATCGCAAGTTCCGGTTTTAGGCACATGCGCTTCGCGTGCGCCTAAACCCGGAAATTGCGGGGCCCCTATGGGCGCACCTCGTACGCGCCTGTAGGGACCACAAATTCAGGGCCACTATCTTTCAACATTCTCATGAGCATCATAGAGTATGCCATCAAATTTGCAGGGCTATGGGGAAAGATTTGGGAAGTGGGACTAATTGGATAGTTCTTTTAAAGAGCTAGCACAGTTCTTTTAAAGAGATGGGTTGAATGATTCTTTGCTGTCTGATTCTATGATTTGTGTTTCTACATTTACTGTTAACATTTGGAATTTTACAAATTATTGCAAAATCAAATGACTTGGTAGAAATTCCTGATAGCACATCAATTGGGAGGAACTAGGGTGATACAAGTACTGCTTGTATCATATAGCCACTTGCCATACTGAATGAATTATTTATTCCATATGCACAGCAGATTGCCAGAGGGTGTTCTCTTACATTCAGCACAGCTGACAGAAACCTGAAGAGCTCCAGCGGGGATTTAAAGGACTGCATTCCCATCTAGAAAGACAAAGGAGGGGGAAGTTGGACCACCAGATTCCTGGCTGGTTCTCACCCATGCCTACCCAGAATCTAAAATGCTGTGCTACAAGTTATGCTGGACAAAAAGAGACTAATCCCTTTGGCCCTGAAGGGCACCATTCGCAAAAAAGAATGGTCCAAACAACTTGGGAGAAGAGAATTGAAGGGATGAATGCTGTTCACAACATCAGAGGGCCTAGTTACAAATCATATAATCATAAAATGGTTACAGCACGGAAAAAGGCCATTTAGCCCATCAAGCCCATGCTGGCTCTCTGCAAGAGCACTTCAGCTAGTCCCACCACCGCCACCGCCCCCCCCCCCCACCCCCACCCCCAAACTCTCTTTTGATAGCAATGATTGGATCTGCCTCCACCACCCTTTCAGGAAGTATATTCCAGATCCTATCCACTCGCTGTGTAAAAAAGTTTTTTCTTATGTCGCCTTTGGTCTTTTGCCAGTCACCATAAACCTGTATACTCTGGTTCTCAACCCTTTTGCCAATGGGAACAGTTTCTCTCCATCTATTCTGTTCAGACCCCTCATGATTTTGATCACCTCTATCAAATCTCCTCTCGATCTTCTCTGCTCTGAGGAGAACAAACACAGCTTCTCCAATCTATCCATGTAACTGAATTCCCTCAGCCTGTGTATATCTTTTCTGCAACCTCTCAAAGGCCTTCACATCCTTCCGAAAGTGCGGTGCCCAGAATTGGACATAATACTCCAGTTGAGGCCGAACCAGTGTTTTATAAACACTTTTGTACTTTATGGGCCTGAATTTGGTGAAACCCAAGTTCCGCCCTTTTTTCGGCGATTTTTTATTGCCCGGTACCGCTGGGGCCAAGTGGCTGGGAATTTCATCCTGCTTTTCTCGGCGATAGCGGGAGCGGAGTGCAGTGGGTGGTGTGCGGCGGAGGAGGCCTATCGATCGGGAATCTTCAGCTCCCGAGTTGTGCGCATGCGCGCGCGGCTGTCAAGCTCTGCCCCCCCGAGAGGCACTGACGCGAGAGCCCAGAGACTGCCGGCCTGAGATCGCGTAGCGGGTGGGTGAGAGGGGAGAGTGAGTTCGCTGTGTGTGGGGGCGGGGGGGGGGGGGCGGGAGATCACTGTGGTGGGGTGGCGGGGAGGGAGAGAGTGAGATCGCTGTGGGGGGGGGAGAGTGAGATTGCTGTGGGGGGAGGTGGGGGAGAGAGTTCGCTGTGTGGGGGGAGGAGGTGGGGGGAGAGAGACTGGGGGAGGAGAGACTGCGGGAGGGAGATACTGGGGGGGGTGAAGAGACTGGGCGGTGAGTGAGACTAATGTGAGTGGGCCTAGTGAGTGAGAGAGACTAAAGGAGTAAATAAGGCTTAGCTAGACCATTTATATTATTGCCTAACACTAGAAAATACTACAATCCATTTAAAAATACATCAAACCATAGAGAACTATAAAGATCTGTGTATTATCAAACAAATCTGTCAGATCTCTGTCTATACCATCCACTTAAGATCCAGTAAGACCTGCTTTTTCAGGATGGTATTAAGGTCCAGTGGTAAATGGATCTGAATGATGAAACTTCCATTTTGCATGGTATTTGGGCAGTAATATATGGGCGGACAGTATTGAATACCGCCTGGCAGTAATGACTGGAATTTACCGCCGGGCGGTATCTTGGCAGTAAATATGTTTTTTGCGATGAAACTTGTATTTCTGGGTGGTAATTGGACGGTAGTGGGCGTTAGTAGGTGGTAAGTTGCTGAATTTCGGGCCCTATGCCTCTATTCATGAAATCCAGGATCCTGTAAGCTTTTTTAACCGCTTCCTCAACCTGCCCAACCACCTTCAACTATTTGTGCGCATATACCCCTAGGTCTCTCTGCTCATGCACCCACTTTAGGATTGTACCCTTTAGTTTATAATTCCTCTCATTCTTTCCACCAAAATGTATCACTTCACACTTTTCTGCGTTAAATTTCATCTGCCACGTGTCCGGCCATTCTACTAGCCTGTCTATGTCATCTTGAAGTCAATCACTATTCTCCTCGCTGTTAACTATACTTCCAAGTTTTGTGTCAACTGCAAATTTTGAAATTGTGCCCTGTATACCCAAGTCCAAGTCATTAAGATACATCAAGAAAAGCAGTGGTCCTAGAACCGATCGCTGGGGAACATCACTGTGTACCTACCTCCAGTCCGATAAACAACCATTCACCACTACTCTCTGTTTGCTGTCACTTAGCCAATTTATTATTCATGCTGCCACTGTCCCTATTATTCCATGGATTTCAACTTTGCTGACAAGCCTATTATGTGGCACTTTGTCAAACGGCTTTAGGAAATCCATGCACACCACGTCAACTGCATTGCCCTCATCAACTCTCTCTGTTCTCTCATCAAAAAACTTGATCAAGTTGGTTAAACTTGATTTGCCTTTAACAAATCCATGCTGGCTTTCCTTAATTAATCCGCACCTATCCAAGTGACTGTTAATTTTGTACCTGATCACTGTTTCTAAAAGCTTCCCCACTAGTGAGGTTAAACTGACTGGCCTTCAGCCCTCTGGCATCCTTGTATCTATGGAGGATTGGAATATTATGGCCAGTACCTCCGCGATTTACGCCTTCAATTCCCTCAGCATCCTAGGATGCATCCCATTCACTCCTGGTGATTTATCTACTTTAAGTACAGCCAGCTTTTCTAATACCTCTTTATCAATTTTTTCCTATCAAGTGTCCCCACTACCCCCTCCTTCACTATGTCTATGGCAACAACTCTTCCCTGGTGAAGACAGATGCAAAGTATTTGTTTAGTACTCGTTTTGTACTTCAGTTGTACCTTCTGCCTTCATGCATAGGTCTCCTTTTCGTTCCCTAATCGGCGCCATTCTCTTATTATTTATATGCCTATAGAAGACTTTTGTATTATTTTTTATGTTGGCTGCCATTCTATTCTCCTACACTCCCTTTGTCGCTCTTATTTTATTTTTCACTTCTCCTCTGACCTTTCTATATATAGCCTTAATCTCTGATGTATTTGCAACCTGACAGCTGTCATATACGTACTTTTTTTCTGCTTCATCATATCTGTTTCGTTATCCAGGGAGCCCTGACTTTAGTTGCCCTGCCTATCCCCCTAGTGGGAATGTACCTATACTATGCCTGAACTATTTCCTCTTTAAAGGCAGCCCATTGTTTGATTACAGTTTTGCCTGCCAATCTTTGATTCCAGTTTATCTGGGCCAGATCCGTTCTCATCCCATTGAAATTTGCCTGTCTCCAATTAAATATTTTTACTCTAGATTGCTCCCTATCCTTTTCCATAGCTAATCGAAACCTTATGATGCTATGATCACTGTTCCCTAACTGGTCACCAACTGACACTTGCCCTACTTGACCTACCTCATTCCCCAGATCCAGATCCAGCAATGCCTCCTCCCTCGTCGGACCAGAAACAAAATACTGAAGAAAGTTCTCCTGAACACACTTCAGAAAATCATCCCCTTTTTTGCCCTTAACAATATTACGATCCCAGTCACAGTGTCAGCTGTTGGTCCCACTCAAACCTCTGAGTCAGCAGGTTGTGGGTTCACATCTCAATCCAGGGACATTAGTACAAAAATCTAGGCTGACACACCAGAACAGAACTGAGGGAGCACTGCACTGTTGGAGGTGCCATGTTTTGGACGAGACGTTAAACAGAGGCCCTGTCTACACTCTCAAATGAACGTGTAAGATCCCAGGGCACTATTTCGAAGAAGAGCAGGGGAGTTATCCACAGATTCCTGGCCAATATTTATCCCTCAATCAACATAATAAAAACAGATTATCTGGACATTATCACATTGCTGTTTGTGGGAGTTTGCTCGTGCACAAATTGGCTGCTGCGTTTCCTACATTACAACAGTGACTACACACCAAAAGTACTTCATTGGCAGTAAAGCACTTTGAGACGTTCGGTGGTCTTGAAAGGCACTATATAACTCCAAGTCCTTCTTTCTTTTCAGTCTATATTAGCATAGTTGAAGTCCCCCATTATTGCTACTCTATAATACTTGCACCTCTCTGTAATTTCTCTGCAAATTTGCTCCTCCATATCTTTCCCACTATTTGGTGGTCTATAAAATACACCTAGTAGTGTAATGTAACCTCTATTATTTCTTAACTCTAGCCATATAAATTCTGTCCTTGACCCCTCCAAGCAATCCTCCCTCTCCTTCATTCTCCTTAACTAAAACTGCCACACCACCTCCTATCTTTCCTTCCCTATCTTTCCTGAACACCTTGGGGCCGGAATTGCCCCCCTCCTTAAGCTCCATTACTTCCTCTAAGTGGCGATAATGGAGCAGATAGGCCTTAACGACCGGGGCCAGATGGATGGGCCGACCCGTCCTATATTTCCTCCGGGCCGGAAGCGGCGCGAACAGATTTCCGCGGCACCCATGCTGCCGCCCATCGGACATGCGCCGACTCCCTTCGGACTGGTGGCGATCCCCTTTCTGACCACCGCACGAAATTGGGCCGTGCAAAATTGCCCCCGGGAGCGGAACAGCAACCGGTCAGTGCCACTGACAGATTTCCCATGCGGGAAGCTGCTAGTGCCTGGGCTGCGCATCGCCCTTAAAGGGGAGGGCACGCTGCTATCGTCGGCATCTTATTTTAATTCTCGGCCGACTGTCAGATAAGAACATAGGAAGTAGGAGCAGGAGTAGGCCATACGGCCCCTCGAGCCTG
This sequence comes from Pristiophorus japonicus, assembly GCF_044704955.1. NCBI lineage: Eukaryota > Metazoa > Chordata > Chondrichthyes > Pristiophoridae > Pristiophorus > Pristiophorus japonicus. The sequence continues at coordinate 79,845,140 of NC_091986.1, read as the reverse complement.
CTCCGCCATTTAATACGATCATGGCTGATCTGATCATAGACTCAGGTCCACTTCCCTGCCCGCTCCCCATAACCCCTTATTCCCTTATCGTTTAAGAAACTGTCTGTTTCTGTCTTAAATTTATTCAATGTCCCAGCTTCCACAGCTCTCTGAGGCAGCGAATTCCACAGATTTATAACCCTCTGAGAGAAGAAATTTTTCCTCATCTCAGTTTTAGATGGACGGCCCCTTATTCTAAGTTTATGCCCTCTAGTTCTAGTCTCCCCCATCAGTGGAAACATCCTCTTTGCATCCACCTTGTCAAGCCCCCTCATAATCTTATACGTTTCGATAAGATCACCTCTCATTCTTCTGAATTCCAATGAGTAAAGGCCCAACCTACTCAACCTTTCTTCAGAAGTCAATGTCCTCATCTCCAGAATCAACCTAGTGAACCTTCTCTGAACTGCCTCCAAAGCAAGTATATCCTTTCGTAAATATGGAAACCAAACCTGCATGCAGTATTCCAGGTGTGGCCTCACCAATACCCTGTATAACTGTAGCAAGACTTCCCTGCTTTTATACTCCACTCCCTTGGCAATAAAGACCATGACTCCATTGGCCTTCCTGATCACTTGCTGTGCCTGCATACTATCCTTTTGTGTTTCATGCACAAGTACCCCCAGGTCTTGCTATATTGCAGCACTTTGGAAACTTTCTCCATTTAAATAATAACTTGCTCTTTGATTTTTTCTGCCAAAGTGCACGACCTCACACTTTCCGACATTGTACTCCATCTGCCAAATTTTTGCCCACTTACTTAGCCTGTATATGTCCTTTTGCAGATTGTTTGTGTCCTCCTCATACATTGCTTTTCCTCCCATCTTTGTACCATCAGCAAACTTGGCTACGTTACACTCAGTCCCTTCTTCCAAGTCATTAATATAGACTATAAATAATTGGGGTCCCAGCACTGATCCCTGCGACACCCCACGAGTTACTGATTGCCAACCAGAGAAGGAACCTCTGTTTTCTGTTAGTTAGTTAATCCTCTATCCATGCGAATATATTACCCCCAACCCGTGAAATTTTATCTTGTGCAGTAACCTTTTATGTGGCACCTTGTCAAATGCCTTCTGCAAGTCCAAATACACCACATCCACTGGTTCCCCTTCATCCACCTTGTTCGTTACATCCTCAAAGAATTCCAGCAAATTTGTCAAACGTGACTTCCCCTTCATAAATCCATGTTGACTCTGCCTGACCGAATTTTGTTTTTCTAAATGTCCTGCTACTGCTTCTTTAATAATAGACTCCAACATTTTCCCAAACACAGATGTTAGGCTAACTGGTCTATAGTTTCCTGCTTTTTGTCTGCCTCCTTTTTTAAATAGAGGCGTCACATTTGCAGTTTTCCCAATCTGCTGGGACATCCTCAGAATCCAGGGAATTTTGGTAAATTACAACCACTGCATCCACAATCCCTGCCACTACTTCTCTTAAGACCCTAGGATGCAAGCCATCAGGTCCAGGGAATTTATCTGACTTTAGGCCCATTATCTTACTGAGTACCACCTCCTTAGTGATTGTGATTGTGTTAAGTTCCTCGCCACCTATAGCCCCTTGACTATCCACTGTTGGAATATTGTTAGTGTCCTCTACCGTAAAGACTGATACAAAATATTTGTTCAGCGTTTCTGCCATCTCCATGTTCCCCATTACTAATTCTCCAGTCTTGTCCTCTAAGGGATCAACATTTACTTTAGCCACTCTTTTTGTTTTTATATACCTATAGAAACTCTTGCTTTCTGTTTTTATATTTCGTGCTAGTTTACTTTCATAGTCTATCTTCCCTTTCTTAATAATTTTTTTAGTCGTTCTTTGCTGGCTTTTAAAGCTTCCCAATCTTCTGTTGTAAGAGAAGAGTAAAATTCATGGGGAACCACCCCCCCTCCCGCCCCCCCCCCGACTCCAACCCCCCCCCCCCCCTGCCCCCAGTGTTTGGACTCATTGGAAAGGAAATTTAATTTGGAACTATCTACCAGAAAGTTTGAAGTCCTAAAATGCTCATGGAAGAAACTACGAACTTTAATCGAATTTGGGATTCGACAAGACAAATTAAGTCTGTGGGCAGGTCTAGAGAACTAAAGAAGCCAGTTTGATTATTAAAACTGTCTAGGGCATTGAGACTGAAGTAAATTGTCTGGAAAATGGATACTCGAAAATCCTTCTCCACAAGAGACAGTAACATTGCAACAATCAACTCAGAGATGGCCAGCCATCAACCTGAACCTGGAAAGCCATTTGCAGCCTATGCATAAAAACAAAAGGCCCACTCCAGCCTGCATGCAAAAACCAAGCACAAAGAACATTGCGATTACCAAGCTAATATTTACATTAAGAAACAGATTTAGAAGATCAATACACCTGAGACATATTAACTTTTAACCAGCCCGTCAAAATATTACAAAGAAATGTCAAGCCCGCCAAAATTAAACCAAACATTTTGGTCTGATTTGGCACGAAGATTAGGACAGCTCATACAGTATAACTGGCCCCTGTTTTAACAAAGGGTATGCCATACTACGCCTATGCCATCAAGAAGGGAGAGAAACCAATGCGACAGTTGTAAACTAACTTCTCCAGTCTCGACGTCCTGAAATCGAAAAGGAAGGAAGAACATCACCATCATGGCAGCAACCGACCACAGCCAACGTGGTACCACTAAAACCACCGCAATCGACTAACCTCGAAACAAAACCTCACAAGGAAGAAACCGAAGAATCGAAAGTTTCCACTTTACAATCTAGGCCTGACTACCAACAGGTGAAAACGTTACCTAAAAGGACTTTGAAAACTATTTCGAATGAAAAAAAACGATTACCCCACAAATCCAAAACGCGTCCTACCGCATCAGCAGACTCAACCCAACTGAAGATTGCACAGTAAGAAGTCCTCTCCGACATTCGGGGTACGGCAAGCAGAACCTACAGAATCCAACGAACCCCGAAATCGTGAACTACTGCTAACTGACCAGAAAGGATTGGTAAGCATAGTCCCTGTCTGCCCTGGAGTCTAACCTAGCCAGTATTAGGTATTTGGGAGGTGGAAGGTGTAATTTTCACTGCAACCCCTTTGAATGTGTGATGTACTGTTCTTTATTAGGTAATTAAAAGTGTGACATTGTATTTTCTTATCCTTAATAAAATCAAAGTTCTTCTGCACTAAACCAGTGTCCTTTGTACTGTATCACACCTCCCAAATAAATCCAGAGTCGAGAACCCAAGGGAGTGGAAGTGATTTGAACCGCTCAAGTAGGTCAGAGGTGAACCTGACCCCCGGGACCAGCCCTTACATGTCCTCCCACTAGTTTCGGTCACTTTGTATGCCCTTGTTTTTAATTGGATACCGTCCTTTATTTCTTTAGTTAGCCACGGATGGCTATCTTTTCTCTTATACCCTTTCCTCCTCACTGGAATATATTTTTCTTGAGAGTTGTAAAATATCTCCTTAAACCACTGTTCATCAACCGTCCTACACTTTAATCTATTTTCCCAGTCCACTTCAGCCAACTCTGCCCTCATACCTTCATAAATCTACCCGACAATGGTGCCCATGGGTTCGGTTGGGCCATCAACAGGCAGCCTGGCACCCCCTCTTGGGTACTGGGCCACTGGCCCAGCCGAAACCCACCCTGATGGCCCAGTGGGCCTAATTAAACCCCATGTAAAGTTTGCAGCGGCTCTCCCCTTTAACTGAAGGGGCGGGAATTCGTGACCCGTCAGCACAACGCAGCACGTCCACATCGCACTGACGTCATCAGCACGGGGCTGATGACCTGGAGTGAAGGCCGCCCTCCTGCCATGGCACTTCTGGCCCTGAACACTGCCTTGACTGGAAATAAACACCAAAGAGATGAATATTGGTCCAATCACTGCCCTATAATACCCAATCCTGTCCTTTTTTGAACCAGGTCTCAGTTATTTCCACAACATCATATTCCCATGTGGCTATTTGTACCTGCAGCTCACTTACCTTGTTTACTATGCTTCGTGCATTTACATACATACACTGCAAACTCATCTTAGACCATCCTGTATTCTCCCTTATTTTGACCCCACCTAATACCTTACTATTTCTTACTTTAGTGCTCTCTGACTCTCCCAATCATTGAGCACTTTATTTCCTCTTTCTAATGTTACAGCCTGGTGCCCATCCGCCTGCCAAATTTGTTTAAACCCTCCCCAACAGTACTAGCAAACCTCCCTGTGAGCATATTGGTTCCAGCAATGCTGAGGTGCAACCCGTCCGGCCTGTACAGGTCGCAATGCCTCAGGAATCTAAAGCCATTTCACCTGCACCATTTCTCCACCCACGCATTCATCGGCACTATCTTCCTATCTTCCTAGCACGTGGCACCGGGAGTAATCCGGAGATCACTATCTGCTTGCAGGACATCATCGTACTTTCTACCTATATCATTAGTACCGATATGGACCACGACCTCTGGCTGTTCACCCTGCTCCTTCAGAATGTCCTGCAGCCTTTCAGTGACATCCTTGAATGTGGCACCAGGGAGGCAACATACCATCCTGGAGTCACATCTGTCTGCTCCCCTAACTATCGAATCCCTTACCACTATTGCTCTTCCACTCTTCTTCCTCCTCCCCCACCCCCCCATGCTCCCCACCCCCTGCCCGTGCAGCTGAGCCACCTGTGGTGCCATGGACTTGGCTCTGGCTGCACCCCCCAGAGGAACCATCGCCCCCACCAGTACTCAGAACAGAATACTGGTTGGAGAGCGAGATGCACTACCTGCCTGGTCCTCCTCCTTCTGTCTGGCAGTCACCCATTCCCTCTCTGTCTGCACACTCTTAAGCTGTGGGGTGACCACCTCTAAAAACATGCTATCCACGAGGTTCTCAGCCTCGCGGATGCACTGCAGTGACTCCAACTACCACTCAAGCTATATTACCCTAACTCTTTTATAGAAAGTTTTATGTATACTTCGGGTTGGCTCAGGCTTTGAGTTTTGTTGTGGCCTTTTAGATATCTCGATGCCCACGGATAGTTTCATAGCACATGGCCTCTTCCCAGGATCAAGGCAGCATTGAAGGATGTGATCTAGAAGAAGCAGCGAGGCAGAGTGATGGCTTCCTCTGCATAGTCATTTTTTAATAATCCCCTTGATTGGGACGACACCTTTGGGGCGATTGTTTGCCAACAATAGACTTCTTCATAGAGTTCTATACAGCTCAGGAATTGATCGACATTCTCTGCATCCACAGTCTTTAATGTGGCTCAGTTATGCAGGTTTCCAAAGTGATCATTCTTCATTTGTTTGCACCATATGGTGTGAATCGGTAGTTCTTTATTATTTTAGCCTGTCCGAAACCAAGTTATTTAGGTTTCCATGGTGATCAGTTTTTTCATTTGTTTCAGCCATGACGTATGAATTAACAGTCTTTTATTCCAGCCTGTGTACTACTTTTTAGTGATTTGTGTACCTGCATAACAAAATCCCTTTGCATCTCCACAATTCCTATTTTCTCATTAAGAAAATAATCCAATTTTTCCTTCTTGGATTCAAAGTAGATGACCTAACACTTTGCCATATTGAACTCCAGCTGCCACAATTTTGCCCATGCACTTAATCTGTCTATGTCCCTCTGTTCCCATCTACACAATTTACTGTGCCTTCTAATGTAGTGTCATCTGCAAACTTGGATATACAACTCTATTCTTTCATCCAAATCATTGATAGGTATGGTGAAAATATAGGGCCCCAGTACAGATCTTTGGGTGGGAAACACCACTTGGCACATCCTGCCAATCAGAGTATATTCCTTTTATCCCTACCTCCCAATTACAAACCCATGTCACAAGGTTACCTCCAATTCCATGTGTTTTTATTTTTGCTAATAATCTCTTAGAATGTTATCAAGTCCTTCTGGAAGTCCGAATAGGCATCATCCATAGATGCTCCCCTATCCACCATGTTGATGACTTCCTCAAAATAGTTCAACTAGATTAGTCAAACATGATCTGCCCTTCACAAGGGCAGCAGACGCATGGGAACATCACTACCTGCAAGATCCCCTCCAAGTCATACACCATCTTGACTTGGAAATATATCGCCATTACTTCATCATCGCTGGGTCAAAATCCTGAAACTCCTATCTAACAACACTGTGTAGTATCTTCACCTCACAGACTGCAGCAGTTCAAGAAGGCGATTCACCATGACCTCAAGGGCAATTAGGGATGGGCAATAAATACTGGCTTTGCCAACGACGCCCACATCCCATGAATGAACAAATAAAAAATCCATGCTGACTCTCTTTGATTAATTCATATTTGTCCAAATGTTTATTCAATCTGTCCCTAATGATAGATTCTTGTAATTTCTCCACAACTGATGTTAAATTCACAGGTTTGTAGCTACCTGGCTTCTCTATCCATCCATTTTATATAATGGAGTGACATTTGCAATTCAAAAGGCGCAATTCCAAAATCTAGAGAAATTTGGAAAATTATAACTAACGTATCTGCAATTTCCCACCTGTTTCCTTTAATACCCTCGGGTGAAAACCATCAGGTCCTGGAGATTTGTTTATCTTAAGTCTCATAGTTTTCCATTACCTTTCCATTACCGTTTCCTACATTACAACAGTGACTAAACTTCAAAAAGTACTTCATTGGCTGTAAAGCACATTGAGAGGTCAGGTGGTTGTGAAAGGCGCTATATAAATGCATGTCTTTTTTTGTCTTTTTTACTTATGTTAAATCCAATAAGTTCTTCCCCTTGACTTATTTTTATGTTCCACATATTCGAGGGACATAGGTGTTTCGCAGGCGTCCCTGCGATCATGTGGGCCGGCCCAACTAATCAAAGTAGAGGTATTCCTATTCATACTTGTGGTGAGTTCCGTATGTATGGAATCACCATAAGTATGAATGGGAATACCCCGCAAAACACACAAACACTTAAAATAAATTTTAAAAACATCAAATATTTAAAATGAATCAAAATAGAATTTAATTAATTATTTAAAACAAAAATTTAATTTTTTGAAAAATAAATGTATATATTTTAAAGGGTCTAAAAATAAACTTACCTTATTGAACAGGATTTTAAATGTTTAAATTATTGACAAACATTTATTTTTCTATCCCTTAAAAGTCTCATGCCTGCTTTTATCAGTCGTAAGAATTTTACGGGCATTCGCTAATCGGAGGCCCTTTACTTTCGGATGTGTGTAATTGTCAAGAGGATTCTTGACAGATCGCACGTTCTAGGTTTAAGCGCATGCGTGTCGCATGCCTAAACTTGTGGGGCTCCTACGCATGCGCATCTCGTATGCGCCCGTGGGGGCCATGAATTCAGGGCCATTATCACCAACCTGTCTTTAATTGGACAACATTCCCCCTTAACCATCTCTTTCTCATAGTAAATGTTTTTATAAATATATTGTTAGCTTTGATACCTATTTGATATCCATTGCAAGTTTTTTTATACTTCTTTTTTGCCCCACATTACTTTCCTTCTATTTCTTTGTTTTTTTTAATAACTTTCCCAGTCTGCTGGATTTCTGTTTTTCCTTGCATTTGTGTAAGTGTTTTCTTGTAGCTTGATACTATCTCTTACCTCATTTGTTTACCACGGTTGCTTAACTGCATAAATGGACCTTTTGCCTTTTCGGGGTATGTACTGGCTTTTTCATTGTACCAAATATTTATTTGATCACTTCCCACTGTTTATCTGCAGTTTTACCCATTAACAACTCAGCCCAGTTTACTGCAATCAATTTATTTCTCATCCCATTGAAGTTTGCTTTACTTAAATTAAAAGCTTAGTTTGTGACTTCCGCTTCTCCATCTCAAATCTAATATTAAATTCATTAATATTATGGTCACTATTTGCAAGATGTTCCCGCCAGTTAACTAATTCTGGTACATTATCCATTGCATACTCCGTTCCCTAACCACCAGCTCCGACCGTCTCCCTGGCCTCTATCTGAGGGTGAACCTGACTATTCGTAACCAACCCTGAGCTCAGCTTCCAATCCCATATCCTTTCCATCATTACTTCCCCTCTGTAACATCACCCTTCTCCACCCCGTCTCAGCTCATCTGTTGCTAAAACCCTCATCCATGCCATTGTAACCTCTAGACTCGACTACTCCAATTCTCTCCTGGCCAGCATCTGACTTTGCACCCTCTGAAAACTTGAGCTCATCCTAAACTCTGCTGCTCGTGTCCTAACTTGCACCAAGCTCTGTTCACACTTGCACCAAGCCCTGTGCTCACTGACCTACATTGGCTCCAGTCCAGCAGCACATCGATTTTAAAATTCTCATCCTTGTTTTCAAATCTGTCCATAACCCCTCCCTATCTCTGTGACTTCCTCCGGCCTTACAACCCTCCAAGATCTCTGCATTCCTCCAATACTGGCCTCTTGCGCATTCTCAATTTTCTTCACTCCCCAGCCTTCAGCTGCCTAGGCACTAAGTTATGGAATTCCCTTCCAAACCTCTCCGCCTCTACCTCTTTCGCCTCCTTTAAGATGCTCCTTAAAACCTACCTCTTTGACCAAGCTCTTGGTCACCTGTTCTAATATCTTCCCATGTTGCTCAATGTCAAATTTTGTTTGATAATCGTTCCTGTGAAGTGCCTTGGGCTGTTTTACTATGTTGGTATTCGGACCACTGCTCTTTTTCATATATATTAATAATCTAGATGTGGGTATACAAGGTATAATTTCAAAGTGTGCAGCTAACACGAAACTTGGAAATGTAGTAAACGATGAGTAATATACTTCAGGGGGACATAGACAGACTTAGAGCTGGGGTTGTTCGCCTGAGAGCAGAGAAGGTTAACAGGAGATTTAATAGAGGTATTCAAAATCATGAACAGTTTCGATAGAGTAAATAAGGATAAGCTGTTTCCAGTGGCAGAAGGATCGGTAACCAGAGGACACAGATTTAAAGTGATTGGCAAAAGAACCAGAGGCTACATGAGGAAAAAAAATATGCAGCGAGTTATTGTGATTTAGAATGCACTGCCTGAAGGGGTGGTGGAAACAGATTTTATAATAACTTTCAAAAGGGAATTGGATAAATATTTGAAGGGAAATAAATAGGGAAAGAGCAGGGGACTGGGTCTAATTGGATAGTTGTACCAAAGAGCTGGCACAGTCACGATTGTCTGAATGAACTCCTTCAGTACTGTATGATTCTAGATAAATGCAAGTTGTTGTTATTACACATCCCTAAATCTAGTATGGCCTTATCCCTGGTCAGTTCTAACACATATTGTTCCAGGAATACAGTCTAGAAATTCATTGCCTTTATTACATGAGCTATTGACACATTTGGACTTTAAGAAATCCAGTTGCCTTGCTATCCAGTGGGAAAGGAGATAAATGTTTTGGTCCTGTTGAACAATTCATCTATCACCTTTTTGATATATCTGTGGGTAATAAATTATTAAATACTGCTGATATCCCCTGTGGGAACCTGGAAGAAGCTGGAGCTTGCAAGTTAAGAGTTGTGACCACTTTGACAGGCCCTGTTACTAACATTCTTACTGTGAACATGGCTGTAGATCTCAAAAAAGCAGATAACACAAATATGTAACCGTCTCCCTTTCTGAAGCAGAGCTGGAAGAGGGAAGTATTCTACATTAGGACGCGTTTATTTGCAACAGTAAAAGTTTCTGATTGGGTCCCCTTGATCACATGACCGGATTACTAATTGGTCCCCTTGGAGGATAAGACACACCCAGCAGTTTCTCTGGAATGTGTCATTAGAACTGCCCTGCCAACGTAATCTGACTTTGTAAAATGTAACTTAAGCCATTCTGACTGCCGACTCCAGAACTCACTCTCGCAGGTTAAGACCTCCCCCACCCCAGCCAAGTTTCTGCCCCATCCCATAGTCCAAGTTCTATCCCCATCCCAGCCCAAGTTCCTGACACCCCCCAGCCCAGGTTCCTGACGCCCCACCCCCTCAGCCCAAATTCCTGACCCCACCAGTCCAAGTTCCTGACCCCACCAGTCCAAGTTCCTGACATCCCCTCCGTCCAAGGTCCTGAACCCGCCCCCAGCCCAAATTGCTGACCACCCCACCCCTCTCCACCCCCACAGCCCAAGTTCTTGCCCTATCCCAGCCCAAGTTCCTGACCTCCCCAGCCCAAGTTCCTGCCCCATCCCAGCCCAAGTTCCTGACCTTACTCCCCCCCCTCCCCACTGCGCCATAGATGGGGCATTGTGTGTGGGTCACGGATTGTTAACATGTTTATTGGGTATGAAGTGAATAATGACAGTGTCGTGACTTCCGAATTTCATCCACTTCAATGAGGTCACTTGTCACACATGGACCGAGTTTTCCGAGAAATCAACCAGGTGTAAGGGGAGGAGAGGGAGAACTTGGTGTGGGTGTAAAGTGGGTGGTGTTGGAAGAACATGATCCGTCTTCCCTGAGTTCCATCTCTCTCCCCTCCGATCCCCTCTCCCCATCCCCTCTCTCTCCCCTAGTCTCTCTCTGCCCCACGCTCTCTGTGCTCCACTCTCTCTCTCTCTGCCCCACTCCCTCACTGCCCCACTCTCTCTCCCCCAGTCTCTCTGCTCCACTCTCTTTCTCTCCCCACCACCCCCCCCCCCCCCCCCGCCCCCAAGTCTCTCTCTCCCCGGTCTCTCTCTCTCCCCGGTCTCTCTCTCTCCCCAGTCTCTCTCTCTGCAGTGTAAGATGATTTCTTCCCGGATTAATTTGTAGCAGGCAAGAACAATTAATTAACACTACCGGCCACTTCTCAGAGTTCGACACTGGAAAATAATGACAAGACACCAATAAGTATAGTTCCCACTGTGCGTGGCAGTCTTTACTGAATACCTATCAACCTGTTATCAACATTACATCTATCAGTCTGTCCCTTGAGCAGCTAAGCTATGTTATAGTTACCAGTTCCTGAGTTCCCTGCATGCTCACGATCGCCCCAGTGGTCCGCTGACGTGTTGTGATGCGCGCCTTCTGATGACTGACCGGGTCACCCTTCCTTAATGGTCGCCGTGTTCCCACTTGTCTTTGCTGAGCCTCTGCCTCAGTTTCCCTGCGCACTCACGATTGACCCGGTGGTCTGATGGGTTTGTGGAGCATAACTTCTGATGACTGAACACATCACCTTTCTTTGACGACTGCAGGCTGCTATCCCCTTATCTGTTTTGTCCCTGCCTTTTCTCAGGTGTTGTTTCCATGGCTACCTGTCCCTCATCGAATCCTTCTTTTGATCCATCGATGATTTATCTTTTTTGTGAGCACGCATTTAGCACTTCAGAAACTGGGCTATTGTCCAGTCTAGTGCTATCATGGATCTCACTGTGTTCAGTATCAGTGTTTACATTTCTACAAAAGTTTGGTCGGTATCGGTGTTTATATGTCTACAAAAGATTTCTCAACAGACAGAACCATTTCCATTGTGTTGGGGTTTCCTTCTGATTACAGTTTGTGTGGTTTTACGTTTCCACAAGAGGTTTCTTACAGTCCTATTGTGTTGGGGTTTCTCTACAGATTAACATTAAGCATTTTAAACGGGAGTTTCCAGGAATTCTTACAATTACAGGAAGTCAGTATTTACAGCTTTCGTGTTTTACGCATTTTATACAGAATGTTTAAAAAGGTTAATCACAGAGTTCGATTTCCTGGGCCTTACACTGGGTTCAAGCCCGACAATATCCAGCCACAAGTGATACATTTTAATCTTAAAAAAGAAATTGAAACACATCCATGTACAAACATCGCAGAATACATTCAGAAGAATCAACTATTGCATGTTATGGCATGTTCTGGGGCCGGTTTCTCTTGCCGGCCATTACTCATTGAATTACTTTAATATTTGCTTGGCCCCTTCCACATGAATCCATTAGCAAGTATGATACTACAATTATTACAACCACCACCAACACATGAGAATCTATGCGGATCCATGGCTGGATCTGTCATCGTCGTCATCATCATCATCATCATAGGTAGTCCCTCGGAGTCGAGGATGACTTGCTTCTCCTCTAAAAGTGAGTTTTCAGGTGGCTGAAGAGTCAAATGCGGGACCTACAGTCTCTGTCACAGGTGGGGCAGACAGTGGTTGAAGGAACTGGTGGGGGGCAGGGGGGTAGGGGGAGCCTGGGTTGACACACACTCCTTCTGCTGTCTGCACTTGGTTTCTGCTTGCTCTCGGCGATGAGATACGAGGTGCTCAGCGCCTTCCCGATGTAGGATTTGGCCGGTGCCAACATCAGTGTGTGTGTATGGACCGGATGGATTTTTGGACTTTTCAAATGGATCTGTACCCTTTTAAAATGGAGACACACATGGGCTGCATTTCAAAATGGAGTTTGGATTTTAAAAGGACTGATTTTTGGTTTCTATGAAGTATAGCAGGAGCTGTCTGTCTTTTGGGTTATAGAAACATAGAAACATAGAAAATAGGTGCAGGAGTAGGCCATTTGGCCCTTCGAGCCTGCACCGCAATTCAATGAGTTCATGGCTGAACATGCAACTTCAGTACCCCATTCCTGCTTTCTCGCCATACCCCTTGATCCCCCTAGTAGTAAGGACTACATCTAACTCCTTTTTGAATATATTTAGTGAATTGGCCTCAACAACTTTCTGTGGTAGAGAATTCCACAGGTTCACCAGTCTCTGGGTGCAGAAGTTTCTCCTCATCTCAGTCCTAAATGGCTTACCCCTTATCCTTAGACTGTGACCCCTGGTTCTGGACTTCCCCAACATTGGGAACAATGTTCCTGCATCCAACCTGTCTAAATCCATCAGAATTTTAAACGTTTCTATGAGATCCCCTCTCATTCTTCTGAACTCCAGTGAATACAAGCCAAGTTGATCCAATCTTTCTTGATATGTCAGTCCCGTCATCCCGGGAATCAGTCTGGTGATCCTTCGCTGCACTCCCTCAATAGCAAGAATGTCCTTCCGCAAGTTAGGAGACCAAAACTGTGCACAATACTCCAGTTGTGACCTCACCAAGGCCCTGTACAACTGTAGCAATATCTCCCTGCCCCTGTACTCAAATCCCCTCGCTATGAAGGCCAACATGCCATTTGCTTTCTTAACCGCCTGCTGTACCTGCATGCCAACCTTCAATGACTGATGTACCATGACACACAGGTCTCATTACACCTCCCCTTTTCCTAATCTGTCACCATTCAGATAATAGTCTGTCTCTCTGTTTTTACAACCAAAGTGGACAACCTCACATTTATCCACATTATACTTCATCTGCCATGCATTTGCCCACTCACCTAACCTATGCAAATCACTCTGCAGCCTCATAGCATCCTCCTCGCAGCTCACACTGCCACACAACTTAGTGTCATCCGCAAATTTGGAGATACTACATTTAATCCCCTCTTCTAAATCATTAATGTACAATGTAAACAGCTGGGGCCCCAGTACAGAACCTTGCGGTACTCCACTAGTCACTGCCTGCCATTCTGAAAAGTACCCATTTACTCCTACTCTTTGCTTCCTGTCTGCCAACCAGTTCTCAATCCATGTCAGCACACTACAGCCAATCCCATGTGCTATAACTTTGCACATTAATCTCTTGTGTGGGACCTTGTCGAAAGCCTTCTGAAAGTCCAAATACACCACATCAACTAGTTCTCCCTTGTTCACTCTACTGGAAACATCCTCAAAAAATTCCAGAAGACTTATCAAGCATGATTTCCCTTTCACAAATCCATGCTGACTTGGACCTATCATGTCATCTCTTTCCAAATGTGCTGCTATGACATCCTTAATAATTGATTCCATCATTTTACCCACTACCGATGTTCAGGCTGACCGGTCTATAATTCCCTGTTTTCTCTCTCCCTCCTTTGTTAAAAAGTGGGGTTACATTGGCTACCCTCCAGTCCATAGGAACTGATCCAGAGTCTATAGAATGTTGGAAAATGACTGTCAATGCATCCGCTATTTCCAAGGCCACCTCCTTAAATACTCTGGGATGCAGACCATCAGGCCCTGGTGTTGCCATGGAACCAGTCTCAACGCTGACATCATGAAAGGCAGAGAATCTTTTTGTAGTGTATGAATAAAGAGTCTGACCAGATACTGTGAGCTCAAAGTAAAGTGTGACCTTAGTCTTTTATTGCAGGTCTCCAGAGTGCCTCTCCAGCCTGTGAGGCCTCCTTAAGTACAGCTGCTCACAAAGGATTGTGGCATCCCTTGGAACTCCAGGGGATGAGCCCTCTGGTGGTTACACAAGGTATTTACAGGTTTACATATATAACAACACTCCCCCCCCCCCCCTCCCCAAAGTCAATAGTATAACTATTTACAAGGTGATTCGATGTGGGGCCTTTCTTTCCCTGGTTGATCGTCTCGGTGCAAATACTGGTTTTGGTGTGTCGTTTGTTGGGCCCTTGCTGGGCTGCTGTGCAGCTGGCATTGCTGGGCTGCCTGGTGTGTTGAGTCCTGCTGGGCTGCTGCGGGTGATGGGTTCTGCTTCGTGGTCAATCGCTGTGTCGGTTGCCACTGGTGTGTATGTTGGGGGGGTCAAAGAAGGTAGGGTCTAATGTGGGTTGCTCTGGATAGTCCGTGAATCTGAGTTTGGTTTTACCCAAGAACGGGCCTGTATAGTCGACATGGACCCTGGACCACGGTTTGGAGGGCCAAGACCACAAACTTAGTGGCGCCTCCCTGGGTGCATTGCTTGCCTGTGAACATGTATTACATTTGTGCACGCAGGACTCTAAGTCTGCATTGATACCGGGCCACCACACGTGGGATCTGGCTATCGCTTTCATCATTACAATGCCTCGGTGAGTACTGTGGAGATCACTGATGAAAGCGTCCCTGCCCTTTATGGGTACCACTACGCGATTACCCTACAGGAGGCAGTCTGCCTGTATAGACATTTCATCTTTGCGCCACTGGTACGGCTTTATCTCTTCCTGCATTTCTAATGGGACACTGGACCAGCTCCCATGAAGCATACAATTTTTTACTAAGGACAGTAATGGGTCCTGGCTCGTCCAGGTTCTAATCTGTCAGGCGGTAACGGGTGATTGCTCACTTTCGAATGCTTCCATTACCATAGCTAAATCTGTGGGCTGTGCCATTTCCACCCTCGTGGTGGGCAATGGCAGTGTACTGAAAGCATCGGCACAGTTTTCTGTGCCTGGTCTGTGGCGGATGGCGTAGTTGCATGCGGACAACGTGAGCGCGCATCTCTGGATGCAGGCCAATGCATTCATATTTATCCCCTTACTTTCAGAAAAGAGGGACATCAGTAGCTTATGGTCAGTTTCCAATTCAAATTTGAGCTCGAAACAAATATTGATGCATTTTCTTTACCCCATAAACAGACACTAACGTTTCTTTTTCAATCATGCTGTAGGCTCTCTCAGCCTTAGAAAGACTTCTGGATGCATAGATAACCAGTTGCAATTTCCCAGATTCATTAGCTTGTTGCAATGCACACCCGACACCGTATGACGACGCATCTCATGCTAGTACCAAACGCTTACATGGATCGTACAACACAAGCAATTTGTTTGAGCATAACAGTTTTCTAGCTTTTACAAAGGCATTTTCTTGGCTTTTACCCCATACCCATTTGTCTCCTTTACGCAGTAAGTCATGCAGTGATTCTAACAGTGTGCTGAGACCCGGTAAGTACTTACCAAAGTAGTTCAGGAGTCCTAGAAATGACCGCAGCTCCGTCACGTTCTGTGATTTGGTACATTTCGATTGATTCCGTCTTCGAATCGGTGGGCCTGATGCTGTCCGCCACAATTCTTCTCCCCAAGAACTGCACTTCAGGCGCCAGGAAAATGCACTTCAAGCGTTTTAACCTGAGCCCCACGCGGTTGAGCCGACTAAGAACCTGCTCCAGATTCTGCAGATGTTCGACTGTGTCCCGATCTGTAACCAAGATGTTGTCTTGGAAGACCTCGGTGCGCGGGATTGACTTCAGTAAGCTTTCCATGTTTCTCTGGAATATCGCCGCCACCGATCGACTCCCAAATGGACATCTATTGTAAATGAAGAGGCCTTTGTGCGTGTTGATGCAGGTGAGGCCCTTCGATGATTCCTCCAGCTCCTGCGTCATGTAGGCCGAGGTCAAGTCCAGCTTCGTGAACGACTTTCCTCCAGCCAGCGTCGCAAAAAGATCATCTGCCTTTGGTAGTGGGTATTGATCCTGTAGGGAGAAACGATTGATAGTTACTTTGTAATCACCACAGATTCTGACGGTGCCGTCTCCCTTGAAGACTGGAACAATCGGACTGGCCCACTCGTTGAATTCGATCGGCGAAATGATGCCCTCTCGTTGCAGCCGGTCCAACTCGATCTCCA
Organism: Pristiophorus japonicus; assembly: GCF_044704955.1. Taxonomy (NCBI): domain Eukaryota; kingdom Metazoa; phylum Chordata; class Chondrichthyes; family Pristiophoridae; genus Pristiophorus; species Pristiophorus japonicus. Next base: position 79,828,788 of record NC_091986.1, on the reverse strand, counting down.
CTCTCTCTCTCATCATATATGGTACTGCTCTCGCCTTGTGATGGATGGGTCGTGCCCCCGGAATTAGGTGGATCTGCACTTTTGCTCCTTGGTACTTCCCAATGCCTGGTTCAAACAGCGAGGGGAACATGTTTAAGACCTGGGTGTACGAAGTGTCATCAACGGATGAAAGCGCTCGGACGTCGTCCTAGTTCCAGCGTATATTTCCCAGCCAGCTCCTGCAGAGCAGCGTGGGACCATCGCCCGGTACCACCCAGAGTGGTAGCTTGTGCACCGCTCCATCGTAGGAGACCTTTACAGTAGCACTGCCGATTACGGGAATCAGTTCCTTTGTGTAAGTTCTCAGTTTAGTGCGAATGGGAGTCAGGACTGGCCTTGAGGCCTTGTTGCACCAAAATTTATCAAGTCTTTTTGCTCATAATGGACTGGCTCGCGCCCGTGTCCAGCTCCATTGATACCGGGAGTCCATTTAATTTAATCTTCAGCATTATCGGGGGACACTTTGTGTGCACCCCATATACCTCTGCCTCCTCGGTCTGAGGCTCTGGTTCATCGTGATCTGCCGTGGATCTGTCCTCCTCTGCAACATGGTGGTTTGCAGGATTAGCAGGGTTTGCAGCTCGCCTGCACTTACGTTGGAGGTGTCCCATTGTTCCACAGCCCTTGCAAACGTATCCTTTGAATCGGCATGAATGGAAACGATGATTACTCCCGCAGCGCCAACAAGGTGTTAATGGCCTTGCATTCATCACCCTTGATGGTGGAATCTGAAACATCTGCGGACGTGCAGCTGCAGGCATGTGAGGCCTACCCTGTACGTTGTGATTCGAAAACAACATCACTTTGTTCACAGTGCTTGTGGAAGCACTCGTGTGCTGAGAGATTTGCTTGGCATTGTCACTGGTGGCAATGAACGCCTGGGCTATCGCTATGGCTTTACTCAAGGTTGGGGTCTCTACAGTCAAAGGTTTGCGATGTATCACTTCATCCCAATGCCAAGTACAAAGAACTCCCTGAGCATGTGCTCCAAATGTCCTTCAAATTCGCAATGTCCTGCAAGGCGTCTTAGCTCTGCGACATAGCTCGCCACTTCCTGGCCTTCAAACATTTTGTACATGTAGAACTAGTACCTCACCATCAGAACGCTTTCCTTCGGGTTCAGATGCTCCCGGACCAGTGTGCACAAATCATCGTATGATTTCTCTGTGGGTTTCGCTGGAGCGAGCAGATTTTTCATGAGGACATACGTTGGTGCCCCGCAAACGGTGAGGAGGATCGCCCTTCGTTTGGCAGCGTTCGCTTCTCCTTCCAGCTCATTGGCCACGAAGTATTGGTCGAGTCGCTCCACGAAGGTTTCCCAATCATCTCACTCCGAAAATTTCTCCAGGATGCCCACTGTTCTCTGCATCATTGGGTTCGTCATCTGTATCTTGACACCAGTTGTAATATATGAATAAAGAGTCTGACCAGATACTGTGAGCTCAAAGTAAAGTGTGATCTTAGTCTTTTATTGCAGGTCTCCAGAGTGCCTCTCCAGCCTGTGAGGCCTCCTTAAGTACAGGTGCTCCCAAGGGATTGTGGGATCCCTTGGGACTCCAGGGGATGAGCCATCTGGTGGTTATACAAGGTATTTACAGGTTTACATATATAACACTTTTCATTTCAAACTTTGTGTGATTTGTGGAAAGAAAACCTTTTGTCCATGGGGCCGGTATGTCTGGATGGACAATGAGATTTTCAGGTCAAATATAACACCTCTGGACTCTTTCAATGAAGGAGCAGTTAAGAATTCAACAAAGAGTTAGCACTTCGAGAACTGCTCATTTACAGAAATGGCCTACCATTGTTTTCATCGAGATGACCAATCCAGGACAGAGACGTCACCAGGAAGACCAACCAGCATCTCTGCGACCATGGTAACCAGGAATCGCCCAGCCAGTTTTGTGTATTGATGCTGAACTTTGGGGGATTCAGTGGCTTACTTTTCCTCTATCATCTGGAATGGGGTTCCCCGCATGGCTACGCGGCCGTCAACTCTCCAGGAATGCCTGAAATGAGTGCTTCGCCTTACCGCCTGAACGTAACGCTCTAGGCCTCATCGCATGCCTCTGTTAGGCACGGTTTTGTTTTTAGAGTCGACCGGACCCGGGGCCACGTGAATCAATGACAAGGGCTGGTAATTTTATCCAGCATACGTCTCTGGAAATCACCAAGACCGCCAGCAAGTTTGGCTGCTGAGGAACTGCAAGTGTCCAAGACGCAGGCTAACACGTGTGTGTGTGTGAGGAGGCTTCCAAGTGTGGGTTCTGATCAAACCGGGATACGGGTTTAGTTTGGAGAGTTTCCATTATCTAGGCTTAGATTTTGGGAAGGGGGTTGGTTTGGCATAACCGACAGGGTGGGTATTTAGTCTAAGGTTTTAAGCTAGTGAACACATTCACCTATTCTTTAAGCCGTAAGCGAGGGGAGTAGGGGTTGTTGTTTTGTGAGTGTAATAAAAGGAATCGATCTTTGACCAACCTGAACCGTTTTGTTTTGTCTTAGTCAATTATAATCTATCCATTGTAACTCCTTGAGTCCGAACTTTGGGGTTGTGGGGCCTGTGGTTCGCGGTATAATTCGGAAGACCAACCGGGTGGCATCCGCTCACGGCCGGGTTACACAGTAATCCTGCTGGGGACGCTGCGCATCAGGCATAGGAGAAGACCTATCTGACCTTGGTCTCTCTCTCTCTCTCTCTCTGTGGGATTACCCGCTAATCGATGGGCTAGGCAGGAACTATTGGCAAAAGCTCTTGCTCTCCAAAGGGAAACAACTCGACCGGGGAGTTTTAAAGCACGGGTCAACTCAAGGGAGAGTCATAGAGACATGGGGCACACAAAACACCCTGCACCGGATGCTCTTCCTCCATTTTGGGCAGTGTTGGGCCAGGGATTCCCAGGTGCCAGTGGGGATATTGCACTTTATCTAGGATGCTTCGAGGGTGTCCTTGAAGCGTTTCCTCTGCCCACCTGGGGCTCGCTTGCCGTGAAGAAGCTCCGAGTAGAGCGTTTGTTTTGGGAGTCTCGTGTCGGGTATGCGGACGATGTGGCCCACCAAACGGAGCTGATCAAGCATTGTCAGTGCTTCGAGGCTGGAGCTAGCACACAGATGTTGGTGAGTCTGTCCTCCCAATGGATTTTCAGGATCTTGCGGAGGCAGCGCTAGTGGTACTTTTCCAGCATTTTGAGATGTCTGCTGTATGCAGTCCACGTCTCTGAACCATATAGGGGGGCCTGCATATGTAAACACCGATATCTGTATATTCGTTCCAATAGCTCTAGCCCAACATGAGGTTTCCAGGAATTCATTAATTTTCCCCGTTAATCCCTTGTTTGTTTGCTGTAGCTGAGAATAGTATTTCCTGGATCTTTCGATCCGTTAATCTAGCTTTGCCAAATGCTCCGGCAATAGTGGGATGTCATACCCGAACCTCTCCATATACCTCCTTAAATTCTCTTTTAAATCATCTTTTACTTGGATTCCCATTGCATTGTGTTGATAAACATTTATCAGTTCCCGTGCCCCTATCCTCACCGGTCTAGTAGAGGTTAAACATAATGTGCTGTGTGTAATTGGGCATTGCAAGTGCCGTGAGTGTAGATTGTGTGGCTGGTTGTTATACAATATTCCCCTTTTTCCATATATGCACTTTGTGTGGACTGAGCATTCAAAGCTTCCATGGTGCAATTCACCTCGGTTCCCGAATTATTCAAACCACACATCAGCTGAGAATGTTCCTCAATAGCATAGGGACACATCACGGTGTCCCCGTGTGTATTGTATCCTTCTAACCTTGTCTCCATCATATAATCTCCTAAGTCTACCACGTATGGAGAGATTCCATGATACTTTACATAATTTTCACCTCACAATACTCCTATATTTTCTATCCGATACACCGGGAGTGCAACGGTCCCGTAAGGAATTACTGGCAAATATAACACCAATCCCAGTATTGTTATATTAATTCTGCTGCAATCAGCTTGGACAATATATATCTGAATTAGACCTCGGAGCTGACACACTGTGATGTTATTACGGTATTCAATTAATGCTTTGAGGTGTTCATTAGTTACCCACAGAGGAATTTTACCTTCTTGGAAATACTATCCTTGTGTTCACTTCCGTGGCTGACGAACCCTCCTGGCTGTCTATCTACTAACACTTGTTTCAACAACCTAGTGTAGTATGCCCTTGTCTTGAGGCTACACCACTCCAGTAATCCTAACTCTGTAAAGTTCAACATCATGGGTATCACCTCATGATGTACGTCATAGTACAAAACCTTTCATGTGGGGATGAGGACTAATCCATTCATAGGCCCCGGTATGAAAGTAGGTCATTTATCCTCTCTCCTCAGCTTGGGTGGTACGGTGGGTTTGATCTTCTTAACCTTGATTAATTAAAACCCTTCCAATCTTAATTTCCGCAGTGCAATTTACCCCACTCACTGTTAGGGTTCTGTTTGTGGCTTGTTTCCTTTTTGACCTTCCTTCTGATCGGTTCAGCTTCATCTGATCAATGTGGAACCATTTTACCTGCTTCGGAAGCGTTACTGCGTATACCATAGGGCTCGCCTTGTCCACTATATTATACGGTCCTTTATACAGGGGTTGAAACACCTCCACCCTCGTACAGTTACGCACCATTACCTGGTCTCCTACATGCCATTCTTATGGTTTACTTGGGGTTAAATACAACTGGTTGCGCTGATATGCTTTCCCGCTGTTAGGCGCAGCATTCAGGTTGAGTTTCCTTAAGAGCTCACACAACTCCTTTACAAACTTGTTTCTGTTTACCTTTTTCAACTGTTTGTCAGTAAGAATAGGGACCAGTAAATGGGTAGGCGTGTGCATGGGTCACCCCGTTACCAAATCATGTGGGGAATATCTTGCTATCTTGTATCCCCATGAGGATCAGAGGAAGCACTTCTTGGGCTGCTCTTCAAATTCTTTCTGAAGGGCTAGCTTGAGAGTCCGGTTCATTCTCTTTACAATTCCGGATGACTGGGGATTATAGGCCACTTGCCATTTCCCCTCAGTCCCTAACAGCTTCAGAGTAGCTTGCATCACCTGTCCCGTAAAATGGCTTCCCTGATCTGACTCTACCACTTTGGGGAGCCCCCACCTGGAGAACACTTCCCGAACTAGAATCTTAGCAGTCCCTAATGTGGTTGCGGACTTGCAGGGGAACGCCTCCACCCACATAGTGAAATGATCCACTAGCACCAGGCAAAACTTGCAACCTTTCCCGGAGGTGGTAAAATCTATCTGGATACATTGCCAAGGTCCTTCGTATCGATGGGTGTGGCCGAAAGGCGTTTTCTTCCTGGGATCCGGATCCTATTAGCTGCGCAGATCAGGTAGCTTTTATAATAATTTTCCACATTCTCCCTGAAATGGGGTCACCACGCTACCTCCCTGATCCTGTCACAAGTTCTGGTCCTGGATGACCAGCCCCAGGTCCCCTGTGCACCAGTTGCATAAACTCCTCCCGATACCTTTTCAGTACTATCCACAAGTCTCCCTTGAACAGCATTTCCTCTTTGATCTCAATGTCATTAGCCCCGCATGGTCCCTCGATTGGATTTCCTTCCCTCTTGGCTTGCTTGAGTGCCCTTAACACCACATCCTCCTTCTGAACTGTTTTCAAATCTGGTGGGAGAGGGACCCAGTTGGTTTCAGGAGCCATTGAAACTACTAACACTGACTGATATGGATCCCACGGAATCCCCTTCTCTGCCCCTGTCCTAGCCAGTTCATCGGCTGTCTTATTCCCTTCCTACCTGGGTCAGCTTTTACCTTGTGAATGTAAAATTGTTCCTTTCCCGATGCTATGATTCCCATTATAGTAGCTAACATGGGAGCGGTCACCAACGATTTGCCATCGGCCAATGTGAACTCTCGCCTGGCCCAGATTGCCAGATATTCTGTACAGGAATTACAGGTGAACATTGAGTCTGAGCAAATCGTGTAAGGAGGGAGAAACTCCATCAGATGTGTGACTACGTAAGTCACTGCTGACAGCTCCGCCTGCTGGAAGCTCAGGGTTTCTGGCAATTTAATCACCAGTTCCATCTTCATTTGTGGGTCATATATCCTGCATCTTGTTTTTCGCTGCCCCTTCTCCATAAAGCTAGACCTGTCTACATAAATGTCCCTCTCTTCGGGATGGTCACCTGACTTGAACCCACCCTCAGTCTCCCATATCCCTTCCACTGTACAATTGTGTGGTTCTCCAGGGTAATGAAGAATTGCAGCCAGTTTGTGTTCTGAAATAGCTCTTACCCTTAGTTCCATCCCTCCCAGTAGCAGCGTCCAAGTCGCTGTCCTAGTACTGGATACCATGCTTTCCTTGATTCTACCCTCTAGTAACAATCGAGTGGGTGTGTGATAAGTGAGCAGCGATATGGGTTAGGTTCCTGGAAACAATGCAAAATATTTTACTGCCCAAAAGGTAGCAAGTAGGTGCCTTTCGCAAATCGAATGCCCCTTTTCTACCTCTGACAGAACCCCAGAAGCGTAGGCTACCGGCCAAAGTTTCCCATTAGTCTCCTGCAACAGTACCGCACTTAGACTAGCTTCAGTTGCACCTGCCTCTAGTAAGAATTCTTTCACTGACCCCTAATGCCGATGCCAGCTGCAGGTCTCATTTTAACTGGAAAAAGGGTTCCTCGCACCGTTCATCCCATTCCCATTCCACCCCTTTCCTTAACAACCTTAGCAAGGGTGTGGCCGTAGCTGCCTACCCTTCAATAAACTCTCTACAGTATCCGGTCAATTCCAAGAACAATTGAATAGCTGGGATGTGGCAACACTTGGACAGTTTTTCGTTTAGCCTCAACTATACCCCGTTCTCCAGGTCTAATCATTAGTCCCAGAAAATGAATTTCCTCACACCCTATCTGTGCCTTCTTTGGGTTTACTTTAAAACCTGCTTTAGCCAATATTTCCAAGCACTCTTTAAGCAACTCTTGGTGCTCCTTCTGTGACACTGTGAACAGTAACAGGTCGTCCACATACTGCACTAATCTAATAGGTATACTGAAGACAGACAAACAATCTGCCATACACTGATGGAATATTGAGGGGCTGTTATGGAACCCTGTGGCAAACAGGTCCACGTATACTGCAGTCCCTTAAATGTAAAAGCAAACCTGTACTGGCCCTCCAGATGCACCGGTACTGACCAGAACCCATTAGAAATATCCAGAACTGGAAGTACTTTGGCCGATGAGGGAATATTACTAATAAGGTCAGCCACTGCCACTACCATAGGTGCACATGCTGGAATGTTCTTGTTTAAAATCCAGTAGTCGATGGTCATATGCCATGAGTTGTCGGGCTTCTTTACTGACCATACCGGAGAATTAACGTGGATGGCCCCTGTCCTTGACACCCGCTGCTCCACTAGGGAGCGGACTGCATGTTCTAAATCCCTTTCTGCATCCTTAGGAAAAGAGTACTATTTCTGTGGGCGGGAGATGGGTTCATCCTGATCCTTACTTCGACCGACCTAATTCTCCCACAATCATGTTTGTGCATGGCAAAAGCTTCGTGGGCCCCAGTAATAACTTACTGATACTGTGCTGGAGTTCGGGCCACCAAGGTCTCTAATTCGTAACTCCCAGCAGATGTGATCACTCATGCCTCTCTGTGCCGCGGGGTATGACTACTACCAGATCAGCAGGAACAAGCATCACGATACCTGACTGGGCGCGGGACTTGAAAAGGCGCGGCACAGCAGGAGAGCCAGAGATGGGGAGGAGCCAGAGATCGAGAGGAGTCGGAGATCGGGGGAGTCGAAGATTGGGAGAGCCGGAGATTGGAAGGAGCCAGCTGCAGCAGCAACAAGAGTAAGAGACAAAAAGTAAAAAGAATTGAAATTGAAGTGTGACGTCACAACCAAGCGGGTAAGCAATTGGCCGGTTGATTAATGAGTATTTCTCTTTTTTTTTAAACCTTGGACATTGGTGTAAGTTAGGAGCTGCAATTAAATAGATCAGTGATATTTATTATTAAAAAAAACTAATTACTTTAATCAGCTGTTTGCTGAGCAGTGGCTGGGTGTGTTTTGCTAAGGTTTAGAGTTTATTTCTGATTGATAGTTCCGAGTCTAACTAGAGGGATGGCAGGGCAGCTCAGTCCCGTGGATTGCACATCCTGTGCCATGTGGGAAGTCCTGAACGTTTGCGCAGCCTGAACGACCATGTGTGCAGGAGGTATTCTCCAGCTGCACCAACTCGAGCTCCGTGTTTTGGAGCTTTAGCGGTGGCTGGAGTCACTGCGATGCATCCGCGAGACAGAGAGCTATGTGGATAGCACGTTTCTAGAGGTGGTCACCCCACAGCTTAAGAGTGTGCAGGCAGAGAGGGATTGGGTGACCAGCAGACAGAAGAGGAGGACTAGGCAGGTAGTGCAGGAGTCCCCTGAGTCCATCTCGTTTTCCAACCAGTATTCTCTTCTGAGTACCGGTGGGGGCAATGGTGCCTCTGAGGAATGCAGCCAGAGCCAAGTCCACAGCATGATGGGTGACTCAGCTGCACGGGGACGGGGGAGGAAGAAGAATGGAAGAGCTATAGTGGTAGGGGATTCAATAGTCAGGGGAGCAGACAGATATTTCTGTGGCCACAGATATGACGCCAGAATGGTATGTTGCCTCCCTGGTGTCAGGGTCAAGGATGTTATCGAGCGGCTGCAGGGCATTCTGAAGGGAGAGGGTGAACAGCCAGAGGCCGTGGTCCATATCAGGACCAATGACATAGGTAGAAATATGGATGAGGTCCTGCAGGCAAAGTTTAGGGAACTAGGAGAGAGATTAAAAAGCAGGACCTCAAAGGTAGTAATCTCCAGATTACTCCCGGTGCCACGAGCTAGTGTGCACAGAAATAGGAGGATTAAGCAGATTAACGCGTGGCTGGAGAGATGGTGCAGGAAGGAGGGCTTTACATTCCTGAGGCATTGGGACCGCTTCTGGGGGAGGTGGGACTTGTACAAGCCGGACGGGTTGTAACTCAACAGAGCCGGGACCAATATCCTTGCTGAGGGGGTTTGCTAGTGTTGTTGGGGAGGGTTTAAACTAGCTTGGCAGGGGGATGGGAACCTGAGAGTAGATTCAGTAGAGAGGGAAGTAAAGCTGGAATTGGAAAGCAAGAATGTACAAAGTGAATTTGAAGGACAGAGGAAACAAGGGTTAGAAAGTAGTCAACAAGGAGGTCTGGCTGTATTAAATGCAAGGAGTATAACTAATAAAGCAGGTGAGCAGAGAGCACAGGTAGACACTTGGAAGTATGATATAGCTATTGCAGAGACATGGTAAAGGATTCCCTTGGAATGAGTGATCATAGCATGATTGAATTTCAAATTCAGATGGAGGGTGAAAAAATTGGATCTTTAACCAGTGTACTAAGCTTAAATAAAGGAGACTATGAAGGTATGAGGGCAGAGTTGGCTAAAGTGGACTGGGAAAATAGATTAAAGTGTAAGATGAACAGTGGTGTACATTTAAGGAGATATTTCACAACTCACAAGAAAAATATATCCAGGGTCCAGAGGAAAGGGTGTAAGAGAAAAGATTACCATCTATGGCTAACTAAAGGAATAAAGGACAGTATCTAATTAAAAACAAGGGCATACACAGGAGCTAAAACTAGTGGGAGGACAGAAGATTGGAAAGCTTTTAAAAGCCAGCAAAGAATGACAAAAAAATGATTAAGAAAGGGGAGATAGACTATGAAAGTAAACTAGCACGAAATATAAAAACAGATAGCAAGAGTTTCTATAGGTGTATAAAAACAAAAAGAGTGGCTAAAGTAAATGTTGGTCCCTTAGAGGACGAGACCGGGGAATTAGTAATGGGGAACATGGAGATAGCAGAAGCTCTGAACAAATATTTTGTATCAGTCTTTACGGTAGAGGACACAAACAATATTCTAACAGTGGATAGTCAAGGGGTTATAGGGGGCGAGGAACTTAACATAATCATAATCACTAAGGAGGTGGTACTCAGTAAGATAATGGGACTAAAGGCAGATAAATTCCCTGGACCTGATGGCTTGCATCCTAGGGTCTTAAGAGAAGTAACGGCAGGGACTGTGGATGCATTGGTTGTAATTTACCAAAATTCCCTGGATTCTGGGAAGGTCCCAGCAGATTGGAAAACTGCAAATGTGATGCCCCTATTTAAAAAAGGAGGCAGACAAAAAGCAGGAATCTAGATCAGTTAGCCTAACATCTGTGGTTGGGAAAATGTTGGCGTCCATTATTAAATAAGCAGTAGCAGGACATTTGAAAAAGCAAAATTTGGTCAGGCAGAGTCAGCATGGATTTATGAAGGGGAAGTCATGTTTGACAAATTTGTTGGAATTCTTTGAAGATGTAACGGACAGGGTGGATAAAGGGGAACCAGTGGATGTGGTGTATTTGGACTTCCAGAAGGCATTTGACAAGGTGCCACATAAAAGGTTGCTGCACAAGATAAAAGTCCACGGGGTTGGGGGTAATATATTAGCATGGATAGAGGATTAGCTAACTAATGATAAATAATGATGGCCTCATGAGAATCATTGTAATGCAGAATGTTGTGATGGTCATGAAATATGATGTCTGTGATGATTTTGATAGTGGTGGTGCTTTTGTCATGCATATGCTGTGTATAGTGCTGGAATCACCTTGTGATTCTAGCACCCCCTTCTCCTCTAATGAACTCATTTATGTTTTGCAGCTCAGCCCGCAGCGCGGCCCCATGCAAAACCACCGAGCCTAGAAGGTGGGGGCGCGGGGCCGGACTCGCCGGATGATCCTCCTTCTGGTGCTGAGGAGCCCCGATTCTCGCCCGTGGATCTGCTGGTTCCCTTCTCCACAGATGACAGTGCCGACTTTGAGCATCCTGCATCACCATGCTCCATAATGCAGTCCACATCAAAGACATCTAGTGCTCCTGCAGCCATTCCCACCTCTACCGTGGAGGTACCAGGCCCAAGCACCTTGCCACAGGGCACCAGCGGTGTCTCCAGGATTGCGCCGACCAAGCGGAGGTTGCTTCGACGTGGCAGGTCTGCTCCACGAGCGGCAGATCTGAGCGGGGACATGGTAGACTTGTCCAGGAGGAGTGTTGATATAAGTCAGCAGATCCTATAGAAAATAGGAGGCATGTCCCAACAGCTGGCCAGCGTGTCTGCCACCATGGCGGAGTACGTGCCGTGGATGGCGGAGGCCCTGGAGGTGATAGCCAGGAACACTGGTGGCAGAGGCCTCCCAGTGGTCCCGGAGTGCGGTACTGCACCCCAAGGTGCCGCACCCCCATTGCCAATGACTCATGAGAGCCAGGAGGAAGATCTTGCTTCTGGTTCTGAGTATGTTCCCACCTCAAGACCATCCTCTCCCGTATCCATCCAACCAGTGGTTCTGCCGCCATCCCCCCCACTGAAGCAGTGCCTGAAGAGCTCCTCGACCAGGCGGCTTGGAGTCAGGAGGGGAAGGGGAAGAGCTAGAGGTGGGGAGGAGAAGCGAGGGTCGGGGGAAAGGAAAGTAAGGTGCATGGCTGCAGGTGTTGTCTTGGTCATATTTTTATGTTGTTGTTGCTATTTTTTTGGGAGGCTTGGGGGAAGGGGGGAGGGGGCTACCTTGTTGTTTTGCATTTTTTGTTCTGTGTTGTTGGAAATGTTGAACATTTGATTGATCTAAATGTTATAAATTTGTTGTGGGGGTGGGGTGTTGTATTTTTAACAGTTATAATTATGATTTCATACAAATGTTCTCATTAAATGTTTTTTATTTAACATAACCTTGTTGCGCATTGTCTCAGATAGCTGCACCGTTACACACTGGTGATTCCTTAACATGAAAGGGTATAATTAAACTTAACTTGAATCAACTTAAACTTTAACTGTCACCAAGGTGATGCACACTATTAATGTTTGAGCTGCAGACTCAGCAGTTTTGCAGCTTTGTAAATACCATCAATGTTATTTCAAGCAAAGCGCTCATTTATGAGCTATGTAGCCACCACGGGCCCTTTCCTGCGGTCTAGGGGGCGGGGGCATGGTTTCATCGTCAGCCTGATTGTCTGGCCTGAGGTCAGCATCCACCTCCTCGTCCTCCTCTTCCTCTCTCTCCTGAGGTGGACCGACAGTCCCTTCTGGCAATTCTTGTCCCCTCCTGATAGCCAAGTTGTGCAGCATGGAGCACACCACCACGAATTGAGCAACCTGCTCAGAGTGGTATTGGAGCTCGCCAGGCATCTAAAGCGCTGCCTAAGCACTCCAATGGTTTTCTCGACGATATTGCATGTGGCTCTGGCTCTCGTTGTATCGCTTCTCGGCTTCTGTCTGGGTGTTATGCAAGGGGGTCATCAGCCAGGTGGCGAGGCCATATCCTTTGTCACCAAGCAGCCAGCATTGACCTTGTGGCTGACTGGTGAACATGTCTGATATAGTGCTCTCATGCAGGATGTGAGCATCATGGATGCTGCCCGGAAATTTTGCGTTCACTGCCATAATAATTTGCTGGTGGTTGACAACGAGTTGCACATTCAGGGAGTGGAATCCCTTTTGGTTCTGAAAAACCTCTGCATCCTGAAAAGGTGCCCGCATGGCAATGTGCATATATTCTATTGCTCCCTGCGCCTTGGGGAAAATAGCAATTCGGTAAAATCCTAGAGCCCTCTCAGTCTGAGCCTCCCTGGTCATAGGGAAGCTGATAATGTCCAAAATGCGTGCGTAAAGAGCTTCAGTGACCTGTCGAATACAGCATGTGTGGCATGCTGAGATATAGTGCAAATGTCGCCAGCTGAGGCCTGAAAGGAAACCGATTCGTAGAAGGAAAGTGCCGCGGTGACCTTGACCTCGACAGACAGTGCGGTCCTGATGGTGCTGGCAGGCTGCACATCTCCTCTGATGAGCTGGCATATCTCACTGATAACCTCTTTGTGGAAGCTCAGTCTCCGAAGGCAGGTGTTATCGGACAAGTTCAGGAAGACCGCTTCTCCCTGTAAGTGCGGGGGGTGTAAGGTCCTGTCCTCCTCAGCAGTCTGGCACGTCTTAGATTGGGCACATTATGCTGTTGAATACACCTCTTCCATCTCTAGTCTGCAGCATGTGCATAGTCATCAACAATATGATAAGATGTTTGTTCAGATATTTAAATCACCTTAAAAGAACTCCACAGTACATCAAAACTCACCAGAAGTTGAAGCATAGAAACATAGAAACATAGAAAATAGGTACAGGAGTAGGCCATTTGGCCCTTCGAGCCTGCACCACCATTCAATAAGATCATGGTTGATCATTGACCTCAGTACCACTTTCCTGCTTTCTCTCCATACCACTTGATCCTTTTAGCCGTAAGGGCCATATCTAACTCCCTCTTGAATATATCCAATCAACTGGCATCAACAACTCTCTGCGTTAGGGAATTCCACAGGTTAACAACTTTCTGAGTGAAGATGTTTCTCCTCATCTCAGTCCTAAATGGCTTACCCCTTATCCTTAGACAGTGTCCCCTGGTTCTGGACTTCCCCAACATCGGGAACATTCTTCCAGCATTTAACCTGTCCAGTCCCATCAGAATTTTATATGTTTCTATGAGATCCCTTCTCATCCTTCTAAACTCCAGTAAATACAGGCCCAGTCGATCCAGTCTTTCCTCATATGTCAGTCCTGCCATCCCTGGAATCAGTCTGGTCAACCTTCGCTGCACTTCCTCAATAGCAAGAATGTCCTTCCTCAGATTTGGAGACCGAAACTGAACACAATATTCCAAGTGAAGTCTCACCAAGGTCCTGTGCAACTGCAGTAAGACCTCCCTACTCCTATACTCAAATCCTTTAGCTATGAAGGCCAACATACCAATTGCCTTCTACACCGTCTGCTGTACCTGCATGCCAACTGTTAATGACTGATGCACCATGACACCCAGGTCTCGTTGCACCTCCCCTTTTCCTAATCTGCCACCATTCAGCTAATATTCTACCTTCATGTTTTTGCCACCAAAGTGGATAACCTCACATTTATCCACATTATGCTGCATCTGCCATGCATTTGCCCACTCACCTAACCTGTCCAAGTCACCCTGCAGCCTCTTGGCATCCTCCTCACAGCCCACACCGCCACCCAGCTTAGTGTCATCCGCAAACTTGGAGATATTACACTCAATTCCTTCATCTAAATCATTAATGTATATTGTAAAGAGCTGGGGTCCCAGCACTGAGCCCTGTGGCACCCCACTAGTCACTGCCTGCCATTCTGAAAAGGACCCGTTTATCCCGACTCTCTGCTTCCTGTCTGCCAACCAGTTCTCTAACCACGTCAGTTAATTACCCCTAATAGCATGTACATTAAATTTGCACACCAATTTCTTGTTGGGACCTTGTCAAAAGCCTTTTGAAAGTCCAAATACACCACATACACTGGTTCTCCCTTGTCCACTCTACTCGTTACATCCTCAAAAAATTCTAGAAGATTTGCCAAGCATGATTTCCCTTTCATAAATCCATGCTGACTTGGACCGATCCTGTCACTGCTTTCCAAATGCGCTGATATTTCATCTTTAATAATTGATTCCAACATTTTCCCCACTACTGATGTCAGGCTAACCGGTCTATAGTTACCCATTTTCTCTCTCCCTCCTTTTTTAAAAAGTGGAGTTACATTAGCTACCCTCAGTCCATGGGAACTGATCCCGAGTCGATAGACTGTTGGAAAATGATCACCAATGCATCTACTATTTCTAGGGCCACTTCCTTAAGTACTCTGGGATGCAAACCATCAGGCCCTGGGGATTTATCGGCCTTCAATCCCATCAATTTCCCGAACACAATTTCACACCTAATAAGGATTTTCTTCAGTTCCTCCTTCTCACCCTACCCTCGGTCCCCAATATTTCCAGAACGTTATTTGTGTCTTCCTTCGTGAAGACAGAACCAAAGTATTTGTTCAACTGGTCTGCCATTTCTTTGTTCCCCATTGTAAATTCACCTGAATCTGACTGCAAGGGACCTACGTTTGTCTTCACTAATCTTTTTCTCTTCACATATCTGTAGAAGCTTTTGCAGTCAGTTTTTATGTTCACAGAAAGCTTCCTCTCATACTCTATTTTCCCCCTCCTAATTATACCCTTTGTCCTCCTCTGCTGAATTCTAAATTTCTTCCAGTCCTCAGGTTTGCTGCTTTTTCTGGCCAATTTATATGCCTCTTCCTTGGATTTAACACTATCCTTAATTTCCCTTGTTAGACACGGTTGTGCCACCTTCCCCATTTTATTTTTACTCCAGACAGGGATGTACAATTGTTGAAGTTCATCCATGTGATTTTTAAATGTTTGCCATTGCCTATCCACTGTCAACTCTTTCAGTATCATTCGCCAGTCTATTCTAGCCAATTTACGTCTCATACCATCGAAGTTACCTTTCCTTAAGTTCAGGACACTTGTCTCTGAATTAACTGTGTCACTCTCCATCTTAATAAAGAATTCCACCATATTATGGTCACTCATCCCCAAGTGGCCTCACACAACAAGATTGCTAATTAGTCCTTTCTCATTACACATCACCCAGTCTAGGATGGCCAGCCCTCTAGTTGGTTCCTCGACATATTGGTCCAGAAAACCATCCCTAATACACCCCAGGAAATCCTCCTCCACCGCATTGCTACCAGTTTGGTTAGCCCAATCTATATGCAGATTATAGCCTTTTAAATGAAGCGATCTGCGCTTTACAAAATGGCGTCCATACCATTATGATTAGTTCAGGTGAGAGCAGTTTTTCACAGCATTTTTTTTCAGCGATACATGTTTTCGGCAATATGTATGCGAGGATCCGAAATTAACATGGCAATATTTTGGGTGTTTCGCCCATTCTGATCTTTATGCCAAAAAAAGTGGGCGGGCAGTATTATTATTTCTCGGCATTAAGTACATGCCGAAAGTAAAGTTGGGCGATAATTGGGCATTATTTTCCATTTTGTGCCTAAATGGGCAATATTTGGGCGTTATACCTCATCTCAGCATTAGAATGGTCGTTAAGTGGGCAGAATCGATGCAAAAGATGTGGAAAGTCTCGGTGTTATATATGTAAACTTGTATTTACTCTGTACAGCCACCAGAGGGCTCATCCCCTGGAGTCTCAAGGGATCCCATAATCCCTTGGGAGCACAGGTATTTAAGGAGGCCTCACTGGTTGGAGAACACACTGGAGACCTGCAATAAAAGACTAAGGTCACACTTTACTTTGAGCTCACAGTCTGACTCTTTCTCCATACATAACAACTGGCGATGAGATACAGATAGCGAACCCAAAGATGCAGAGAACAGTGGGCATCCTGGAAAAATTCTCGGAGGGAGATGATTGGGAAACTTTTGTGGAGCGACTCGACAAATATTACGTGGCCAACGTGCTAGATGGGAAAGAGAATGCTGCCAAAGGAAGGGCGATCCTCCTCACCATCTGTGGGGCACCAACGTATGGCCTCATGAAGAATCTGCTCACTCCAGTGACACTCACGGAGAAATCGTACGATGAGTTGTGCACACTGGTCCGAGAGCATTTGAACCCGAAGGAAAGCATTCTGATGGCGAGGTACCGGTTCTACACCTACAAAAGGTCTGAAGGCCAGGAAGTGGTGAGTTATGTCGCCGAGCTAAGACGCCTTGCAGGACATTGCGAACTTGAGGGACATTTGGAGCACATGCTCAGAGACTTTTTCATACTTGGCATTGGCTACAAAACCATACTTTGCAAACTTTTGACTGTAGAGACCCCAACCTTGCGTAAGGCCATAGCGATAGCCCAGGCGTTCATTGCCACCAGTGACAATACGAAGCAAATCTCTCAGCCACAAGTGCTGCTACAAGTACTGTGAACAAAGTGATGTTGTTTTCGAATTGCAACATAAAGGGCAGGTCACACATACCTGCAGCTGCACGTCCGCAGATGTCTCAGAGTCCACCATCAAAGGTGATGAATGCAAGGCCTTGTTGGCGCTGCGGGGGTGATCATTGTTTCCATTCATGCCGAATAAAAGGGTATGTTTGCAAGGGCTGTGGAACAATGGGACACCCCCAACATATGTGCAGATGAGCTGCTAATCCTGTTAAACCTGCAAATCACCATGTTGCAGAGGAGAACAGATCCATGGAGGATCATGACGAACCAGAGCCTCAGATTGAGGAGGCAGATGTACATGGGGTGCACACATTCACCACGAATTGTCCCCCGATAATGCTGAATGTTGAACTAAATGGACTCTCGTTGTCAATGGAACTGCACATGGACACGAGCCAGTCCATCATGGGCAAAAAGACTTTCGAAAGTTTGTGGTGCAACAAGGCCTCAAGGCCAGTTTTAACTCCAATTCGTACGACACTAAGAACTTACACGAAAGAACTGATTCCCGTAATCGGCAGTGCTACCGTAAAGGTCTCCTACGATGGAGCGGTGCACAAACTACCACTCTGGGTGGTACCGGGCAACGGTCCGACGCTGCTCGGCAGGAGCTGGCTGGGAAAGATATGCTGGAACTGGGACGACGTCCAAGCGCTATCGCCCGCTGAAGACACTTCGTGTGCCCAGGCCTTAAACACGTTCCCTTCACTGTTCGAACCAGGCATTGGGAAATTTCAAGGAGCAAAAGTGAAGATCCACCTAAATCCGGGGGTGCGACCCATCCATCACAAGGTGAAAGCAGTATCGCACATGATGAGAGAAAGGGTAGAGATCGAGCTCGACTGGCTGCAAAGAGAGGGCATAATTTCACCGACCGAGTTCAACGAGTGGGTAAGCCCAATCGTTCCTGTCCTCAAGGGAGACGGTACCGTCAGAATCTGTGGCGATTACAAAGTAACTATCAATCGTTTCTCCCTGCAAGACCAATACCCACTACCAAAGGCCGACGACCTCTTTGCAATGCTGGAGGGAGGAAAGACGTTCAGGAAGCTGGATCTGACTTCAACCTACATGACACAGGAACTGGAGGAATCATCCAAGGGCCTCACCTGCAGCAACACGCACAAAGGTCTTTTTATTTATAACAGATGCCCATTTAAAATTCAATCAGCAGCGGCGATATTCCAGAGAAACATGGAAAACTTACTGAAGTCGGTCCCGCACACCGTGGTCTTCCAGGACGACATCTTGGTCACAGGTCGGAACACAGTCGAGCACCTGCAGAACCTGGAGGAGGTTCTGAGTCGACTCAACCGCTTGGGGCTCAGGTTAAAATGCTCGAAGTGCGTTTTCCTGGCGCCTGAAGTGGAGTTCTTGGGAAGGAGGATTGCGGCGGACGGTATCAGGCCCACAAACGCGAAGACGGAGGCAATCGAGAACACACTGAGGCCAGAGAACGTGACGGAGCTGCGGTTGTTTCTGGGACTCTTGAACTACTTTGGTAACATCTTACCGGGTCTCAGCACACTGTTCGAACCACTGCTTGTCTTACTATGGAAAGGGGACGAATGGGTTTGGGGCAAAAACCAAGAAAATGCCTTTGTAAAAGCGAGAAAATTTTTATGCTCAAACAAATTGCTTGAGATGTATGATCCATGTAAGCGATTGGTACAAGCATGTGATGCATCATCATATCGCGTCGGGTGTGTATTGCAACAAGCTAATGGTTTCGGGAAACTGCAACTGGTTGCTTATGCATCCAGGAGTCTGTCTAAGGTTGAGAGAGCCTACAACATGATTGAGAAAGAAGCGTTAGCGTGTGTCTATGGGGTAAAGAAAATGCATCAATACCTGTTTGGGCTAAAATTCAAATTGGAAACTGACCATAAGCCACTCATATCCCTGTTTTCTGAGAGTAAAGGGATAAATACCAACGCATCGGCCCGCATCCAGAGATGGGCGCTCACGTTGTCCGCATATAACTATGCCATCTGCCACAGGCGAGGCACAGAAAACTGCGGCGATGCTCTCAGTAGGCTGCCATTGCCCACCACACGGGCACAGTGAGCAATCACCCGTTACCGCCCGACAGATTAGAACCTGGACGAGCCAGGACCCCTTACTGTCCTTAATAAAAAATTGTATGCTTCATGGGAGCTGGTCCAGTGTCCCATTAGAAATGCAGGAAGAGATAAAGCCGTACCAGTGGCGCAAAGATGAAATGTCTATACAGGCAGACTGCCTCCTGTAGGGTAATCGCGTAATGGTACCCATAAAGGGCAGGGACACTTTCATCAGTGATCTCCACAGTACTCACCGAGGCATTGTAATGATGAAAGCGATAGCCAGATCCCACGTGTGGTGGCCCGGTATCGATGCGGACTT
Organism: Pristiophorus japonicus; assembly: GCF_044704955.1. Classification (NCBI taxonomy): domain Eukaryota; kingdom Metazoa; phylum Chordata; class Chondrichthyes; family Pristiophoridae; genus Pristiophorus; species Pristiophorus japonicus. The sequence continues at coordinate 79,809,483 of NC_091986.1, read as the reverse complement.
AGAGTCCTGCGTGCACAAATGTAATACATGTTCACAGTCAAGCAATGCACCCAGGGAGGCGCCACTAAGTTTATGGTCTTGGCCCCCCAAACCATGGTCTAGGGTACACGTCGACTATACAGGCCTGTTCTTGGGTAAAATGTTCCTTGTGGTTGTAGATGCGTACTCCAATTGAATGTGAGATAATGTCGGCTAGCACGTCCGCTGCCACTACTGAAAGCCTGCAGACCATGTTTTCCACACATCGCCTGCCCGATGTCCTGGTGAGCGACAACGGGCCATGTTTTACCAGTGTTGAGTTCAAAGAATTCATGACCCGTAACAGGATCAAACATGTCATATCTGCCCCATTTAAACCAGCGTCCAATGGTCAGGCAGAGAGAGCAGTGCAAACCATCAAGCAAGGCTTGAAGAGGGTAACTGCAGACTCGCCTATCCTTGATTAGTCCTGATTAGTTGCAGCACGAGACCCCACTCACTCACTGGGATCCCACCTGCTGAACTGCTCATGAAAGGAGCACTTAAGACAAGGCTCTCGTTAGTTCACCCTGATCTACATGAACAGATAGAGAGCAGGTGGCTTCAACAAAGTACATACCATGATAGCGCAAATGTGTCATGCGAGATTGAAATCAATGATCCTGTATTTGTATTGAATTATGGACAAGGTCCCACGTGGCTTCCCGGCACTGCCGTGGCCAAAGAGGGGAACATAATCCCTTGGGAGCACAAGTATTTAAGGAGACCTCACAGGTTGGAGAGGCACTCTGGAGACTTGCAATAAAAGACTACGGTCACACTTTACTTTGAGCTCACAGTTTCAGTCTGACTCTTTCTCCATACATAACACCAGGTCTCTTGCTTTTTGTGGTATATCTCAATAATCTAGACTTGAATATAAGCAGTATGATTAAGAAGTTTGCAGATGATACTAAAATCAGCTGTGCAGTTGATAATGAAGAAGAAAGCTGCGGACTGCAGGAAGATATCAATCAACTGGTCAGGTGGACAGAACAGTGGCAAATGGCATTTAATCTGGAGAAGTGTGAGATAATGCATTTGGGGAGGGCTAAGAAGGAAAGTGAATATACATTAAATGGTAGGACACTGAGAAGCGTAGAGGAACAAAGGGACCTTGGAGTGCATGTCCACAGATTCCTGAAGTTAGCAGGCCAGTTAGATAAGGTGGTTAAGAAGGCATAGGGAATGCTTGCCTTTATTAGCCGAGGCACAGAATATAAAATCAGGGGGGTTATGCTTCAACTGTATAAAACACTGGTTAGGCCACAGCTGGAGTACTGCGTACAGTTCTGGTCACCACATTACAGGAAGGACATGATTGCACTGGAGAGGGTACAGAGGAGATTTATGAGAATGTTGCCAGGAGTGGAGAATCTTAGTTATGAGGACAGATTGAATAAGCTGGGTTTGTTTTCCTTGGAATAGAGGAAGCTGAGAGGAGATCTCATTGAGGTGTATAAAATTCTGAGGGGCCTAGATATAGTGGATAGAAAGGTCCTATTTCCCTCAGCAGTGGGTCAACAACCAGGGGGCATAAATTTAAAGTAATTGGTAGAAGGTTTAGAGGGGATTTGAGAGGAAATTTCTTCATGCAGAGGGTTATGGGGGTCTGGCACTCAATGCCTGAAAGGGTGGTAGAGGCAGAAACCCTCACCACATTTAAAAAGTACTTGGATGTGCATTTGAAGTGTCGTAACCTGCAGGGTTACGGACCTAGAGCTGGAAAGTGGGATTAAGCCTCTTGTTGGTTGGCGCGGACATGATGGGCCAAAATAGCCTCCTTCCGTGCTGTAAACTTCTATGATTCTACCTTGTCGCCACCCTCTACCCCTCCCCACAGGCAATGGTTGGTCATGTCTACTGCTTTCCAGTAGGTCAACATCAAATCTGCCCCCAGAACACCTATGCCGTCCGAATCTCATTTCATTAACACACATTTCCATTTTGTCTGCAAAGGTCCTATTTCAATATTTAGAGGTTTGGATTCTGCCCCAGCTGCTGTGTTGCCCGTAAATCCTCCCAAGATGTAAGGAATCTCACTGGACCACGGGGATGTCATGGGAGAGGGAGAGTGTACTATTGTACTTAATGCCTCTGTATCTACCAGATACCTCCCCTCCTTCCCCTCCACTGTAATGTCCACACATGGTCTCCCCCAATCATCGTACCTGAGCGGACACAGGTACCCGGGATGGGTGCGACCCCTTCATTTCTGATTTTACTCCCCCAGGACCTCTCCTTTTGTGGCTTAGACTTTTCCATTAGAGGACTCTAATTGTTGGACCCGCTGGGACAAGATCTCGATCATCTCTTGATAATCGGTTCCTGCCTTCGCCCTTAAGCCCTCTCTCTCTCTTTAAGAGGCAACTTACATTCTCTTTTAAAATGTCCTGGCTTCCCACAGCTGTAACAAGTTCCTAGGCTTTGTTCCTTAAAACCTTCTTGTTGCCAGCTCTTTTGAGCCTGTCCCTTAGCCTCACAGACCTTCCCCTTTGTCTTGGTCATGTTTCCTACACTAGCTTTGTCTGCCTGTCGGGCTTCGAACTGCAGTGTTAACTTCCTTATTATCCTATCCTCGGTGTTGTTGTTATTCTCGGGGACAAAGTCCAAGAGGGCTGCTTGCAAATATGGCAGTGAATGGGATATGAGGGTCCGTAGCAAATGATTCAGCTGTTCTTCTCACAAACCAGGCTAAATCAGGGCCCCTCCCATGGCCGCATTGTAATTTGGCCATAATCTATCCGCGAAAGCAGTCGGGCTTTCGTTAGGATTTTGCTGGGTTACTGCCAAATCTTTAAAAGGATCTCACCTTCCTTTCTCCATAGCCTGTATAACTCTGAGCTTCAGGTTATCCCAGATTCCCCTTCCCATCTTACTTTCTGCTGGGATACGCATATATAGAGGCTCTGAGGGTGTGCAACAACAACCTCTTTTTTTCCTCATCATCAGGTTATTCAACCCAGCCATTTGGTCTATGTCCGGGAAATGGCTGACAGGGTCTTTGTCCCCTTCTAGCTTTGGCAAGCCGGATGCCATTTTCCTTAGATCCTTGGTATTGTAAGGAACGACGAATTCCTGTTCAAATTGCCCGAGCCCATCCACCCCCACAGCCGATGGATGATACCGTCTCTGTGTCATTGGATTCATTGGTGGATTCATTGGCCGGGTTCCCCATATTCTGCCCCTCTGTCACCCAAGGGGTTGTATAATATCTCGCCTACTTCCTTTTCACCTCACTGACTCTGCACTACCTTTAGCTGTTTGGGCCCCGTCCCATGGCACAAACTAAGCCCCGTTAGACCTTCAACTGTTCTTCATATCAGTTTCTTAATTACTAATCTACACTGAGTGTGATCACTCTGTGTCGCCCTGTCTTCCATTAACTGTTGCTGAGCCACTCTAAAGGCTGCCTTTAAAGCCTCAGCTGCCTTTTCTGCAACATCAGCACGTCCCCTTTGATCCGCTTCTTTCAAGGCCCACACATTGCACTGATTTTGGTTATTAACACACTGGCTTTTCTCGTTTACAGTCCTCTTCTAACCATTTCTTTGCTTCTCTTTCCTCCTCCAGTTCCTTCATAAGCAGACTGACTACTGCTTCGCGATCGCTAGCCTTCTTTCTTAACTCCTTTAACTTCCTTTGTAATTCAGCGTTCACGCATTCATTTCTTCTGTTCTGTCCCTGTAAGGCCATCAGCTAAGCAGCCTTTTCTATTCTCAACTTGTACGTGGATTCACTCATCCGCCTCTTTAACTGTGTCATCCACTTCAAGGATGCGCATGTGCAATGGGTCCTTTCGTTATCAGCCTCCCAAGCTCTGGTGTACAACGGCTGATTTATCGTCCCTGTCAGTTCTTCGATCAACTCTGACGAATTTCTCGGCGGGGGGCTCAAACTTTTTCAAGGTGCTGAAAGTATCGCTCCACCTGGATTAACGCCGCAACAAAGGCACAACCGAATTTCTCCCCCTATAGTTCTTGAAAATGGGATCATTTGATTGTAGCTCACTCCTCTGCTTCTAATCACTGTACAGTAATATTTGATTATATATTAATTCAATTCTAAAGTACAACCCAAAAGCATTGTGTACTTTTTACAGGTGATTCACAGCTAACTTATTCATTGTTAGAATTATGAGGCAAATTTGGGATTATCTTTGTGTTGAAAAAAATATTTACATTTTTATTTATAGCATTTCTCATTTGTAAATGCATTGCTTCAATCAGGGCATTAGAGTCCTCAGCTGAGCGATTAAGAAAGCTGACCTAATGTTCTACAAAAAATAGTATAAATAAAGGATACGCTTTAAATCAAGCAAGAGAGAGAATATGCTAACACACAAAGTTACCAATTATATCATCCATAATCTAATTAACAAGCCAAGGAGGTAATGCTGAGAGCATTTCTTAACAGCAGGCTAAGATAGAAACTGAAACCACAAAAAGGAATAACGCTTGGTGATAAAGGTACATCTTCCAATTGATAGGAAACATAAGATGAGTAAAAAAGATGTAGGGCAGAATAATGTTGCCACAGGTCATTAAAGTTACTGGAGGGGTAGTGATAAAGCAAAGGTAATTATTTGTAATCATTCAAGCACAAATATGTGATTTATTGCTTTTTGCTTCTTCATATCCATCAAATGAATAGACTTTTTCAAAATAATTTTAAGGAACTCAACAAGACTGAAATTCAGCACGTCCCTTATAAATTGGAGCATTGTATAATACGGACATCATTTTGAGCCAAATGAAAACCTGAGCACAATGAAGAAGCCAGAGGTAGAAGTCGATCTCGAAAGCCGAGATGATGTTGAGGGAGCCTTTGTGAAACAAACTGACTGGGACACAATAACCTTGATAAGAAGTGGCTGCATGGTTAAACCCAGCCTCCCGAGACTGACTTTACTGGCAACACACGAGCAAATGTTTTAATGATGTAAAAGAAAACAAAGAGAATGCTAAGTTCACAGAGAACCTGGAGGAAAACTTTGCAATCTCAGATGCCTGATTCCCAGTTAGAGGTGCATAGGTGAACTGCTTCTGCTGAGCTGGTCATCATCAGACCGCACCACAGATTCTCGTATCATTAAGTATATATTCATTAATTTACAGATGAGCTATAAAGCATATCGTTGAAAAATGGTATACAACATATAATGTTCACCACACATTTATACATCCATATATTCAAAGGTCTTGCATCTAATGATCATATGCTGCATCACAACAGAAAGTGTGGTCTCAGGAGTTATAACTCAGCACTGCATGATTGAAGTAATAGATGAAAACATGGATGGCAGGGAGATGAGTACATCCCAGAATGGTCAGTTGCAGGACTGCTTCTGTCAACCTGCTTCTTATGACCAGCAGCAGCATCTCCTTTCCCACTGAAGAGCAACAGCAGATGATATGGCTACCCACTGCTGCCACATTACACAAAATGGAGGCAGTATTGATGACAACCATGTGACCATCCAGCTAACATGTTTCTCTTTCTCCTCCACCACCATCACTTCTTGGTTTTACTCAACTGTGTGTTGTGGCTCATCCAGCGCTATGTCCTCAAGCTCATTAACTGCATCCTCCATGTGCCGGGGAGTTGTGACACTGCTTGAAAACTCTGGTGAGAGAAATGTAGACCACCATCTTGATCTGGGCCATGAGTTGTGTTGGGTACATCCTGTCTTGCCAGACACCTGAAGGTGTGCTTCTATTTAAATTATTTAAACTGGGGCAAGAAGTTTGATTTTTGCCAAATATTTGCAAGTGCTTCACTTGCTGCAATCAGTTGAAAATTATGGCTTTGGTCTTCCCAATGTTTAACTAAAGAAAATTGTGGCTTATCCAAGGCTGAATATTGGACAAGCAGTATGGTATGTTTTGAAGGACAAGTGTATTTTTTGGTAGAGAGCACCACCTATTGGACTTTCAAGTACATTGCATTAAATCCTTTATTTTTAATTCGTCACATGCATCAGGAAATGTGAGGTTATCATCTGTACTGTGAAATAACATTTCAAAATAACTAATTACTCTATTTAAAATATATTAAAATTCTTACTTTACAGTCCTATGTAAACATTTTCAATAGAAGCTGTGATGTTAAAATGTCTACACTTACCTCTTACCTGTAATATCAGTTAAGTTGCGCACCAATGAGAATTCGAAGGTTAATGTGCTTAGGGATGATTCCCTGTTATGCCATCTTCTCCAAAGCAATTGAACCTGATCTACTCTACTTCAGCCCGACTGCAACATCTTTCCCTTTGAGAATTCTGCCTGTATTTTTGTATCTTAAATTTAATATTTGTGCCCATAAATATTGATGATTCCTTGCTCAACCTGCCCCATTCCCCCTGGTCCAACTTGGCTGATTTTCAGTCTTTGCTTCTGCCGACGTATTGGATCCAAGACAAGTGCAGGCCGAAAAATTCTCGGTGGGCTTCCTGCAATTTACCATTTAGTGTCGACTAGGAAAATCTAACCGACAGTCTTAAGTGATTTAGAAGAAAGAACTTGCATTTATGTAGTGCATTTCACAGTCTCAGGACATCCCAAAACACTTTACAGCCAATGAAGTACTAGTTAAGTATAGTCACTGTTGTAATGTAGGAATCGTGGTTGGCAATTTGCGCACAGCAGTTATTGGTTAAGACACTGGTTATAACTTTTCTGCTCTTCCTCAAAATAGTGCCATGAAATCTTTTACATCCATCTGAGGGAGTCGATGGGACCTCAATTTAACGTCTCATCCAAAATATCTTTAACCACTTAGTAGAACGAAAAGCTTATTACCTAGCTCAAGGAGAGAGTGGGAAGAGGAAGATGGGTAGGAGTAATCATTTGTTTTTTTTAGTCGCACTTGTGGGCCACGATTTCGCCAGCGGGTGCTAGTTGGGTGCGGGCGGCATCAGTGGTTTGTGGGGAACGCGCTCCCGGCTCCAGCTCGCCCTCTGACAGCAATCTTCCATTAATTAGGCTTGTTAAGCCCACCCTGTGGGGTCCCTGGCTAATTAACAGGAAGCCAGTCTGATGACATCATCTGACACGTCACCAGTCGGTTTCCTTAAAGGGACCACGGCCAACTTCTTTCTGATAGTTCTTCTCTCAGTTTTCTGCAGCATTGAGAAGCACTGCACAGAGGTGCATGGCTGCACCCAGGCTCTCCCATGACTCCCTCCTGATGCTTATGGAAAGAGTCATAGCACACAGGGAGTTTCTCTTCCCTTCCAATGGACAGAAGAGACCTCCCCAGGACACCAATGCAGCCTGGTTGCACATTGCACAGGAGGGCAGAGTTGTCATCAGGGGGACCTGGCTGCAGTGGCACAAACCTTTCAATGATCTCATTAGATCACAAAACGTTACTGCAAAGCCACACTCAACCTCATGCTGCTGTACTGCTCATCACAGGGCCTTGGTGAGACCACACCTTGAGTATTGTGTGCAGTTTTGGTCTCTTAATCTGAGGAAGAATGTTCCTCCTATTGAGGGGTGCAGCGAAGGTTCACCAGACTGATTTCCGGGATGGCAGGACTGACATATGAGGAAAGACTGGATCGGCTAGGCTTATACTCACTGGAATTTAGAAGAATGAGAGGGGATCTCATAGAAACATATAAAATTCTGACGGGACTGGACAGGTTAGGTGCAGGAAGAATGTTCCCGATGTTGGGGAAGTCTAGAACCAGGGGACACAGTCTAAGGATAAGGGGTAAGCCATATAGGACCGAGATGAGAAGAAACTTTTTCACCCAGAGAGTTGTGAACTTGTGGAATTCTCTGCCACAGAAAGTTGTTGAGTCCAATTCGTTGGATATATTCAAAAGAGAGTTAGATGTGGCCCTTACAGCTAAAGGGATCAGGGGGTATGGAGAGAAGGCTGGGGTGGGGTGGAATGATCAGCCATGATCATATTGCATGGCGGTGCAGGCTCGATGGGCTGAATGGACTGCTCCTGCACCTATTTTCTATGTTTCTATGTTTATAGTGCTGGTGTGGGGTGGTGCCAACCTGGTGCATCATGTGGCAGCCAAGGTGCACAGCGTTAAGTGAAGTAAATGTGGCCATGGTGAGGCCATCCCGGGCCTCCCAGGCAGCAATGTGGTCAGCTGCTGATACCCTGTGTCCTATGCAGCATCAGGTGATTGCGGAGAAGGTTGTTGTTGGTGATACTGGTGTGTTTAGTGATGTTGGTGTTGGGGCTGATCACAGTGGGATTCTGAGGACCAAGGTGAGATTTTATCAAGGACACCAAAGCAGCTGGAATAGATGGCAGGTGAGGTTGAAATGAAAAAGCGATCTGTCAATGGTAAGAGATGTTGCTCCAAGGAGATGACAGTGAATAGAGAGTTCACTGCAAACACTTCCATCCTGCATACAGCTCAAAAGTTTCTTCCAAATCCTGAAGGTTTCATCTTCTGACATTGTAAAGTGAACAGCTGTGAAATGTTATCTTTTATACCTCTTCTGCAGCTCTCAACTTGCCAAAGCAATACAGTCACTGAGAACCCAATTTCACTTACCTGATGTGTTCCACGAAGGACAACAAACCCGTCAGAAAGTTGGTAAAATTGTAAGTGCCTGCTTTTAAACCTTTTCAATAGCACTACTTGTTAGGTATGTTAATAAAGCGGCCCGCCACTTGGTGTCAGATCTGCAATCCGCACGCAGACCTGACAGCTGAGAAACTGACAGGGAAGCAGGTTCAGAGTGGGATCCTGACCCGCTGTCAATCAGGGCCATTTTGACAGTGGGCCCGCCTCCAAAAACCCGCACTCGTGGAGTTGGGAAGATTTCGACCAGTATGTTTGTGTTTCTTTTTCTCCTCCTCCAGATGGTTATCTTTTTTTAAACTAGTGTCCATGATTTTTCTTTTACACTTTTAGTCCTATTTTCAGTTTTGTGATTCTCCTAGTTCCTCTCCTCATCTAAGGAGCCAGAAGTATTGTGGGAGGAAATGAAAGGCTCCTGCTGTTAGTTTGCAAAGAAGCTTACAGCACAGAAGAAGGTTATTTGGTCCATCGTGCTTCTTTGAAAGAGTTATCCAATTAGTTCCACTCGCCTGCTCGTCTCCATTTCCCTGCAAATTTTTCCTTTTCAAGTATATATCCAATTACCTTTTGAAAAATATTATTGAATCTGCTTCCACCATCATTTTCAGGTAGTGCATTCCAGTTCATAACAACTCGCTGCGTAAAATAAAATTCTCCTCAGCTCCCTCCTGGTTCTTTTGCCAATTATCTTAAATCTGTGTCCACTGGTTACTGACCCTCTTGCCAGTGGAAACAGTTTCTCCTTATTTACTATATCAAACCCCTGATAATTGTGAAGACCTCTATTAAATCTTTCCATAACCTTCTCTGCACTAAAAAAAGGACAGTCAGCACGGATTTCTTAAGGAAAGGTCGTGTCTGACTAAATTGATTGAATTTTTTGAGGAGGTACCAAGGAGGGTCAATGAGGGTAGTGCTACAGATTTTAGCAAGGCTTTTGATAAGGTCCCACATGGCAGACTGGTCGCGAAAGTAAAAGCCTATAGGATTAAGGGCAAATTGGATCCAAAATTGGCTCAAAGGCAGGAAGCAGAGGATAATGGTTGATGGGTGTTTTTATGACTGGTAAGGCTGTTTACAGTGGGATTCCACAGGGCTCAGTACAAGGTCCCTTGCTTTTTGTGGTATACATCAATGATCTAGACTTGATTAAGAAGTTTGTAGATGATACTAAAATCGGCGTGTGGTTGATAATGAAGAAGAAAGTTATAGACTTCAGGAAGATATCAATCAACTGGTCAGGTGGGCAGAACAATGGCAAATGGAATTCAATCCGGAGAAGTGTGAGGTAATGCATTTGGGCAGAGCTAACAAGGAAAGGGAATACAAATTAAATGGTAAGACACTGAGAAGTATCGAGGAACAAAGGGACCTTGGAGTGCATGTCCACAGATCCTTGAAGGTAGCAGGCCAGGTGGATAAGGTGGTTAAGAAGGCAAACAGAATTCTTGCCTTTATTATCATCATCATCATAGGCAATCCCTCAGAATCGAGGATGACTTGCTTCCAATCTAAAAATGAGTCCTCAGGTGGCTGTACAATCCAATACGAGAACCACAGACTCTGTCAGAGGTGGGACAGAGAGTTTTTGAGGGAAAGGGTGGGTGGGATTGGTTTGCCGCATGCTCTTTCCGCTGCCTGTGCTTAATTTCTGCATGCTCTCAGTGATGAGACTCGAGGTGCTCAGCGCCCTCCCGGGCACTTCCTCCACTTAGGGCATTCTTTGGCATCTTCCGGAGACATCGTTGGTGGTATTTCTCCAGCGACTTGAGGTGTCTACTGTACATGGTCCATGTTGCTGAGCCATATAGGAGGGCGGTATTAGCTGAGGCACAGAATAGAAGAGCAGGGAGGTTATGCTTGAACTGTATAAAACACTAATTAGGCCACAGCTAGAGTACTGCATGCAGTTCTGGTCACCGCATTACAGAAAGGATGTGATTGCAATGGAGAGGGTATAGAGGAGATTTACAAGGCTGTTACCAGGAGTGGACAATCTTAGCTATGAGGACAGATTGGATAGACTGGGTTCGTTTTCCTTGGAACAGAGGAGGCTGAGGGGAGTCCTCATTGAGGTGTATAAAATTATGAGGGGCCGAGGTATATTGAATAGAAAGGGCCTAGTTCCCTTAGCAGAGGGGTCACCAACCAGGGGGCATAAATTTAAAGTAATAAGTAGAAGGTTTAGAGGGGATTTGAGGGGAAATTTTTTCACCCAGAGGGTTGTGGGACTTATCGCCTGAAAGATTGGTAGAGGCAGAAATCATCACCAAATTTTAAAAGTACTTGGATGTGCACTTGAGGTGCTGTAACCTGCAGGGCTGGAAAGTGGGATTAGGCTGGATAGCCTCTTGTTGGCCCACATGGACAGGATGGGCTGAAATGGCCTTCTTCTGTGCTGTAAACTTCTATGATTCATTTCTGTGAAACTTGAGGACCATTTTGACCAAAAGCCATTAGTAATAGCAGAGAGCCTTATGTTTGGTGCCAGAAACCAAAAACAAAGTGAAACCATCAGTGAGTAGTACATTGTAGCTCTTAAGAACCTGTCTTGGCATTGTAACTTCGGCATATTTTTGGATTGTGCGTTGTGCGATAAGTTTGTGTGTGGTCTGGTGGATGAGCGCGCACAGTCCAAGTTACTGAACACTCCCAACTTTGGGAGAAATTTTGTGGGGCATCACCGGCACGATCGATAGCGGGTCGGGTAGGAAAGTGTTTTTTTTTAACAGCAGGTCGGGATCCCGCTGTCAACACGTCTTTACCAAATATCGGGTCTGCCAATGCTGAGCAGACTTGACACACAGTGGCAGAAGAGGCAATTGAAATCATTGGTGGCCTGTTTACAGCCACTTAACAATGCTTTTTCACAGCTTTTTGAATATGAAAGGTCACCCACCAGTTTCCCACTATGCCTAGACCTCGTCTGTGAAGCTGAGGCGGGATGTCACTTGCCATTGTTCCAGCTGATGAGTTGCTAGCTTCAAATGTCAAGTCAAAATTCGCAGCTGACTGAGAAACATTCCCTTAGCCACTAGCTTCTCTAAACTGCATTTCCACAACAGATTCAGAATGTTGCAAACCTTTACAACCAGTCTGACCTCATTACCTCTCCCACAATCGACTGATTGCTTCTGTCATCTCTACTTCACCTGCCATCTATTTCATCAGCATCGGTGCACTTTATACTCCCTCACCTTGGTCCTCAGAATCCCACCTCAGTTAGCCCCACAGTTAACCTGAACACCAGCATCACAAGGCATGCCAGCAGCACCAACAACAACATCAAACTTCTCTGCAATCACCTGATGCTGCATAGAACAGAGGGCATTAGCACCCAACCACATTGCTGCCCGGGATGCCAGGGATGGCCTCACCATAGCCAGAGTTACTTCGCTTGATGCTGTATACCCTGGCTGCCACATGATGTGCCGGGTTAGCACCACCCCACGCCAACAACATAAAGCATTCCTACAATGCCTAAGCCATTCTTTTCACACTCATCAGCATTGCGGTTGTACCGTTATGTCTCACCACTTATTGCAGTTCACTAAGCCACTTCCAAAGGTGCACAGAAATCTGTCAAGAACGCAAAGTGTTGAAAATAAAGATTTCAATGTTTGACATTACATTAACAGAAACTTAACATGAACTCTGGCTTAAACACACAAGTGTTTGTTGTGTGTTGTTAGTTCGTATGATTGGACTAGGATGAGGTTGAGTATGAGAGGTGGTTAGTGAGATGGGTAAGTGCTTATGTAGATAGAGAGGGATGGGTGGAGGTGCAACGTAAGTTGATGTGAGCAAGGTTATGCAGGCGTAGAGTAGGAAGACTCTCTGTTGTTGGAGATAGTCATAGCCTGATACTTGTGTGGGGCAAATGTTACTTGCCACTTATCAGCCCAAGCTTGAATGTTGTCCAGGTCTTACTGCATGTGGGCATAATTCATTTTATGGGGAGTTGCGAATGGAACTGAACACTGTGCAATCATCAGCGAACATCCCAACTTCTGACCTTATGTTGGAGGGAAGGTCATTGATGAAGCAGCTGAAGATGGTTGGGCCTAAGAACTTCTGCAGCGATGTCCTGGGTCTGAGATGATTGACCTCCAGCAACCGCAATCATCTTCCTTTGTGCTCAGTATGACTACAGCCAGTGGAGAGTTTTCCCCCTGATTCCCATTGACTTCAATTTTACTAGGGCTCCTTGATGCCACACTTGGTCCAATGCTGCCTTGATGTCAAGAGCAGTCACGCTCGCCTCTTTTTTCCATGTTTGGACCAAGGCTGTAATGAGGTCTGAAGCCGAGTGGTCCTGGCAGAATCCAAACTGAGTATCAGTAAGCAGGTTATTGTTGAGTAAGTGCCGCTTGATAGTACTATTGACAACGCCTTCCACCACTTTACTGATGATTGAGAGTAAACTGATGGGATGGTAATTGGCCGGATTGGATTTGTCCTGATTTTTGAGGACAGGACGTACCATGGCAGTTTTCCACATTGTTGGACAGATGCCACTGTTGTAGCTATACTGGAACAGCTTGGCTAAAGATGCATTACTTCTGGAGCGCAAGTCTTCAGCACAACAACCAGGATGTTGTCGGGGCCCATAGCCTTTGCTGTATCCAGTGCACTCAGCCTTTTCTTGATATCATGTGGAGTGAATTGAATTGGCTCAAGAAAGGCTTCTGCGATGTTGGGAATGTCTGGAGGAGGCTGATATGAATCATCCACTCAGCACTTCTGGTTGAAGATGGTTGCAAACGCTTCAGCCTTGTCTTTTGCACTCATGTGCTGGGCTGGATGTAGCAGGACTGAGAACTTTGATCTGATCCGTAGATTGTGGGATCGCTTAGGTCTGTCTATAGCATGCTGCTTTCGCTAACATCTAGTCCTCCATGCATGCGGGACAAGATCTTCCATGTGCTTTTAGTCCTATGTTGTAGCTTCCCCAGGTTGGCACCTCATTTTTAGGTAGGCCTGGTGCTTCACCCTGCAGGTTACGGCACTTTAAGTGCCCATCCAACCATCTCTTAAAAGTGGTGAGGATTTCTGTATCCACCACTCTTCCAGGCAGTGAGTTCTAGATCCCCACAACCCTCTGTGTAAGGAAGCCCCCCCCCCTCAAATCCCCTCTAAACCTTCCACCAACCACCTTTAAACTATGCCCTCTCGTAGTAACCCCCTCCACCAATGGAAATAGACCCTTACTATCCACTATGTCCAAGCCCCTCAATATTTTGTACACCTCAATGAGGTCTCCTCTCAACCTCCTCTGTTCCAATGAGAAAAAACCCAGCCTATCCAATCTGTCCTCATAACTAAGATTCTCCATTCCAGGCAGCATCCTAGTAAATCTCCTCTGCACCCTCTCTAGTACAATCACGTCCTTCCTATAATACGGCGACCAGAACTGCACATGGTAGTCCAGCTGTGGCCGAACCAAAGTATTATACAATTTAAGCATAACCTCCCTGCTCTTATATTCTATGCCTTGGCCAATAAAGGCAAGCATTCCGTATGCCTTCTTAACCACCTTATCCACCTGGCCTGCTACTTTCCAGAATCTGTCGACAAGCACTCCAAGGTCCCTTTGTTCATCTACAGGATTAAGTGGCCTATCGCTTAATGTGTATACTCTTTCCTTATTAACCCTCCCAAAGTGCATCACCTCACACTTCTCTGAATTAAATTCCATTTGCCACTGCTCTACCCATCTGACCAGTAGATTGATATCCTCCTGCAGCCCATGACTTTCCTCTTCATTATCAACCACACAGCCAATTTTAGTGTCGTCTGCAAATCTCTTAATCATATTTCCTATATTCAAATCTAAATCGTTGATATATACCACAAAAAGCAAGGGACCCAGTACTGAGCCCTGCGGAACCCCACTGGAAATATCCTTCCGGTCACAAAAACATCCATCAATCATTACCCTTTGCTTCCTATCTCCAAGCCAATTTTGGATCCAACTTGCCACTTTGCCCTGGATCCCATGGGCTTTAACCTTCATGACCAGTCTACCATGCGGGACCTTATCAAAAGCATTGCTAAAGTCCATATATACTACATTGTACGACCTACCCTCATTGACCCTCTTGGTTACCTCCTCAAAAAATTTAATCAGGTTAGTCAAACACGATCTTCCCTTAACAAATCTGTGCTGACTGTTTCTAATTAATCCCTGCCTAGCCAAATGCAGATTTATCCTGTCTTTCAGGATTTTTTCCAATAATTTTCCCACCACTGATGTTAGACTGACAGGCCTGTAATTACTCGGCCTATCCCTTTTTCCCTTCTTAAACAAGGGTACTACATTAACAGTCCTCCAATCCCCCAGCACCATGCCCAGATCCAAAGAGGACTGGAGAATGATGGTCAAGGCCTCTGCTATTTTCTCTTTTACATCGCTCAACAGCCTAGGATGCATTTCATCCAGACCTGGGACTTATCTATTTTCAAAGCTGCTAAACCCCTTAATACTTCCTCTCTCACTATATTTATTTCATCCAGAATATCACACTCCTCCTCTACAGCAGTATCTGCATTACCTCTTTCCTTTGTGAAAACAGGTGCAAAGTATTCGTTAAGAACCCTACCAACATCTTCAGCCTCCTCATAAAGATTACCCTCATGGTCTCTAATAGGCCCTACCCTTTCCTTAGTTACCCTCTTACTCTTAACATATTTATAGAACATCTTAGGGTTTTCCTTAAATTTCCTGGCCAAGAATTTCTCGTGCTTTCTCTTAGCATTCCTAATATCCTTTTTAATTTTACCTCTTATCTTTCTATATTCCTCTAAAGATTCTCAAGTATTTAGCCATTGATATGTGACATAAACGTCCCTTTTTTTCTTAATCCTCCCCTGTAAGTCCCTGGACATCCAGGGGGCTCCAGAATTATTTTTCCCAGCTTTTTTCTTTAAGGGCACATGTTTGGCCTGAACCTTTCGGATCTCCTCCTTGAATGCCTCCCATTGTTCTGACACCGATTTACCCACAAGTAGCTGGTCCCTGTCCACTATGGCCAAATTGTAGTGTATGTAGGCACCTTTAGTAATGACTCCACGAGGCAGGGTATGATACTTAAACTGTGTAGACCTGTAGTCCTTGCAGCTCCTGAGTAAGAACAACAAGCTGTGTGTTCCTTTTTATACTGGGTTACCTGCAGCGTGCAGGTAACCCTTAGGTCTCCAGCAGCAGCACCCTCTCGTGTACAGGTAAGGTGTGTACAGTATAAAGGTACATTCAGTGTTGCATAACAGTGTTGCAGACAACCCACAGTAAACAGGCGTGCATACACAACACAAATCACTCCTTAACTTAGCAAAATTAGCCTTTCCCCAATTCGGAACTTTTATTCCAGGCCTATTCTTGTCCTTATCCATAACTAACTTGAATCTGACTGAATTATGGTCACTGGCACCCAAATGCTCCCCCACTAATACCCCTTCAACTTGCCCAGCTTCATTCCCCAAAACTAAATCCAAGACCGCTCCCTCTCATGTTGGGCTTGCTGACTAAAAAAGTTCTCTTGAATGCATTTCAAGAATTCCGCACCCTCTATACCCTTCACACTAAATTTGTCCCAATCAATATTTGGTTAGTTAAAATCCCCTACTATTACTACCCTATGGGTTTTAGACTTCACAGCAATTTGCCTAAATATTTGTTCCTCTATCTCCCTCCCACTGTTTGGGGGTCTATAATATATTCCCAGCAGTGTGATTGCTCCTTTTTTATTCTTCAATTCGACCCATATGGCCTCAGTTAATGATGCCTTTAACATATCATCCCTCCTCACCGCTGTAATAGTTGCTTTAATTAGTACCGCAACACTCCCATCCCCACCCACCCTCCTTTTAACCCTCTCCCTATCTTGTCTAAAAATCCTGTAGCCAGGAATATTAATCTGCCAAATCTGCCCCTATTTCAGCCATGTTTCTGTAATGGTTATAATGTCATACTCCCAAGTGTCTACCTGTGCTCTTAGCTCATCCGCCTTATTCGCTATACTCCTTGCATTAAAGTATATACCATTCAGCACAGGAAGACCTCCTTGATTACTACATACTAAGCCCTGTTTCCTCTGTCTTACAGATTCACTTTCTACATTCTTACTATCCAACTTCTGCTTTACTTCCTTCCCTTTAGAATTCATTCTCAGGTTCCCATTCCCTTGCCAAGCTAGTTTAAACTCTCCCCAACAGCACTAGCAAAACTCCCCGCGAGGATATTGGTCCCGGTGATGTTGAGGTGCAACCCATCCAATTTGTACAGGTCTCATCTCCCCCAGAAACGGTCCCAATGCCTCAAGAATTTAAAGCCCTCCCTCTTACACCAATTTTCCAGCCATGTGTTGATCCTCTCTATCCTTCTATTGTTGTTCTCATTAGCATGTGGCACCGCTAGTAACCCGGAGATTACTACCTTTGCAGTCCTATCCTTTAATTTTCTTCCTAGCTTCCTAAATTCTTCCTGTAGGAACTCAGCCCTCATTTTACCTATGTCGTTGGTCCCGATATGGACCACGACCTCTAGCTGTTTACCCTCCCCCACCCCAGATGCCCTGCGTGCGCTCTGGCACCAGGGAGGCACAAAACCATTCGGGAGTCACGTCTACAGCTGCAGAAACGCCTGTCTGTTCCCCAAACTATAGAATCCCCTATCACGAGGGCTTTTTTGTTTTTCGTCCCTCCCCCCTTTGCAACTGAGCTACCCGTGGTGCCTTGGAATTGGCTCTGGCTGCACTCCCCTGAGGCACCATCATCCTTACCGATACTCAGAATTGAATATTGGTTTGAAAGCGAGATGGTTTTATCTGGTTTTATTCTTATTATTGTTTCTTGCAGCAGTTTGTTACAACTGAGTTGCTTGCTAGGCCATTTCAGAGGGCAGTTAAGAGTCAACCACATTGCTGTGGATCTGGAGTCACTTATAGGTCAGACCAGGTAACTGAAGGCTACTGAAGGCTTGTGTGAGAAGAAAACTCATCTGTAGCCTGTCTGAGGAAGTAGCCTCAAGGGAAGGGCTCTACGAGCAGTTGGAATTCAAGTAGATTGCGTAAAGTTTGAAATCAAACAGGAAGATGCATCAAACAGGAAGAAGCATCTTGAAGGACATTTGAGTTGGCCAATCAGTGGAAATGGTCACGTGATCTCCAACCAAACAAAACTGGACATTTGGTTGTTAACCGGGAGCAGTTTGTTTGAGGTATTATAAAACACACGAGACAAAGGAATTCTTTCTCCAAAGCTTGGAATGGAACACTGGAAGGTGTTGGAAGACGGCTGTCGATCACGTGGAAGCAAACGCGTGGAAGATGTATATTCGGATGGATTGATCACCCATTGGATTATACTGAGCCAGTTTGAGCCTAGTTATTGCTGAATTTATGACCAGTTAATGTAGGTTTTAATTGTACGTAACTGGGGGGAAATAGGAGAACTGTAAACAGTTGGATATATACAGTGTGAGAGAATTGTGCATAACCAATTAATGTAGCAGCATATACGTTGTGAAGTTTAAGGTTGTTTAAATTGTAAGCAACTGGGAGAATTGGGGCATGTGAATCTAAAATCGGTAAGCTAGAAATTTGGGGTTTTGGTTTTTTATTTTAAATCTGTACGCGGCAGTGTTGAATTCGGAACTTATGGTCATTTTTAATCTTTTTAATAAAAGTCCATTGTATTGGAAAATCTCAGTGTTCTTAAGTCTCGATGTTCGAAACCCGTAGGAAGAAATCTGACATAAGGACCGCAGTCATCCTTCCCTAAAGGGCATTAGTGAATCGGATGGGTTTTTCACAACAATCCAATAGTTTAATGATCACTATTACTGATACTAGCTTTTTAGTCCAGATTTCTTTAAATATATTAAAAGTAACAGAGTAACTAAAGAAAAGGTAGAGCCTATTAGAGACCATGAAATGCATCCCAGGCTGTTGACCGAAGTAAAAGAGGAAATAGCAGAGGCCTTGACCATCATTTTCCAGTCCTCTTTGAATCTGGGCATGGTTCCGGAGGATTGGAGGACTGCTAATGCAGTACCC
This sequence comes from Pristiophorus japonicus, assembly GCF_044704955.1. NCBI lineage: Eukaryota > Metazoa > Chordata > Chondrichthyes > Pristiophoridae > Pristiophorus > Pristiophorus japonicus. Next base: position 79,790,850 of record NC_091986.1, on the reverse strand, counting down.
TTGTTTAAGAAGGGAGAAAGGGATAGGCCAAGTAATTATAGGCCTGTCAGCCTAACGTCAGTGGTGGGAAAAGTATTTGAAAAAATCCTGAAAGACAGGATAAATCTGCATTTGGAAAGGCAAGGATTAACTAGGGATAGTCAGCACAGATTTGTTAAGGGAAGATCGTGTCTGACTAACCTGATTGAATTTTTTGAGGAAGTAACCAAGAGGGTCGATGAGGGTAGTGTGTACGATGTAGTATATATGGACTTTAGCAAAGCTTTTGATAAGGTCCCACATGGTAGACTAGTCATGAAGGTTAAAGCCCATGGAATACAGGGCAAAGTGTCAAGTTGGATCCAAAATTGGCTTGGAGGTAGGAAGCAAAGGGTAATGATTGATGGATTTTTGTGACTGGCAGGATGTTTCCAGTGGGGTTCCGCAGGGCTCAGTACTGGGACCTTTGCTTTTTGTGGTATATATCAACGATTTAAATTTGAATATAGGGAGTATGATTAAGAAGTTTGCAGACTAACTAAAATTGGCTGTGTGGTTAATAATAAAGAGGAAAGTCATGGGCTGCAGGAGGATATCAATCTACTGGTCAGGTGGGCAGAGCAGTGGCAAATGGAATTTAATTCAGAGAAGTGTGAGGTGATGCACTTTGGGAGGGCTAATAAGGAAAGGGTATACACATTAAACGGTAGGCCACGTAATAGTTCAGATGAAAAAAGGGACCTTGGAGTGCTTGTCCACAGAACTCTTTTTGGGAGGGAACTAAAACATTAAATCATTAAATGGTATCCCCCCGATCTGGGGGTCACACCAAACATTTTCAAGGCCCTTTTTTTTTTGTGTTTTTGTTTTTTTTAAAGTTTTTTTTTGGGGCACTTAAATCATATTTTTTTCTCCAAGTGCCCCCTATAAAAGGGGAGGGGGACACTAAAAAACACCGGCAATTAAAACATATTAAACTTTAAAACATAAAATCAAATTAAAATTTGGTTGCCGGGCGTGATGATGCACTCCAGTCCCTCCGGTGCCCACCTCTCGCGGAAGGCCGCGAGCGTACCGGGGGACACCACGTGCTCCATCTCCAAGGACACCCTGGTGCAGATGTACGCACGGAAGAGAGGCAGGCAGTCAGGCTGAACGACCCCCTCGACCGCCCGCTGCCTGGACCGGCTGATGGCACCCTTGGCCGTGCCCAGAGCAGTCCTACGAGGAAGCCCTCGGACCTATCCGCTCCCCTCCGCACAGGGTGCCCAAAGATCAGGAGTGTGGGACTGAAGTGCAGCCAGAATTTCAGGAGCAGCCCTTTAAATAATAAAACAGGGGCTGCAACCTGGTGCATTCAATAAAAACATGGAACACGGACTCTTCCAGACCGCAGAAATTGCAGGCGGCCTGGGAGCCCGTGAACCGGCTTAAAAAATTATTGCACGGCACTGCTCCGTGCACCACCCTCCAGGCCAAGTCCCCGATAAATAGTGGAAGGACTCCCGCAGAGAGTGCCCTCCATCGGGGACCCCCGCCTCCTCCGGATGGCAAGATGGTACGCCATGGCGTGTCCGGACGGCAGGCGAGGATGGCAAAGTTGAGAGTGTGCAGGAGCAGCCCGTACAGGAAACCCCTCCGCGCGGAACTGAAAGGCACGGAGGGGATTTCTTCGAGGCGGCTCAAGTTGTGAGGCGCCGGCTCCCGAGGGAGGTTCCGGGGTTTGGCGCCGATGAGGAATTCCGTCCGGACGGGGGTCAGTTCGGACGGGATCTCCCCACGTGCTTGAGCCTCCTTGATGCGCCTAACGGAGTCGGGGCCCAGAGCTGTTTTTAGCGACTCGATGGCATCGGCCGCGCGGTGGACGTTGGCCGAATTTAGGTGCCGCGCCAGCGTGTCTAGCACCATCCAGCCCGCTCCTCCGCCATCGAGCAGGTCCCTGACCCTGGTCACCTCACCAGCCACAGCCCTCTCGTCCGACCGTCACATAAAACCTCGGTCGTGGAGGTACGGATTCCTGAGCAGCGGCTTCTGCAGGCCAGCCGCCACTCCAGCCGGTGGAGAGCTGCGATTGGTGCAGACTTTGTTCCAGACCCTGATGAGTTCCTTGTAAAAGACAGGCAGCTCCTGGAAGGCGGTCCTGACGCCCCCCGAGCTCACAAACAGAAGCTGCGTGTCGTAGTTGAGGCCGTACTGCTGGCGGAAGAAATACGTCGCCAGAGCACGCCACCTGGGAGGGGGCTCGACGTAAAGGTATCTCTGCAGGGTCTGAAGACGGAAAGTCGCTAGCTGGGTGCTGACACACACCAACGACTGACCGCCATCCCCAAGCGGGAGACTCAAGACCGCGGCAGAGACCCAGTGCTTCCTGTTGTTCCAGAAGAAGTCCACCAGCTTCTTCTGTATCTTGGTGACAAACGCAGGGGGAGGGGTCAAAGTGACCAGCCGGTACCACAAAATGGCGGCCACCAGCTGGTTTATGATTAGCGCTCGACCCCTGTAGGACAGCACTCGGAGCAGTCCTGTCCAGCGCCCTAGGCGAGCGGCGACCTTGGCCTCCAGCTCTTGCCAGTTCGCTGGCCAGGCTTCCTCATCGGGGCTAAGGTAGACTTCCAGATAGAGGAGATGGGTCGTGCTCCAGGCAAAAGGCCTGAGCTCTTCCGGCAGGGAGTCCACCCACCACTGACCCACCAGGAGTCCGGAACATTTCTCCCAGTTGATCCTGGTGGAGGATGCGGCCGAGTAAATCTCCTGGCACTCACGCATCCTCCGCAGGTCAGCGGGATCCTCTACCGCGAGGAGCACGTCATCGGCATAAGCCGAGAGGATGATCTCCACGCCCGGCCCTTGCAGAGCCAGTCCCGTCAACCTCGTCTGCAGGAGGCGCAGGAAAGGGTCCACGCAGATGGCATATAACTGGCCGGACATGGGGCATCCCTGGCGCACCCCTCTCCCAAAGCGAAGGGCGCCGTCAAGGACCCGTTAACCTTTATCAGACACTCCGCGGCAGCATACAAAAGTCGGATCCGGGCGACGAAATGCATCCCGAACCCGAAAGCGCGCAGAGTTCTGAACAGATAGTTGTGATCCACCCTGTCGAACGCCTTCTCTTGGTCGAGAGATAGGAAGGCGACCGACAGACCAGCCTCCTGGGAATGATGGATGAGGTCCCGGACCAGATGGATGTTATCGTGAATTGTCCGGCCCGGGACCGTGTAGGACTGGTCGAGGTGGATCATGAGGTCCAGCACGGCGCCAAGGCGAGCAGACATCGCTCTGGCGAAGATTTTGTAGTCCGTGCTGAGGAGGGAGACCGGGCGCCAGTTCTTAAGGAGGCGGAGATCGCCCTTCTTAGGCAGCAGGACAATGACTGCCCTGCGCCAAGAGAGGGGCATCTCCCCGGTCGCCAGACTTTCCCCCAGGACCCGCGCGTAGTCGCCCCCCAGGACGTCCCAGAACGCCCTGTGGAACTCCACGGTCAGCCCGTCCAGCCCCGGGGCATTTCCCCTCGAGAGCCGGTCGAGGGCACCGGTCAGCTCCGCCAGGCTTAGCAGAGCTTCCAGATTTTCGGCGCCCTCCGGGCCAACCTTCGGCAGGTCCTCCCACAAAACTCTACGCGCTTCCTCATTGGACGGCTTCGGAGAGAACAGAGCCCCGTAATATTCACGGGCCCTGTTGTTGACGCCCTCCGGATCCGAGACGAGAGAGCCGTCGTCGGCCAGCAGCGTCAAGAGCTGCTTACGGACACTCTGTCTTTTTTCCAGCGGGTAGAAGAAGGGGGAGCCGCGGTCCAGATCCCGCAGGAACCGGATCCGTGACCTCACGAACGCACCTCGGGACCCGACGAGCTGCAGGTCCTTCAGCGCGGCCTTCTTCACTTCATACACCATCCGCAGGGCCGGGTCCTCGACGACTTGACCGAGACGGGCTTCCAGGTCGAGCATCTCTTTTTCTAGGCGCCCGACCCTGGCCGCCCGCCTCTTGGTCGACCCCGTCGCATACTCTTGACAGAAGACGCGGACATGAGCCTTGCCCACGTCCCACCATAGCCTCAAAGAGGGGAACCCCCCCGCTTCCTTCTCCAGTCGGACCAGAAACGACGGAACGAGTCCTGGAACCGCACGTCCTCCAGCAGCCGGTTGTTAAAGTGCCAGTACGCGGACCCCGTCCTCGCGCGGAGCGAAGCGAGCTCCACCCACACCAGGTGGTGGTCCGAACACGGCACCGGCCGCATGGAGGCCGCCGGGCTGCAGGAAACGTACGCCCGAGACACGTAAAGGCGGTCGACTCTGGACCATCCTACTCCAGGCCTCACCCAAGTAAAGGCGCTGGAGTCGGGATGGAGATTTCGCCAGACGTCCACCAAGTCGAAGGACCCAACCAGGTCCCTCAACTTCTCCATCGCCGTCATGCTCTGCGCGGTACCAGAGCGGTCCCTCGCCTCGAGGGTGCAGTTAAAATCCCCCCCAAGGACAATGCAGTCGCCGACGTCGACGGAGCCAAGAAGAGCGGACACTTCTTCGAAGAAGCGCGTTTGCTGCGGGCCGGGCTGAGGGGCGTACACGTTCACGAGATGGAGCGGCACGTCCCCCAGGTGAACCGTGACATGCAATAAGCGGTCTGGCACGGGCTCCTCGACCCCCAAGATCTCCGGCTGAAATTGCGGGGCCAACAAGATGGCCACCCCACAAGAAGTAGTAGTAAGGTGGCTCATGCGGACCTCTCCTTGCCATTCCAGGAGCCACGTGGCTTCGTCTCCTGGAACGGTGTGGGTTTCTTGCAGGAAGCACACTGCATAGTTTCCCTTCCGCAGGAGCGAAAAATTGTTAAATCTACGGCGTGCCTCTCTGCTGCCGTTGATGTTAAGGCTGGCTATGGTTATCTTCATGACTAGAGCATAGTGCAACCTCTACCTAACCTATTGTGGGGGAGGAGTGGAGTCGTTTGTTGACCTCCACTCCTTCAGCAGCCCAGCGAGGAACCTTTTGAGCCGGCGCAGCTCAAGGCCTTGCGCCTTTGATAAGGGCCCGCCTGCGGCCATGGTTTTAGCGGCGGCGCGGACGGACGCGACGAGCAGCCCCGGCTCGAACCATCTTTCCCGGGCCAGATGGGCTCGGTTGCGGCGACCCTGGCTCTGGACCAAAAAGTTCCGGAGTTCCTTTGCAGGAATGAGGGGGGACTCAGCGGCGGGCACGAGGAGATCCACCGCCTCACTGGTGATGGATTCTAGATCTTCTCCCTCGTCCCCCACCGAGTCCTCGTCCCCCTCCGGGAGGTCGCCACCAGCAGCTGGCCCGTCGACCGCACGAGGTACGGAAAACGGCCCGGCCGCTCCGTCCGACCCTGGCTCTGCCCCGATCCCACCCCCAGGATCGTCGGCAGAGGAGTCCCCACTCGGCTCTTTTAAAGGTGGTGCTGGGTCAGGAAGCGACAGCAGAAGGGGTTCCTCCTCCGCCCCAGGAGCCGGGGAACGCGGAGAGACCTGGTCAAAGAAATGTTCCAGGTCCTCCAAGTACCCCAGCTCCAAAGTAGAGGGCGAGGGTTGTTGTTCTTCCACCTCCCCGCCGCCACCCCCCGGCCCATCGTGTAAAGAATCATTCAAATTGTTAACATTTTTTGTTTCTTCCGGGTCGAGCGACTCCCGGGGGAAGTTGGTTAATAGCTGGGCGGGCTCAGGTTCAGCGTTTTTGGACCCGCCCGCCTCAGTCCACGGGACGCTCGACCCGGCGGCAACGCATTCCTCTGCTGGCCCCACGCCCCCCACGGCAGGCAGATCTTCCACGCCATCCCCGGGAGGTAGAGGCTGAGCAGCCTCGACTGTCTCAACCTCCCCGGGGACAGACTCCTCTTGCCTATGACGCAGTTTGGGGGCGCTGGTGGGGGACGCGGGACACGCGGCGGGCACCGACTCCTCCGCGGAGGGATGTTGTTCCCCCTCCGCCTCATTGGAACGGCGCCTCCTTTTGTTCCTGGGGGGGCGCGGAGGCAGGGAGACCTCCATGTCTGCCGAGGTCTCCCGCTCCACTCCCCCCTTTTTCTTCTCTTGCCCGAGCCCGAGCCCCTCTTTGATATTGGTCAAGGGCTCGGGCACGGGCTCAGGGCACCCCGCGCTCGCCGGTGACAGGGTTGGGCTGAGCGCGGTGATCAAATTGTCTGGCGCACTGAGGGGACCCGCCTCGAGATGTTTCGCCTTCCTCCGCGCCTTCCTTCCGATAGGACGCTCTCCCTCCCCCCAGCCGGAGGCCGTGAAAACAAAGGGCCCCGACGATGCCCGCGCACCCACAGCTCCCGGCACGCGGACGCAACTAGGGGGAGGGGTGGCGGCGGCGCCAGTCTTGGCCGCTCTCGGTGGTTTGGCGGCCTTGGAGGCGGGGCAGTTCTTGCGAACGTGCCCCACCTCCTTGCAGGCATGGCACCGCACGCCGTCCGACGTCCAAAAGACGCGGTAGGCAGTCCCCTCGTGCACCACATTGAAATTACCCTCTGTCGTCTCCTCCCGCGCCAGCCGGACAAAGAGCTGGCGGCGGAAGGAGAACACGTGGCGCAGGCTGTTCTACATGAGGCCGAGCGGTATGGGGTTGATCCCTGACCTTACCTCCCCCAGTTGGTGTAGGTGAGGGAGGAGGAGCTCAGCGGGAACAAAGGGCGGGACGTTTGAAAGGATGACCCTCTGCGCGGCGGCCTCGAGAGCGTCCACCGGCAGGAACGTCCCGCCCACCGTGAGCCCCTTTTCAAGGGCCAGGGACACCGCCCGCTCCGACCCCAGGAAGAACACCGCCTTCCCAGACATCTTGGAGGCTGCGACAATGGCCGAGGGGCCGACTACCCCAGCCATCGCCCGCACGCACTCCTCAATGCTCATTGTGGGGTGAGTGTAGCTCTTGACCCCGTGTTTCTTTGTTATTAGTCTGAAAGGTGGCAGGGCAGCAGGAGGCGCAGGAGGGGCCGTGGATGTGGACGCCGCCTGCGCATATGTTTTTTCCGGCTCTGCCACCGGTGTGGATGGGGTCGCCATCACGGGGTCCCTTTAAGGGCCACACCCACCCCAAAGTCACAGGCCTTAATGGTCTTAAATGGCCTCGTTGGTGTTTGAACAGAGGGAACTCTAAAAGAGGCACACCTCTCCCCTAGTTGACAATTGGGGAGGGGCCTTGCTCCCTCTGCTCAGTTGTCTTAATTGGTTTTTCAATTAGGAGGAAAGGGGCTCTCAGAGAGAGAGTGGAGAGACAGAGAGAGAGAGAAAGAGAGCGGGGGGTGGGAAAGAGGGAAGCTGTGAGGTAGGTCTCCCCTTACAGCGATGGGTGGGTGTTTTTCTTGGGGTGCACTCCCCAAATGATGGAAAAACAAACACAGTCTTTGTAGATGGTCTTCGGGTGGGGGGAGAAGATGTCTTCACCTGGGACAGCTGGAGCCAACCAGGCACACACTCCCAATGATGTTAAATAGGTGATTAATAGTTCTTCAGCCAGGTAGCTCCAGCTATCCCAGGCTAGGCAATGGGGGAGGGGTGCTTCAGTGGTGTGTGGGGCCTAGCTGTAAGCAAGACCCCCACACACACTTCCACACACACACACCCCCCGCGATGTTCCGGCCCTCTAGCAAGTCTTCTTTCCTCCCCCCACTGATATAACAAAGTCTTTAGGGGAATGCACCAAAACACACCCACCTTTGGTTGATGAAGTTTCTCCCTCCTTCCACAATGGATAGTTGTTCTTTTTTCCCCCTCTCTCCAACTCTCTGTAGATGTAATAAAGTTGTTGAATTTTCTGCTCTCCTCCTCTCCCTCTGGATGAATTGGAATTGTAGTAAGGCCCTTCCTCCTCTTCCTGGGCTGTTTCACAGGGCTCACTCAAGGCCTCCCAGGTAGGAGCAACAGCACGGAGCTCCTTCTCTCACTGCTCCAGGCTCCAAGTGAATAGGCCACGCCTCTAAAGCTCCACCATTGGTCCACAGATTCCCTGAAGGTAGCAGGCCAGGTGGATAAGGCGGTTAAGAAGGCATATGGAATGCTTGCCTTTATTGGCTGAGGCATAGAATATAAGAGCAGGGAGGTTATGCTTCAATTGTATAATACTTTAGTTAGGCCACAGCTGGAAAACTGCATGCAGTTCTGGTTGCCGTATTATAGGAAGGACGTGATTGCACTAGAGAAGATGCAGAGGAGATTTACTAGGATGCTGCCTGGAATGGAGAATCTTAGTTATGACAACAGATGTAAGGGGTGATCCCGTGGGTCAGGTTCACCTTTGACCTACTTGAGCAGTTCAAATCTCTCCCACTCCCTTGGGTTCTCGACTCTGGATTTATTTGGGGGATGTGATAAAATGCAAAAGACCACTGGTTTGGTGCAAAAGAACTTTGATTTTATTAAGGATAAAAAAATACAATGTCACATTTATAATTACAATAATAAAGAACAGTATATCACACATTCAAAGGGGTTACAGTGAAAATTACACTTCCCACCTCCCAAATACCTACTACTGGCTAGGTTAGACTCCAGGGCAGACAGGGACTATGCTTACCAATCCTTTCTGGTCAGTTAGCGGTAGTTCGCGGTTTCGGGGTTTGTTGGATTCTGTAGATTCTGCTTGCCGTACCCCGAACGTCGGAGAGGACTTCTTACTGCGTAATCTTCAGTTGGATTGAGTCCGCTGATGCGTGGGGTAAGTACCGTTTTCTTTTGTTAGAAATAGTTTTCAAAGTCCATTTCGGTAACGTTTTCACCTGTTGGTAGTCAGGCCTAGATTGTAGAGTGGAAACTTTCGATTCTTTGGTTTCTTCCTTGAAGTTTGTTTCGAGGTTGGTCGATCGCGGTGGTTTTAGTGGTACCACGTTGGCTGTGGTCAGTTGCTGCTGCGATGGTGATGTTCTCCCTTCCTTTTCCATTTCAGGACGTCGAGGCTGGAGAATTTAGTTGACAACTGTCGCGTTGGTTTCTCTCCCTTCTTGATGGCATAGGTGTAGTATGGCACTGGCACTAGCACAAGCAGTGTCTCTTGAGGCAGTAGCATAAGTGACAGAAAAGCATACCCTTTGTTAAAACAGGGGCCCAGTTATACGTTTTGAGCTGTCCTAATCTTCACGCCAAATCAGTCCAGAATTCTTTGTGTAATTTAGGCGGGCCCAAGAATTCTTTGTCATATTTTGGCAGGCTCATTAAAAGTTAATATTTCTCGGGTGGGCTGATCTTCTAAATTTGTTTCTTGATGGAAATATTAGCTTGGTAATCGTAATGTTCTTTGTGCTTGGTTTTTGCATGCAGGCTGGATTGGGCCTTTTGTTTTTATACATAGGCTGAAAATGGCTTTCCAGGTTTAGGTTGATGGCTGGCCATCTCTGAGTTAATTGTTGCAATGTTAATGTCTCTTGTGGAGAAGGGTTTTCGAGTATCCATTTTCCAGACAATTTACTTTAGTCTCAATGCCCCAGGCAGTTTCAATAATCAAACTGGCTTCTTTGAGGGATAGTTCTTTAGCCCTGCCCAGACAGGTTCAATGTGCTTTGTAAAATCCCAAATTTGATTAAAGTTCATAGTTTCTTCCATGAGCATTTTAGGACTTCAAACTTTCTGGTAGATAGTTCCAAATTAAATTTCCTTTCCAATGAGTCCAAACACTGGGAGGGGTTTCCCACGAATTTGGCCCTTCTCTTACACAGATTGGATAGGCTGGATTTGTTCTCATTGGAACAGAGGAGGTTGAGAGGAGACCTCATTGAGGTGTACAAAATATTGGGGGCCTGGACATAGTGGATAGTCAAGGTCTATTTACATTGGTGGAGGGGTCTATTACGAGGGGGCATAGTTTTAAGGTGGTTGGTGGAATGTTTAGGGGGAAATTGAGGGGTGGCTTCTTTACACAGAGGGTTGTGGGGATCTGGAACTCGCTGCCTGGAAGAGTGGTGAATGCAGAAACCCTCACCACTTTTAAGAGATGATTGGATGGGCACTTAAAGTGCAGCAACCTGCAGGGTTACGGACCTAGAGCTAGTAATTTGGATTAAACTGGATGACCTTTTGTTGAACGGCGCAGATATAATGGTAAGTACTGCAGGGAATAGAATATGGCCAGGGTGATCTCCTGCACTAGTTTCGAACACCTGGATGGGTCGGAGAGGAATTTTCCCAGATTTTTTCTCCCTAAATCGGCCTGTTTTTTTTCTGGTTTTTGCCTCTAACAGGAGATCACATGGCTCCAGTTGGGGTGAAGTGTAGAATGTTTTAGTATGAGGAGTGTCGCAGTTGTGGGGAGGCGGATTGGTTGGGCTGGGTGCTCGTTGCCATCATTGTTCATGGGTTTGTATGCAATCTTTAGGGCTGCTGACCAAAGCCCATGTGGCTCTTTGGCGACTGGCGAAGACACGATGGGCTGTAATGGTCTTCTTCTGTGATGTAAATTTCTATGTTACTATTTATTTAATTCACTGAATTTAAATTCCCCAGTTGCCATGGTGGGATTCGTATTCACATCTCTGGATCATTAGTCCAGGCCTCTGGATTACTAGTCCAATAATATAACCACTATGCTACCATTCCTGTTCTCCAAACAGTGTGTGGCCAGGAGAGATTCCATGGTCGGAGCGAGACAAATAAGCAGGGAAAATGGCAAAATGCAAACAAAACGCATGGGAATTTCCTGGGTCAGCATTTTAGGGGCAGCTCAGGGACGGATCAGAACTTCTGGCTAGCCCTATCAACTTGCCCACATCCCTTGGTCAGAGACATTTGCAAATTTGACGTGGGTACCTGTGCCACTGGGCCTTTTCAGCCCTGGGAAGAGTATTTTACCGTGGTACCCGGCCGCAGCGTAAGTTGAACCAACATTGGTAGCCCAAGGAAATATATAACGCAATGTATAGTGCCGCTTTCTCTAGAGCCCAGTTTCAGGAAAAGCTTTTCAAAGTTTAAATCTCCCTCGAAACACTGAGCACCAGGGGCACAGTGTCACAATACACTTGCCTCCTCACTCCCCCTCCCCTCCCTTCCCCCAACCACCCCACCCTCACTCGGTACATCAACGTGCTGAATATCAGAATTACATTATAGTCTTCTTTCACCTTTTTATTTCTGTTTGCTCAAACTTTTCCTTCATCAATGCAATATTTGTGGATCGAACAAATGAAGAACAGACCCGATGAGTTGCTGGTCTATGTATTTGCTTTATTGGGCCAGAGGAAACTGAGCATGCTCATCCAAATCTTGTTATAATACATTACACTGTTTTCCCCCATTAAAACAATGTATGTATTTCCCTCTCAAATACAACAAACCTATGGACCCACCTTTCCTAGCATTACATGTACCACATAACAAAAACTCTTGCCTTTTTTTCTTTTAAATTAACTACAATTCCAGCTTCATAACAAGTTTGCGGTGACTTCCTGATCTCCTTATAGAAGGTTTGGGTGTTGAACCAATTTTCGAGCTGTTTTCTTGTGGTTCCAAACTCAAAGATTATACTGTTTCTATCTCAGACTTGTTTGAAGCTGGTACTTCAGTTACTGAAGTCTGAACTGAGGCAAACTCAGGTATGAGTTTGTGATCAAGTGGTTCATGATCGTGTCTTGGTTCATCACCAGCAGAGATCATTTGACCATCATGAACACTTGAGATTTTGTCATCAATTTTAACCAAACATCTCTTGGTTTCACCAACCTCTAGTATGGTTCCTACATCCCATTTGTGTGAACTTGACTTGCAGGGGGACTGAGAACACGAACACACATGTTTTGTTTAAAACTATGTTCTTTCTGATTGCTGTCATAATAACGTTTCTGACTCAACTGTTTCTGTTCAACTCGAGGCCAAATTTGGTTCAACAAGACTCAATTGTGTTCTCAATCTCCTCTTCATCAATTCTACTGGGGTATGTCCAGTTGTAGTGTGCGGAGTAGTTCTGTGTTTCAGCAATAAATTTGCCAAGCGTTGCTTTATGGTGAGTCCCCAACAACCCTGCAACACTTGCTTTTTGAGAGCTTCTTTCACTATTGACTAACTTTTCGGCTGCTCCGTTTGAAGCTGGATGATATGGTAAAGAGTGTGTTTGATACCGTTCCATTTCATGAACTCTTGGAAAAGAGCAGAACGGAACTGAGGGCCATTGTCAGAAACAAATTCTTCGGGTAAGCCATGACATGCAAAGATAGACCTCAACTCATCTATGATATGTTCAGTTGTAGTATTTGAACCCATGAGTGACTACCTACAAGTACCAGGAAATAATAATTTGCTTTCTCACAGAAGTCTACATGTACTCGCTGCATTTGCTGACAAGTGATTTAAGATCATTGTCCAATCCAGGCCAGTAAACAAAGCTTCTTGCAATTGATTTCATACTGACATTCCTTATATGTTCAGTATGAAGTTCGGCCAGAATTCTATCTCTCAAAGAAATAGGTACCACCACTTTGTTTCCCCACTTGATACAACCTTGCTCACAAGACAATTCAGTATGACAGTTATGGAATGATTTCAATTCTGTCCTCATACACTGATCAGTCCATCCATTCAAGGTGCTTTCATACACTCTTTTCAGTAATGAGTCATTGTAAGTGTCACCTGCAATCTCAGGTGCATTCACGGTAAAGTCTTTGTCAACTGCAACTAGTGTAAAAATCCCAAACCGTAACTGAAAGCGTCACACGTTAACTTAAGCTCACGCCCTGTGTTGTGTGCACAAGTAGAGCATTGCTGGAGAGATTTCTCTTACAAGTATTGCAAGCTTCCTGTTGCGCTTTCATCCACTTCCACTGGACATCCTTCTTGAGGAGCTCGTGCAATCGAGCTAACATGGTCGCTAACTCAGGGTAAGAAACATGCGTAGTACTGGACCATTCCAAGGAAAGCTATTAACTCAGACATGTTCTGTGGCTTTGGAGCATTGATGCCAGCATCAACCTTTGCACTGGTTGCAAGCCATTTGCATCAATTTTCAGACCAAGGTACACAACCTCAATGAGTTGCTATTACATTTGCTTGCTTTATTAGGCCAGAGCGAACTGAGCATGCCCATACCAAACCTTGTGATAATACATTACAATCAGGAACTTAACTCTGACATATATGGTGATAGCAGCTACTGGAGTTCTTGAAATGATGCTGAGCTCCGATAACTTCTCGCTCCGATAACTCCTTCTCAGATCTTTTCTTTTTGTACTTAACTTCCTCTGATCTTTCCCAACTGCTCGAACTCTCTGATCTTTTGCATTAAAAGGGCCAATTCTTATATATTTGATTTTTAAAACAAACTCCTTTGCATTCACTTCAACCAATCTCTGTGATACATCTCAGGTTGCCAACGCTCTAGGAATTAAGATTAATTTCCTGGACACTGCTGCGAGCAACCTAGGAGAACAATCATAGTGGCATTAAAAAAATTGTGTTTCTTATGTACTTTGAACACTTTTGTTTATTAGATATACAAATATTGGAGATGGGGATTGGCGTGGTGGGAAGACTTGCATACTCCAATACAGTTGCCATATGCAAGAATAGGTACATTGGATAGAATAAAAAAACATCATATTAGGCTAGATTATATTAGCACTAAGATCTAATGGAATTGAATCAGTCTCCAAATACAAAGAGTAGAAGTGAGGTGTGGGAAGATCTGAGAATGGAATTTTAATTGATGGCCTGGTGGCAGGTATCTGAAGACCAGGAAGGGAGTGTGAAAGCAGAATGGATCTTTCTTAACAATAAAATAATAATATTATTGGCATACTGTGTGTAGTTCTGGTCACCATATTATAAAAAGTATATAGAGGCACTTGATAGAGGGTACAAAAAAGATTTACAATGATGATACCAGAACTGCGAGGTTATATCTATCAGGAAAGGATGAACAGGATGGATCCATTTACTCTTGAAATGAAAAGGCTGGGTGGAGACTTAATACAGGTCATTAAAATTGTGAAAGGTTTTTGTAATGTATTTAACCTTGTGTAACCTGCATGACACCTGACCACCAGAGGGCCCACCTGTTGGAGTCCCAAGGTATCCCAGCATCCCTTGGGAGCACAGTATATAAGTGGGCCATCCATGAGGTACCTGCATTTTGGAGTCTTATTAAAGGAGCTATGGTCAAACTTGCTCATTGTACACAGTACTCAGTTTCATCCTTTATTATGACTGTATCAATTGGCGCCGAGGTAATGAACAACCATGCGAAAATGCAAAGAACAGTCGGTACCCTGGAGAAGTTCACAGAAAAGGACGATTGGGAAGCCTTCGTGGTGAGACTCGACCAATACTTCATGGCCAATGAGCTGGGAGGGGACGAGAACGCTACCAAACAAAGGGCGATCCTCCTAACTGTCTGTGGGGCAACAACCTATGGCCTCATGAAGAATCTCCTGGCCCCGGCAAAACCGACAGAGAAATCCTACAAAGAATTGTGTACGCTGGTCCAGGAGCACCTAAATCCTAAGGAAAGCGTTTTGATGGCGAGGTATCGGTTCTACATGTGTCAACGATCGGAGGAAGTGGCGAGCGATGTCGACGAACTAAGGCGCCTCTCAGGACATTGTGAGTTTGAGGGTTTCCTAGAACAAATGCTCAGAGATTTTTTTGTATGGGGAATTTGTCATGAGACAATACTTCGCAAACTGTTGACAGTAAAAACTCAGAATCTAAGTAAAGCCATAACAATAGCTCAGGCATTTATGTCCACCTTCGACAACACCAAACAGATTTCACACAGTAAAGAAGTTTAGGCCAGTACTGTGCATAAAGTAACGTCGGTCTCGAGCAGAAACGTACATGGCAGAATGTACATGCTGGCTGCTGTGGCCCGACCTCAATCGACCCAGAGTCCGCCATCAATCGTTAATGCGAGGCAGTTAATACCTTGTTGGCGCTGCGGAGGTGATGATCGGCCCCATCAATGCCACTTTAAGCACTATGCGTGCAATGGGTGCAGAACAACAGGACACCTCCAATGAATGTGCAGGTGAGCTGCAAACCCTGCAAAACCACCAAGTTGCAGAGGAAAATCAACCACTGTGAAACAGGCTGAATTAGAGACTCGTATGGAGGAGGCAGAAGTGTACGGGGTACACACATTAACTACAAAATGTCCACCAATAATGTTGAAAGTTGAACTGAACGGTATTCCAGTATCTATGGAACTGGACATGGGGCATGTCATCCATAATGAACAAAAAGGCCTTCGACAGGCTGTGGGGCAAAAAGGTACACAGGCCCAAGCTCAGCCCCATTCACACCAAACTAAGGACTTACACCAAGGAACTAATCCCTGTAATTGGCAGTGCTGAAGTCAAAGTCTCCTATGACAGAGCAGTACACGAACTTCTGCTATGGATTGTGCCAGGGGATGGCCCCACGTTGTTTGGCAGAAGCTGGCTGGGAAAAATCCGCTGGAACTGGGATGACATCTGAACGCTTTCGTCCATCGATGACGCCTCATATACCCAGGTTCTGAACAAGTCCCATCGTTGTTCGAGCCAGGCATTGGAAGCTTCCAGGGGGAGAAAGTGCAGACCCATTTGGTTCCCGGTACGTGACCCATCCACCACAAGGCACGGACGGTACCGTACATGATGCGTGAAAAAGTGGAAATTGAGCTGGACAGGCTGCAACGTGAAGGCATCATCGCGCCGATGGAATTCAACGACTGGGCCAGTCAGATTGTCCCGGTACTTAAGGAGGGCGGCACGGTTAGAATTTGCGGGGACTATAGAGTAACGATTAACCGTTTCTTGCTGCAGAACCAATATCCGTTACCCAAGGCAGACGACCTATTTGCCACCCTGGCTGGAGGGAAGACGTTCACCAAGCTGGCCCTGACCTCGGCCTACATGATGCAGGAGCTGGAGGAATCTTCGAAAGGCCTCACCTGCATCAACACGCACAAAGATCTGTTTATTTACAACCAGTGCCGGTTCGGGATTCGGTCGGCTGCGACAATCTTCCAGCAGAACATGGAGAGCCTGCTAAAGTCGGTTCCTCGCACAGTGGTTTTCCAGGACGATGTATTGGTTACAGGTCGGGACACAATTGAGCAATTGACGAACCTGGAAGAGGTTCTTAGTCGGTTGGATCGCGTGGGACTCAGGTTAAAACGCTCGAAGTATGTTTTCCTGGCACAGGACATCGAGTTCTTGGGAAGAAGAATCACAGCGGCCGGCATCAGACCCACCGATGCCAAGACGGAGGCCATCACGAATGCGTTGTGACCACAGAACTTGACGGAACTGCAGTCGTTCCTGGGACTCCTTAACTATTTCGGTAATTTTCTACCTGGGTTAAGCACCTTGCTTGAACCCCTACATGCGCTACTGCGCAAGGGAGACGACTGGGTATGGGGAAATTCACAAGAGGCTGCCTTTAAGAAAGCCAGAAATCTGTTCTGTTCAAACAAACTGCTTGTTCTGTATAACCCATGAAAATGATTAGTGCTAGCTTGCGATGTGTCATCATATGGGGTCGGGTGTACGTTACAACAGGTTAATGAATCGGGGATTTTGAAACCGGTCGCTTATGCGTCCAGGAGTTTGTCCAAGGCCGAAAGGGCCTACAGCATGATTGAAAAAGAGGCTCTGGTGTGCGTCTACGGGGTGAAAAAAATGCGTCAATACTTATTTGGTCTCAAGTTTGAGCTTGAAACTGACCATAAGCCGCTCATATCGCTGTTCTCTTAGAGCAAAGGGATTAATACCAATGCCTCTGCCCGCATCCAAAGATGGGCGCTCACGCTGGGGCATACAACTAGATAATCCGCCACAGATTGGGCACAGAGAACTGCGCAGATGCTCTCAGTCGGCTGCCATTGCCTACCACTGGGTTGGAAATGGCACAGCCAGCGGACTTGCTCATGGTCATGGAGGCATTCAAGAATGAAAATTCCCCCGTTACGGCACGCCAGATCAGGACCTGGACTAGCCAGGATCCTTTACTGTCTTTGGTAAAAAAACTGTGTCCTCCATGGGAGCTGGTCCAGTGTCGCAGTGGAGATGCAAGAGGCAAATAAGCCATTCCACAGACGCAAAGTCGAGTTGTTCCTGCAGGTGGACTGTCTATTGTGGGGCGATTGCGTGGTCTTGCCCAAGAAAGGCACAGATATGTGTTATGTATGTAAACCTGGAAATACCATGTTTAACCACCAGAGGGCTTATCATCTGGAGTCCCAAGGGATCCCACAATCCCACAGCACCTATATATAAGGAGGCCTCACAGGCTGGAGAGGCACTCTGAGATCTGTAATAAAGGACTACGGTCACACCTTTGTAAGGGGTTTTCCACAGGGTTGTTGTTGTGCCTTGGGTGTCTCTCTCTGGGCTTCTGCCCTCACAGCTTATGCCTGGCCTGTGAGGTACCCTGAGTGCTGCAAGAGCACCCCTGGAGAGACTGTGTCCACAGCTTATGAAGGGGGTTTTGAGACTCGTGCGTCCCCACAGCTTATGCCTAGCCTGTGAGGCACCTGTGAGTGTCAAACACTCCTAACCCCTTCTTCCCTAGCCTGTTGAGCATTTTCGAGGCGCTCCTAGCTTCCCTTACACGGTTCTGACATAAGACTCACGATCAGGAGATGTAATACAATAGAACTGAGACAAGGTGATTCCAAGAGGAACTTTAGGCTTCCAATTTATTTGGCAAGGTGTAACTCAACAAACAGCAATGCACCAACAAAACAATCCCCCTAAATTCCACTAAACGGACACAATGAAAATCTTTACACCAGTTTAGCAGTACAATGCCCAACCTCCCACCTTTCCTGGCCTAACTGAGTTGGGAGTTCTGGGGACCAGAGTTTATACTCACTACTGTGCCTTCCGCAGTCTGGTGGTTTGTTTCTTCTATCTTTGGTGTCTTCGGACACTGGTTTTCCTTCAGTGTCGAGAGGCCTGTGGTTGTGGTTGTTGAATCACGACGGCAGGGAAAATCATCACTCCTCTACTTCACTACGTCAGAAACCCCTTTTTTATAGCCAGATTATCCAGTCCGCCTCTCCTGCTGAAGTCGATTCTTCTCATTGGTGGACTTTTGATTTTGAAAAATGCAGCAGTTTGAGATTTTTAGGTTTTTTCCCCACTGATCTTAACCTACTCAAGGTTTGAGTGGGTGTTGATTGCATTGGCCTCCTGTAGCCATTGTGCTAGTCTGGCCTGAGCCAGATATTTCTATGCCTGATGGAAAAGGTGTTGGAATATGTATGTGGCATTGTTTAAATGCTAATGTTTTCAAGGGGCAAGTTTCGAGGGTATACAGTTCCCAGACAATTTGATTAGTTCCAATGTCCAAACTGGCCCTTTTGATATTGACTCCACCCCTTTTCTTGCAGACCTTTAAAAAAATCCCAAATTCGATTAAAGTTCATAGTTTCTTCCATGTGCACTTTAGGATTTCAAACTTTCTGGTAGATAGTTCCAAATTAAATTCCCTTTCCTATGAGTCCAAACACTGGGGAGGGTCTCCATTTGTGTCCCAAAGTTTTCCTTCCATCGGTTTCAATTCACAGCACAGACTGATCCCACAGCCCTTTTCCTTCTGGGTAAAATGAGGGGGTTTTCGTCCTCCCCTACACCTTACTTTGAGCTTGTAGTATCTGGTCTGACTCTTTATTCAAGACATAACAACTCGCGATGAGATACAAATGACGAACCCCACTGAAACAATTCAGAGAACCGTGGGCATCCTGGAGAAATATTCGGAGGGAGATGATTGTGAAACCTTCGTGGAGCGACTCGACCAATACTTCGTGGCCAACTAGCTGAAAGGAGAAGCGAACGCTGCCAAATGAAGGGCGATCCTCCTCACCGTTTGCAGGGCACCAACATATGGTCTCATGAAAAATCTGCTCGCTCCAGCGAAAGCCACAGACAAGTCGTACGATGAGTTGTGCACACTGGTCCAGGAGCACCTAAAGCTGAAGGAAAGCTTTCTGATGGCGGGGTATCGGGTCTACACGTACAAGAGGTCTGAAGGCCAGGAAGTGGCGAGCTATGTCGCCGAGCTAAGGTGCCTTGCAGGACATTGTAAATTTGAAGGACACTTGGAGCACCTGCTCAGGGACTTCTTTTACTTGGCATTGGCCACGAAGTAATACTTCACAAACTTTTGACGGTAGAGACCCCAACCTTGAGTAAAGCCATAGTGATAGCTCAGGCATTTATCACCACCAGTGACAATACCAAACAAATTTCTCAGCACACGAGTGCTGCTGCAAGTACTGTGAATAAAGTAACGTTGTTTTCGAATCGAAATGCAAAGGGCAGGATTACACGCCTGCAGCTGCATGTCCACAGATGACTCAGAATCCACCATCAAGGGTGATGAATACAAAGCCATTAACACCTTGTTGGCGCTGCGGGGGTGATCATCATTTCCATTCATGCCGCTTCAAAGGATATGTTTGCAAGGGCTGTGGAGCAATGGTACATCTCCAACGTATGTGCAGGCGAGCTGCAAACCCTGCTAATCCTGCAAACCACCATGTTGCAGAGGAGGACAGATCCACGGTGGATCATGATGAACCAGAGCCTCAGACTGAGGAGGCAGAGATATATGGGGTGCACACAATTACCACAAAGTGTCCCCCGATAATGCTGAAGTTTGAATTAAATGGACTCCCGGTGTCCATGGAGCTGGACACGGGCACAAGCCAGTCCATAATGAGCAAAAAGACTTTCGATAAATTGTGGTGAGGCAAGGCCTCAAGGCCAGTCCTGACTCCTATTCGTACTAAACTGAGAACATACACAAAGGAACTGATTCCCGTAATCGGTAGTGCTACCGTAAAGGTCTCCTACGATGGCGCGGTGCACAAGCTACTACTCTGGGTGGCACCAGGCGATGGTCCCATGCTGTTCGGCAGGAGCTGGCTGGGAAAGATACGCTGGAAATGGGACGATGTCCGAGCGCTTTCATCCGTCGACGGCACCTCATGCGCCCAGGTCCTAAACAAGTTCCCCACACTGTTTGAACCAGGCATCGGGAAATTCCAAGGAGAAAAAGTGCAGATTCATTAGATTCTGGGGGCGTGACCCATCCATCACAAGGCGAGAGCGGTACCTTACATGATGAGAGAGAGGGTGGAGATCGAACTGGACAGGCTGCAACGAGAAGGCATCATTTCGCCGATTGAATTCAATGAGTGGTCCAGTCCGATCATTCCAGTCCTTAAGGGAGACGGCACCATCAGAATCTGTGGTGATTATAAAGTAAATATCAATTGTTTCTCACTGCAGGATCAAAACCTGCTACCAAAGGCAGATGGCCTATTTGCGACGCTGGCGGGAGGGAAAACTTTCACGAAGCTGGACTTGACCTCGGCCTACATGACGCAGGAGCTGGAGGAATCATCAAAAGGGCCTCATCTGTATCAACACGCACAAAGTTCTCTTCATTTACAACAGATGCCCGTTTGGAATTCGATCAGCCACGGTGATATTCCAAAGGAACATGAAAAGTCGGTCCCGTGCACCGTGGTCTTCCAGGACGACATCTTGGTTACAGGTCGGGACACCGTCGAGCACCTGCAGAACCTGGAGGAGGTTCTTAGTCGACTTAATCATGTGGGGCTCAGGCTAAAATGCTCGAAGTGCGTTTTCCTGGCACCTGAAGTGGAGTTCCTGGGGAGAAGAATCGTGGCGGACGGCATCAGGCTCACCGATTCGGAGTTGGAGGCAATCAAGAACGCACCGAGACCACAGAACGTGACGGAGCTGCGGTTGTTTCTCGGACTCGTGAACTGTTTTGTTAACTTCTTACCGGGTCTTAGCACATTGTTAGAACCCCTGCACTCATTACTGCATAAAGGAGATGAATGGATATGGGGTAAAAGCCAAGAAAATGCCTTTGAGAAAGCTAGGAAGCTGTTATGTTCAAACAATTTGCTTGTGGTGTACGATCCATGTAAATGTTGGGCACTAGCATGTGATGCGCGTCGTACGGGATCGGGTGTGTATTGCAACAAGCTAATGAATTTGGGAAATTGCAACCGGTTGTTTATGCATCCAGAAGTCTGTCTAAGGCCGAGAGGGCCTACAGCATGATCGAAAAGGAAGCGTTAGCATGTGCTTACGGGGTAAAGAAAATGTATTAATATCTATTCGGGCTCAAATTTGAATTGGAAACTGACCATAAGCCGCTTACATCCTTCTTCTCTGAAAGCAAGGGGATAAATACGAATGCATCGGCCCGCATCCAGAGATGGGCACTCATGATGTCCGCATACAACTGCGCCATCTGCCACAGGCCAGGCACAGAAAACTGTGCTGATGCTCTCAGTAGGCTGCCATTACCCATTACAGGGGTGGAGATGGCACAGCCCGCAGATTTAGTCATGGTAATGGAAGCATTCAAGAGTGAGCAATCACCTGTTACCGCCTGACAGATTAGAACTTCGACGAGCCAGGACCCCTTACTGTCCTTAGTAAAAAACTGTGTGCTCCACAGGAGTTGGTCTAGTGTCCCGTTAGAGATGGAGGAGGAAATAAAGCCGTTCTAGCGCGCAAAGATGAAATGTCTATACAGACAGACTGCCTCCTACGGGGTAATTGGGTAGTGGTGCCAAAAAAAGGCAGGGACACTTTCATCAGTGATCTCCACAGCACCCACCCAGGCATTGTAATGATGAAAGTGATAGCCAGATCCAATGTGTGGTGGCCCAGTATCGATGCGGTCTTAGAGTCCTGCGTGCACAAATGTAATACATGTTCACAGTCAAGCAATGCACCCAGGGAGGCGCCACTAAGTTTATGGTCCTGGCCCTCCAAACCATAGTCCATGGTCCATGTCGACTATGCAGGCCCATTCTTGGGAAAAATGTTCTTAGTGGTTGTAGATGCGTACTCCAAATGGATTGAATGTGTGATAATGTCAGCAAGCACGTCCGCTGCCACCATTGAAAGCCTACGGGCCATGTTTGCCATGCACGGCCTGCCCGATGTCCTTGTAAGTGACAATGGACCGTGCTTTACCAGTGTCGAGTTCAAGGAGCTCATGACCCGCAATGGAATCAAACATGTCATATCTGTCCCATTTAAACCAGCGTCCAACGGTCAGGCAGAACGAGCAGTTCAAACAATCAAGCAGAGCTTGAAAAGGGTAACTGAAGGCTCACTGCAGACTCGCTTATCCCAAGTCCCACTTAGTTACTGCACAAGACCCCGCTCGCTCACTGGGGTCCCTCCCACTGAACTACTCATGAAAAGGGCACTTAAGACAAGGCTCTCGTTAGTAACCCTGATCTACACGAACAGGTAGAGAGCAGGCGGCTTCAACAGAATACATACCATGATCACGCAGATGTATCACGCGAAATTGAGATAAATGATCCTGTGTTTGTGTTGAACTATGGACAAGGTCCCAAGTGGCTTCCTGGCACTGTTTTGGTCAAAGAGGGGAGTAGGGTGTTTGTGGTCAAACTCTCAAATGGACTACCTGCAGGAAACACTTGGACCAAACCAAACTCAGATTTACAGACTATCCAGAACAACCCACAATAGACTCCACCTTTCTCAACCCTCCAACACACACACAAGTGGCAACCGACCCAGCGGTTGACCACGAAGCAGAACCCATCAACCGCAGCAGCTCAGCAGGGCTCACCACCCTACACAGCCCAGCAAGGCCAGCTGCGCAATAGCCCAGCGAGGGCCCAACAAATGACTCACCTAAACCTGCATTTGCACCGAGACGATCAACCAGGGAAAGGAAGGCCCCAGATCGACTCACATTGTAAATAGTTACACTATTGACTTTGGGGGGGGGGAGTGGGGGGTTGTTGTTATGTATGTAAACCTGTAAATATCATGTCTAACCACCAGAGGGCTTATCCCCTGGAGTCCCAAGGGATCCCACAATGCCTTGGGAGCACCTGTATATAAGGAGGCCTCACAGGCTGGAGAGGCACTCTGAAATCTGTAATAAAGGACTATGGTCTCACCTTACTTTGAGCTTGCTGTATGTGGTTTGACTCTTTATTCAAGACATAACAATACATTCATATATGAACTGCACAGCACCCACCCAGGCATCGTAATGATGAAAGCCATAGCCAGATCCCATGTGTGGTGGCCCAGCATCGACTCAGATCTAGAATCATGCGTGCGCCAGTGCAACACTTGTTCTCAGCTGAGCAATGCACCCAGAGAGGCACCGCTAAGTTTTTGGTCATGGCCGTCCAAACCGTGGTCGAGGATCCACGTAGACTATGCGGGCCCATTTCTCGGCAAAATGTTTTTGGTTGTCGTGGACGCTTACTCAAAATGGATCGAATGTGCAGCAATGTCTGTAAGCACATCCATGGCCACTATTGAAAGCCAGGAACCATGTTTGCCACGCACGGCTTGCCTGATGTCCTAGTCAGCGACAATGGGCTGTGCTTCACCAGTGCTGAATTCAAGGAATTCATGACCCGCAACGGGATCAAACACTTCACATCTGCTCCGTTCAAGCCCGCATCCAATGGCCAGGCAGAACGCACAGTTCAGACCATCAAGCAAAGCTTGAAACATGTGTCCGAAGGTTCCCTACAGACCCGGCTGTCCCGAGTTCTGCTCAGCTACCGGATCAGACCCCACTCACTCACCGGGGTTCCCCCAGCCAAGCTGCCCATGAAAAGGGCACTCAAAACAAAGCTCTCTCTTGTCCACCCTGATCTCCATGATCACGTGGAGGGCAAGCGGCATCATGACCGTGCAAATTTGTCATGCGATATTGAGATCAATGATCCCATGTTTGTGCTCAATTATGGACATGGTCCCAAATGGCTCGCTGGCACAGTCTCAGCCAAAGAGGGGAGTAGGGTGTTTCAGGTCAAATTGGCCAATGGATAAATGCACAGAAAACATTTGGACCAAATCAAATTGCAGTTCACCAACAGCTATGAAGAACCCGAAGAGGACATCACCAACTTTTACTCTAAAACACACACAAGTGGCAACTGACTTCATGGCTGACCGCGCTGCTGAACTCATCGTCCCCAGCAGCCCAGCAAGGTCGGCTGCCCAACAGCCCAGTGAAGAACTGACCAACCCACCCACACTCGCGTTTGTACCGAGGCAATCGACAAGGGAGCATAAAGCACCAGATTGTTTCACCTTGTAAATAAATGTACTGTTGTAATCTATTTAACCCAGTGTAACCTGCATGACACCTGACCACCTGAGGGCCCACCTGTTGGTCCCAAGGGATCCCAGCATCCCTTGGGAGCACAGTATATAAACGAGCCACCCACAAGGTACCTGCACTCTGGAGTCTTATTAAAGGAGCTAAGGTCACACTTGCTCATTGTACACAGTACTCATTTTATCCTTTATTATGAGTGTACCAGTTTTGATGAAGTAGACACAGAGAGAGTGTTTCCAGTTGTCGGGAAGAGCAAAACTAGAGGCCATCAGTATAAGATAGTCACCAAGAAACCAAATAGGGAATTCAGAAGAAACTTCTTTATCCAGAGAATGGTGAGAATGTGGAACCTGCTACCACAGGGACTGGTTAAGGCAAATAATATAGATGGGGAGGCCAGGTAAGCATATGAGGGAGAAGTGAATAGAGGGTTATGCTGACAGAGTTAGATGAGGAAAGATGGGAGGGGGCTCAAGTGGAGCATAAATGCTGGCATGGACTGGTTGGGCCGAATGGTTTGTTTTTGTGCTGCATATCCTATGTAATATGTAATATGACAGATAAGGGATGAAGACTGTTTGCGGCAGATGCAGTCACAAATGGAAGGAGAATATTCAAAGAACAATAAACAGGTAGCAGTACTAGTGAGCATATGCACATGGTAGGGAAGGGAATTGTTGTGTCAATTGACACAATGACACATCAGCCGAACATACTTGCGCACTAACCGCACATAGTCAGAACACACTTACGTACTAACCTCACACTTAAGGTGATATATTTAACCCTATAAAGATACTGCACATTTTAGGAATTTTACCTCGTCTTGCATAGAGCTAGTCTGAGCAATCAGGACAGCATCGCTGCCGATTCCTGATGAGTTCTTTGTTCGTCTGTATTGATTGTACTGGTCTAATGAACTTGGTATAAGAACATAAGAATTAGGAGTATGCCATACGGCCCTTCGAGCCTGCTCAGGCATGGCATGTAATGGGATGTGATAGTGTGTTTATTAATAAAGATTAATCAGACGTGTCTCTCTATCTCTCGAGTCCTAATGCCTTACTTATAAGAGAAGGATAAGAATTATCCTAAAATCTAACCCATATGCTCCTTTGCTATGTGCAAGAAGGGAAATGCTTGTCTGAGGTTGCTGCCAACTGGGACAATGGACTCCACCACATCTCCCATCACCTGCTGCATATTCTAGGAAAGGGTTATCAGTGCCGGCACATAAGTGTGATGTCTTTTGAATTTCCTTCTTTTCATTAAAAGACCCATGAGATCTGACTCCACTGCCTCCTCAGCATACTAACATATGATGCATTGTTATGTAACGTCTCCTGGTCTCATTTATTGTAGTAGAGATGCTCCTCTGCAATGTGTACCCCTCTGCTATAATAAACTAAACTTGTGTTTTGCAGGGCCCCCAACACAAATGTACAGATCACCAGCGTTACAGGTGGTCCTCACCACGGGTTCCACAGAACATGGGGAGGCGGCGGAGGGGGGAGAAGGAGGAGGGGAGAGGAGGGGGAGGAGGAGGAGTGGTGTGGTGGAATCACCTGTGGGACCTGTGGCCATTACATCGGCATCTTCGACGGAAGAAGCAGCGGGACCAAGCGGCGTGCAACTGTCGACGTCAAGGCGAGCATTAGTGCCCTCGCAGACCCCGCGGAGGCTGAGTCAGTGAGTAGAGCACATGCCTACCCTGGCCGATCGCATGGATGGCTTGGCTCAAATGTGCAAGGAGACTGTCGCAATAAGTCGCGACCATCTCCAGGCATTTCTGGAATTCAGAGAGACCTTCTCCTGGGTGTCACAATAGATGCTCAAGCAGATGATTCAGCAGACCATTGCCACCAATGCCTTACGGCATGCATTGTTGGCGGGACATGGCGCTGCACCTAAACGTGACGTGATGCCACAGACCGCAAATGCCAGCACACAAGCGGGTCAGGAGGACACAATTCCTTCTGACTCGGAAGGCGATCCCCACGCTTCGCCTTCCCCTCCTACACCCCCCAACAGGCGATCACACCAACAGCTCCCCCACCACGGCAGGAAGTATTGCCATTGTCAGTTGCACACCCGTGACGTCTCAGTGCCACCCGGGGACCAAATTGGGTGGGTGGGGCTAGAGTACGGGGAGGGAAACATAGCCGCAGGTGATGTTTGAATATTGTTTATAGTTCTCTCTGTTAATGGTTTACTGTTGGGGTGTTGTTGGGGAGGTTGGGATCGTGGGAAGGTGAATGGGTGGGTGGGTTGTTGGGGTTGCTCCTGTTGCAGTTGAAATTTAAATTTTGTTTGAGTAAAAATTTTTTATTACATTTTACAATTTACAATTGTTGTGCATTTTCTTATAATAGCGTGATAACATATTAATGTAAACAATGGCCGACCAGACCGGGTAACGTAGCTCAACGCTAACGCTAAACATAACTGTAACTGACTGTCCACAATGAAAGTTCATGCAAAGCGTTCATTTATGAGCTGTTCACGCAACACTTTTACAGCCACGTAACTTCCACGGGGTTTTTCCGCTCTTGCAGGTGGGCATGGGTTCATTGCCAGGTTGAATGTCCTCCCCGAGGCGCTCATCGGCCTCCTCCTGCTCCTGCTGCTCCTCGTTGTCATGTATGTAGACATGTTTACTGCTTGTACTATTAAGTATGATGTGCCACCAGATGGCACTACTATGGGAAACTTATACACCAGCTGTATGGTCACTAAGTGTGTCACCAGAGGGCACTGCAGTGGGAGATTTGTAGGTTACCTGTACAGGTGTGCCCGGCCTAGTATAAAAGGCAGGCCATCATGTGTGATCCTCACTCTGGAGTTATATTAAATGGACTAAAGTCACTACAGTTCAAGTGCAATACGTTACCGCGTGAAGTCATTATCAGAGCATCCAAAGACATAACACTCGTCTACCTCTTCCGACTCCAATCCTTCTTGAGATGGACCGGCAGCCCCATCTGGCAAATGTTGTCCTCTCCTTATAGCCAGGTTATGCAACATGCAGCACACCACAATAAACTCAGCGACCTGGTCAGGATGGTATTGTAAGCTGCCTCCTGAGTGGTCCAGGCATCTGAAGCACTGCTTTATGACTCCAATTGTCTTTTCAACGATGTTGCATGTAGCAATGTGGCTTTCATTGTAATGTTTCTCGGCCTCAGTAATGGGATTACGCAAGGGTGTCATGAGCCAGCTGGCAAGGCTATATCCTTTATCCCCCAGCATCAAACTGTGACCTAGTTGCTGATTGGCAAACAGGTCAGAGACAGCACTCTCACGCAGGATATGTGCACCATGGATGCTACCTGGAAAGTTAGCATTAACTGCCATGATAATCTGGTTGTGGTCGACAACGAGCTGCATATTTAGCGAATGAAATCCCTTTTGGTTATGAAACACCTCCGCATTCTGTAAAGGTGATTTCAGGGTGATGTGCATGCAATCTATTGCTCCCTGCACCTTGGGGAAGTTTGCTATTTTCAAGAACCCCAAAGCCCTCCCGGTTTCTGCCTCTCTGGTCATAGGGAAGTTTATAAAGTCCATCCTGCGAGCTTAAAGACTTGGGTCACCTGTCAAATGGAGCAGTGTGTGGCGTGCTGCGAGATATGGCAGATGTCGCCAGCTGAAGCCTGAAAGGAGCCCGATGCGTAGAAGGATAGTGCTGCAGTAACCTTTACCTCAACGGGCAGTGCGGTCCCGCTGGTGCTGGCAGGCTGCAGATGACAAATCTCATCAATGACCTCCTTTCGGAAACGCAACCTCCGAAGGCACGCGTTATCAGACAAGTTCAGGCACGATTGCTTTTCCTTATAAGTTCTTTGGCTGTAATGTCTCCTCATATGTCCACGCGTTACTCTGCGACCTCTACGATTGACCCCTTCACTTAACTTAAGCTCAGATGCCAGCAGTTCTGCACTTACACGTAATGGCAGAGAAGATGCAGCCCCCATTCTTTCACTGTTTATATAAATGCCTTTTCTACTGCTAAACTGACCTTTCTACAAAAATAAATGAAAATATAATTATAATAAATAATATAAGTTTCAATTTGACTGGATATATCTGTCAAATACACTTATAACTCACAAATTATTAGAGCACTCTTGTTTTTGCAGCCTCCCTCCTTTCTTCCAATATTCAAAATGGCATCCAGAGTGCCGAGTTCAGAGAGTAAAACCTGGGAAAAGCAACTATTTCCTGGCAACGTTGTCGGCGAGCGATCAGCCCGGCGATGTGCTGAAAGTTAGACTGGGCGATGTGCGGGCAATCACCTCGGTGATCAGCTCGGCGATGTGAGCCGAAAGTCAGGGGGATAACTTTTCAGCGATGATCCAGCCTGAATTTCCACTTTTTTGTTAAAATGGGTGATGAAAGGCCGTTTTGGGCGATATATGGGCAATGTGAAGTGGAACGTCTAGCCCATAAAGTCATCTGGTGTAATATCCTCATCCTACTATCTTAATTGCCCAAGTGACAGTTTCTGAGCTGTGCATGGGATAGAGGTGGGGAGTGATTAAATGAAGGGTGAGAGGCAGAGGCGCCAGGTTTAAATGGAGCATGGTTGACATCCTCATTATCATCAGTCTTTAATAATGGGCTATTATTTGTGACCCCTACGGGCGCGTACAAGGTACATGTTCCGGGTTTAGGCATGCACTAAAACCCAGAATTGTGAGCGGTCAAGAATTCTCTTGACAGATTATCCACATCCCCGGGGAAAGGGCATCTGCAGGGGCTGAGTTGGGCCATTTGTCCAACTTCTGCCCAGCGAATGGCCGTGAAATTCTTATGCCTGGTAATAGCAGGCCCAAGGCCTGGTTTTACCAGCATAAGAATTTAAAAAAAAATAACATTTTATCAATAATTTATACTTTTAAAACCTGTGAGATAAGGCAAGTTTATTTTTAGCCCCATTAAAACATGTACATTTATTTTTCAAAAAATTAAATTGTTATTTTAAGTATTTAATTAAATGCCATTTTAATTAATTTTAAATATACAATTTAAATGTTTTTTTAATTTGAAGTGTAGAGGTATTTTTGGGGGTATTCCCATTGATACTTATGGGGATTCCGTACATATAGAATCTCCATAAGTATGAATGGGGATCGCTTCGGTCATTCGTTGGGCTGGCCCACGTGATCCCAGGGGCGCTCATAAACTGCCTACACTCTTAGGATACGTGGGAGAGGCCCAGGACCACAAATCTTCGTATCTACCGGCCCAAAAGGTATGCGGGCACTTTATTTGCGGATCAGCGGCATTTCCCCACGGGAAGCCTCCGACCGCAAATTTAGGGCCAATAAATTTCTTCTGACTCATCATCTTCCTCATCCAACTGACACCTGACCTGATGAGGTGAGGTGAGAATTGACGTGCAGACAAGTGGCAGTAAATACTCAAAAATAATCCCACAATGCGAATCCAAGCAAAAACCACAACTGAAATCAAAATGAAAAGTTGCTGAATGATTGTTGTTTCTTACTGTGTTTCTAACTAATCAAGGTCTTAACATTTCTGGGAATTAAAACCAACAAATGTTTAATAAGGGAAATACAATAGTGTCAACACTTTGATGTAATTCTGTGGTCACTGTGCCTTTGAATGTTTAAATAACAAATTTGATTAATAATAGATTTGAATGCTTCATAATTTTAACAAAAAGCTGTAGAGCTATGCAGCTTAAAATTAAGCGAACCCACACCACCACATATAGAAATTGTTGTGTCTTGAATAAAGAGTCAGACTAGATACTGCAAGCTCAAAGTAAGGTGTGACCGTAGTCTTTTATTACAGATCTCAGAGTGCCTCTCCAGCCTGTGAGGTCTCCTTATATACAGGTGCTCCCAAGGGATTGTGGAATCACTTGGGACTCCAGGGGATAAGCCCTTTGGTGGTTAGACATGGTATTTACAGGTTTACATACATAACAGAAATAAAAACAGAAAATGCCGGAAATACTCAGCCGGTCGGGCAGCATCTGTCAAAAGAAACACCACATATACTGGCCCAAGTTTAGGCTCGAGTTGCTCCTATTTTTTTTTTTAAATCGCAATTCTCGGCATTTAGTTTGCTCCAGTTTAAGTGAGTTAGTATAGTTTCGTTTTAGTACAGTTCTTTTTCAAAAGGGGGCGTTACCAGCCACTTACGCCTGTTTTGCAAGTTTAGGCAGCGAAAAGTTACTCCAAACTAAGTTAGAACACAGTAAGTGTCCACTTTTGTATGCTCTGAAAAACCTTGTGGAGACTTTAGAAATCAGGCACAGGTATCCAGAGATTGGGGGGGAAAGAGAAGTTAGAGGATTTTCCAAAGCATGAAACACTTCACTTTTAAAAATAAAGAACCATCATCAATAATAAATGATAAATAAATCAATAAATCAATAAATAATAAATTTAAAAAAAATAATTCAATAAATCAAAAAATAAAAAATAAAAAGTTCCAACCTCACCTACCCTTTCGGGAGCACAGGGAGCCTAGCCAGGGCTAGGGGCTGCGTGCTTTGGGCCCCTCCCACACAGCTAGCAACACATGCACACAGAATCTGGGGGCCAGGAGCTACTGCACACGCATGCAGCTGCCAGCACTCTTTTTGGCCCAGGGCTGTAGCTCCGCCCCCAGCTGCGTATGCTGCGCTGCGTTGACTGTGAAACAGGCCTGCTGGACTCGGAGAATCGCGAGGTAAATTTTAGGTACTTTTTTTATTCTAAAAAATAAGCGGGCCTCTCGGAGTGCGCCATTCTGGGAGGACATCCATAACTTGGGCCCATAGAATTCATTTTAAAATGTATGTAAATTGTGCTTTTTGCAGGGGTAGAGACGGAGGGGGTGGGGGGGGGGCTATCTCATTATAGTACATGTGATATTCTGAGCTGTAAGTTGTTATACATATAAACTTGTATGTACCTTGTACAGCCACCAGAGGGCTCAGTCCCTGGAGTCCCAAGGGCTCCCACAATCCCTTGGGAGCACAGGTAGTTAAGGAGGCCTCACAGGCTGCAGAGACACTCTGGAGAACTGCAATAAAAGACTGTGGTCACATATTACTTTCTCACAGTATCCAGTCAGACCCTTCCCCAATACACAACAACTGGCGATGAGATACAGATGACAAACCCAATAATGCAGAGAACAGTGGGCATCCTGGAGAAATTCTCGGAGGGAGATGATTGGGAAACCTTCACGGAGTGACTCGACCAATACTTCGTGGCCAACGAGCTGGAAGGAGAAGCAAACGCTGCCAAACGAAGGGCGATTCTCCTCACTGTCTGCGGGGCACCAACGTATGGCCTCATGAAAAATCTGCTTACTCCAGCGAAACCCACAGAGAAATCGTACGATGATTTATGCACACTGGTCCGAGAGCATTTGAACCCGAATGAAAGCGTTCTGATGGCGAGGTACCGGTTCTACACAAAAGGTCTGAAGGCTAGGAAGTGACGAGTTATGTCGCCGAGCTAAGACACCTTGCAGGACATTGCGAATTTGAAGGACATTTGAAGCACATGCTCAGAGACTTTTTAGTAATTGGCATTGGCCATGAAGTGATATTTCACAAACATTTGACTGTAGAGACCCCAACGTTGAGTAAGGCCATAGCGATAGCCCAGGCGTTCATTGCCCCCAGTGACAATACTAAGCAAATCTCTCAGCACACGACTGCTGCAAGCACTGTGAACAAAGTGATGTTTTCAAATCGCAAAGTACAGGGCAGGCCCCACATGCCTGCAGCTGCACGTCTGCAGATGTCTCAGAATCCACCATCAAGGCTGATGAATGCAAGGCCATTAACATCTTGTTGGCGTTGCGGGAGTCATCATCGTTTCCATTCATGCTGATTCAAAGGGTACGTTTGTAATGGCTGAGGAACAATGGGACACCTCCAATGTATGTGCAGGCGAGCTGCAAACCCTGTTAATCCTGAAACCACCATATTGCAGAGGAGGACAGATCCACGGTGGATCACGATGAACCAGAATCTCAGACCGAGGAGGCAGAGGTATATGGGGTGCACACATTTACCACAAAATGTCCCCCGATAATGCTAAAGGTTGAATTAACTGGACTCCCGGTGTCAATGGAGCTGGACACGGGCGTGAACTGGTCCATTATGAACAAAAAGACTTTCAAAAAATTGTGGTGCAGCAAGGCCACAAGACCAATCTTGACTCCAATTCGCATGAAACTGAGAACTTACGCAAAGGAACTGATTCCCATAATCGGCAGTGCTACTGTAAAGGTCTCGTACGATGGAGCGGTGCACAAGCTACCACTCTGGGTGGTACTGGGCGATAGTCCGACGCTGCTCTGGGAAAGAAACGCTGGAACTGGGACGACGTCCGAGTGCTCTCGTCCGCTGACAACACTTTGTGTGCCCAGGTCTTAAACAAATTTCCTTCACTGTTCGAACCATCGGGAAGTTCCAAGGAGCAAAAGTGAAGATCCACCTAATTCCGGGGGCCTGACTCATCCATCACAAGGCGAGAGCAGTACCGTACATGATGAGAGAAAGGGTAGAGATCGAGCTGCAAAAAGAGAGCATCATTTCGCCGATTGAATTCAACGATTGAATTCAACGATTGAATTCAACGAGTGAGCCAGTCCGATTGTTCCAGTCCTCAAGGGAGACGGCACCATCAGAATTTGTGGTGATTACAAAGTAACTATCAATCATTTCTCACTGCAGGATCAATACCCACGACCAAAGGCTGACGACCTTTTTGCTACGCTGGCAGGAGGAAAGACGTTCAAGTTAGCTGGACTTGACCTCGGCCTACATGACGCAGGAGCTGGAAGAATCATCGAAGGGCCTTACCTGCATCAACACGTACAAAGGTCTCTTCATTTATAACAGATGCCTGTTTGGAATTCGATCAGCAGCGGCGATATTCCAGAGAAACATGGAAAGCTTACTGAAGTCGGTCCCGCGCGCGGTGGTCTTCCAGGACGACATCTTGTTTACAGGCAGGGACACAGTCGAGCAGAACCTGGAAGAAGTTCTTAGTTGACGCAACTAAGGTCCTAAACTTAAGGAAAGCTAACTAGACTCCTAAACTTAAGGAAAGCTAACTTCGACGGCATGAGGCGCGAATTGGCTAGAATAGACCGGAAAATGATACTTAAAGGGTTGACGGTGGATAGGCAATGGCAAACATTTATAGATCACATGGATGAACTCCAACAGTTGTACATCCCTGTCTGGAGTAAAATTAAAACAGGGAAGATGGCTCAACCGTGGCTAACAAGGGAAATTAAGGATAGTGTTAGATCCAAGGAAGAGGCATATAAATTGGCCAGAAAAAGCAGCAAACCTGAGAACTGGGAGAAATTTAGAATTCAGCAGAGGACAAAGGGTTCAAATAGGAGGGGAAAAATAGAATATAAGAGGAAGCTTGATGGAAACATAAAAACTGACTGCAAAAGCTTCTATAGATAGGTGAAGAGAAAAAGATTAGTGGAGACAAATGTAGGTCCCTTGCAGTCAGACTCAGGTGAATTAATAATGGGGAACAAAGAAATGGCAGACCAATTGAACAAATATTTTGGTTCTGTCTTCACGAATGAAGACACAAATAACCTTCCGGATGTACAAGGGCACCGAGAGTCTAGTGAGAAGGAGGAACTGAAGGATATCCTTATTAGGTGGGAAATTGTGTTGGGGAAATTGATGGGATTGAAGGCCGATAAATCCCCGGGGCCTGATTGTCTACATGCCAGAGTACTTAAGAAGGTGGCCCTAGAAATAGTGGATGCATTGGTGATCATTTTCCAACAGACTATCGACTCTGGAGCAGTTCCTATGGACTGGAGGGTAGCAAATGTAACACCACTTTTTAGAAAAGGAGAGAGAGAGAAAACGGGTAATTATAAACCGGTTAGCCTGACATCAGTAATGGGGAAAATGTTGGAATCAATTATTAAAGACGAAATAGCAGCGCATTTGGAAAGCAGTGACAGGATTGGTCCAAGTCAGCATGGATTTGTGAAAGGGAAATCATGCTTGCCAAATCTTCTGGAATTTTTTGAGGATGTAACTAGTAGAGTGGACAAGGGAGAACCAGTGGATGTGGTGTATTTGGACTTTCAAAAGGCCTTTGCAAAGGCCCCACATAAGAGATTGGTGTACAAAATCAAAGCACATGGTATTGGGGGAAATGTACTGACGTGGATAGAGAATTGGTTGGCAGACAGGAAGCAGAGAGTCGGGATAAATGGGTCCTTTTCGGAATGGGAGGCAGTGTCTAGTAGAGTGCCGCAGGGCTCAATGCTGGGACCCCAGCTCTTTACATTATACATTAATGATTTGGATGAAGGAATTGAGTGTAATATCTCCAAGTTTGCAGATGACACTAAACTGGGTGGTGGTGTGAGCTGTGAGGAGGATGCTAAGAGGCTGCAGGGTGATTTGGACAGATTAGGTGAATGGGCAAACACATGGCAAATGCAGTATAATGTGAATAAATGTGAGGTTATCCACTTTGGTGGTAAAAACACGAAGGCAGAATATTATCTGAATGGTGGCAGATTAGGAAAAGGGGAGGTGCAACAAGACCTGGGTGTCATGGTTCATCAGTCATTGAAAGTTGGCATGCAGGTACAGTAGGCGGTGAAGAAGGCAAATGGCATGTTGGCCTTGATAGCTAGGGGATTTGAGTATAGGAGCAGGGAGGTCTTACTGCAATTGTGCGGGGTCTTGGTGAGGCCTCACCTGGAATAGTGTGTTCAGTTTTGGTCTCCTAATCTGAGGAAGGACATTCTTGCTATTGAGGGAGTGCAGTGAAGGTTCACCAGACTGATTCCTGGGATGGCTGGACTGACATATGAGGAGAGACTGGATCAACTGGGCTTTTATACACTGGAGTTCAGAAGGATGAGAGGGTATCTCATAGAAATGTATAAGATTCTGATGGGACTGGACAGGTTAGATGCAGGAAGAATGTTTCCGATGTTGGGAAGTCCAGAACTGGGGGACACAGTCCTAAGAATAAGGGGTAAGCCATTTAGGACTCAGATGAGGAGGAACCTCTTCACTCAGAGAGTTGTTAACCTGTGGAATTCCCTGCCGCAGATGCCAGTTCATTGGATGTATTAAAGAGGGAGTTAGATATGGCCCTTATGGCTAAAGGGATCAAGGGGTATGGAGAGAAAGCGGGAAAGGGGTACTGTTGGAATGATCAGCCATGATCTTATTGAATGGTGGTGCAGGCTCGAAGGGCCGAATGGCCCACTCCTGCACCTATTTTCTATGTTTCTATGTAACCACGTGGGGCTCAGGTTAAAATGCTCGAAGTGTGCTTTCCTGGCGCCTGAAGTGGAGTTCCTGGGGGAGAAGAATCGCGGCGGATGGCCCACCGATTCGAAGACGGAGGCAATCGAGAACGCACCGAGGCCACAGAACGTGACGGAGCTGCGGTTGTTTCTAGGACTCCTGAACTTCTTACAGGGTCTTAGCACACTGTTAGAACCACTACACACTTTGCTGCGTAATGGACACGAATGGGTATGGGGCAAAAGCCAAGAAAATGCCTTTGTAACAGTGAGAAAATTATTATGCTCAAACAAATTGCTTATGTTGTATGATTCATGTAAGCGTTTGATACGAGCATGTGATGCATCGTTATACGGCGTCGGGTGTGTATTGCAACAAGCTAATGATTCTGGGAAATTGCAACTTGTTGCTTATGCGTCCAGAAGTCTGTCCAAGACTGAGAGAGCCTACAGCATGATTGAAAAAGAAGCATTAGCGTGTGTCTGTGGTGTAAAGAAAATGTATCAATATCTGTTTGGCCTAAAATTTGAATTGGAAACGGACTATAAGCCACTAATATCCCTGTTTTCCAAGAGTAAGGGGATAAATACAAATGCATCACCCCGCATCCAGAGATGGGCGCTCACGGTGTCCGCATACAACTACGTCATCCGCCACAGGCCAGGCACAGAAAACTGTGCCGATGCTCTCAGTAGGCTGCCGTTGCCCACCACGGGGGTGGAAATGGCACAGCCCGCAGATTTAGTCATGGTTATAGAAGAATTCAAGAGTGAGCAATCACCCGTCACAGCCCGACAGATTAGAACCTGGACGAGCCAGGACCCCTTACTGTCCCTAGTAAAAAATTGTGTGCCTCACAGGAGCTGGACCGGTGTCCCAGTGGAAATGCAGGAAGAGATAAAGCCGTACCAGCAGTGCAAAGATGAAATGTCTATACCGGCAGACTGCCTTCTGTCAGGCAATCGTGTAGTGGTCCCCAAGAAGGGCAGAGAAACTTTCATCAGTGATCTCCACAGTACCCACCCCGGCATCGTAATGATGAAAGCGATAGCCAGATTCCGTGTGTGGTGGCCCGGTATTGATGCGGACTTAAGAGTCCTGCGTGCACAGATGTAACACATGCTCGCAGTTAAGCAATGCACCCAGGGAGGCGCCACTAAGTTTGTGGTCTTGGCCTTCCAAACCGTGGTCCAGGGTCCATGTCGATTATGCAGTCCCGTTTTTAGGTAAAATGTCCCTTGTGGTTGTAGATGCATACTCCAAATGTATTGAATGTGAGATAATGTCGGCAAGCACGTCCGCTGCCACGACTGAAAGCCTGCGGGCCATGTTTTGCCACGCATGGACTACCTGATGTCCTTGAGAGTGACAACGGGCCATGTTTTACCAGTGGCAAGTTCGAAGAGTTCATCACCAGTAACGGGATTAAACATGTCACATCTGCTCCATTTAAACCAGCATCCAATGGTCAGGCAGAGAGAGCAGTGCAAACCATCAAGTAGGGTTTGAAGAGGGTAACTGAAGACTCACTGCAGACTCGCTTATCCAGAGTCCTGCTTAACTACAGCATGAGACCCCACTCACTCAATGGGATTCCACCTGCTGAACTGTTCACGAAAAGGGCAATTAAGACAAGGCTCTCGTTAGTCCACCCTGATCTACATGAACAGGTAGAGAGCAGGTGGCTTCAAAAAAGTACATATCATGATAGTGCAAATGTGTCATAAAAAAGAGTGGGAGAGCGATAGTGATAGGGGATTCAATCATAAGGGGAATAGATAGGCGTTTCTGCGGCCGCAATCGAGACTCCAGGATGGTATGTTGCCTCCCTGGTGCAAGGGTCAAGGATGTCTCCGAGCAAGTGCAGGACATTCTAAAAAGGGAGGGAGAACAGCCAGTTGTCGTGGTGCACATTGGTACCAACGACATAGGTAAAAAAAGGGATGAGGTCCTGCGAGACGAATTTAAGGAGCTAGGAGTTAAATTAAAAAGTAGGACCTCAAAAGTAGTAATCTCGGGATTGCTACCAGTGCCACGTGCTAGTCAGAGTAGGAATCGCAGGATAGCACAGATGAATACGTGGCTTGAGCAGTGGTGCAGCAGGGAGGGATTAAAATTCGTGGGGCATTGGAACAGGTTCTGGGGGAGGTGGGACCAGTACAAACTGGATGGTCTGCACTTGGGCAGGAACGGAACCAATGTCCAAGGGGGAGTATTTGCTAGTGCTGTTGATGAGGAGTTAAACTAATATGGCAGGGGGATGGGAACCAATACAGGGAGACAGAGGGAAACAAAAAGGAGACAAAAACAAAAGACAGAAAAGAGATGAGTAAAAGTGGAGGGCAGAGAAACCAAAGGCAAGAAACAAAAAGGGCCACTGAATATAAATGGCTGCAGGAAGGGTAAAAACTAAAAATCATGGATTAAAAACTAGGATGAAAACACTCTACCTAAATGCACGCAGCATTCGAAATAAAGTAAATGAGTTGACGGCACAAATCATTACAAATGGGTATGATTTGGTGGCCATTACAGAAACATGGTTGCAAGGTGGCCAAGACTGGGAATTAAACATACAGGGGTAACTGACGATTCAGAAAGATAGGCAAGAAGGGAAAGGGGGTGGGGTAGCTCTGTTAATAAAGGATGATATCAGGGCAGTTGTGAGGGATGATACTGGCTCCAATGAACAAAATGTTGAATCACTGAGGGTGGAGATTAGAGATAGTAAGGGGAAAAAGTCACTGGTCGGCGTAGTTTATAGGCCCCCAAATAATAACTTCATGGTGGGGCGGGCAATAATCAAGGGAATAATGGAGGCAAGTGAAAAAGGAACGGCAGAAGTCATAGGGGATTTTAAGCTACATATCGATTGGTCAAATCATATCGCAGGGGGTAGCCTGGAGGAGGAATTCATAGAATGCATACGGGATTGTTTCTTAGAACAGTATGTAACAGAGCCTACAAGGGAGCAAGCCATCTTGGATCTGGTCCTGTGTAACGAGACAGGAAAAATAAACGATCTCCTCGTAAAAGATCCTCTCGGAATGAGTGATCACAATATGGTTGAATTTGTAATACAGATTGAGGATGAGGAAGTTGTGTCAGAAACAAGCGTACTATGCTTAAACAAAGAGGACTACAGTGGGATGAGGGCAGAGTTGGCTAAAGTAGACTGGAAACAAGGACTAAACGGTGGCACAATTGAGGAACAGTGGAGGACTTTTAAGGAGCTCTTTCATAGTGCACAACAAAAATATATTCCAGTGAAAAAGAAGGGCGGCAAGAGAAGGGATAACCAGCCGTGGATAACCAAGGAAATAAAGGAAAGTATCAAATCAAAGACCAATGCGTATAAGGTGGCCAAGGTTAGTGGGAAACTAGAGGATTGGGAAAATTTTAAGCAACAGCAAAGAATGACTAAAAAAGCAATAAAGAAAGGGAAGATAGATTACGAAGGTAAACTTGCGCAAAACATAAAAACAGATAGTAAAAGCTTTTACAGATATATAAAACAGAAAAGAGTGACTAAAGTAAATGTTGGTCCCTTAGAAAATGAAAAGGGAGATTTAATAATGGGAAATGTGGAAATGGCTGAGACCTTAAACAATTATTTTGCTTCCGTCTTCACAGTGGAAGACACAAAAACCATGCCAAAATTTGCAGGCCACAGGAAAGTGGGAAGGGAGGACCTTGAGACAATCACTATCACTCGGGGGGTAGTGCTGGACAGGCTAATAGGACTGAAGGTAGACAAGTCCCCTGGTTTTGACGAAATGCATCCCAGGGTATTAAAAGAGATGGCGGAAGTTATAGCAGATGCATTCGTTATAATCTACCAAAATTCTCTGGACTCTGGGGAGGTACCAGCAGATTGGAGAGCAGCTAACGTAACGCCTCTGTTTAAAAAAGGGGGCAGGCAAAAGGCAGGTAACTAT
Organism: Pristiophorus japonicus; assembly: GCF_044704955.1. Lineage (NCBI taxonomy): Eukaryota > Metazoa > Chordata > Chondrichthyes > Pristiophoridae > Pristiophorus > Pristiophorus japonicus. The sequence continues at coordinate 79,751,546 of NC_091986.1, read as the reverse complement.
AGGCTGGTTAGTTTCACATCTGTAGTGGGGAAAATGCTTGAAATTATCATTAAGGAAGAAATAGCGGGACATCTGGATAGGAATAGTGCAATCAAGCAGACGCAGCATGGATTCATGAAAGGGAAATCATGTTTAACTAACTTACTGGAATTCTTTGAGGATATAACGAGCATGGTGGATAGAGGTGTACCGATGGATGTGGTGTATTTAGATTTCCAAAAGGCATTCGATAAGGTGCCACACAAAAGGTTACTGCAGAAGATAAAGGTACGCGGAGTCAGAGGAAATGTATTAGCATGGATAGAGAATTGGCTGGCGAACAGAAAGCAGAGAGTCGGGATAAATGGGTCCTTTTCCGGTTGGAAATCAGTGGTTAGTGGTGTGCCACAGGGATCAGTGCTGGGACCACAACTGTTTACAATATACATAGATGACCTAGAAGAGGGGACAGAGTGTAGTGCAACAAAATTTGCAGATGACACTAAGATTAGTGGGAGAGCGGGTTGTGTAGAAGACTCAGAGAGGCTGCAAGGAGATTTGGATAGGTTAAGCGAATGGGCTAAGGTTTGGCAGATGGAATACAATGTTGGAAAGTGTGAGGTCATCCACCTTGGGAAAAAAAACAGTAGAAGGGAATATTATTTGAATGGGGAGAAATTACAACATGCTGTGGTGCAGAGGGACCTGGGGGTCCTTGTGCATGAATCCCAAAAGATTAGTTTGCAGGTGCAGCAGGTAATCAGGAAGGCAAATGGAATGTTGGCCTTCATTGCGAGAGGGATGGAGTACAAAAGCAGGGAGGTCTTGCTGCAACTGTATAAGGTCTTGATAAGGCCGCACATGGAGTACTGCGTGCAGTTTTGGTCACCTTACTTAAGGAAGGATATACTAGCTTTGGAAGGGGTACAGAGACGATTCACTAGGCTGATTCCAGAAATGAGGGGGTTACCTTATGATGATAGATTGAGTAGACTGGGTCTTTACTCCTTGGAGTTCAGAAGGATGAGGGGTGATCTTATAGAAACATTTAAAATCATGAAAGGGATAAACAAGATAGAGGCAGAGAGGTTGTTTCCATTGGTGGTGGAGACCAGAACTAGGGGGCACAGCCTGAAAATACGGAGGAGCCAATTTAAAACCGAGTTGAGAAAGAATTTCTTCTCCCAGAGGGTTGTGAATCTGTGGAATTCTCTGCCCAAGGAAGCAGTTGAGGCTAGCTCATTGAATGTTTTCAAGTCAAAGATAGATCGATTTTTAACCAATAAGGGAATTAAGGGTTACGGGGAGAGGGCGGGTAAGTGGAGCTGAGTCCACGACCAGATCAGCCATGATCTTATTGAATGGCGGAGCAGGCTAGAGGGGCTAGATGGCCTACTCCTGTTCCTAATTCTTATGTTCTTATGTTCTTATGTCACGCGAAATTGAAATTGAATTATGGACTAGGTCCCAAGTGGCTTCCCAGCACAATTGTGGCTAAAGAGGCGGGCAGGGTGTTTCAGGTCAAACTTTCAAATGGATTCACTCACCGGAAACACTTGGACCAAATCAAACTCAGATTCACGGACTATCCTGAGCAACCGACTTTGGACCCTACCTTCTTTAACCCCCCAACGAACACACTAGTGGCAACCGACACCGGTTGGCCACGAAGCAGAACCCATCACCCACAGTAGCCCAGCAGGACTCACCACATCAGGCAGCCCAGCAGGGCCAGCTGCACAGCAGCCCAGCGAGGGCCCAACAAACGATTCACCAAAACTAGCATTTGCACCGAGACGATCAACCAGGGAAAGAAAGGACCCAGATCGACTCACCTTGTAAATAGTTACACTGTTGACTTTGGCGGGGGGGGGGGTGGTGTGATATATGTAAACCTTGTACAGCCACCAGAGGGCTCATCCCCTGGAGTCCCAAGGGATCCCACAATCCCTTGGGAGCACAGGTACTTAAGGAGGCCTCATAGGCTAGAGAGGCACTCTGGAGACCTGCAATAAAAGACTAAGGTCACACATTACTTTGAGCTCACAGGATCCAGTCAGACTCTTTCTTCATACATAATATAAGTAATATGGATCACTGAACTTGCAAGACTCAGGAATAGAGAAATACTCTGCTGTTAAACTGGAAATGGAAGCTGAACTGAACACGTTGAGCGTTCAAATGAAATGCATTAAAATAAAGTATTGTAAATACAGTATCTTGACAGTTTAGTATAGGAATTATAAATTCATTCAGGTTGGCTGCAGTTTCCATGATCAGACTTATCTTGATGTTTCTAATGCGGTCTTGCATACTACTGGAATGAAGACTTGCAAGGCACAAGCGATGCCTGCTTAACATAGCTGTTTCAGAGTGTAAGGTGGCCAAAGCGAACCCTAACTGTGTACTTGGCAACAGACTTCCTCTCAGCACCAGTACATATACTAAGAGCTCTTTAAAAGGATTATTATACCACAATGCCCTGCACAGACCTCTTCCAAGAAAATTGCTTTTAAAATTAACTCATTTATCTTAAAAAATGTAATTTATTTGTAAGTGCTTTTAAAGTTGTCAACATAAAAAAAAACAGTATATCTGGTCATTTTCACATTGCTGTCTGTGGGAGTTGTTCTGCACAAATTGGCTGCTGCGTTTCCCACATTACAACAGTGACTACACTTCAAAAGTACTTCATTGGCTGTGAGACGTCCAGTGGTCGTGAAAGGCACTATTTAAATGCTAGTCTTTTGTTCTTTCTTTCTATTTGCTGATGGCAAGCTTCTTGGAAATTCTTTGTGGATCCCAATACTTATAAACTAGTACAGGAAGCATAGCTGGACATATAGGGGTCGAAATTGCCTCACACGATAAGGCCTCTGGCTGCCTGGAAGCGGAGGCCACAGGTCGGCGCAGAATGGCTGCCGAGTAACGGTGGACTGGCCGACATTCGCGGCATTGCACGCATGAGTTTTTGCTGCGATGTCAAGATCCACCCCGCTCCCCCCACTTCTGCCCAGCGTCTGCAGATGCATCGTTAACGGACGCACCCCGGAAGGTAAATTCACCTCGAAAAGGTCTTCCAGCCATCTGTGGGTGCCAACGACAGATTTTTGGGTCGTACTTCACTTGGAGTACGAGTCTACAGCCACAAGGAATATTTTACCCAAGAATGGGCCTGCATAGTCGACGTGTACCCTAGACCACGGTTTGGAGGGCCAAGACCATAAACTTAGCGGCGCCTCCCTGGGTACATTGCTTAACTGCGAGCATGTATTACATCTGTGAATGCAGGACTCTAAATCCGCATCGATACCGGGCCACCACATGTGGGATCTTGCTATCGCTTTCATAATTACGATGCCTGGATACTATGGAGGTCATTGATGATAATGTCTCTGCCCTTCTTGGGGACCACGACTCGATTGCCCCACAGAAGGCAATCTGCCTGTATAGACATTTCAGCTTTGCGCCGCTGGAATGGCTTTATCCCTTGCTGCATTTCCACTGGGACAGTGGACCAGCTCCAGTGAAGCACACAGCTTTTCACTAGAGATAATAAGGGGTCCTGGCTTGTCCAGGTTTTGATCTGCCAGGCAGTGACGGGTGATTGCTCACTCTCAAATGCTTCCATAACCATGGATAGATCTGCGGGCTGTGCCACTCCCACCCCCGTGGTGAGCAATGGCAGCCTACTGAGAGCATCGGCGCAGTTTTCTGTGCCTGGCCTGTGGCGGATGGCATAGTTGTATGCGGACAACATGAACGCACATCTCTGGATGCGGGCCGATGCATTGGTATTTATCCTTTTACTCTCGGAAAACAGGGATATAAGTGGCTTATGGTCAGTTTCCAATTCGAATTTTAGCTCAAACAGGTATTGATGCATTTTCTTTACCCCATAGCCACACGCTAACGCTTCTTTTTCAATCATGCTGTAGGCTCTTTCAGCCTTAGACAGACTCCTGGATGCATAAGCAACCCGTTGCAGTTTCCCGAAATCATTAGCTTTTTGCAATACACACCCGGCGCCATATGATGACGCATCACATGCTAGTACCAAACGCTTACATGGATCATACAACACAAGCAATTTGTTTGAGCATAACAATTTTCTCGCTTTTACAAAGGCATTTTCTTGGCTTTTACCCCAAACGCATTCGCCCCCTTTTTGTAGTAAGACATGTAGTGGTTCTAGCAGGGTGCTGAGACCCGGTAAGAAGTCACCAAAGTAGTTCAAGAGTCCCAGAAACGACCGCAGCTCCGTCACGTTCTCTGGCCTCAGTGTGTTTTCGATTGCCTCCGACTTAGTGTTGGCGGGCCTGATGCCGTCTGTCGCAATCCTCCTTCCCAAGAACTCTACTTCAGGCACCAGGAAAACGCACTTCGAGCATTTTAACCTGAGGCCCCCCCGCGGTTGAGTCGACTAAGATTCTGCAGGTGCTCGACTGTGTCCCAACCTGTGACCAAGATGTCGTCCTGGAAGACCACATTGTGCGGGACCAACTTCAGTAAACTTTCCATGTTTCTCTGGAATATTGCCGATGTTGATCGGATTCCAAACAGGCATCTGTTATAAACAAAAAGACCCTTGTGCGTGTTGATGCAGGTGAGGACCTTCGATGATTCCTTCAGTTCCTGCATCATGTAGGCTGAAGTCAGATCCAGTTTCGTGAATGTCTTTCCTCCTGCCAGCGTTGCAAAGAGGTTGTCGGCCTTTGGTAGTGGGTATTGGTTCTGCAGGGAGAAACGATTGATAGTTACTTTGTAATCGCCACAGATTCTGACGGTGCCATCTCCCTTGAGGACTGGGACAATAGGACTAGCCCACTCGTTGAACTCAATCGGTGAAATGATGCCCTTTCTTTGCAGCCGGTCTAGCTCGATCTCTACCCTTTCTCTCATCACGTACGGTACTGCTCTCGCCTTGTGATGGATGGGTTGCGCCCCTGGAATTAAGTGGATCTCCACTTTTGCTTCTTGGAATTTCCCGATGTCTGGTTCGAACAGCGAAGGAAATTTGTTTAAGACCTGGGCACACGAAGTGTCGTCAGCGGGCGATAGCGCTCGAACATCATCGCAGTTCCAGCATATCTTTCCCAGCCAGCTCCTGCCGAGCAACGTGGGACCATCGCCCGGTACCACCCAGAGTGGTAGCTTGTGCAGCGCTCCATCGTAGGAGACCTTTACGGTAGCACTGCCAATTACAGGAATCAGTTCTTTCATGTAAGTTCTTAGTTTCATGCGAACTGGAGTTAAGACTGGCCTTGAGGCCTTGTAGCACCACAATCTTTCGAAAGTCTTTTTGCCCATGATGGACTGGCTCGCGCCCGTGTCCAGCTCCATTGACACCGGGAGTCCATTTTGTTCACATTCAGCATTATCGAGGGACAATTCATGGTAAATGTGTGTCCCCCATGTACCTCTGCCTCCTCTATCTGAGGCTCTGGTTCATCGTCATCCTCCGTGGACCTGTCCTCCTCTGCAACATGGTGGTTTTCAGGTTTAACAGGTTTAGCAGCTTGCCTGCACACTCATTGGAGGTGTCCCATTGTTCCACAGCCCTTGCAAACGTACTCTTTGAATCGGCATGAATGGAAATGATGATCACCCCCGCAGTGCCAATAAGGTGTTAATGGCCTTGCATAATGGTGGACTCAGACATCTGCAGACGTGCAGCTGCAAGTATGTGTGCCCTGCCCTGTACGTTACGATTCAAAAACATCACTTTGTTCATAGTACCTGTAGCAGCACTTGTGTGCTGAGAGATTTGCTTAGTATTGTCACTGGTGGCAATGAATGCCTGGGCTATCACTACGGCCTTACTCAAGGCTGGGGTCTCTACAGTCAAAAGTTTGCAAAGTATCACTTCATGGCCAATGGCAAGGGGAAAAAGTCTCTGAGCATGTGCTCCAAATGTCCTTCAAATTTGCAATGTCCTGCAAGGCATCATAGCTCGGCGACATAACTCACCACTTCCTGGCCTTCAGACCTTTTGTAGATGTAAAACGGTACCTCGCCATCAGAACGCTTTTCTTCGGGTTCAAATGCTCTCGGACCAGCGTGCACAAATCGTCGTACGGTTTCTCCGTAGGTTTCGCTGGAGTGAGCAGATTCTTCATGAGGCCATACGTTGGTGCCCCACAGACGGTGAGGAGGATTGCCCTTTGTTTGGCAGCGCTCTCTTCCCCATCTAGCTCGTTGGCCACGAAGTATTGGTCGAGTCACTCCACAAAAGTTTCCCAATCATCTCCCTGAGAATTTCTCCAGGATGCCCGCTGTTCTCTGCATCTTTGGGTTCGCTATCTGTATCTCGTCGCCAATTGTTTTGTATTGGGGACAAGTCAGACTGAACACTGAGCTCAAAGTCTTTTATTGCAGGTCTCCAGAGTGCCTCTCCAACCTGTGAAGCCTCCTTAAATACCTGTGCTCCCAAAGGATTGTGTGTTCACTTGGGACTCCAGGACATGAGCCCTCTGGTGGCTGTACAGAGTAAATACAAGTCCACATATATAACAGGTGGGCTCCTGATCGAAATTCACCCACCCCCCCAAAATAAATGGATTCCTAAGCTAACGAACGGCTGAAAACTATACTTTGCAGCGGGGTGGCTGTCTTGATTGAAGTGGGATCAGCACGGAGAAATTCAGCATCTTGGTAAAGTGGATCTAATGAGCCAGCTACTCCCTGGCCTTTTTAAAGGTCAGGGTTTGCAGCTAGGCCCTGAGGAGGGAAGGAGTTTATTTTCAGGATGGCTGGTGCGAGAGAAGCAAGGAAGGCAAGCTGCTTTACTGATACCGAGCTAGAGACCCTTATGCAGGGTGTCGAGGGCAGGAGGAGACTGCTGTGTGCCGATGTGGAGGGATACATGGAGGGAGATTATAGGGGAGGTCTTAGGCATCTCCATTCATGAGAGGACTCCCATGCAGTGCAGAAAATGATTCAATGATATCATCCGTCTTATGAAAGTGAGTACCTCTTCCACCAACTGCTGACTTTGCATCTGCAAGCCTCTCCTTCAACATTCTCTTATTTCCCATCCTCACTGTTTATTCACTGAAGCAGCATTTCATTGGGACAAACATTTGTATATTTAGATGCGTCATCACAGCGGTATTCACCAACCATTTTTTGTTTTGCAGGCCAAACTGGCTCACAATAGAGCCGAGCAAAGGAGGCCCCATGGTGGCAAGGCAGACACGCAGGTCCCTCACACTTTTAGAGGAGAGGTTTGAGGCGCTCATGGGCAGTCATGGTGCCTTCCCTGTGTGCCAGGGTACTGCTGACGCTGATGTGGTTAAGTGAAGGCCCTCCTTTAATATGCCCTCTCCTTGAATGCGAGCGTCTACTGCTCCTTTCCTTCTGGAAGTCTGCTAGCTGCAGCCTCCATGAGTTCATCCCTCACCTCCCCCTGATGGCAGCCCTTCTCCCATCTATGCTTGCAGATGAGATGCCCCCTGTGGCCTGCGGTACTAGTGACGCCGGTGTGGGCAGTATGGGTAAGTGAGGCCATTCTTGAATGTGCTCTCTACCTGAATGCACCAGCACCTACTGTGTTTGTTCCTTTTGAAATTCTGCTATTTGCAGGCTCCATGCGTCAATCCTCCACCTCCCCCTCATGGCAGCCCTTCTCACATTTATGCTTGCAGATGACAGACTGAGTAACAGCACACCCAACAAAGGCAGCAGTCATGAGCGACGTCGCAGACCAGCTGGAGGGCACATAAGACCCATCTCCACATAAGCGCAGACATCTCAAGTCCCAGCCGTGAGGACATTGAGGGGTCAAACCCTGCTGAGAGCATCCAGAGCACTCCATCATTTTGGGATGCGACTGAGGAGGAAACTGATGGCACCAATGCGTCACTGCTTTCACCCATACGCACCAGCTCAGATACTGGGAGTGCGCGGTCTGATACAGATGAGGTGATACAGGGGTCTGCATTGGGTGTTGCACCGGGGCCTAGCGGGCTGCAGCATGGTGATGGGCTAGGCAACCTCATGTGCTATCTCTCCGGGAGGGTGAGTCTGCACCGGAGTTCTGCCGAGGAGGACTCAGATGATGCCATCAATGTAGAGGCTTATGAAAGAAGCGTGGCGGCCATGCATTCCCAGATATTGGGGGCACTGACAATGGTGCCAGAGAAGCTGTCGGAAGTGGTCAGGAGTATGGAGGAGTCTGCCTCCTGCATAGTCGACAGCTCTGCACACAGCAAGGAGCCCATCACTGCCAGTGTGCAGGCAATGGTGGAATCCCAGAGTGACCGTGTGGATCCAGCTGTGATGCTGCAACCTACAGGTGATGTGACAGCTGCCATTTCAGCACAGCTGCGAGGGAACGGGCACATCGGTTCTGGATTGGAGAGGTTGGCCGTGGCCCTGGAAGCTCAGAATGCTTATGCACTCTGGGCAATAGGCCAAGGAGCGTCTTACTGTTACCCTGATTGCTGGCTTTGAGACTCTGGCTGCTCTCATGCAGTCTCAGCTCGATGCCAGCCAATACCTCAGTGTTGCGTTTGTGGCTGGGTCCAACACGGGATACGGGGGACCTTCCGGTGTTGCGCCACACCACCGACCTGACCTCCCTCAGCTTGGTGCTGGTGGTAATGTGCCGCCCCCGGTGAGTGACTCCGGCTCCTTGGACCAGGATCCTGATGATGTGCTCTCTCAGGATCACAACATTCCTGGCCCCAGACCTGGCACTCTGCCAGTGCCTCCACTCATGGCCTCGCCCGAGCCAAGCCATACTGAACCCTCCCAGGAGGGTCCTGCCTAATCTGCACCCGGCCCTTCCAGGCCCAAAGGTGTTCGTGGGAGTCCGACAAGGACATCTGTAGCTCCAACCACCACAGCAGCCTTCCCAAGCCGATGATGCAGCCACATGGGAGACACTTGAGCATAGTGTTAGGATAGGCACGTGTAAGAGGTGTTGTAAGGAGATGTACAAGGGTAAAAAAATGGTGCTTGTGTTAGTTTATGGTACTGTTTTTTGTTCGGTTGCGTTTTTGCACTGACTTGCATCATTTGATAAATCTTCATTTTTTGCATATATATTTGGGTAGGTGTTTCATTTGAGAGTGGGCAATTCTGTGTGGATTAGTCCTAGTCCTAGTCCTAGTCCTCCTCCTCCTCCTCCCTTGTTGCCAAGCAGCCATCCACAATCCTAATTTGGCCCAGTGAAGGCAGCGGGCACACTGGTCTTGCACAGAATGACGGGATCATGGCTGCTGCCTGGGTACCTGGCATCAACTGCCAGGATCCTATGCTGGTGGTCACACACCAGCTGCACATTGAGGGAGTGGAATCCCTTGCAGTTGACAAAGATCTCGGGATGGTGTTGTGATGCCCTCAGGTCAACGTGGGTGCAGTCAATGGCACCATAGCTGCACCTGGTTCTCCCTGATCCTCGGTAATGAGATATAATCCACTCGTCTCCTATACAATGCATCAGTGACCTGCCAGATGGAGCGATGGGTAGAGAATTGTGAAATGTTGGAAATGTCTGCAGTCGCAGACTGGAAAGACCCCATAGCATAAAAGTTCAGAGCTATGGTGACATTCGCCTCAACAGTCAAAGCGGTCCTGAGCTTTATGCAAGGCTCTAGATCTTTGCGCAGGACATTGCAGAGCTCCATCAATACATCCTTTCTAAATCTGAGCCTTCGCAAACATTGCTCATCACTGAGCTCCAGGAAGGAGAACTGATGTCGGTAGAGACTTTGACAGTAGGGTCTCCTTCCTCCAGGTCTGTGCTGGCCACCTCCCATGGCAGCTGGATGATCGCCTTCACCGTTTCTTCTCATGTTCGGGAGCCTCTGAAGGCTGTTGCTGGCAAGGCTCCTCACCCAGTATGTGTTGCGGGGGGGGGGGGGGGGGCGGAGGGGTGTTGGGTCAGCATACCTGACCCTCCGCCTGACACCATCTCCCTGCTCGCCACCCTCTCTATGTGGTGGCCTGCGCACATCTGCAGGCTCTTCTGGATGTTGGCAGCCATGGCTGCCGAATCCCTTGCCTGCTGCCTCTGCACATGTTGCTGATGGCGCCGCCTTCTCCTGCGTCTGACAAGGTGTACAAAGCGTTCCCCTGCTAATACTGAGTCGTGTTTATCACTTTTGCGAGAGTTTGCATGCTGACACGCAGGCCTCTGGGCCTTCGCTAATGAGTCAGAGCTATAAAGTCCTGAAAACTCTTGCAAAAGTGATAAACACGACTCAGCAGCTTAAACAAATGCACAAAAGCACCAGCAAAAGTTTGCAGCAAAAATACTCATTGCGGGAATCCTCCAGCGGTGTCGAGTAGCACGTCAAAGTGAACCGACCCAAAAAACTGGCAGGGGCACTGTCCAAGAAAAACCTCACTTTTTATACCTGAATATGGGTGGTGTTACCCACGATAACAGTCTTTCATGGGACCCTGAATTTCGGCCCCAAAGTCTGTTCATCAGCCATTATAGGGGAGACTTCAGAAGAATATGCAAAGTGGCCTTAGCATATCTAGAAGGACATAATATTCCATGTGCATTTGATACAATGATGGTATGACATCGAGAAGTGGCGATAGGCCTATAAAAGAGTTCCATGGTTTTTTTTTAGAGACAGCTCCGAAGTGATCAGAACTGGGCCAACATTAGATCCTGTAGAATAGACAAAAGTCAATACTCAGTGAGGAAAGTCTCCAAGCATATCATATGAAGGAACATAGGATACATTATTATAATCCATTCTATACCACTGGCACTCAGAAATTTGTGAATTCAAGCTTCATACCAGGGCTGAACTTGAAAGATTTTGGACCAGAATCTGAACTGAACTGGACCAGCAACATAAATGCCGTGGCTGCTGGGGGGGTCACAGCCTGGGTATTCTGTGACGAGTGGCACACCTTCTGAATCCCCAAAGTCTTTACCACCTACATGTCACAAATCAGCAGACAGATGGAAGACTCTCCACTTGCCTGGATGGGTGCAACTCCATCAACACAACACTATCTAAGCCAAAGCAGTCCACTTGATCAGCACCCCATTCACTTGCTTAGACATCCACCCCCTCTATGACTGGTGTACCATGGTTGCAGTGTGTACCAAATACAGGATGCAGCAACTCACCAAGACGACTTCAGCAACACCTCCCAAGCCCATAAGCTCCACCACCTAAAAAGACAAGGACAGCAGGTGCATGGGAACACCATCACCTCCAAGTTCCCCTCCAAGTCACACAAAGCCTCGAATTAGCCATATATCATCATTCCTTCACCGTCGTTCTGTCGAAATCCTCAAACTCCCTTCCCAATAGCATTGTGGGAGCACCTTCACCACAGGTACTGCAGCGGTTCAAGGCGGTGGGCCATCACCACCTTCTCAAGCACAATTTGCAATGGGCAATAAATATCGGCCTTGCCAGTAACCAGAGAATATTGTTTTTTTTTATATAAATGGCACTCCTAGATGCCATTCTTTGAATAATATATATGGGTACTAAAGAGCCCATTGTATCATCGCAATGAACACCAGACTGACCAACATTGTTCCTTCAAGCAGCACCAAAAAAAAAGTTAGTCACTCATCTCATTTCAGTTTGAGAGCTTTTTTTGGGACTGAATGTTTCCTACATTACAACAGCGACTACACTTTAAAAAGTACTTCATGGGCTGTAAAGCACTTTGGGGCACCCTGACTTCATGAAAGGCACGATCACAAGCTTTAGATTAGCTATGGAAAAGGACAGGGAGCAATCTAGAGTTAAAATATTTAATTGGAGGAAGGCCAATTTTAGTGGATCGAGAACAGATCTGGCCCAGTAAATTTGAATCAAAGATTGGCAGGCAAAATTATAATTTTTAACCTCGGTAGTTGGGAAACTTTTAGAAATGATAATCAGAGGAAAAGTTAACAGTCACTTGGACAAGTGTGGATTAATTAAGGAAAGCCAGCATGGATTTGTTAAAGCCAAAATGTGTTTAACTAACTTGATCGAGTTTTTTGATGAGGTAACAGAAAAGGCAATGCGGTTGATGCGGTGTACATGGACTTCCAAAAGGTGTTTGATAAAGTGCCGCATAATAGACTTGCCAGAAAGTTGAAGCCCATGGAATAAAAGGGACAGTGGCAGCATGGATACGAAATTAGCCAAATGATAGGAAAGAGAGAGTAATGGTGAGCAGTTGCTTTTCAGACTGGAGGAAGTTATATAGTGGTGTTTCCCAGGGTTCGGTACTAGGACCACTGCTTTTCTTAATATATAATGACTTGGATGTGGGTGTACAGGGCACAATTTCAAAATTTGCAAATGACACAAAGCTTGTAGTATAGTGAACAGTGTGGAGGGTAGTGATAGACTTCAAATAGACATAGGCTGGTGACAGATAAAAGTTGACACAGAAACATGCAAAGTGATATTTTGGTAGGAAGAACAAGGAGCAGTAATATAAGCTAAAGGTGCATGAACAGAGAGACCTGCGGCACATTTACACAAATCATTTAAAGTGGCAGGACAAGTTGAGAAAGCGGTTAAGAAACCATACGGGATCCTGGGCTTCATAAATAGAGGCATAGAGTACAAAAGCAAGGAAGTTAAGATGAACCTTTATAAAACACTAGTTCGGCCTCAATTTTTTTCCAATTCTGGGCACCACACTTTAGGAAGGATGCGAGGGCCTTAGAGAGGGTGCAGAAAAAATTTACAAGAATGATTCCAGGGATGAGGGACTTCAGTTATGTGGATAGATTAGAGAGCTAGGGTTGTTCTCCTTAGAGCAGAGAAGGTTCAGAGGAGATTTGATAGATGTTCAAAATCATAAGAGGTCTAGACAGAGTAGATAGAGAGAAACTGTTCCCATTGGCAGAGGGTGGAGAACCAGAGGACACAGATTTAAGGTGATTGGCAAAAGAACCAAAGGTGACATGTCACATGAGGAAAAACTTTTTTATGCAGCGAGTGGTTAGGATCGGGAATGCACAGCCTGAAAGGGTGGTGGAGGTAGACTCAATCATGGCTTTCAAAAGGGAATTAGATAAGTACCAGAAGGAAAACAACTTGCAGGGCCAAGGGGAAAGGGACTAGCTGAAGTGCTCTTGCAGCGAGCCGGCACAGGCTTGATGGGCCGAATGGTTACAGCATAGCAGGACGCCATTCTATGATTCTATGTAAATGCAATCTTTATTCTTTTGAATTGTGCCACATTTGGGCATGTCACCTTCACTGCACATCAAAATAATTGTATGAAACAAGGATAATCGGATTGTGGTGTTTAAAATGTTAAAAGGATTCAATAAGGTCGATACAAAGAAATTATTTCCTTTGGTGGGGGAATCAAGAATGAGGGGCACAATCTTAAAATTAGAGCTCGGTCATTCAGGAGTGCAATCAAAGGTTAGTAGAAATTTGGAACTCTTTCCCCCAACAGTCTGTGGATGCTACTTTAATTGGAGCTTTCAAGACAGAGATTGATAGATTTTTGTTGGGTAAGGGTATGAAGGGATATGGAGCTAATGCGTGTAAATGGGGTTGAGGTATAGATCAGCCATGATCTAATTGAATGCCGGAGAAAGTTTGAGGGGCTGAATGACCTCCTTCTGTTAATATTCTGAGATGTTTCATCATGATAAATTATGGTATAAATGCCAATGTCATTCAATTTCTCAAGTAAATAATTGAATATTAGCAGTGTAAATTTAAAATATTGAAACAAGGCATTACTATCTCTGTGGGTGATTTAAATTATTTTACCAATCCACCTGAATACAGATCCCATGGAGTTTGAAACATGACTTTTGGATTTCTATATTTTTTCCTCTCCCCAGTCCCCCTGCCTATTTTTGGCAACAAGAAATTATTGGACAGATTGAACATTGTAAGTGAAGGCAGAACATGCTGTGCATGTTGAGTGTCTTAATCTGATTACTTTTACATCTGGAAAGCTACAACTCAGAATTCAGAACAAATGTCACTACACCATGAAGACAATCAAGTTACATGAAGATAGCAAGTCAATTTTTCCCTCGGGTAAAGTTTTAACATTAACATAAATGCTAAGGCAGGCTTTAGAATTCTTTTCTGGCGGAAATTATTGTAATACTAAAGAGAAACTAGCGAGTTTAATAATGCTTATCTCCACAGAAGTAAATTGAAACAAAAGGATTGACGTGATTTTTGCTAAAAGGCATTATTGAAAATGGATTACAGAATATTTGAAAAGCAATGTGTCACAAATGGCAGCATTCAATTGTTTGAGATGATTCCAGGGTTTTTGCTTTGATACTCCTATCTGGAAGTTGATTACATACTTGGTCACACTCTGTGAATAAGAGTTTCCTGGTCTTAGTGCCAAATTTACCTTTTACTGGTTTAAAACTGTCCTTATCCTATGTTCACAATTTAATTTAAAGTGATAGTTTGTTGTAACCATAAAAGATCCTCTTTTGGACATTTCCTTTCCAGGCTTAAAAAGCCCAAGGGCTGGATTTTCCAGTCTTTAGCGCTCCGGGTATCGCCCCGGAGCGGTGGCAATGGCGCCGGTGTGGTGTTTCGGCCGTGCAGTCAGCCTCCAGCGTCACACAGCGATCCTTGGGTCCGGTTTTGCGGCGGCGCTGAGCAGCACTGCCCGGAAGAGCTGCACCCGGTGTGCAACACTCCCAATTGTGACACTGACGCAAGTTGGAGCTCCTGCCCAGCCCGTCTGCCCGGAAGTGTGCCCGCAATGGCTGTCTTGGAAATCAGGGTGGACCTACGATCCCATCGGTGAAGCGATGAGTAATGGACTCCTAAGGTAAGTGCGATTGGTTTTTTTCTTTTCTTTTTAAGCAATTTGCGTGGTGGCATGGGCAATGTTTTGGGAATGTTTTTTGTGGGTTTTTTAACGTTTTTTTCCTCCCCTCCTTGCCCCTCTGACGTCTCTCGGAGCACTTCCAGCCTGGCTCTTTAGCTCGAGAGTTTCCCATCCTTGCACCAAGAAAGGTGTACAATGCCTCCCTTCGTGCTGTTCTTTTAATGTGGGGTGATCATTGCACACCAGCTACCACATGGGTTTAGCAGAGCAAGGTCTTGGTCCTGTTCCTACATGGCTCAGAGACATGGGGCTAGATTTTCCATGTTTTTTGCATGTTCAACGCCCACTTAACGTCCATTTTACCACTGAAATGACGTATAACGCCCATATAGCCACAAAATGGAAACGGGCGGGCATTTTTCGGAAGCTTATTGCCGATCGTTATTTTGCCCATGTGCGTAACGCCGGGAAAAAATACTGCCCGCACACTTTTTTGGGGCAGAATCATCAGAATGGGTGAAATCAACGCCCATAATATTGGCCAGCGTTACTTTCCGCATGGAATTAATGCTGAGATTCAATAATACCGCCCGCCCATTGTTTTTGGTCATAAAGAGCACATTTGCCGAAACTAACGCCCAGGAGATCGGCCACCGTCACTTTCACCACCTCACACATATATCGCTCACAATATCACTCACCCAAAAAACCGCACGGAAAAAGTGGAACTGTTCTGAACTAAAGCCAGCGGTGTGGCTGCCACTTTTTTTTTTAAATCGCAGGTCGTTTCATTCAAAAGGCTGCTTCAACTTCGGGGGAGTTTGGATTGACTCTGGAGTTCTTCTCAGGTGAAGAGACCATCTCAACAGACATATTTTCAGACTCTGGACTATTGGGGGTTTACTCTAGGTGTAATTTAGTGAGGAAATTATTGCTTCCGATCAATCGCTATTATACTTTCATTGCAATGGGGCCAGCCATTTCTCAGCCTGCATCGATTAATATGCAGATGCTGCAGAGTGCAGATGGCTCAATGTATGATGCACATCATTATGTCCCCAATTTAAGATGTGCAAGAATGAGGAGAGGGCCAGACCATACACACCCCGCACGTACAGGGAAAAGAGGTCTTACATCGACATGTCCGACCACATCTGCCTTCGGAGACTGCGGTTCCACAAGGTGGTGATGGAATTCCCTGCCGCAGAGAGTCGTTGATGCCAGTTCATTGGATATATTCAAGAGGGAGTTAGATATGGCCCTTACGGCTAAGGGGACCAAGGGGTATGGAGAGAAATCAGGAAAGGGTACTGAGGGAATGATCAGCCATGATCTTATTGAATGGCGGTGCAGGCTCGAAGGGCCGAATGGCCTACTCCTGCACCTATTTTCTATGTTTCTATGAAATATGTGAGCTCATCAGGCCACATATGCAGTTGGCCATCAGGACATCAGTGTCGGTCGAGGTCAAGGTCACCGCGACACTGTCTTTCTACGGGTCCGGTTCCTTTCGGGCCTCCGCGGTCAAAATTTACCCTCTGTCTCACCATGCCACCAATCGCTGCATTCGACAGGTCACGGAGGCCCTGTACGCGCAAAGGATGGACTTTATCAGCTTCCCCATGACCACGGAGGCTCAGACTGACAGGGCTGGAGCATTCTACTGCATTGCTAAGTTCCCCAGGGTGCAGGGAGCAATGCAATGCAGCCACCTTCTCAGGACCTGGAGCTTTTTCACAACAGAAAAGGATTTCACTCCCTGAAGGTCTAGCTAGTTGTCGACCACAACCAGATCATAATGGCAGTGAATGCCAAATGTCTGGGCAGCTTCGATGAGGCTCACCTCCTGCGTGAGCGCGCTGTTTCTGACATGTTTAAGAGTCAGCCACAAGGGCAATGCTGGATGTTTGGTAACAACCGATATGGCCTAGCCACCTGGCTGATGACCCCCCTGCATTACACCCACACAGAGGCCGAGAAGCGATACAACCAGAGCCACAGAGACACATGCAATGTGGTCCAGAAAACAATAACTGTGCTTAAGCAGCACTTCAGATGTCTGGACCACTTAGGAGGGGAGCTACAACACAATCCTGAGCAAGTAGATAAATTCGTGGTCGTGTGCTCCATGCTGCACAATCTGGCTACCAGGAGGGACCAAGAATTGCCAGAAGGGACTGATGCTCCACCTCAGGATACAGAGGAAGAAGAGGACAAGGGGCTGGACCCTGACCTAGGGCCAGACAATCAGGCTGGCTATGCAACAATGTCCGCGACCCCTTCCAGACTGCAGTAAAGGGCCCGTGGTGGCTACATAGCTGCAAGACCCTTACGTGAGGAGCTGATATCTGAATGATTTGCCTGAAAGAACATTGCTGTGAGTGACAACGCTGACACACTGCTGTGTGTGCGCAGCTCAGACATCAATGGTGCCCATCACCTTAGTGCCAGTTAAAGTTTATGTTGATTGAAGTTAAGTTTTATTTAACCCTTTCATGTTAAGGAATCACCAGTGTGTAATGGTCCAGCTATCTGGGACAATGTGCAACAAGGTTATGTTCAATACATTTTTTTTTAAACCAACAGTGGTCTGAAATCATAAGTATCATGGGCAAAAACACCCAACCCCCGCCCACACCCCACTTTTTCCACCATTGACATCAATCAAATGTTCAACATGTCCTGCAACACAGAATGCAATGCAAAACAGGAGGGTGGTTCCCTCCCCCATACATTACAACAAATTGCATATACCCAGATGGAGATATAACACAGCCATCACCTGCGGACATGCATCTCACTTTCCTTCCTCCCTCCCCTTCTCCTCTCCACGAGGAGGGTAAGGGGGTGCCGAGGGGGGGAACATTCTCTGATGCAGAAGCAGGATCTTGGTCCGCCTCTCATTTGTCGTTCGCAGTGCTGGTGCAGAACTAGAGGTGGAGTGCCACACTCTGGGACCACTGGGAGGCCTGTGCCAGCAGTGTTCCTGGCTATCGCATCCAGGGCCTCTGCCATCCACGGAACGTACTCAGTCATGGTGGCCAGCTGTCGGGATATGCCCCCCAATGCTTCGATGAGTCGGTCACCAATATCTACAGTCCTCCTGGACAACCGTACCATCCCTCCACTTTCATGTGACATTCGTGGACCAGACCTGCTGCGTCCATGAAACCTCCTTGGGGTCGGCACCGTCCTGGGGACAAAGGGGGTGCCCTGTGGCAAGGTGCTTGGTCCTGGTACTTCCAGAATGGAGGCGGAAATGAGTAGAAGAGCATTAGATGGCCTTGTGGTGAAATGGCTTCTGGGACGATGCAGGTTCCTCGAAGTCCGCGCTCTCATCCGTAAAGAACAGACCCAGCGGATTGATGGGCGAGAATCAGAGCTCCTCAGCAGATATAGGATCGTCCGGCAAGTCGGACACTGCGCTCCCACCTTCTGGCCTCTGTGGTCTTGCCTGGGGCCGCGCTGCTGGCTGAGCTGCAAAACACAAATGAGGTTATTAGAGGAGAAGGGGATACTCGGGTCACAAGGTGATTCCAGCGCTACACACAGCATATGCAGGACAAAAGCACCACCGCTCTCAAAATCATCGCAGACATCACATTTCATGCCCATCAACATATTTGCATTGCAATGATTTTCATTAGGCCAGCATTATTTCTAGGTCAATTTTAGAAATCATCTATCATATATGATTGTTCGGATATGAGTGGGTGTGGCATCTATTGACTTTACATCATGCAATGGTGTCAACTTTACTCACGTCACTTCACTTCAGGCTCTGCCGATGCTTCCGTGGCTGTCCGGGTGTGCTTCCTCATATGTGCGAGCACCCGCTCCTCCATCTCAGGTGATGTCGCTGGGGACTGATGGCCCCCGTTCACCTCTGCACGGACTTCATCGTCGAGAGCTTCTTCTGTAAAAGGTGACAGGACGACATGGCATGAGATCATTGCGTGATATCATTGCTAGGTGCTGTCACAGAGACTGATACAACACATAATAATCATGATTACATCTGTCGGTTATGATAATTATCATTCTTTACCTAAAGACGTACATCGTGACCGCAGGCTTTGAGTACAACATTCCCGGTAAAAGTGAAAGACCTCACATCCGCTGATAGTCACTCATGACTGTTACAAATCAAATTATATAAATACATAAGTACATGTAAATCAATGTAATACTTACTCTTATGGATCCCACAAGATTGTTCCATCGTTTGCAGCATTGGTTGCCCTTACACACCTCGTTGGTCGCCGACGAGACTACCTCTGCTATCTTGGTCCATATCGTCTGGTAGGTCTTTGGGGTGGGCTTCCCACGCCCTCCCTGTGTCAACTCACCCCGGCGTAACTCAATCTCCTGCAGGAGGGAGGCATTTGCGTCGTCCGAGAACCTCCTCACTCTTTTGCGCCCTCCAATGTGCTCCTCTCTCAGCTCACTGCTCTCATCAGTGTCAGTCTCCACAGCGTACTGTGATGCCTCCTTCTCTTCCTCCATTATAGGTCAAATTCGGGCAAATATGTGGCTGGTAACAGCTAATTTTTGTTTCCCTATTTGCTCTAAACTCTCCCTCCTTCCTCCCAAAGCAGCCACACCACACCCACACACGCCTTCAGTCTCTCTCAGCTCCCTCTGTGTCTCCTCTTCTGCGCATGTCTAGATGACCCTTGACCTCTTGAATCACGAGAATCGAGCATTGCCATGCCATTGCTAAGGATGACGACACTTTACGGCAGAAGGTCAGCAAAATTTAACGCTACCGCCCATTTCATATCACTCTAGGTAACGCCCAATTTCAAAAATGGAGACTAGGTGCTTTGAGAATGGGCGAGAAGCTGGCGATCTGAAAACTCATTTTTACCGCCCACGCCAGAAATACCGCCCATTTTTGGCGATCTGCACAAAAAAAGTCTAAAATCTAGCCCATGGGCTATATACAGCAGACATATCAAAGCCCTGAAGAAGTACCCACCAGCGCTGCCTCCGCAAAATCCTGCAAATCCACTGGGAGGAAAGACGCACCAACATCAGTGTTCTCGCTCAGGCCAACATCCCCAGCATTGAAGCACTGACCACGCTTGACCAGCTCCATTGGGCGGGCCATATCGTCCACATGCCCAACATTAGACTCCCTAAGCAAGCGCTCTACTCGGAGCTCCGACACCGCAAACGAGCCCCAGGTGGGCAGAGGAAACGTTTCAAGGACACCCTCAAAGTCTCCTTGATGAAGTGCAACATCCCTACTGGCACCTGGGAATCCCTGGCCCAAGACCGCCCAAAGTAGAGGAAGAGCACCTGGGATGGTGCTGAGCACCTTGCGTCTCGTCGACAAGAGCATGTGGAGGACAAGCGCAGAGAGTGGAAGGAGCGTACGGCAAACCAGGCTCCCCACCCTTTCCTTCAATGACTGTCTGTCCCACCTCTGACAAAGACTGTAATTCCCGTACTGGACTGTACAGCCACCTGAGAACTCACTTAGAGTGGAAGCAAGTCTTCCTTGATCTCGAGGGACTGCCTATGATGATTCATGGGAATACTTGTCATCTATTTTACTTTGATATGTGCAGCTCTGTACACTTATCTAAATTACATTTTATCTGCATTGTTCTGCTCAAATATATATTTTGTTTAACGCATTCTATGATTTTAGCTGTCGCCTCTGATACCACTGGCCCCTCTAGTTTGATATCATCCACAAATGTGAGCATTTTACATTGAGTTGCTGAATCCAAGTCATTAGATTAGAATTAGAAACAGTAGTGGCCTAAAGACCAACCCTGAAGATAACTCCACTCCGCCCCCCGCCACCCCACCAGAGTACTTGTTATTTCAGCCATTTTATTCATTTAAAAGATTTACCCTGACTTGGAACTAAACTGGTAGCGTTTTGGAAGTTTAGATACATCGCAGCCCACTTGAGTTGTCACAATTTCAAAGACTAGAGGTTGGTTAGTCAGGATCTTCCCCCTCTGAATCAATGTTGACAGCTGTTAACTAGTTTAATATTGTACAGATAATCCTCAAGTTTACTTAAAGGGGAGGTGGCACTGCCGGTGATGGGTTATTTTTTTTTGTCGGCTGACTGTCAGGTCAGGCCGACAATTATGGCCGCCGGTTCGGCCAGGCCGCCAACATGCAGCCTGGCACCCCCTCTTGGGTACTAGGAACTGGCCCGGCTGAAACTCTCCCTGGTGACCCACTGTTTGCCACTAAAGTGGCTGCACAGTTCGCAGCAGCCCTCCCCTTTAACTGATGGGGAGGGACGTTGTGACGTACCAGCGCAATGTCGTCATCAGCACGGCACTGATGACCTCTAGCGCCAGCTACTCTTCCCAGACCCCACTTCCGCCCCCCTCCAAAAAAAAACTCCGAAGTGCTGAATTTCAATGATTTGGCAACCCCATGCACTGGGGCGGCCAGAACACTTCAAGAGCGGTAGGTGTGACTCGTTTCAGTCGGTGGGCAATTTTGGCCCCAAAATACTAGTAACAACTACGAGAGCAGCCCATAAATGAAAAAGCACACAACAGCCCAGATTTAACCCAAGTTCATCATTTGTCTGCATCTAACCAATTCGTTCAAATTGTAAGCTCTTTGTGCAGTGCACAAAATGCTTATTCAGAGTCTAAATTTCCAAAATGTTGAAGTCATAAGCTGTCAAAGATTCCCTCCTTTTCAGTAACTACTTTTGCTCAGACACCACAACAGTGACTGGAAGAAAATATTCTGTTAGTCAGCAGATATCCATTAATCCCACCAATCAGAAACAGTTTTGTTATGTCTCAAATAAAGCAATGTGACTGAGTACTGTGGACTTGAGTAAGTGTGACCTTAGTCTCTTTATTCTGACTCCAGAGTGCCTGCACAGCATGGGAGGCCTGCTTACATGCAGTGCTCCCAAGGGATGCTGAAATATCTTGGGACTCCAAGTGATGCGCCCTCTGGTGGCGGTAGAATGCTGGTTACAAAGTGTTGCATACATAACATCACTCCCCACAAAAAGTCAATCGTACACTTATTTACAGGGTGAGACGATCTGGGGCTTTCTGCTCCCTGGTCAGATCGTCTCGGTACAAACACAGATGCAGATGAGTTGGTTGGGTCTTCGCTGGGCTGCTGCGCAGCTGGCATGCTGGGGATGATGAGTTCAGCTTCATGGTCAACCGTGATCTCGGTTGCCACTTGTGTTTGTATCGGAGGGTCGAAGTTGGTGGTGTCCACTTCAGGTTGCTCGTGGCTGTCTGTGAATCGCAGTTTGGTTTGGTTCAAATGCTTTCTGCAAGTTAGTCCTCAAACACCCTACTCCCTTCTTTGGCTATGACAGTGCCAGCAAGCCAATTGGAACCATGTCCATAGTTGAGTAAAAATACAGGGTCATTGACTTCAATATCGTGTGACAAATTTGCGCAATCATGGTACATGCTTTATTGATGCCGCCTGCCCTCGACGTGATCATGGAGATCAAGGTGGACTAGAGATAGCCTTGTTTTGAGTGCCCTTTTCATGAGCACTTCGGCAGGGGGAACCCCGGTGAACAAGTGGGGTCTTGTGCGGTAGCTGAGCAGGACTCGGGACAGGCGGGTCTGCAGGGAGCCTTCCGACACGTGTTTCAAGCTTTGCTTGATGGTTTGGACTGCCCATTCTGCCTGGCCATTAGATGCAGGCTTGAACAGGGCAGGTGTGACGTGCTTGATCCCATTGCGGGTTATGAATTCAGCGCTGGTGAAGCACGGCCCATTGTCGCTGACAAGGACATCAGGTGGGCCGTGCATGGCAAACATGGCTCGTAGGCTTTCGATGGTGGCAGTGGATGTGCTTATAGACATTATTACATACTCAATCCATTTTGAATAAGCATCCACAACAATCAAAAACATTTTGCCGAGAAGCGGGCCAGCGAAGTCAACGTGGATCCTAGACCACGGTTTGGAGGGCCATGACCATAAACTTAGCGGTGCCTCCCTGGGTGCATTGCTCAGTTGAGAGCAAGTGTTGCATTGGCGCACGCAAGACTCCAAATCTGAGTTGATACCGGGCCACCACGCATGGGATCTGGCTATAGCTTTCATCATTACTATAGCTGTGTGGGTACTGCGTAGGTCGCGTATGAATGTTTCCCTGCCTTTCTTGGGCAAAACCACGTGATTACCCCATAAAAGACAATCCGCCTGTATGGACATTTCGTCTTTGCGCTGCTGGAACGGCTCGATCTCTTCATGCATCTCCGCTGGGATGCTGGACCAGCTCCCATGGAGGACACAGTTTTTTTTTTACAAGGGACAGTAAAGGATCCTTGCTGGTCCAGATCCTGATCTGGCGGGCCATTAACAGATGACTTTTCTTTTTCAGATGCATCCATCACCGAGAGCAAGTCTGCAGGTTGTGCCATTTCCATCCCGGTGATGGGCAATGGTAGCCGACTGAGAGCATCAGCGCAGTTCTCTGTGCCTGGCCTGTGGCGAATTATATAGTTATATGCAGAGAGCGTGAGCGCCCATCTTTGGGTGCGAGCAGAGGCATTGCTGTTAATAACTTTGCTCTCTGAGAATAGCGATATGAGCGGCTTACGGTCAGTTTTTAACTCTAACTTAAGCCCAAACAGATACTGGTGCATTTTTTTCACCCTGTAAACGCATGTCAGAGCTTCTTTTTCAATCATGCTGTAGGTCCTTTCGGCCTTAGACAAACCCCTGGACGCATAAGCGACCGGTTGCAATGTTCCTGATTGGTTTGCTTGTTGTAACACACACCCGACCCCGTACGAAGACACATCGTAAGCTAGCACTAAATGTTTACATGGGTCATACAGAACAAGCAGTTTGTTGGAACAAAACAGATTTCTGGTTTTGTCAAAAGCAGTCTCTTGTGATTTCCCCCATACCCAATCACCTCCCTTGCGTAGCAACACATGTAGAGGTTCTAGGAAATTACCAAAATAATTGAGGAATCCCAGGAACGACCACAGCTCCGTCACGTTCTGTGGTCTCCGTCTTGGCGTCTGATGCCGTCTGCCGCGATTCTTCTCCCGAAGAATTCATAGAACCATAGAAAATAGGTGCAGGAGTAGGCCATTCGGGCCTTCGAGCCTGCACCGCCATTCAATCAGATCATAGCTGATCATTCACCTCAGTACCCCTTTCCTGCTTTCTCTCCATACCCCTTGATCCCTTCAGCCGTAAGGGCCATATCCAACTCCCTCTTGAATATATCCAATAAACTGGCATCAACAACTCTCTGCGGCAGGGAATTCCACAGGGTAACAACTCTCTGCGTGAAGAAGTTTCTCCTCATCTCAGGTCCTAAATGGCCTACCCCTTATCCTAAGATTGTGTCCCCTGGTTCTGGACTTCCCCAACATCGGGAACATTCTTCCCGCATCTAACCTGTCCCGTTCCGTCAGAATCTTATTCGTTTCTATGAGATCCCCTCTCATCCTTCTAAACTCCAGTGTATGAAGGCCCAGTTGATCCAGTCTCTCCTCATATGTCAGTCCAGCCATCCCTGGAATCAGTCTGGTGAACCTTCGCTGCACTCCCTCTATAACAAGAACGTTCTTCCTCAGATTAGGAGTCCAAAACGGAACACAATATTCCAGGTGAGGCCTCACAATTGCAGTGAGACCTCCCTGCTCCTATACTCAAATCCCCTAAATATGAAGGCCAACATGCCACTTGCCTTCTTCACCGCCTGCATGCCAACTTTCAATGACTGATGAACCATGACACACAGGTCTCGTTGCAACTCCTCTTTTCCTAATCTGTCGCCATTCAGATAATATTCTGCCTTCATGTTTTTGCCACCAAAGTGGATAACCTCACATTTATCCACATTATACTGCATCTGCCATGCATTTGCTCACTCACCTAACCTGTCCAAATCACCCTGCAGCCTCTTAGCATCCTCCTCAAGTTCACACCGCCACCCAGTTTAGTGTCATCTGCAAACTTGGAGATATTACACTCAATTCCTTCATCCAAATCATTAATATATAATGTAAAGAGCTGGGGTCCCAGCACTGATCCCTGCAGCACTCCACTAGTCACTGCCTCCCATTCCGAAAAGGACCCGTTTATCCCGACTCTCTGCTTCCTGTCTGCCAACCAATTCTCTATCCATGCCAGTACATTAACCCCAATACCATGTGCTTTGATTTTGCACACCAATCTCTTATGTGGGACCTTGTCAAAGACCTTTTGAAAGTCCAAATACACCACATCCACTGGTTCTCCCTTGTCCACTCTACTACTTACATTCTCAAAATTTGTCAAGCATGAGTTCCCTTTCATAAATCCATGCTGACTTGGACCAATCCTGCCACTGCTCTTCAAATGCGCTGCTATTTCATCCTTAATAATTGATTCCAACATTTTCCCCACTACTGACGTCAGGCTAACCGGTCTATAATTACCTGTTTTCTCTCTCCCTCCTTTTTTAAAAAGTGGTGTTACATTAGCTACCCTCCAGTCCATAAGAACTGCTCCAGAGTCGATAGACTGTTGGAACATGATCACCAACCAATGCATCCACTATTTCCAGGGCCACTTCCCTAAGTACTCTGGGATGCAGACAATCAGGGGATTTATCAGCCTTCAATCCCATCAATTTCCCCAACACAGTTTTCCGCCTATTAAGGATATCCTTCAGTTCCTTCTTCTCATGAGACCCTCGGTCCTCTAGTACCTCCGGAAGGTTATTTGTGTCTTCCTTTGTGAAGACAGAACCAAAGTATTTGTTCAATTTGTCTGCCATTTCTTTGTTCCCCATTATAATTTCACCTGAGTCTGACTGCAAGGGACCTACGTTTGTCTTCACTAATCTTTTTCTCTTCACATATCTATAGAAGCTTTTGCAGTCGGTTTTTATGTTCCCAGCAAGCTTCCTCTCATACTTTATTTTCCCTCTCCTAATTAAGCCCTTTGTCCTCCTCTGTTGAATTCTAAATTTCTCCCAGTCCTCAGGTTTGCTGCTTTTTCTGACCAATTTATATGTCTCTTCCTTGGATCTAACACTATCCTTAATTTCCCTATTTTAATTTTACTCCAGACAGGGATGTACAACTGTTGAAGTTCATCCATGTAATCTATAAATATTTGCCATTGCCTATCCACCGTCAACCCTTTAAGTATCCTTTGCCAGTCTATTTTAGCCAATTCACGTCTCATGCCGTCGAAGTTAGCTTTCCTTTTCAAGACCTTAGTTTCTGAATTAACTGTGTCACTCTCCATCTTAATAAAGAATTCTACCATATTATGGTCACTCTTCCCCAAGGGGCCTCGCACAATAAGATTGCTAATTAGTCCCTTCTCATTACACATCACCGAGTCGAGGATGGCCAGCTCTCTAATTGGTTCCTCGACATATTGATCAAGAAAACCATCCCCTAATACACTCCAGGAAATCCTGCTCCACCGCATTGCTACCAGTTTGGTTAGCCCAATCTATATGTAAATTAAAGTCGCCCATGATAACTGCTGTACCTTTATTGCATACATCCCTTATTTCTTGTTTGATGCTGTCCCCAACCTCACTACTATTATTTGGTGGTCTGTACACAACTCCCACCAACGTTTTCTGCCCTTTGGTATTCCGTAGC
This sequence comes from Pristiophorus japonicus, assembly GCF_044704955.1. Lineage (NCBI taxonomy): Eukaryota > Metazoa > Chordata > Chondrichthyes > Pristiophoridae > Pristiophorus > Pristiophorus japonicus. The sequence continues at coordinate 79,725,205 of NC_091986.1, read as the reverse complement.
TCCACCCATACCGATTCCACATCATCCAAGCCAATGTCCTTCCTTACTAATGCTAATTTCCTCTTTAACCAGCAACGCCACCCCGCCTCCTTTTCCTTTCTATCTATCTTTCGTAAATGTTGAATATCCCTGGATGTTGAGTTCCCAGCCTTGTTCACTCTGGAGCCATGTCTCTGTGATGCCAATTACATCATATCCATTAACTGCTATCTGCGCAGTTAATTCGTCCACCTTATTCCGAATACTCCTCGCATTAAGGCACAGAGCCTTCAAGCTTGTCTTTTTAACACACTTTGCCCCTTTAGAATTTTGCTGCAATGTGGCCCTTTTTTGACCTCTGGCACCAGGAAAACACACTTCGAACGTTTCAACCCGAGTCCCACATGATCTAGCTGACTTAGAACCTCTTCCAGGTTCTGCAAGTGTTCAATGGTGTCCCGACCTGTGATCAATATGTCGTTCTGGAAAACCACAGTGTATGGAACCGACTTTAACAGACTCCCTATGTTCCTTTGAAAAATAGCCATGGCCGATCGGATCCCAAACGGACATCTATTGAAGATGAAAAGAGCTTTGTGCGTGTTGATGCAGGTTGTTGTGTATGGAGAAAGAGTCAGACTGAACACTGAGCTCAAAAGTAAAGTTTGACCGTAGTCTTTTATTGCAGGTCTCCAGAGTGCCTCTCCAACCTGTGAAGTTTCCTTAAATACCAGTGCTCCCAAGGGATTATGGAATCCCTTGGGACTCCAAGGGCTGAGCCCTCTGGTGGCTGTATAGAGTAAATACATATATACATATATAACACTCCCTTCCAAAGTCAATAGTGTAACTATTTACAATGCGAGTCGATCTGGAGACATTCTTGCCCTTGTTGATCGTCTCAGTGTGAAAGCTGATGTTGTTGAATCATTTGTTGGGCCCTTGCTGAGCTGCTGTGAATGATGGGTTCTGCTTTGTGGTCAACTGTGGTGCTAGTTGCCACTGGTGTGTATGTTGGGGGATCAAAAAAGGTACGGTCCAAGGTGGGTTGCTCAGGATAGTCCATGAATCTGAGTTTGATTTGGTCCAAGTGTTTCCGGTGAATGAGTCCATTTGTAAGTTTAACCCGAAATGCTCTACTCCCCTCATTGGCCATGACAGTGCCGGGAAGCCACTTGGGACCTTGTCCATAATTGAATACAAATACAGGATCATTGATTTCAATCTCGCGTGACACATTTGCGCTATCATGGTATGTACTTTGTTGAAGCCGCCTGCTTTCTACCTGGTCATGTAGATCAGGGTGAACTAACGAGAGCCTTGTCTTAAGTGCTCTTTTCATGAGCAGTTCAGCAGGCGGGAAGTCCAGTGAGTGGGGTCTCGTGTGGTAGCTAAGCGGGACTCGGGTTAGGCGAGTCTGCAGTGAGCCTTCAGTTACCCTCTTCAAGCCTTGCTTAATGGTTTGCACTGCTCTCTCTGCCTGACCATTGGACACTGGTTTAAATGGGGCAGATGTGACATGTTTGATCCCGTTACGGGTCATGAATTCTTTGAACTCAGCACTGGTAAAACATGGCCCGGTGTCGCTCACCAGGACATCGGGTACACCGTGTGTGGCAAACATGGCTCGCAGGCTTTCAGTAGTGGCAGCGGACGTGCTAGCCGACATTATCTCACATTCAATCCGAAGTATGCATCTACAACCACAAGGAACATTTTACCCAAGAACGGACCTGCATAGTCGACGTGTACCCTAGACCGTGGTTTGGAGGGTCAAGACCATAAACTTAGCAGCGCCTCCCTGGGCACATTGCTTAACTACGAGCATGTATTACATCTGTGAACGCAGGACTCTAAATCCGCATCGATACCAGGCCACCACACATGGGATCTGGCTATTGCTTTCATCATTACGATGCCTGGGTGGGTACCTAAGAGGTCATTGATGAAGGTGTCTCTGCCCTTCTTGCAGACCACTACTCGACTGCCCCACAGAAGGCAGTCTGCCTGTATGGACATTTCATCTTTGTGCCGCGGTAACGGCTTTATCTCTTCCCACCAGAACACTGGACCAGCTCCCGTGAAGCACACAGCTTTTGACTAGAGATAATAAGGGGTCCTGGCTTGTCCAGGTTTTGATCTACCGGGCATTAACGGGTGATTGCTCACTCTCAAATGCTTCTATAACCATGGGTAGATCTGCGAGCTGCGCCATTTCCACCCCCGTGATGGGCAATGGCAGCCTACGGAGAGCATCGGCGGAGTTTTCTGTGCCTGGCCTGTGGCGGATGATGTAGTTGTATGTGGACGTGAGCGCCCATCTCTGGATGTGGGCCGATGCTTTGGTATTTATCCCTTTACTCTCGGAGAACAGGGATATAAGTGGCTTATGGTCAGTTTCCAATTCGAATTTTAGCCCAAACAGGTATTGATGCATCTTCTTTACCCCATAGACACATGTTAACGCTTCTTTTTCAATCATGCTGTGGACTCTCTCAGCTTTAGGCAGACTCCTGGATGCATAAGCAACCGGTTGGAGTTTCCCAAAATCATTAGCTTTTTGCAATATACACCCGATGTCATATGACGACGCATCACATGCTAGTACCAAACGCTTACATGGATCATACAACACAAGCAATTTGTTTGAGCATAACAATTTTCTCTCTTTTACAAAGGCATTTTCTTGGCTTTTGCCTCAAACCCATTCGTCCCCTTTTCATAGTCAGACATGCAGTGGTTCTAACAGTGTGCTGAGACCCGGTAAGAAGTTACCAAAGTAGTTCAAGAGTCCCAGAAATGACTGCAGCTCCGTCACGTTCTGTGGCCTCGATTGCCTCCGTCTTCACATTGGTGATGCCGTCCGCTGCAAACCTCCTTCCCAGGAACTCCACTTCAGGTGCCAAGAAAACGCAATTCGAGCATTTTAACCTGAGCCCCACACGGTTGAGTCGACTAAGAACCTCCTCCAGGTTCTGCAGATGCTCGACTGTGTTCTGACCCATGACCAAAATGTCATCATGGAAGACCACGATGTACGGGGCCGACTTCAGTAAACTTTCCATGTTTCTCTGTAATATTGCCGCCACTGATCGGATTCCATATGGGCATCTGTTGTAAACAAAAAGTGCGTGTTGATGCAGGTGAGAGCCTTCGATGATTCCTTCAGTTCCTGGGTCATGTAGGCTGAAATCTGATCCAACTTCGTGAACGTCTTTCCTTCCGTCAACGTTGCAAAGAGGTCATCGGCCTTTGGTAGTGGGTATTGGTCCTGCAGGGAGAAACGATTGATTGTTACTTTGTAATCACCGTGGATTCTAACGGTGCCGTCTCCCTTGAGGACTGGGACAATAGGACTGGCCCACTCATTGAACTCGATCAGGGAAATTATGCCCTCTTTGCAGCCAGTCTAGCTCAATCTCTAGCCTTTCTCTCATCATGTATGATACTGCTCTCGCCTCATAATGGATGGGTCGCGCCCCTGGAATTAGGTGGATTTGCACTTTTGCTCCTTGGAATTTCACGATGGCTGGTTTGAACAGCAAAGGAAATTTGTTTAAGACCTGGGCACACGAAGTATCATCAGCGGGCGATAGCACTCGGACGTCATCCCAGTTCCAGCGTATCTTTTCCAGCCAGCTCCTGCCAAGCAGCGTGGGACCATCACCCAGTACCACCCAGAGTTGTAGCATGTGCACCGCTCCATCGTAGGAGACCTTTACGGTAGCACTGCCGACTACCGGAATCAGTTCTTTTATGTAAGTTCTTAGTTTCGTGCGAACTGGAGTTAAGACTGGTCTTGAGGCCTTGTTGCACCACAACCTTTCGAAAGTCTTATTGCCTATGATGGACTGGTTCGTGCCCGTGTCCAGCTCCATTGACACCGTGAGTCCATTTAGTTCAACATTCAGCATTATCGGGGGACAATTTGTGGTGAGTGTGCGCACCCCATGTACCTCTGCCTCCTCGATCTGGGACTGTGGTTCGTCGTGATCCTCTGTGAATCTGTCCTCTGCAACATTGTGGTTTTGAGGTTTAACAGGCTTTGCAGCTCGCCTGCACACTCGTTGGAGGTGCCCCATTGTTCCACAGCCCTTGCAAACGTACTCTTTGAATCGCATGAATGGAAACAATGATCACCGCCGTAGCGCCAACGAGGTGTTAATGACCTTGCATTCATCACCCTTGATGGTGGACTCAGACATCTGTGGAAGTATAGCTGCAAGTATGTGTGACCTGCCCTGTACGTTACGATTCGAAAACACACTACTTGTAGCAGCACTTGTGTGCTGTGCGATTTGCTTCGTATTGTCACTGGTGGCAATGAACGCCTGGGCTTACTCAAGGTTGAGGTCTCTACAGTCAAAAGTTTGCGAAGTATGGTTTCGTGGCCAATGCCAAGTAAGAAAAAGTCTCTGAGCATGTGCTTCAAATTCGCAATGTCCTGCAAGGCGTCTGAGCTCGGCGATATAACTCACCACTTCCCGGCCTTCAGACCTTTTGTGGTGTAGAACCGGTACCTCGCCATCAGAACGTTTTCCTTCGGGTTCAAATGCTCTCGGACCAGTGTGCACAAATTATCATACGATTTCTCCGTGGGTTTCGCTGGAGTGAGCAGATTCTTCATGAGGCCATACGTTGGTGCCCCACAGACGGTGAGGAGGATCGCCCTTCGTTTGGCAGCGCTCTCTTCCCTATCTAGCTCGTTGGCCACGAAGTATTGGTCGAGTCGCTCCACAAAAGTTTCCCAATCATCTCCCTCTGAGAATTTCTCCAGGATGCCCACTGTTCTCTGCACCTTTGGGTTCGCTATCTGTATCTCGTCGCCAGTTGTTGTGCATGGAGAAAGAGTCTTGGAGAAACACTGAGCTCAAAGTGAAGTGTGACCGTAGTCTTTTATTGCAGGTCTCCAGAGTGCCTCTCCAACCTGTGAAGCCTCCTTAAATACCAGTGCTCCCAAGGGATCCCTTGGGACTCCAGGGGTTGAGCCCTCTGTTGGTTGTATAGAGTAAATACAAGTGTACATATATAACACAAGTGAGGCCTTTCAAAGATTCCGCCAGCTCCTGCGTCATGTAGGCCGAGGTCAGGTCCAACTTGAACGTTTTCCCTCCTGCCTGTGTCGCAAATAGGTCATCTGCCTTGGCTAGCCAGTACTGGTCCTGCAGCGAAAAACAATTAATCGTTACTTTATAGTCCCCACAAATTCTGACCGTGCCATCACCTTTGAGAAACGGAACAATCGGACTGGCCCACTTGTTGAACTGGCGCAATGATGCCCTATCGTTGCAGCCTGTCCAGCTCGATCTCCACTTTCTCTCGTATCATGTATGGCACCGCACATGCCTTGTGGTAGATGGGTCATGTACCAGGAACCTAGTGGATCTGCACCTTCGTCCCAGAGAAATTTCCAATGCCTGGCTCAAACAACGATGGGAAGTTGCTCAAAACCTCAGCACATGAGGCATCATCGACGGACGAAAGCGCTCGGATGTCGTCCCAGTGCCAACGGATTTTTCCCAGCCAGCTTCTGCCAAACAGTGTGGGACCATCTCCTGGTATAATCTATAGTGGTAGTTCGTGCACTGCTCCATCATAGGAGACTTTTACTGCTGCACTGTCAATTACAGGGATCCGCTCTTTAGTGTAAGCTCTCAGCTTGGTATGAATAGGGCTCAGCTTGGGCCTTTGTGCACCACAGCGTCTCGAAGGCCTTTTTGCTCATGATAGACTGACTTGCACCCGTGTCCAATTCCATGGATACTGGAATTCCGTTCAGTTCAACTTTTAACATCATCGGTGGACATTTTGTGGTGCAGGTGTGTACCCTGTACACTTCTGTGTCCTTGTTTCGAGTCTCTAGCTCAGTTTGATCCACCATGGATCGGTCTTCCTCTGCAACATGGTGGTTTGCAGGGTTTGCAGCTCATCTGCAAATTCACTGGATGTGTACCATTGTTCTACAGCCATTGCATGCATAGTGATTGAAGCAGCATTGATGGGCTCTTTGATCACCTCCGCAGCGCCAACACAGTGTTAATTGCCTCGCATTCACACTTGATGGCGGACCGTTTTGAGTACTGTTGAGGGGGATGACTCATTAGGGGAGGGCAGCAGCCAAGTTCATGGCACCGTGGCTGGCTCTGCTGCACAGGAGGGCAGGAAAAAAAGTGGGAGAGCGATAGTATAGGGGATTAGATTGTAAGGGGAATAGATAGGTGTTTCTGCGGCCGCAACCGAGACTTCAGGATAGTATTTTGCCTCCCTGGTGCAAGGGTCAAGCATGTCTCGGAGTGGGTGCAGGACATTCTGAAAAGGGAGGGTGAACATCCAGTTGTCGTGGTGCACATTGGTACCAACGATATAGGTTAAAAAAGGGATGAGGTCCTACGAGACGAATTTAAGAAGCTAGGAGCTAAATTAAAAAGTAGGACCTCAAAAGTAGTAACCTCGGGATTGCTACCAGTGGGGCAGACAAAAGGCAGGTAACTATAGGCCGGTTAGTTTAACATCTGTAGTGGGGAAAATGTTTGAAGCTATCATTAAGGAAGAAATAGCGGGACATCCAGATAGGAATAGTGCAATCAAGCAGACGCAACATGGATTCATAGAGGGGAAATCATGTTTAACTAATTTACGGAAATTCTTTGAGGATATAACGAGCATGGTGGATGGAGGTGTACTGATGTATGTGGTGTATTTAGATTTCCAAAAGGCATTCGATAAGGTGCCACACAAAAGGTTACTGCAGAAGATAAAGGTACACGGAGTCAGAGGAAATGTATTAGCATGGATAGAGAATTGGCTGGCTAACAGAAAGCAGAGTCGGGATAAATGGGTCCTTTTCGGGTTGGAAATCTGTGGTTAGTGGTGTGCTACAGGGATCGGTGTTTGGACTACAACTGTTTACAATATACATAGATGACCTGGAAGAGGGGAGAGAGTGTAGTGTAACAGAATTTGCAGATGACACAAAGATTAGTGGGAAAGCGGGTTGTGTAGAGGACAGAGAGGCTGCAAAGAGAGTTAGATAGGTTAAGCGAATGGGCTAAGGTTTGGCAGATGGAATACAATGTCGGAAAGTGTGATGTCATCCACCTTGGAAAAAAAAACAGTAAAAAAGGGAATATTATTTGAATAGGGAGAAATTACAACATGCTGTGGTGCAGAGGGACCTGGGGGTCCTTGTGCATGAAACTCTTTTGAGTTTACCTGCAAAAACATAAACATTAAAACCATGCCACCCGACCTGGGTGACACAGCAGACATTTTCAAGGTCCCTTTTTTTTTTCTTTTTTTTTTGTGGTTTTTTTGGGGCGCTAAAATCAAATTTTTCCAGTGCCCCCTATAAAAGGGGAGGGGGACACTAAAAGCACCGGCAATGAAAACAAATTAAACTTTAAAACGTAAAATCAAATTAAAATTTGGTTGCCGGGCGTGATGATGCACTCCAGTCCCTCCGGTGCCCACCTCTCACGGAAGGCCGCGAGCGTACCGGTGGACACCGCGTGCTCCATCTCCAAGGACACCCTGGCCCGGATGTAAGAGCGGAAGAGAGGCAGGCAGTCAGGTTGAACGACCCCCTCGACCGCCCGCTGCCTGGACCGGCTGATGGCACCCTTGGCCGTGCCCAGGAGCAGTCCTACGAGGAGGCCCTCGGACCTACCCGCTCCACTCCGCACAGGGTGCCCAAAGATCAGGAGAGTGGGACTGAAGTGCAGCCAGAATTTCAGGAGCAGCCCCTTCAAATAATGGAACAGGGGCTGCAACCTTGTGCACTCAATAAAAACATGGAACACGGACTCCTCCAGACCGCAGAAATTGCAGGCGGCCTGGGAGTCCGTGAACCGGCTTAAAAATTTGTTGCACGGCACTGCTCCGTGCACCACCCTCCAGGCCAAGTCCCCGATGAATAGTGGGAGGACCCCTGCGTAGAGTGCCTTCCATCGGGGACCCCCGCCTCCTCCGGACGGCAAGATGGTACGCCATGGCGTGTCCGGACGGCCGGCGAGGATGGCAAAGTTGAGGGTGTGCAGGAGCAGCCCGTACAGGAAACCCCTCCGCGCGGAACTGAAAGGCACGGAGGGGATTTCCCCGAGGCGGCTCAAGTTGTGAGGCGCCGGCCCCCGAGGGAGGTTCCGGGGTTTGGCGCCGATGAGGAATTCCGTCCGGACGGGGGTCAGTTCGGACGGGATCTCCCCACGTGCTTGAGCCTCCTCGATGCACCTAACGGAGTCAGGGCCCAGAGCTGTTTTTAGCGACTCGATGGCATCGGCCGCGTGGCGGACGTTGGCAGAATTTAGGCGCCGCGCGAGCGTGTCTGGCGCCATCCAGCCCGCTCCTCCGCCATCGAGCAGGTCCCTGACCCTGGTCACCTCACCAGCCACAGCCCTCTCTTCCGACCGCCACATAAAACCTCGGCCGTGGAGATACGGATTCCCGAGCAGCGGTTCCTGCAGGACGGCCGCCACTCCAGCCGGCGGAGAGCTGCGCTCGGTGGAGACTTTGTTCCAGACCCTGATGAGTTCCCTGTAAAAGACAGGCAGCTCCCGGAGGGCGGTCCTGGCACCCCCCAAGTTCACAAACAGGAGCTGCGTGTCATAATTGAGGTCGCGCTGCTGGCAGAAGAAATACCTCGCCAGAGCGCACCACCTAGGAGGGGGCTCGACGTAAAGGTATCTCTGCAGGATCTGAAGACGGAAAGTCGCGAGCTGGGCGCTGACGCACACCAACGACTGACCGCCCTCCTCAAGCGGGAGACTCAAGATCGCAGCAGAGACCCAGTGCTTCCTGTTGTTCCAGAAGAAGTCCACCAGCTTCTTCTGTATCTTGGCGACAAACGCAGGGGGAGGGGTCAAAGTGACCAGCCGGTACCACAGCATTGCGGCCACCAGCTGGTTTATGACTCGCGTTCGACCCCTGTAGGACAGCACTCGGAGCAGTCCTGTCCAGCGCCCTAGGCGAGCGGCGACCTTGGCCTCCAGCTCCTGCCAGTTCGCCGGCCAGGCTCCCTCGTCGGGGCTAAGGTAGACTCCCAGATAGAGGAGATGGGTCGTGCTCCAGGCAAAAGGCCTGAGCTCCTCCGGCAGGGAGTCCACCCGCCACTGACCCACCAGGAGTCCGGAACATTTCTCCCAGTTGATCCTGGCGGAGGACGCGGCCGAGTAAATCTCCTGGCACTCACGCATCCTCCGCAGGTCAGCGGGATCCTCTACCGCGAGGAGCACGTCATCGGCGTAAGCCGAGAGGACGACCTCCACGCCCGGCCCTTGCAGAGCCAGTCCCGTCAACCTCGTCCGCAAGAGGCGCAGGAAAGGCTCCACGCAAACGGCGTTTAACTGGCCGGACATGGGGCATCCCTGGCGCACCCCTCTCCTAAAGCGAAGGGGCGCCGTCAAGGACCCGTTAACCTTAATCAGACACTCTGCGGCGGCGTACAAAAGTCGGATCCGGGCGACGAAATGCGTCCCGAACCCGAAAGCGCGCAGAGTTCCGAGCAGATAGTCGTGATCCACCCTGTCGAACGCCTTCTCTTGGTCGAGGGATAGGAAGGCGACCGACAGACCAGCCTCCTGGGAACAATGGATGAGGTCCCGGACCAGATGGATGTTATCGTGGATTGTCCGGCCCGGGACCGTGTAGGACTGGTCGGGGTGGATCATGTGGTCCAGCACGGCACCAAGGCGAGCAGACATCGCCCTGGCGAAGATTTTGTGGTCCGTGCTGAGGAGGGAGACCGGGCGCCAGTTCTTAAGGAGGCGGAGATCGCCCTTCTTAGGCAGCAGGACGATGACTGCCCTGCGCCAAGAGAGGGGCATCTCCCCGGTCGCCAGACTTTCCCCCAGGACCCGCGCGTAGTCGCTCCCCAGGACGTCCCAGAACGCCCTGTGGAACTCCACGGTCAGCCCGTCCAGCCCCGGGGATTTTCCCCTCGAGAGCCGGGCGAGGGCACCGGTCAGCTCCCCAGGCTTAGCGGAGCTTCCAGATTTTCGGCGCCCTCCGGGCTGACCTTCAGCAGGTCCTCCCACAAAACTCTACGCGCTTCCTCGCTGGACGGATCCGGAGAGAACAGAGCCCCGTAATATTCACGGGCCCTGTTGTTGACGCCCTCCGGATCCGAGACGAGAGAGCCATCGTCGGCCAGCAGCGTCAAGAGCTGCTTACGGACACTCTGCCTTTTTTCCAGCGAGTAGAAGAAGGGGGAGCCGCGGTCCAGATCCCGCAGGAACCGGATCCGCGACCTCACGAACGCGCCTCGGGACCCGACGAGCTGCAGGTCCTTCAGCGCGGCCTTCTTCGCTTCGTACACCGTCCGCAGGGCCGGGTCCTGGACGACTTGACCGAGACGGGCTTCCAGGTCGAGCACCTCTTTTTCTAGGCGCCCGACTCTGGCCGCCCGCCTCTTGGTCGACCCCCTCGCATACTCTTGACAGAAGACGCGGACGTGAGCCTTGCCCACGTCCCACCATAGCCTCAAGGAGGGGAAGCCCCCCTGCTTCCTTCTCCAGTCGGACCAGAATCGACGGAACGAGTCCTGGAACCGCACGTCCTCCAGCAGCCGGTTGTTAAAGTGCCAGTACGCGGACCCCGTCCTCGCGCGGAGCGAAGCGAGCTCCGCCCACACCAGGTGGTGGTCCGAACACGGCACCGGCCGCATGGAGGCCGCCGGGACGCAGGAAACGTACGCCCGAGACACGTAAAGGCGGTCGACTCTGGACCATCCTACTCCAGGCCTCACCCAAGTAAAGGCGCTGGAGTCGGGGTGGAGATTTCGCCAGACGTCCACCAAGTCGAAGGACCCGACCAGGTCCCTCAACTTCTCCATCGCCGTCATGCACTGCGGGGCACCGGAGCGGTCCCGCGCCTCGAGGGTGCAGTTAAAATCCCCCCCGAGGACAATGCAGTCGCCGACGTCGACGGAGCCAAGAAGAGCGGACACCTCTTCAAAGAAGCGCGTTTGCTGCGGGCCGGGCTGAGGGGCGTACACGTTCACGAGATGGAGCGGCACGTCCCCCAGGCGAACCGTTACGTGCAGCAAGCGGCCTGGCACGGGCTCCTCGACCCCCAAGATCTCCGGCTGAAAATGCGGGCCCAGCAAGATGGCCACCCCACTAGAAATGGCGGTGAGGTGGCTCATGCGGACCTCTCCTTGCCATTCCAGGAGCCACGTGGCTTCGTCTCCCGGAACGGTGTGGGTTTCTTGCAGGAAGCACACTGCATATTTCCCCTCCTGCAGGAGCGAAAAATTGTCAAATCTACGGCGTGCCCCTCTGCCGCCGTTGATGTTGAGGCTGGCGATGGTTATCTTCATGGCAAAAGCATAGTGCAACCTCTACCTTAACCTATTGTGGGGGAGGGAGCGGAGTCTTTTGTTGAACTGCGCTCCCTCCGCAGCCCAGCGAGGAGTCCCTCGAGCTCGCGCAGCTCAAGGTGTTGCGCCTTTGTCAAGGGCCCGCCCGCGGCCAAGGTTTTGACGGCGGCGCGGACGGACCCCTTGATCAGCTCTGGCTCGGACCATTTTTCCAGGGCCAGTCGGGCTTGGTTGCAGCGACCCCGGCTCTGGGCCAAAAAGTCCCGGAGTTCCTTTGCAGGAATGAGGATGGTCTCGGCGGCGGCCGCGAGCAGATCCACCGCCTCGCTGGCGGTGGTCTCTAGGTCTTCACCCGCGTCCCCCACCGAGTCCCCGTCCTCCTCCGGGAGGTGGCCGCCAGCAGCCGGCCCATCGACCGCACAAGGTACGGCAAATGAACCGGCCGCTCCAACCGGCCCTGGCTCTGCCCCGATCCCACCCCCAGGATCGTCGGCAGAGGAGTCCCCACTGGGCTCTTTTAAAAATGGTGCTGGGTCGGGAAATGACAGCGGAAGGGGATCCCCCTCCGCCCCAGGAACCGGGGAACAAGGAGAGACCCGGCCATAGGAAATCCCCAGGCTCTCCAAGTGCTCCAGCTCCACAGCAAGAGGCGAGGGTAGGTGTTCCTCCCCCTCCCCGCTGCCACCCCCCGGCCCAGCATCTACAATTTCATTAAAATCACTCATTTGTGTTTCTGCCGGGTCGAGCGACTCCCGGGGGAAGTTGGGTATTGGCTGGGCGGGCTCAGGTTCGGCCTTTTCGGCCCCGCCCGCCTCAGTCCCCGGGACGCCCGACCCGGCGGCAATGCATTCCTCCGCGATCCCCACGCCCCCCACGACAGGCAGATCTTCCACGCCATCCCCGGGAGGCAGAGGCTGGGCAGCCTCGACTGTCTCACCCTCCCCGGGGACAGACTCCTCTCGCCTACAGCGCAGCTTGGGGGCGCTGGTTGGGGACGCGGGACACGCGGCGGGCACCGACTCCTCCGCGGAGGGATGTTGTTCCCCCTCCGCCTCATCGGAGCCGTGCCTCCTTTTGTTCCTGGGGGCGCGCGGAGGCAGGGAGACCCCCATGTCTGCCGAGGCCTCCCGCTCCGCCCCCCCCTTTTCCTTTTCTTGCCCGTGCCCGGGCCCCTCTGTGGTGTTGTTCAAGGGCTCAGGCACGGGCTCGGGGCACCCCGCGCTCGCCGGTGACTGGGTTGGGCCGAGCGCGGTAAACAAATTGTCTGGCGCACCGAGGGGACCCGCCTCTAGATGTTTCTCCTTGTTCCGCGCCTTCTTTCCGTTCGGACGCTCTCCCTCCCCCCCGCCGGAGGCCCTGAAAACAAAGGCCTCCGACGATGCCCGCGCACCTATGGCTCCCGGCACGCGGACGCAACTAGGGGGAGGGGTGGCGGCGGCGCCAGCCTTGGCCGCCTTCGGTGGTTTGGCGGCCTTGGAGGCGGGGCAGTTCTTGCGAATGTGCCCCACCTCCCTGCAGGCATGGCACCGTACGCCGTCCGACGTCCAGAAGATGCGGTAGGCAGTCCCCTCGTGCACCACATTAAAGTGCCCTTCCGTCATGTCCTCCCACGCCAGCCGGACAAAGAGCTGGCAGCGGAAGGAGAACACGTGGCGCAGGCTGTTCTCCCTGAGGCCGAGCGGTATGGGGTTGATCCCCGACCTTACCTCCCCCAGTTGGTGTAGGTGAGGGAGGAGGAGCTCAGTGGAAACAAAGGGCGGGACGTTTGACACGATGACCCTCTGCGCGGTGGCCTCGAGAGGGTCCACCGGCAGGAACGTCCCGCCCACCGTGAGCCCCTTTTCGAGGGCCAGGGACACCGCCCGCTCCGACCCCAGGAAGAAAACAGCCTTCCCAGACATCTTGGAGGCTGCGACAATGGCCGAGGGGCCGACTACCCCAGCCATCGCCCGCACGCACTCCTCAATGCTCATTGTGGGGTGAGTGTAGCTCTTGACCCCGTGTTTTTTTGTAATTAGTCTGAATGGTGGCAGGGCAGCGGGTGGCGCAGGAGGTGCCGTGGAAGCGGTTGCCACCTGCGCATATGTCTTCGCTGGCCCTGCCACCGGCGTGGATGGGGTCGCCATCACGGGGTCCCTTTAAGGGCTACACCCACCCCAAAGTCACAGGCCTTAAGGGTCTTGATTGGCCTCGTTGATTAGACTGAGCAGAGGAGCTCTTAATGAGGCGCACCTCTCCCCTAGTTGGCAATTGGGGAGGGGCCTTGCTCCCTCTGCTCAGTTGTTTTTTTTTAAATTAGGAGGAAGGGGCCTCAGAGAGAGAGGGGAGAAACAGAGAGAGAGAGAGAGAGGGGGGTGGGAAGGGGGGGAACTGCGAGGGCAGGTCTCCCCTCGCAGCTGTGGGTGGGTGTAATCCCCAGATGGCAAAACACAAATAGTCTTTGGGGTGGTCTTCGGGTGAGGGGAGAAGATGTCTTCACCTGGGGCAGCTAGAGCCACCAGGCACACACTCCTTACGATGTTAAATAGATGGTGAATAAAAAATAACTTCAGCCTGGTAGCTCCAGCTATCCCAGGCTAGGCAATTGGTGGGGGTGGGGGGGGGGGGGGGGGGTTCAATTGTGTGTGGGGCCTAGTTGTAAGCAAGGCCCCCACACACGCTTCCACACACACACACCCCCCGCGATGTTCCAGCCCTCAGTGGTCTTCTTTCCTCCCCCCACCGATATAACAAAGTCTTTTTGGGAAATGCACCCACACCCACCTGTAGAAATGGTAGAGTCTCCCTCCTTCCACACTGGATGTTTGTTGTTGGTCTTTCCCCCTCTCTCCAACTCCTTGCTGAAATGATAAAAGTTAGTAAAAGTTTTCTGCTTTTTCCTCCTCTCCCTCTGGGTGAAAGTTGGTGGTGAAGCCCCTTCCTTCCTTCTCTTCCTGTGCTGTTCTCAGGGCTCTCCAGGCCTTCCAGGCAGGAGCTAAGGTTGGTAGCTGCTCCTCTCTCAGCAGCTCAGCTCCAACTGTGCAGGACACGCCTCCACTGCTCCACCATTGATCCTTGTGCATGAAACTCTTTTGAGACCCAAAAGGTTAGTTTTCAGGTGCAGCAGGTAATCAGGAAGGCAAATGGAGTGTTGGCCTTCATTGCGAAAGGGATGGAGTACAAAAGCAGGGAGGTCCTTCTGCAACTGTACAAGATATTGGTAAGGCCGCACCTGGAGTACTGCGTGCAGTTTTGGTCACCTTACTTAAGGAAGGATATACTAGCTTTGGAAGGGGTACAGAGACGATTCACTAGGCTGATTCGAGAAATGAGGGGGTTACCTTATAATGATAGATTGAGTAGACTGGGTCTTTACTCCTTGGAGTTCAGAAGGATGAGGGGTGATCTTATAGAAACATTTAAAATAATGAAAGGGATAGACAAGATAGAGGCAGAGAGGTTGTTTCCATTGGTGGGGGAGACTAGAACTAGGGGGCACAGCCTCAAAATACGAAGGAGCCAATTTAAAACCGAGTTGAGAAAGAATTTCTTCTCCCAGAGGGTTGTGAATCTGTGGAATTCTCTGCCCAAGGAAGCAGTTGAGGCTGGCTCATTGAATGTTTTCAAGTCACAGATCGCTAGATTTTTAAGCAATAAGGGAATTAAGGGTTACGGGGAGAGGGCGGGTAAGTAGAGCTGAGTCCACAACCAGATCAGCCATGATCTTATTGAATGGCGGAGCAGGCTCGAGGGGCTAGATGGCCTACTCCTGTTCCTAATTCTTATGTTCTTATGTTCTTATATCATCTAAAGTTAAAATTCTCCCAAAGACTAAATGTGTTTGTCTGAAGTCTAGCCCTCCATTGTTAAAGTAATTTCAGATGGATGTGCTCATATCTCATGGAATCAGTTCCGAGCCATTGGGGATAATGTTAGCCTGATCCACCCACTGGCAATCTAACGGGATTACACCTCGCCGGATTCCACTCTCCACTGACAGTGGCCAATCCGCTCAGGTCGGTTTCTCACGGGTAGGATCGATTAAAATTACCCCCATTATGTTCAAAACCAGTTGTTTACCGTCTCTTCCATTTTGGAATTGGGAACAAATTTAGAAAATCTATTATTTCAATAAAAAACAAAAGACTTGCATTTATATAGCGCCTTGCACGCCACTTCCTTTTAAAGCAGTTTGGTTGAAATCAAGTCAAGGGTTCTGAGAGGCAGTTCTGAACGTCTCCCTCCATCAGTCACTGTGGAGCGGTTCTCCTCTCTCGGAAATCCTGAGGCTTCCAGTGCCTTGCAGGCCGACAGTGGCAGAGGGTCTGAAACAGACAGCGGTGACATTCCATTCTTGACAGCTTCAAATGAGCTTCAACAGTTGAGGGACCCAGATGGAACAATCTGGGCCACAGCTGTTGCCTTAGCCTGGCTGGAGCATAGTTCAGCTGCTTATTTCATTGAGTGGGAGCTGGTGGCCGCAAAAGCCAGCATGTGGCTGGATTCGCAGCATATCCCCGAGGGCCGTGAACTTGCCACTGTCAAAGCTTCAGCAAGGCAGCTTTTCATCTCAAGGCACTGGGTTGAAAATCTTTAGCTGTATATGTTGTGCTACAATCCAAACAGTGTTTAAATGTTTTGCCTCAGAGTCATTAGATCGCTGAATTTTCAATCTTTATTCTTAATAAAATTAGCAATTAATGGTTTATTATTAATTTCCCAAGGTTTTAAACACATTTTTGCCTTACAGCCGCTCCACAGGCATCCTTCAGTTGGCCTGGGCTGGGACAGGTCTCCAATGACATCATTGCCGATGGCTTTGATTATTTTTTGGTTCCGTTTATTGAATTTTTCTCCGTTGAATGATACTTGAAGCAGGATTTTAAATCTGGGTCTTAAGCAAGAATGTGTTCAGCAGATGATCTGGGCCACCCTTATGTTATTTATTTCTGAGTGTCATGGATGTTTCACTGAGCCCTGTGTGCTCAGGGGGTGACTCGGGGGTCTGAGGGCTCAGGGAGTGACTGTATCCCTTTGGTATCCCTCTTCTTGGCTTAATGTGTAAAAACATGTCACAGGTTGACCTGGTTGAACCTATAATTTGATCATGCCAATTTTACAAGTATGGACTTTTGACTGGTTGAAGAAATAGTCATTAAAGTTTTTTTGTCAGGCATTTCCTACATTACAACAGTGACTACACTTTAAAAAGTACTTCATTGACTGTAAAGTGCTTTGGGAGAGGGAGTTAATGAATTTAATGATTTGCAAATTGCTTAAAAGAAATCTGGTTTGCTTCAAAGCACATCAAAGATGAGCTGATAACAGTACATTAAAAAGGTAAAAATAGATCAACAGTGGAGGGTGACCATATGTGGGAGAGGCCCATAAAGACAAAAGGGTGAGAAAATGGGGCAGAAAGATTACAAGATCATCAGGGTTAATAACTGGTCGAGGAGCCCAGAACAGATCCCTGCGGAACTCAGCATTTGTCCTTTTCTGCTTTCCATCACCAACCAATTTTCAATCCAGTTGGGAGACAAGGGGCTGGCTGGTCGGGATATGGAATCAGTGGTCAGGGAGCGAAGCAGCAAAGACATTGGGGTTGATTTTAAACCAATCCATTGGATCACCCGCCCATTTTACTTTCCACTGACTTCCATTGCTGGAGATCCGTTGGTTGCATTCATAGAAACATAGAAAATAGGTGCAGGAGTAGGCCATTCAGCCCTTCTAGCCTGCACCACCATTCAATGAATTCATGGCTGAACATGCAACTTCAGTACCCCATTCCTGCTTTCTCGCCATACCCCTTGATCCCCCGAGTAGTAAGGACTTCATCTAACTCCTTTTTGAATATATTTAGTGAATTGGCCTCAACAACTTTCTGTGGTAGAGAATTCCACAGGTTCACCACTCTCTGGGTGAAGAAGTTTCTCCTCATCTCGGTCCTAAATGGCTTACCCCTTATCCTCAGACTGTGACCCCTGGTTCTGGACTTCCCCAACATTGGGAACATTCTTCCCGCATCTAACCTGTCCAAACCCATCAGAATTTTAAACATTTCTATGAGGTCCCCTCTCATTCTTCTGAACTCCAGTGAATACAAGCCCAGTTGATCCAGTCTTTCTTGATAGGTCAGTCCCGCCATCCCGGGAATCAGTCTGGTGAACCTTCGCTGCACTCCTTCAATAGCAAGAATGTCCTTCCTCAGGTTAGGAGACCAAAACTGTACACAATACTCCAGGTGTGGCCTCACCAAGGCCCTGTACAACTGTAGCAACACCTCCCTGCCCCTGTACTCAAATCCCCTCGCGATGAAGACCAACATGCCATTTGCTTTCTTAACCGCCTGCTGTACCTGCATGCCAACCTTCAATGACTGATGTACCATGACACCCAGGTCTCTTTGCACCTCCCCTTTTTCTAATCTGTCACCATTCAGATAATAGTCTGTCTCTCTGTTTTTACCACCAAAGTGGATAACCTCACATTTATCCACATTATACTTCATCTGCCATGCATTTGCCCACTCACCTAACCTATCCAAGTCGCTCTGCAGCCTCATAGCATCCTCCTCGCAGCTCTCACTGCCACCCAACTTAGTGTCATCTGCAAATTTGGAGATACTACATTTAATCCCCTCGTCTAAATCATTAATGTACAGTGTAAACAGCTGGGGCCCCAGCACAGAACCTTGCGGTACCCCACTAGTCACTGCCTGCCATTCTGAAAAGTCCCCATTTACTCCTACTCTTTGCTTCCTGTCTGACAACCAGTTCTCAATCCATGTCAGCACACTACCCCCAATCCCATGTGCTTTAACTTTGCACATTAATCTCTTGTGAAAGTCCAAATATACCACATCAACTGGTTCTCCCTTGTCTACTCTACTGGAAACATCCTCAAAAAATTCCAGAAGTTTTGTCAAGCATGATTTCCCTTTCACAAATCCATGCTGACTTGGACCTATCATGTCACCTCTTTCCAAATGCGCTATGACATCCTTAATAATTGATTCCATCATTTTACCCACTACCGATGTCAGGCTGACCGGTCTATAATTCCCTGTTTTCCCTCTCCCTCCTTTTTTAAAAAGTGGGGTTACATTGGCTACCCTCCACTCGATAGGAACTGATCCAGAGTCAATGGAATATAGGAAAATGAGTGTCAATGCATCCGCTATTTCCAAGGCCACCTCCTTAAGTACTCTGGGATGCAGTCCATCAGGCCCTGGGGATTTATCGGCCTTCAATCCCATCAATTTTCCGACTAATAAGGATTTCCCTCAGTTCCTCCTCCTTACTAGACCCTCTGACCCCTTTTATATCTGGAAGGTTGCTTGTGTCCTCCTTAATGAATACCAAACCAAAGTACTTGTTCAATTGGTCCGCCATTTCTTTGTTCCCCGTTATGACTTCCCCTGATTCTGACTGCAGGGTACCTACGTTTGTCTTTACTAACCTTTTTCTTTTTACATATCTATAGAAACTTTTGCAATCCGCCTTAATGTTCCCTGCAAGCTTCTTCTCGTACTCCATTTTTCCTGCCCTAATCAAACCCTTTGTCCTCCTCTGCTGAGTTCTAAATTTCTCCCAGTTCCCGGGTTCGCTGCTATTTCTGGCCAATTTGTATGCCACTTCCTTAGCTTTAATACTATCCCTGATTTCCCTTGATAGCCACGGTTGAGCCATCTTCCCTTTTTTATTTTTACACCAGACAGGAATGCACAATTGTTGTAGTTCATCCATGCGGTCTCTAAATGTCTGCCATTGCCCATCCACAATCAACCCCTTAAGTATCATTCGCCAATCTATCCTAGCCAATTCACGCCTCATACCTTCAAAGTTAGCCTTCTTTAAGTTCTGGACCATGGTCTCTGAATTAACTGTTTCATTCTCCATCCTAATGCAGAATTCCACCATATTATGGTCACTCTTCCCCAAGGGGCCTGGCACGAGATTGCTAATTAATCCTCTCTCATTACACAACACCCAGTCTAAGATGGCCTCCCCCCTAGTTGGTTCCTCGACATATTGGTCTAGAAAATCATCCCTTATGCACTCCAGGAAATCCTCCTCCACCGTATTGCTTCCAGTTTGGTTAGCCCAATCTATGTGCATATTAAAGCCACCCATTATAACTGCTGCACCTTTATTGCATGCACCCCTAATTTCCTGTTTGATGCCCTCCCCAACATCACTACTACTGTTTGGAGGTCTGTCACAACTCCCACTAATGTTTTTTGCCCTTTGGTGTTCTGCAGCTCTACCCATATAGATTCCACATCATCCAAGCTAATGTCCTTCCTAACTATTGCATTAATCTCCTCCTTAACCAGCAATGCTACCCCACCTCCTTTTCCTTTTATTCTATCCTTCCTGAATGTTGAGTTCCCAGCCCTGATCATCCTGGAGCCACGTCTCTGTAATCCCAATCACATCATATTTGTTAACATCTATTTGCAGTTAATTCATCCACCTTATTACAGATACTCCTTGCATTAAGACACAAAGCCTTCAGGCTTGTTTTTTTAACACCCTTTGTCCTTTTAGAATTTTGCTGTACAGTGGCCCTTTTTGTTCTTTGCCTTGGGTTTCTCTGCCCTCCACTTTTCCTCATCTCTTTTCTGTCTTTTGCTTTTGTCTCCTTTTTGTTTCCCTCTGTCTCCCTGCATTGGTTCCCATCCCCCTGCCATATTAGTTTAACTCCTCCCCAACAGCACTAGCAAACACTCCCCCTAGGACATTGGTTCCGGTCCTGCCCAGGTGCAGACCGTCCGGTTTGTACTGGTCCCACCTCCCTCTACCTTCTTCTTGATAGGAATGGAAGCACTCAAGGGCAGTCTCTTCAAGGAAGAGAGGTATTAGGTGGAGGAGAAGGGCATGGTGAACTGCTTCCATCAGTGCAGAAAGGTCAAGGACAAAGAGGGATAGTGCATCAGAGTCACAGAGGTTGCCATTTGCGACCTGGGTGAGAGCCGTGGATTCAGAGCCACTTTAGAAAGCACTGTCAATATGCAAACAGTAGGACCTGAAATCAAGACCGACACCAAAGATGAAAAGTATACTACAAAGGCCCACCAGACACCAACAGACATACAAGGGTTAGAATAATGAAATGGCTTCTCATTTTGAGCCTATAAATCAGATTACATTAGAATACATGCAGAAACACACACAGGTTTTAAGCAGTGTAGAAACATACTGGAAGCAGGTAATGATCTTTGTACAACAACACTTGCAATTATATAGCACCTTTAATGTAGTAAAACATCCCAAGGCTCATGAGATTGTTTATTAAATAAAATTTGACACTGAACCACATATAGGGATATTAGGAGAAGTGACCAAAAGCTTGTTCAAAGAGGTTGATTTTAAGGAGCAGAGGTAGGTAGAGGCGGAGATATTTCGGGAGGCAATTCCAGAGCTTGAGGTGTAGGCAGCTGAAGGTATGGCCACCAATGGTGGAGCGATGAAAATTGGGGATGCGCAACAGGCCAGAATTTGAGGAGCGCAGGCATCTCGGAGGTTGTAGGAGATTAGAGATAGGGAGAGGCGAGGCCAAGGAGGGATTTCAAAACAAGGATGAGAATTTTAAATTCGAGGCATTGCTTAGCTGGGAGCCATGTAGGTCAGCGAGTACAGTGGTGATGGGTGAATGTGACCTGGTGCCAATTGGGATGCAGGCAGCAGAGTTTTGGATGAATTATGTAGTTTAAGGTGGTGAGGGATTTCAGGATTTTCTATCTCTGCTTGCTTTGTTACCCAACAAAATAGCCCAATTGGCTTCCACAAAGATTTTATAAATGGTGCCGTTTGTTTTCATTTAAATAGCCCTTGCAGAAAGGACACAAAATTTATGTTCTTAAAAAGATATTTCCCTATCCATTTATCTGTTTAATGTTTCTGTTAATTTATGCCGGGTTACAGTTTTACAGGTACATGTTTCTCTCTCATTCCTCACTCTGATAGCATATTTCACATGAACCTGAACAGTTAATGATATATAGTTGCTCAATCATGGGGCTGATGTAGCCAAGCCAGATCCTTTTTTTCGCCCATGTTCAAACAGTGGTGCTTCCAGTGGGGGTCACTGGAAGGCAGTAAGAAATCCCATCTTCTCCCTTCCACCTTAGTCATGCTAACGGTAGCATTCAAATAACTACAAGATGAGCCAACTTGGGGGATCAATCCATAGACTTTCTGGCTCAGCATCACATTATGAAGTGTGTTTATCCACTGAGTCATAGGAACAGGAAATCATTTTTTCTCCTTGCTGAGGTACAATTCCACGAGTGCCAGTGACAAAAATGCCCATTAATCACACATCTGGAGAGTCAACAGACTGTTTGACCAAGGTGCAAGATTTCATCTAAGCCTGATCCTGGCCACACACTCAGTCCATACACATGCATGATCAGCAGATTTCACCGGATAGCAATCTGGAGTGGAAACCCAGACTTGCCCCTCTCTAAACCAAGGGCACCAAGGTCAACTATGGTTCTCCTACTACAACTACACAAAAGCAAAATACTGCAGATGCTGGAATCTGGAATAAAAACAGAAAATGCTGGAAATCTCAGTGGGTCAGGCAGTATCTGTGAAGAGAAAGCAGAGTTAATGTTTCGGGTCGATGACCCTTCATCAGGTTTGCCTACTGCCCAGTTGAGATTAGAATAGCTTTATTTGTTTACAGAGTGCGGGTGATGCCCGAGGGGTGACCCCTCCCTAGCAGTCCTGTGAAGATGGTGGTGGGCCTTTTTCTTTCTCTTGATCCTCTGCGGGCCTTGGGGTGTTAACCCAGCACAGCCCAGGGACTGAGCTAGAGTTTGCTGGCCTATATGATTTAGCTATTTATTGGATAAATTCACTGAGCTATCGGATGAAGCAATGGCATTTTTCTTTTAAAGATATAATCAGAAACTTGAGTGGCAAGCTCAAACCAAATAAGCAATATCAATATACAATGGCGGAAGACAGCTGAGAATCCAATGAGCATGTGGACCATCCCTTTAAGGCGGCCTTTTATGCACAATACAAACTTTTTTGGGGGTTTCTTTCAATGTCATCCTCTTTTCCTGAAGCCACCAATTCAGGGTCCAGTTCTGCAGGCACCAGCAGCCCTTACAGTAGCTTACTCCCAAAATGGACATCCTTCAAGTATGAGGCTGGATAATGAGAATCAACAGGGTATTCAAATACAAGAAAGCATTACAGCAGAGTAAATTCTATCTGCATCTAGTGACCACACATACCACTTTCCATCTGGGTCACTGGACAGCCATTGGCAGCAGGAACATTGACCATGTCTTACCTCCTCCTTGCCCAGGGTCACAGACCAATTAGAAATTCGGGACACAGACTAATTTAGATATCAGCCATGGCTCAGTGATAGCACTCTTGTTGCGGAGTCAGAAAGTCTTGTGTTCAAGCCACACTCCAAAGACTTAAGCACATAATCTGGGCTGACACTTCAGTTTAGTACTGAGGGAGTGCTGCACTATCAGATGAAATGTTAAACAGTGGCCCCATCTGCCCTCTCAGGTGGACGTAAAAGATTCCATTATACTATTTGAAGAGGAGCAGGGAAGTTCTCCCCGGAGTCCTGGCCAATATTTAGCCCCGTCAACCAACATTATCTAAAACAGATTATCTGGTCATTATCTCTTTACTGTTTGTGGGACCTTGCTGTGCACAAATTGGCTGCTGTCTTTCTTACATTAAAACAATGACTACACTTCTAAAGTATTTCATTGGCTGTAAAGCACCTTGGGATATCCTGAGGTCAGGAAAGGTGTGATATAAATGCAAGTCAGTCTTTCTTAACTGATCAGACAAAAGATTAGGGTTCAAATCTTGAACCTTGCTTGTGTGTATGGTTCAGCAGTAAACAAGGCCATACCTTTACACACCAGGGAACCTACATCTTATTTTATCACTGCTTTGTAGAATGATGCCATGACAAGAAAACTTTTGACAGCAAAATGTGCTTCAGAGTAGAAATAGCTAAGGAGTTGAAAATGTGCAATATTATAACATTCAATTTTGTAATTACTAGCAGTGATCATTTAGTAAATCTTCAAATGGAGGTATTTATAATCCAATGAGGGGGGCCTGTTATTTGCCATACAGCAAACATTAGCAACACACAAACTAAACTTACAAACACACGCTAATGTAGCAACTAAAATGGTTTATTTTTTGCCTTTGAACATATGTTCACTCTAAGAATTCCAGTGGAAATGTCAGTGGCTTTAACATCAACTCTCAAAAACGATATAAAATGTACCTCAATTTGTTTTTAAAAAGCTGACAATCGGAATTTTCAGTATTCTATCGACCTCAAAAATAGAACATGATATACATTATTTACAAAAGCAAAACAAATATTTTCTAATATTTACACTGTCGAGCTGAAGGTTCCCATTGCTAATAAAAAGCCCTTGAACAACTTTTTTTTTTAAAAAAGCATTCCACCGATAACAGCTTGTCTAATAAGTAAATAATGTCTCCTTCCCTCACCCATTTGACTTCCAGTAAAGATTGTACAGATTTACAATACGGAGAGAAGAATGAAGATCACAATAAAACAATTCGAATAAGTATTCTGAAGCTTCAGCTTTCTTTTTAAATCCATCAGATTATCGAAAACAAATATTTTGGTTTCTTTATAATTAAGTAAAAATGAAGCTTATTCATCATTATCAAAGTATGCAACAGGGCTAGCTTTTAAATTCAATTGAAGCACTCCTGAAATTTACTGATGGCCCTCGTATTTAGAGGGGACAATATTCGGCACAAACCATCCCAATACCAGAAAACTGGACTTCTACTGCAAAGGCCGGACTGTGGTAAACCACAAAGGCTATTGATATACAATTACAGTTTAGCAAGATCAAATTATAATTTATATGCAGGGTAGCGCGCTTCAAGGAAGTGTAAGAAATTCAACTCACTTTTTAACACGCCAAGTTTCTCCAATAACAAATTCATACAAAAGCAAATAGGAAACATCCAAAAGAGCAAATGGCTCTTCTAAGATTGGCCCCGATTTTAACCATAGGTGGATTTCCCGCTCAGGCCGGAGTTAGGTCTTAATGATGTCATCGGGCCCACTGCCTGCTCAGGAGAGCAGGTTAAAATTGCAGATGTTGCTATCATGGCGGCTTTCGGACAAGAACCAGGGTAATTTTAACTGCCCCCCCCCGCCAGGTTTCTGCTGAGTGATTAAGGTTAAAATCGCCCCCCATATTTTTAACACCCCACCACCCCCCCCAGTCTAGCAGCACCTTTTACCTGCAACCTTCTATTTACAACATTAAAACTAAACATAGGTTGAGTAGAAAGTACTTCAAAACCACCCTGAAATTACATTTTTGTAGAACTAGTTTAAAAAAAGAGATTGGGGATGAGGAAGGGTAGAAGGGAAGCCTTGCAGTGTCATTGTTTGCCCACTTCCCTATGCTCCCCTCCTCTAAATAGCATGTGGCTGGGAAGCATAGCCGTGTTTCTGAGCACTATTACGTGGGACTGCTGGCTTCTATTCTGAGCTTGCTGGTTGGTTTCTGTGGCTTCTTCCCGACTCTCCTGCCTGGCCACAGTCTGTATGACAGCTTGTTTGGTCTCTGGTGCTTTGATCACGGATGCGAAGACTGTGCCTTGCGGTTGGCTCACAACCTGCTGACTGGTAGCTGCAAAGGTCACTACCGGAGTGGCGGCACCTATTGCAGTGGACGATGGCATAGCTTGTTTTCCATTATCTAGTACCTGTGGGCTGGTCGGAAGTAGTTGCTGAACGTTGGCACTACAAACAGCAAGAGACCTTGGCGTAACTATCCTCGCAGAGATCGGGCCCTCTTGCAAGGTGACGTTTTCTTTCAGCGCAGTCACCGGATGGGAGGATGGAACGGTTTGGAAAATGAACTTGGGAGAGGACATTGCCAAATCAGTGCTCGTGATCACAGTTGTGAGGGGGACAGTTTGTAATGTGACGGTACCGAATCGCTGAGCTCCTGGCGACATGACCACTGGAACTGGTGACGGAATCTTTATTGTTCTGGGGAAAGAACAAAGTCAGCAGATCAGGACAATAGTCAGAGTATTCCGCAACATACAGTACTTCTCTGTCCTATTGGGCATTTTCCCAATTTTGAAGCCATTACTTGCATTGCTACAAAGGAAGATTTTTTTTCCCCTTATTTTTCTTTCTCTTTCATCATTTGTAGGAATTTCTGAAACTTCACGATTGCTGGGCGCAACAAATGCTACAAGAGACTATACTCCGCTGTTTGGTTTTCCAAAATCACTCGACACAGGACATATTATGCCATCAGGTAGCTCAGTAGTTAAAGGCGGCACTTGATATGCTACTGAACCTGATGAGAAAGCACCAAGGCTTTAGTCTAATCTATGCTCCATTGCCTGATCTCAGCCAATGCACTGTTGGGACACAACAAATAGCCTTCAATGTCCCTGGGCTGGGGTTAATCAGCTAGGTGGTTCTGGTGCCTATTGCTATCCAGCAACTCTTGGAAAGTGAGCTTGTGTAGATACTGACTGGGGGCTAGGCCCAGCTGCGATTTACAGCTTATCAAATCAAATAACCTGCGGACACCCTCTCTAGGGCCACACAAGTTGAATGGCGATGGTACTGCCAACCTTCATGGCACTAAATGTTGATACAGGTTTCTGGAAAGGAGGGTGGGGGAGGGGAAATAAAAAACATAAATCCCAACCAATGGTACCATTAATACTTCAGAAATCTCAGTTCTATAAAAACAATTGTTCAAATTAACAGGAGATGCTTTTGCAGCCTGTTTGTTCACAAATGCCAGCCTCTGACATAAGCCCATCTGTCTATGGAGTCGTTTTGCTTAGTTCAACCCGATGGAGCACTATATGTAACAGGAAGAGGAGTGAAACTAACATTTTTTTACCTGCTTCATGTCCAAATAAAGCTCATGACAGCATTTTATGTCTGGCACATTAGACAACCATCACCATTCTCAAAAGTCTCTAAAACAAACTATCGAGAAATCCCCACAGGTAGAGCCTATGTTTGCCCAATATGGGGTACACAGTCAATTCTGACACACCCAATACCAAAGAGTTTAAGCACAAAGCTGGCAAAAGCCAAAAACGTGGGAGCCTCGAAGTATGTGCTGTGATACTGCTGAACTTTAGCCAGTTAAAACTGTGCAGCCGACCAGCACTGAGCACTGGTAAGCTTCTTGCTGAATGTCCATTTGAGACCACCCTAACTGTTGAGATATTGGCTTATATGGAGCAATATGAAAAAGGATCACAGCCCCCTATGACAGTTTATACCTCCAGATTCCATTAGTGAGCCAGGCTGGCTGGTCAATGTGCCTGGCTGGTTCAGTGTCAGATTACTCAGATAATCCCTGCTTATTTCCCCCCTTTACACCAAAAAGAAGCAGGTTATTAGACAAGCACAGGCTACAGTCTTCACCTGGCAATGTGCAGATAACTGGAACTCAAAAATAAGAGGCATGATGAGCAGCACAACTCACCATAAAATGTGCAAGTGCATTGCCACTATTCTCCCAACCACAATATGGACACGCACCATACCTCACTGAATGGTGCTCCCACCAGTTGGAGGTGGAGAACTTCAGCAAACATATTGGCCCTGAATTTGCAGTTGGTATGACGGTGAAATGTCAGTGGAGACCATCATTCCGCCTTTGAAGCGGACTGCATGTTCGTGATTTCTGCATGCTTTGCGTATGTGCTAAATCCCGACCTTGTAATCTGTCAAGTTACAACTACATAGAGCCTTCGCTGGGTCTTTCACCTCCTGATAGAAATCAACATGCTGGCAAAATGTAGGGCCAATTGCTCACCTACTCTAAAGTAATTATACTTTTAATTTTTAAGTCTTGTGCAAACAGGCTCTGGAAACCTGTTGCAGTGTAAGGGGATCAGATGAGAAAACTATAACAATGATTTGTGCAGAGTACACAGTGCTGAGACTTGTAATAACAAAGGGGAAGATTTGTCAGATACGGCAAATTCATAAATGCATTTATAAGTGTACTTATGATTTTGCGACATGTAGTGAATAAAACAAAT
The DNA here is from genome assembly GCF_044704955.1 of Pristiophorus japonicus. Classification (NCBI taxonomy): domain Eukaryota; kingdom Metazoa; phylum Chordata; class Chondrichthyes; family Pristiophoridae; genus Pristiophorus; species Pristiophorus japonicus. The sequence continues at coordinate 79,697,839 of NC_091986.1, read as the reverse complement.
CTTCCCACAAAATTAGTTAACAGTTTTAGCTTGTAGTAACAGAGTCAGGAGAGAGCTATCGCAAGATAATGGTATAATGGGAGATTTGTTTTAAGAGGTTATCAACTGGCATGTGTGAATTTTGAATAAACATACTTTGTTCTAATGAGAGACTTACAATTAATGATTGCTACTATGAGAAGATTGCAATTACAGAATTTAATGGGCCAAAAATTCCGGCCTCGCTGGCTCCGTACGGAGTGCGCATGGACCCGGTGAGGCCTTGCAAAAGCTGGTTTTCGGGGCGCGATTTGCATGAGCCGAAAACAACTTTTTTGATCTGTCAAGATTTCTCGACAGACCTTTGCATCCCCAGGAGAAGGACGCCCGCGGGAGAGATTGGGCTATTTGCCCAAGTCAGGCCCAGTGAATGTCCTTCAAACTTTTACGCCTGGTGAAAGCAGGCATATAGCTTACTTTTTTTTTACCAGCGTAAGAATTTTAAAACATAAAAATTGAATTTAATCGTTCATTGTTAAAAATCCTGTCCATTAAGGTAAGTTTATTTTTAACCATATTAAAACACTTAAAAAAAAAAATCCAAAAAATATATTTTTTTCTAAAACATTTAATTTCAATTAATTTTAAATATGTGGGGTGTTTTTTTTTAATTATTATGCTGTGGTTCTTGTTTTAGGAGGATTTTTTCATTGATAGTAACGGGAACTCGTAAACAGGGGGATCCTATTTTTATCCATAATACTACCTGGTGATTGGTTGTCCAGGCCCACATGACTCCAGCATTTCCATACGGGGAAGTCATCTCCCTGTACGCTGCGCAGCGAATGAAGGCTTCCGACTGCAATCATAGGTTCCTCCGTGTCCACCAAGTATTTTTGTAAAAAAATTTCAGGTCGGAGGCGTTCGTCCGAAGAAAGCCTCGGACTGCAATTTTCCCCCCCATTATAATGGCAGCCTTTTAGTGTTACATAGAAACATAGAAACATAGAAACATAGAAACATAGAAAATAGGTGCAGGAGCAGGCCATTCAGCCCTTCTAGCCTGCACCGCCATTCAATGAGTTCATGGCTGAACATGAAACTTCAGTACCCCCTTCCTGCTTTCTCGCCATAACCCTTGATCCCCCGAGTAGTAAGGACTTCATCTAACTCCCTTTTGAATATATTTAGTGAATTGGCCTCAACTACTTTCTGTGGTAGAGAATTCCACAGGTTCACCACTCTCTGGGTGAAGAAGTTTCTCCTCATCTCGGTCCTAAATGGCTTACCCCTTATCCTCAGACTGTGACCCCTGGTTCTGGACTTCCCCAACATTGGGAACATTCTTTCTGCATCTAACCTGTCTAAACCCGTCAGAATTTTAAACGTTTCTATGAGGTCCCCTCTCATTCTTCTGAACTCCAGTGAATACAATCCCAATTGATCCAATCTTTCTTGATAGGTCAGTCCCGCCATCCCGGGAATCAGTCTGGTGAACCTTCGCTGCACTCCCTCAATAGCAAGAATGTCCTTCCTCAAGTTAGGAGACCAAAACTGTACACAATACTCCAGGTGTGGCCTCACCAAGGCCCTGTACAACTGTAGCAACACCTCCCTGCCCCTGTATTCAAATCCCCTCGCTATGAAGGCCAACATGCCATTTGCTTTCTTAACCGCCTGCTGTACCTGCATGCCAACCTTCAATGACTGATGTACCATGACACCCAGGTCTCGTTGCACCTTCCCTTTTCCTAATCTGTCACCATTCAGATAATAGTCTGTCTCTCTGTTTTTACCACCAAAGTGGATAACCTCACATTTATCCACATTATACTTCATCTGCCATGCATTTGCCCACTCACCTAACCTATCCAAGTCACTCTGCAGCCTAATAGCATCCTCCTCGCAGCTCACACTGCCACCCAACTTAGTATCATCCGCAAATTTGGAGATACTGCATTTAATCCCCTCGTCTAAATCATTAATGTACAATGTAAACAGCTGGGGCCCCAGCACAGAACCTTGCGGCACTCCACTAGTCACTGCCTGCCATTCTGAAAAGTACCCGTTTACTCCTACTCTTTGCTTCCTGTCTGACAACCAGTTCTCAATCCACGTCAGCACACTACCCCCAATCCCATGTGCTTTAACTTTGCACATTAATCTCTTGTGTGGGACCTTGTCGAAAGCCTTCTGAAAGTCCAAATATACCACATCAACTGGCTCTCCCTTGTCCACTTTACTGGAAACATCCTCAAAAAATTCCAGAAGATTTGTCAAGCATGATTTCCCTTTCACAAATCCATGCTGACTTGGACCTATCATGTCACCATTTTCCAGATGCACTGCTATGACATCCTTAATAATTGATTCCATCACTTTACCCACTACTGAGGTCAGGCTGACCGGTCTATAATTCCCTGTTTTCTCTCTCCCTCCTTTTTTAAAAAGTGGGGTTACATTGGCTACCCTCCACTCCATAGGAACTGATCCAGAGTCAATGGAATGTTGGAAAATGACTGTCAATGCATCCGCTATTTCCAAGGCCACCTCCTTAAGTACTCTAGGATGCAGTCCATCAGGCCCTGGGGATTTATCGGCCTTCAATCCCATCAATTTCCCCAACACAATTTCCCGACTAATAAAGATTTCCCTCAGTTCCTCTTCCTTACTAGACCCTCTGACCCCTTTTATATCCGGAAGGTTGTTTGTATCCTCCTTAGTGAATACCGAACCAAAGTACTTGTTCAATTGATCCGCCATTTCTTTGTTCCCCGTTATGACTTCCCCTGATTCTGACTGCAGGGGACCTACGTTTGTCTTCACCAACCTTTTTCTCTTTACATACCTATAGAAACTTTTGCAATCCGCCTTAATGTTCCCTGCAAGCTTCTTCTCGTACTCCATTTTCCCTGTCCTAATCAAACCCTTTGTCCTCCTCTGCTGAGTTCTAAATTTCTCCCAGTCCCCAGGTTCGCTGCTATTTCTGGCCAATTTGTATGCCACTTCCTTGGCTTTAATACTATCCCTGATTTCCCTAGATAGCCACGGTTGAGCCACCTTCCCCTTTTTATTTTTACGCCAGACAGGAATGTACAATTGTTGTACTTCATCCATGCGGTCTCTAAATGTCTGCCATTGCCCATCCACAGTCAACCCCCTAAGTATCATTCGCCAATCTATCCTAGCCAATTCACGCCTCATACCTTCAAAGTTACCCTTCTTTAAGTTCTGGACCATGGTCTCTGAAATTACTGTTTCATTCTCCATCCTAATGCAGAATTCCACCATATTATGGTCACTCTTCCCCAAGGGGCCTCGCACAATGAGATTGCTAATTAATCCTCTCTCATTACACAACACCCAGTCTAAGATGGCCTCCCCCCTAGTTGGTTCCTCAACATATTGGTCTAGAAAACCATCCCTTATGCACTCCAGGAAATCCTCCTCCACCGTATTGCTTCCAGTTTGGCTAGCCCAATCTATGTGCATATTAAAGTCACCCATTATAACTGCTGCACCTTTATTGCATGCACCCCTAATTTCCTGTTTGATGCCCTCCCCAACATCCCTATTACTGTTTGGAGGTCTGTACACAACTCCTACTAACGTTTTTTGCCCTTTGGTGTTCTGCAGCTCTACCCATATAGATTCCACATCATCCAAGCTAATGTCTTTCCTAACTATTGCATTAATCTCCTCTTTAACCAGCAATGCTACCCCACCTCCTTTTCCTTTTATTCTATCCTTCCTGAATGTTGAATACCCCTGAATGTTGAGTTCCCAGCCCTGATCATCTTGGAGCCACGTCTCCGTAATCCCAATCACATCATATTTGTTAACATCTATTTGCACAATTAATTCATCCACCTTATTGCGGATACTCCTTGCATTAAGACACAAAGCCTTCAGGCTTGTTTTATTAACACCCTTTGTCCTTTTAGAATTTTGCTGTACAGTGGCCCTTTTTGTTCTTTGCCTTGGGTTTCTCTGCCCTCCACTTTTCCTCATCTCCTTTCTGTCTTTTGCTTTTGGCTCCTTTTTGTTTCCCTCTGTCTCCCTGCATTGGTTCCCATCCCCCTGCCATATTAGTTTAAATCCTCCCCAACAGCACTAGCAAACACTCCCCCTAGGACATTGGTTCCAGTCCTGCCCAGGTGCAGACCGTCCGGTTTGTACTGGTCCCACCTCCCCCAGAACCGGTCCCAATGCCCCAGGAATTTGAATCCCTCCCTGCTGCACCACTGCTCAAGCCACGTATTCATCTGCGCTATCCTGCGATTCCTACTCTGACTATCACGTGGCACTGGTAGCAATCCCGAGATTACTACTTTTGAGGTCCTACTCTTTAATTTAGCTCCTAGCTCCTTAAATTCGTTTCGTAGGACCTCATCCCTTTTTTTGCCTATGTCGTTGGTACCAATGTGCACCACAACAACTGGCTGTTCTCCCTCCCATTTCAGAATGTCCTGCACCCGCTCCGAGACATCCTTGACCCTTGCACCAGGGAGGCAACATACCATCCTGGAGTCTCGGTTGCGGCCGCAGAAACGCCTATCTATTCCCCTCACAATTGAATCCCACAATTGAGTGTTAGTGATTTTGTTTTATAATGCAGTTTGTGACAATTAATTTTTACATAACGATGTTTGTAATAACAGTTTATTTTGATGAGTGGTCTGCACGGATTGTTATGAGAAGTTAGTAGCAAAAATTGGCGCAATGAAAATTTTGCAATACTTTGTTTCAAAAGGATGTTTGTATTAAACATTTGTTGTTCTGAGAGAATGATCGGATTTTTTTTTTGGAATCACGTTAAATCTGTATAAAAGGAGAGACAAAGAAAGGCCCTCGGTATTCCCGTTGAGTTTATCCAGAATTTCACTTCAATACTCCTGAATTGGCAATATGGAACTTAGATGCAAGTTTCAATGAAAGAGGAAGGTGCAAGAAATGAGAGATTTACTGCGAATGTGACCATTAAAAGCTGGCGAAACCCAAACTTATAGATAACGGGCCCAAGTTTCAGGCCGCGCCTAGAACGGCACAGCCCCGACCTGGACGCCTCTTTATCGTGCCACAAAGTGCGCCTAAAAAAAAACTTACCTATTCTCCGGCTCCCTGCAGGCCCTCTGGTACTGGGCGCAGCGCAGCACGAGCTGTGGGGGGGTGGAGCCAGGTCCCTGCGCTGAAAACAGTGCCAGGACCTCTGCACATGCGTGCTACAGTGGGCGCGCATGTGCAGTAGCTCCAGGCGCCCGAAACAATGTGGGAGGGGCCCGAAGCATGCAGCCCCTAGCCCTGGCCGAATGGCCTCACTGGAGCTGCATGTAGAAGGCTGCCTCCCACGCCCAGCTCCTGCCTCCTCCCGACCGAACCCGACCCGACTTGACTCCCGCCCCGACGCCACCTACCTATCAATCGGTAAATTCTCTCTCCCTCTCTCCCTCCCCTCCCTCCCCCCCCCCCCCCCACCTCTCTCCCTTTCTCCCTTCTCTCTCCCCCCATCCCCTCCTCTCGCTGTCAGAAACACAGACACTGACAGAGTGAGAGACACAGACAGACAGACAGCGAGATAGAGACACTGAGAGACACATGGAGGGGGGGGGGGGGGGGATGGCGGCCCAGCATGCTGTTGGAGGACTCCCGGTGCTGCAGTTGGTAAGTAGAAAATGTTTTATTTATTGATTTTTTTTAAATTATTTTTTATTAATTTTTTTTGATTGATTTATTGGTTGATTTGTTGATGTATTTATCATTTATTATTGATAATGGCTCTTTATTTGTAAAACTGAAGTGTTTAATGTTTGTAAACTTCCCTTTAAACCCCCCCCCCCCATTCCCTACGCCTGATTTGTAACCTACGCCTGATTTTCTAAAGTGTAGACAAGGTTTTTCTGAGCGTACAAAAATCTACACTTACTCCAGAGTAAGTTTTCACTGCCTAAACTTTCAAAACGGGCCTAAGTAGCCGGACACGCCCCCTTTTGAAAAAAAAAATCTGTTCCAAACTGAAACTGTTCTAACTGATTAGAACTGGAGCAAATTAAATGCCGAGAATTGCAATTTCTAAGTTACTCCATTCTAAACCAGTTGCTCCAAAAAAACAGGAGCAACTCAGACCGAAACTTGGCCCCTAAGAATCAGGAAGTAAAATAACCACCGCACCACATGATCCTAGTTTTGCATATACACAACAGTGCGCTCCTGGGCTCCCAGGGGGAGTACGCAGCATGGAACTCGACAGCGTTTTAAAGCAAGTTTTCGCCGGTGGGGGGGGGGGGGGGGGGGGGGCGGGGGAGAATTGTATGAGGTCATTGCGAATTTACTTCTGATGTCGGTGGCGTACTCTTTAGCTTCATCGCTGACCGCAAATTCAGGCCGTCGTCTTTTGTAAATACTTAATCCTAGATACATGAGCATGGTAACTTCTTACTACTCAACGATCAGTGAGTCCACATATGGGAACGGTAGCATAGTGGTTAAGTTACTGGACTAATAATCTAAAGGCCTGGACTAATGATTTAGAGACGCGAGTGCAAATCCCACCACAGCAGCTAATGAATTTAAATTCAGTGAATTAAATAAATCTGGAAGAAGCAGCTAGCATCAGTAATGGTGACCATAAAACTATTAGATTGTCATAAAAACCCATCTAGTTCACTCATGTCCTTTAAGGAAGGAAACCTTACCTGATCTGGCCTATATGTGACTTCAGACCCACAGCAATGTGGTTGACTGTTAACTGCCCTCTGAAATGGCCTAGCAAGCCACTCAGTTGTAAGAAACGGCTACGAGAAACAAGAATAATAAAACTGGATGGACCCCCTGGCATCAACTGGACACGACAACAGCACACACAGCCCAGTCGACCCTGCAAAGTCCTCATGAACATCTAGGGACTTGTACCAAAATTGGGAGAACTGTCCCACAGACTAGTCAAGCAACAGCCTAACAGTCATACTCACAGAATCATACCTTTCAGCCAATGTCCCAGACTCCTCCATTACCATCCCTGGATATGTCCTATTCCACTAGCAGGACAGACCCACCAGAGGTTGTGGCACAGTGATATACAGTCGGGAGGGAGTGGCCCTGGGAGCCCTCAACATTGACGCCAGACCCCATTAAGTCTCATGGCTTCATGGGTAAGGAAACCTCCTGCTGATTACCACCTACCACCCTCCCTCAGCTATGAATCAGTACTCCTCCATGTTGAACATCACTTGGAAGAAGCACCGAGGGTAGCAAGGGCACAGAATGTACTCAGGGTGGGGGACTTCAATGTCAATCAGCAAGAGTGGCTCAGCAGCACCACTAATGACCGAGCTGGCTGAGTCCTGAAAGACATAGCGGGCCTGCGGCAGGAGGTGAGAGACCCAACACAAAAGAGAAAAACCTACCTGACCTCATCATTGATAGCAGTGACCATCACACAGTCCTTGTGGAGACGAAGTCCTGTCTTCACATTTCATCTTGATTTGTGTGGCACTACCACCATGCTAGATGGGATAGATTCAGAACTGATCTGGCAGCTCAAAACTGGTCATCCATGAGGCGTTGTAGGCCATCAGCAACAGCAGATTTGTATTTCACTACAATCTGTAATGTCATGGCCCGGCATATCCCTCACTCTACCATTACCTTCAAGCAAGGAGACCACCCTGGTTTAATGAGGGGTGCAGAAGAGCATGCCTGGAGCAGCACCAGGCGCACCTAAAAATGTGGTGCCAACCTGGGGATGCGGAAATACAGGACTACATGCATGCTAAAGAGCGGAAACAGCATGCTACAGACAGAGCCAAACGATCCCACAATCAACGAATCAGATCAAAACTCTGAAGTCCTGCCACATCCCGTCGTGAACGGTGGTGGATAAGTAAACAATTAACGGGTGGAGGTGGCTCCATGAATATCCCCATCCTGTGACAGTGGAACCCAGCACGTGAGTGCAAAAGACAAGGCTGAAGTGTTTGCAACCAGATCCATATCTGCCTCCTCCTGAGGTCCCCACTATTACAGACCATAATAGAAGCCATTTGGCCTTTCAAATTTGCTCCACCATTCAACAAGATTATGGCTGATCTTCTAACTCAACTCCACCTTCCCACACGATCACCATATCCCATAGAAGCCAGTCTTCAGCCAATTCGATTCACTCCACATGAAATGGCTGAGTGCAGTGGATACAGCAAAGGTTATAGGCCTCGACAACATCCCAGCTGTCGTGCTGAAGACTTGTGCTTCAGAACTAGCCACGCCTCGAGCCAAGCTGTTCCAGTACAGCCAACAACAATGGCATCTATCAAAAACAGGTATTTCCTGTCCACAAAAAGCAGGACAAATCCAATCCAGCCAATTACCGCCCCATCAGTCTACTCTCAAACATCAGCAAAGTGATGGAAGGTGTTGTCGACAGTGCTAAGTGGCACTTACTCACCAATAACCTGCAAACCGATGCTCAGCTTGGGTTCCACCAGGACTACTCAGATCCAGACCTCATTACAGCCGGCAGTGCTATCAAGCGGCACCTACTCACCGATGCTCAATTCGTGTTCAGCCAGAACCAGTCAGCTCCAGACCTCATTACAGCCTTAGTCCAAATATGGACAAAGAGCTAAATTCCAGAGGTGAGGCAAGCGTGACTGCCCTTGACATCAAGGCAGCATTTGACTGAGTGTGGCATCAAGAGCCCCAGTAAAATTGAAGTCAATGGGAATCAGGGGGAAAACGCTTCACTGGCTGTAGTCATACCGAGCACAAAAAGATGGTTGTGGTTGTTGGAGGTCAATCATCTCAACCCCAGACATTGCTACAGGAGTTCCCCAGGACAGTGTCTTAGGCCCAACCATCTTCAGCTGCTTCATCAATAACCTTCCCTCAATCATAAGGTCAGAAGTGAGGATGTTTGCTGATGATTGTACAGTGTTCAGTTCCATTCACAACTCCTCAGAAAATGAAGCAGTCCATGCAACAAGACCTGGACGACATTCAAGCTTGGGCTGATAAATGGCAAATAACATTCGCACCACACAAGTGCCAGGCAATGACTATCTCCAACAAGCGGGAATCTAACCACCTCTCCTTGACATTCAACGGCATTACCATCGCCGAATCCCCCACCATCAATATCCTGGGGGGGGGGGGGTCGCCATTGACAAGAAACCTAACTGGACCAGCCACGTAAATAGTGTGGCAACAAGAGCGGGTCAGAGGCTGGGTATTCTGCGACAAATGTCACCTCCTGACTCCCCAAAGCCTTTCCACCATCTACAAGGCACAAGTCAGAAGTGTGATGGAATATTCTCCACTAGCCTGGATGAGTGCAGCTCCAACAGCGCTCAGGAAGCTCGACACCATCCAGGACACAGCACCCCACTTGACTGGCACTCCAGCCACCACCTTAAACATTCACTCCGTCCACCACCAGTGTCTGCAATGTGTACCATCTCCAAAATGCACCGCAGCAACTCACCAATACTTCTTCAACAGTATATCCCAAACCCGTGACCTCTACCACCTAGAAGAAAAAGGACAGGAGGCGCATGGGAACACCATCACCTACAAGATCCCCTCCAAGTTACACACCATCCCGACTCGGAAATATATCGCTGTTCTTTCATCATCGCTACGTCAAAATCCTGGAACTCCCTCCCTAACACCACTGTGGGAGTACCTTCACCACAGGGACTGCAGCAGTTCACGAGCACCTTCTCAACGACAAGTAGGAATGGGCAATAAATGTTGGCCTTGCCAGGACACCTACATCCCAGAATGAAATTTTTAAAAGCCCAGGATTTAGAGAGCATCTGTCTTGATTGAGATGCAGTTGCAATGCTATATATGCCTAGTAAGGAATGAAGAATTGGGGAAAGTGGGAATGGGTCACATGGGATGAATTCTATGCTTTTGGGTGAAACATTCCAAATGATGAGTTGCTTCCTATTCTCTCTTATTTGTGATCGTGAATGGTGCAATTTTACCCCTTTACACCTCACAGGAACCAGGGAAAGTATTTGTCTCAAGTGGAGTTTTCAAGGCGATTCAAGGAGCAATCTTCACAAAAATCAGAGCACAAAAGATCCACACTACTTACTCATCTGTGACGTGCTCATTTGGGTTAGTTATGGAATCATTGAATCTTACAGACAAGAAGGCAGCCATTCAGCCTATCATGTCTATGCTGGCTCCTTGAAAGAGCCTGTCAATTCGTCTCACTCCCCCGCACTTACCCCATAGCCCTGCCAGTTTTTATTTTTCAACTATATATTCAATTCCCTTCTGAAAGCTATTATTTAATCTCTTTCCACTACCCTTTCAGGCAGTGCATTCCAGATCACAACAAATTACTACGTTAAAAACTGCTCCTCATCTCCCCGCTGGTTCTTTTGCCAATTATCTTAAGTCTGTGTCCCTGGTTACCAACCCACCCGCCAGTGGAAACAGATTCTCCCTATCCTCTCTTAATCTCTCCCTAACCCATATTCACGGCCTTGCCATCTCTCATGGTCCCACTACTCTCATCGTGTGAATCGCAAATAAGGCCATCTCTGACCACTTCCTCATATCTCTCTCCACCCACATCCCCATTCCGCCCCACCCCTTTCTGTGTCCACCCCTGGAAAGAAGTCTCTCCCGACTCTCTTACGATTGCAGTTATCAATTCCCAACTGTCCAGCCTTTCTATTCACCATGACATTTCTGCAGCTACCGATCTGCTCAATCACACCCATACCACCACTTTTGATGCCCCAGTCCCTGTTAAAACAATTACTCTCTCTCACACTGGCCGTTCCCCCTGGTACAACCCTGATCTTCGCTCCCTTAAGTCCAAGGGGGGCAGACTTGAACAGATATGGTGGACAACTGGTTTAGCCATTCACCGCCAGATCTGGCTGGATCACAGAAAGCACTATTGGGTCCTGCTCTTATCTGTCAAAATCGCCCAGAATCTTTCTGGAATATAAAGATAAACCCTGGCTTCTATTCTTCACAGCTAACTGTCTTTTTAAACCCCTCTCCCTAGTCTCCACCCTCACCTCCGACAATAAGTGTGAAGAGCTCATGGACTTTGTCTCTAAGATTGAGAACATCCGTTTGGCCACCTCGGTCTCTTCTCTTCCTTCCCCAAGCCCACTGGGCCAAACTTCTTCTAAGGAAGCACCCTGCCCTAGCCCTTACCTCGCATCTTTCTCCAGTTTCTCTCAGATCTCCCCTCATGACCTTTCCGAGCTCATCCTGTCCACGAGACCCACTTCCTGCTCCCTTGGCCCTATTCCCACCAAACTGCTGACCATCCAACTTCCTTTTCTGACTCCCATGTTAGCTGACATTGTTAACGGTTCTCTCTCCTCAAGTACTGTCCCACTCTCTCTCAAATCTGCCGTCATCAACCCTCTCCGCAAAAAAACAACACTCGATCCCTCCTCCTTGCATACAACTGTCCCATCTCCAACCTCCCTTTCCGCTCCAATGTCCTTGAACGTGTTTTCACCTCCCAAATCTGTGCTTATCTTTCTCGCAATTCCATGTTAAATCCCTCCAATCTGGTTTCCACGCCTGCCTCAGTACCGAAACGGCTCTCATCAATATCACAAATGACATTCTTTGTGACTGTGGCAAAGGCAAACTATCCCTCCTCATCCTTCTTGACTCATCTGCAACATTGACACGGTCGACCACTCCATCCTTCTCCAATGGCTCTCCACCGTTGTCCAGCTGGGTGAGATTGCACTTGCCTGGTTCTATTCTTACCTATCTAATCGTAGCCAGATAATCACCTGCAACGGCTTCTCTTCCTGCCCCCCTGCATTGTTACCTCTGGTGTCCCCCAAGAGTCTATCCTTTGTCCCCTCCTATTTCTCATTTACATGTTGCCCCTTGGCGACATCATCCGAAAACGCAATGTCAGTTTCCACAAGTACGCTGATGACACCCAGCCCTACCTCACTACCGCTTCATTCGACCCCTCCACAGTCTCTAAATTGTCAGACTGCTTGTTGGACATCCAGTTCTGGATGAGCAGAAATTTTCTCCAATTGAATATTGGGAAAAGGGAAGCCATTGTTTTTGGTCCCCGCCACAAACTCCATTCCCTAGCCACTGACTCCATCCCTCTCCCCAAATTCTGTCCAAGGCTGAACCAGACTTGACTTTTGACCACATATCCACAGCCTAACTGAGCCTGCCTATTTCCATCTCTGTAACATCACTCATTTCTGCCCTTGCCTCACCTCATCTGCTGCTGAAACCCTCATCCACGCCTTTGTTACCTCTAGACCTGACTATTCCAATGCACTCCTGGCTGGCCTCCCACATTCTACCCTACATAAACTAGAGGTGATCCAAACCTTGGCTGCCCGTGTCCTAACTGGCACCAAGTCCCACTCACCCATCACCCCTGTGCTCACTGACCTACATTGGCTTCTGGTTAACCAATGCCTCGATTTCAAAAGTCTCATCCTTATTTTCAATTCCTTCCATGGCCTCGTCCCTCCGTATCTCTAATCTACTCCAGCCGCCCTATCCCCACCCTCCCCCTCCCGCCCCTCAAGATGTCTGTGCTCCTCTAATTTTGCCCTCTTGAGCATCCCTGATTATAATCGCTCAACCATTGGTTGAGCTTTCTGTTGTCTAGGCCCCCAAGCTCTGGAACTCCCTGTCTAAATCTCTCTTTCCTCCTTCAAGATGCTCTTTAAAGCTTTTGGTCACTTGTAATGTTGTTTCGCAGCTCCCGAATTGGATTATTGCTTGAGGCTCAGAAATGCTTTGCGCTTGCGATCCATTAGCTCTTCGATCACCTGATCATTTTCATCAAACCAGTCCTGATATTTTCTGGTTGAATGACCAAGTATCTCTTCACAGGCACTGGTTACAGAGGCCTGGAGGGTAGACCAAGCGCTGTGGGTATTCAGCATTTCAGGGTCATTAAGGCATGCCAGATTGGCTGTGAGACATTGGCTGTATAGGGCTCTCTTAGCTGGGTCTCTAAGTGCCCCGGCATGAACTTTTTTGCAGAACTGCTTCTGCTGTCCCCTCTGCTTTGGGGCAATGTTCATGTTGATGATGGATCCGGGACCTAAAGAACAGGTGGTGGATGGAAAAAACACAGGAGATACAACAACTGGCCGACAGCCACGATATGCGGGGATTCTTCACTGCAATCAAGGCCATCTGCGGTCCAAACTCCCAAGGCCCCAGCCCACTCCTGGCCAAGAATGGGGAAACACTCATCAAGGACACCAAGGCTGTCAGGGCCCAATGGAAGGAGCACTTCGAAGATCTCCTCAATCGAAACTCTGCCTTTGACTCGAGTGTTCTCGATTCCATCCCGCAGCATGCGACCCGCCAACTCAGTGAAACTCCAACGTTGCAAAGCCATAAAACAGCTGAAGAATAACAAGGCTACGGGTGCGGACGCAATCCCTGCTGAGGCGCTAAAGTATGGCGGAGAGGCCCTGTTGGCGTGGTTACATGACCTCATCTCTCTCATCTGGAGGGAGGAGAGCATGCCGGGGGCTCTGAGCGATCGTGACCATTTCATAAAAGGGGACAAGTCCGACTGCGGCAACTACAGGGGAATCTCCCTGCTATCATCCACTGGGAAAGTTGTCGCTAGAGTTCTCCTAAATCGACTTGTCCTTGTGGCCGAGGAGCTCCTCCCGCAATCTCAATGCGGATTTTGTCCCCTACGGTGCACAACAGACAAGATCTTTGCAGCGCAACAGCTGCAGGAAAAATGCAGGGAGCAGCACCAGCCCTTATACATGGCTTTTATCGATCTTACAAAGGCCTTTGACACTGTCAACCGTGAGGGTCTACGGAGCGTCCTCCTCCATTTCGGATGCCCCCAAAAGCTTGTCAACATCCTTCGCCTGCTTCACGATGACATGCAGGCCGTGATCCTTACCAATGGATCCATTACAGACCCAATTCACGTCTGGACCGGGGTCAAACAGGGCTGCGTCATCGCTCCAACCCTCTTCTCAATCTTCGTCGCTGCCATGCTCCACCTCACAATCAACAAGCTCTCCGCTGGAGTAGAACGAAACTACAGAACCAGTGGGACGCTGTTTAACCTACTCCGCCTCCAGGCTAGGTCCAAGATTACCCTACCCTCTGTCATTGAGCTGCAGTATGCGGACTACGCCTGCATCTGCACACATTCAGAGGCTGAACTCCAGGATATAGTCAATGTATTCACTGAGACATATGAAAGCATGGGCCTTACGCTTCACATCCGTAAGACAAAGGTCCTCCACCAGCCTGTCACCGCCGCACAGCACTGCCCTCCAATCATCAAGATTCATGGCGCGGCCCTCGACAACGTGTACTATTTCCCATTTCTTGGGAGCCTCTTATCAACAAAGACAGACATTGATGCGGAGATTCATCATCGCCTCCAGTGTGCCAGTGCAGCCTTTGGCTGTCTGAGAAAAAGTGTGTTTGAAGACCAGACCCTCAACTCTACCACCAAGCTCATGGTCTACAGGGCTGTAGTAATACCCGCCCTCCTGCATGGACGATGTATAGAAGGCATCTCAAGTCACTGGAGATATATCACCAACAATGTCGCTGCAAGATCCTGCAAATCCCCTGGGAGGACAGGTGCACCAACATCAATGTCCTCGACCAGGCTAACATCCCCAGTATTGAAGCACTGACCACACTCTATCAGCTTTGCTGGGCAGGCCACATAGTTTGCATGCCAGATAAGAGACTCCCAAAGCAAATGCTTTATGCGGAGCTCCTTCGTGGTAAATGAGCCAAAGGTGGGCAGCGGAAACATTACAAGGACACCCTCAAAGCCTCCCTGGTAAAGTGCGACATCACCACTGACATCTGGGAGACCCTGGCCGAAGACCGCCCGAGGTGGAGAAAGTGCATCCGGGAGGGCGTTGAGCTCTTCGAGTTTCAACGCAAAGAACGTGAAGAGGCCAAGCGCAGACAGCAGAAGGAGCGCGCGACAAACCGACCTCTTCCCTCGACGAATGTCTGTCCCACCTGTGACAGGGTCTGTGGCTCGCGTATCGGACTGTTCAGCCATCAAAGAACTCACTTTGGGAGTGGAAGCAAGCCTTCCTCGATTCCGAGGAACTGCCTATGATGGTCACTTGCACTAATTTCTACTTATGCGGCTCGGTGTCAAATGTTTTATCTCATAATACTCCTGTGAAGCGTCTTGGGACATTTCACTATGTTAAAGGCACTATATAAATAAAGTTGTTGTTGTAACTCATCAAAACCCCTAGCTTTTTATGGTTGTAATATAAGTATGGAAACAATCATCATGGGCAGTCCCTCGGAATCAAGGAAGACTTGCTTCCACTCTTAGCATGAGTCACTAGATGGCTGAACAGTCCAATATGAGAACCACAGTCTCTGTCACAGGTGGGACAGATCGTCGTTGAGGGAAGAGGTGGGTAGGGAGCCTGGTTTGCCGCATGCTCCTTCCGCTGTCTGCTACATAGTATGGAAACAAACTATGCTATACAACAATTTTTTTTTTAAACCAAAAAAATACACAACTGAAACAGGACAAATGTATCCAAATCCTCAAGACACAATCCTACATTTGCGAGATTAAAGTTTATAGAATCTATGCAAAAACAAATAGTACTAAAGTAAACATGACAACCATTCATTTATAACTACACAGAAATCAAATGTGAGATTCAATGAACTCAGTAAAACTAACATGAGCAATTCCCTTTGTAATAGAATCATCTTTCTGGGGCTCTGGTTTCAAGAGCTCGACCTAGTCGAGAAATCAGATTAACCTGTGTGACAATGAACCACTAGATTGCAGCACCTACATAGGAACAGTGGGCCATTCAGCCCCTCGAGCCTGTTGCACCATTCAATTAGATCATGGCTGATCTGTACCTCAACTCCATTTACACACCGTTGCTCCTTATCCCCTGAAACTCTGACCTAACAATACTCTTTTGATCTCAGTCTTGAAAGCTCCAATTGTCCCAGGGTCCACAGCCTTCAGGGCAAGTGGGGAGTGTTCCAGATTTCCACTACACTGTGAAAAAGAGCTTCATAATTTCCCTCCTGAAGGTTCTGGCTCTAATTATAAGATTGTGCCCCCTTGTTCTGGATCGTCGCCCCCACCAGAGAAAATAGTTTCTCTGTATCGACCTTAATCGAATCCGTTTATCATTTCACCTACTCAAGAGATTGGCTTCGGCCCTTTGTTCTCTTTACAAGCTCAATCTTACAACACTGCTTTCCCTTTACCTCACTGTCTGTGTTGACGTGATCATCGATGCAGCGACCGGAACATTTCTGGTGATGACCTTTTGCCCTTCATGAAGAGGCGGAGCTGACTGTACGACCTGCACAGTCTTGAGAACGCTGGTTTGCTGCACCTTGTGAAGGGTCTGAACAGCTTTCAGCATTTCTGGTGGCAGTAGGTGCACTGACCGTTGCACAGTTTCCCCGCCGTATGCTGCCTTCACGGAGTTGCCTACAGTAGTAGGCTGGGGTGATGCTTTCCTAGCACCCGACGTCAGGTGTGAAGTAACCCTGGGTTGCTGGGTTTGGATATGACTGGATGGTGGGACTTTTGTAGACGAATGCGTTGCCGAATCTGCAGGAAGCATATAGGCTGCAAAATTAGGAGGACTCTCCTGGGTTTCAGAACTGGAGCTCGGGTCATCATCATCAATGCACACCAGGTTCTTGGGCATCTCTTTGAACTGGTAGACTAAACGCTGTCCCTCCACTTTGGCAAGGATTCCTCTTTGGTAATAATACCTGCAGATGAAAGCATATAATTATTCAAATCTGGATAATAGATATACAAATGTGTCACTTACAACTACTAAGATACAGTAAAATCAGCATTTCCAGAAATTCTAGAATAAAAATGTCATCTAGACAATCCTTGCACCACAGTGCATGTTAGTGTGAACAAAAAAACCATAAAATACAGAACTACAATCTCTTATAATAGAAAAAGGTCAAGATCCACAAACTCTGAAATATTCCCATAAAATACCATTGTGCACGAAACAAATCTACCGTCCAGTCTACATATGGATACATGGATTTGAAGCATTCTGCGCATAAATGATAGGTCCCAAATATGAAAAAGTAATGTTCACCACAACACAGAGGAGCCGACAGCGATAAGCACATTCGGCGAGAGTGCAATAAAACTCTCTCAAGCTGACAACATCCTAATATCACCCTCAAGTACATTTCCTCATTAAATTGTACTGGAAGTTTTAGCAATTCATTCTGATGAATTAATCACACCGTCGCCACTGTCTTGTGCAGAGCACCAGGCAGCGATAAACACACTCGGCCAGAGTACAATAAAAGTCTCACAAACTGCCAACATCCTAATATCACCTTCAAGTCACAATACAGATCTCACAATACCTGAAATTTCAACCCCTTACCCTTCCCTCTCCCTAATCTGTAGGAAGTCTGGCGAAAAGAAAAGTAAAAGTGGAGGGCAGAGAAACCCAAGGCAAAAATCAAAAAGGGCCACATTACAGCAATATTCTAAAGGGGCAAAGTGTGTTAAAAAGACAAACCTGAAGGCTCTGTGCCTCAATGCAAGGCGTATTCGTAATAATGTGGACGAATTAACTGCGCATATCATAATGAATATGATATAATTGGCATCACGGAGACATGGCGCCAAGGTGATCAAGGCTGGGAACTCAACATCCAGGGATAGTCAACATTTAGGGAGGATAGACAGAAAGGAAAAGGAGGTGGGGTAGCGTTGCTGGTTAAAGAGGAAATTAACGCAATAGTAAGGAAGGACATTAGCTTGGATGATGTGGAATCTGTATGGGTGGAGATGCGGAATACCAAAGGGCAGAAAACGCTAGTGGGAGTTGTGTACAGACCACCAAACAGTAGTAGTGAAGTTGGGGACATCATCAAACAAGAAATTAGGCATGCATGCAATAAAGGTACAGCAGTTATCATGGGCGACTTTAATCTACATATTGACTGGGCTAACCAAACTGGTAGCAATACGGTGGAGGAGGATTTCCTGGAGTGTATTAGGGATGGTTTTCTACACCAATATGTCAAGGAACCAACTAGAGGGCTGGCCATCCTAAACTGGGTGATGTGTAATGAGAAAGGACTAATTAGCAATCTTTTTGTGCAAGGCCCTTTGGGGAAGAGTGACCATAAAATGGTAGAATTCTTTGCTAAGATGGAGAGTGACACAGTTAATTCAGAGACTAGGGTCCTGAACTTAAGGAAAGGTAACTTCGATGGTATGAAATGTGAATTGGCTAGAATAGACTGGCGAATGATACCTAAAGGGCTGACTGTGGATAGGCAATGGCAAAAATTTAAAGATCACATGGATGAACAATTGTACATCCCTGTCTGGAGTAAAAATAAAACGGGGAAGGTGGCTCAACCGTGGCTAACAAGGGAAATTAAGGATAGTGTTAAATCCAAGGAAGAGGCATATAAATTGGCCAGAAAAAGCAGCAAACTTGAGGACTGGGAGAAATTTAGAATTCAGCAGAGGAGGACATAGAAACATAGAAAATAGGTGCAGGAGTAGCCATTTGGCCCTTCGAGCCTGCACCGCCATTGAATAAGATCATGTCTGATCATTCCCTCAGTACCCCTTTCCTGCTTTCTCTCCATACCCCTTGATCCCCTTGGCCATAAGGGTCATATCTAACTCCCTCTTGAATATATCCAATGAACTGGCATCAACAATTCTCTGCGGCAGGAAATTCCACAGGTTAACAACTCTCTGAGTGAAGAAGTTTCTCCTCATCTCAGTCCGAAATGGCCTACCCCTTATCCTAAGACTATGTCTCCTGGTTCTGGACTTCCCCAACATCGGGAACATTCTTCCCGCATCTAACCTGTCCTGTCCAGTCAGAATCTTGTACGTTTCTATGAGATCCCCTCTCATCCTTCTGAACTCCAGTGAATAAAAGACCAGTTGATCCAGTCTCTCCTCATAGGACAGTCCAGCCATCCCTGGAATCAGTCTGGTGAACCTTCGCTGCACTCCCTCAATAACAAGAACATCCTTCCTCAGATTAGGAGACCAAAACTGAACACAATATTCCAGGTGAGGCCTCACCAAGGCCCTGCACATCTGCAGTAAGACCTCCCTGCTCCTATACGCCAATCCCCAAGCTATAAAGGCCAACATACCATTTGCCTCCTTCTACTGCCTGCTGAACCTGCATGCCAATTTTCAATGACTGATGTACCATGACACCCAGGTCTCGTTGCACCTCCCCTTTTTCTAATCTGCCATCATTGAGATGATATTCTGCCCTCGTGTTTTTGCCACCAAAGTGGATAACCTCACAGTTATCCACATTATACTGCATCTGCCATGCATTTGCCCACTCAGCTAACCAAGTCACCCTGCAGCCTCTTAGCATCCTCCTCGCAGCTCACACCACCACCCAGTTTAGTGTCGTCTGCAAACTTGGAGATATTACACTCAATTCCTTCATATAAATTGTTAATGTATATTGTGAAGAGCTGGGGTCCCAGCACTGAGCCCTGCGGCACTCCAGTAGTCACTACCTGCCATTCTGAAAAGGACCTGTTTATTCTGACTCTCTGCTTCCTGTCTGCCAACCAGTTCTCTATCCACATCAGTACATTACCCCCAATACCATGCGCTTTGATTTTGCACACCAATGTCTTGTGTGGAACATTGTCAAAAGCCTTTTTAAAGTCCAAATACACCACATTCACTGGTTCTCCCTTGTCTACTCTGCTAGTTACATCCTCAAAACATTCCAGAAGATTCGTCAAGCCCGATTTCCCTTTCATAAATTCATGCTGACTTGGACCGATCCGGTCACTGCTTTCCAAATGTGCTGCTATTTCATCCTTAATAATTGATTCCAACATTTTGCCCACTACTGATGTCAAGCTAACTGGTCTATAATTACCCGTTTTCTCGCTCCCTCCTTTTTTAAAAAGTGGTGTTACATTAGCTACCCTCCAATCCATAGGAACTGATCCAGAGTCGATAGACTGTTGGAAAATGATCACTATTTCTATTGGAGGACAAAGGGTTTAATTAGGAGGGGGAAAATAGATTACGAGAAGAAGCTTGCTGTGAACATAAAAACTGACCAAATATTTATAGATGCTTTTGCAGAGAAAAAGATGAGTGAAGACAAAAGTAGGTCCCTTGCAGTCAGAATCAGGTGAATTTATAATGGGGAACAAAGAAATGGCAGACCAGTTGAACAAATACTTTGGTTCTGTCTTCACTAAGGAAGACACAAATAACCTTCCGGAAATGCTAGCGGACCGAGGGTCTAGTGAGAAGGAGGAACTGAAGGAAATCTTTAAGTCAGGAAACTGTGTTCGGAAAATTGATGGGATTGAAGCCCGATAAATCCCCAGGGCCTGATAGTCTGCATTCCAGAGTACTTAAGGAAGTGGCCATAGAAATAGTTGATGCATTGGTGATCATTTTCCAACAGTCTATCAACTCTGCATCAGTTCCTATGGACTGGAGGGTAGCTAATGTAACACCACTTTTAAAAAAAAAAGGGGGGGGGGGGAAAAAAAGAGAGAAAATGGGTAAATATAGACCGGTTAGCCTGACATCAGTAGTGGGGAAAATGTTGGAATCAATTATCAAAGATGAAATAGCAGTACATTTGGAAAGCAGTGACAGGATCGGTCCAAGTCAGCATGGATTTATGAAAGGGAAATCATGCTTGACAAATCTTCTAGAAGTTTTTGAGGATGTAACTAGCAGAGTGGACAAGGGAGAACCAGTGGATTTGGTGTATTTGAACTTTCAAAAGGCTTTTGACAAGGTCCCACACAAGAGATTGGTGTGCAAAATTAAAGCACATGTTATTGGGGGTAATGTACTGACGTGGATAGAGAACTGGTTGGCAGACAGGAAGCAGAGGTGGGATAAATGGGTACTTTTCAGAATGGCAGGCAGTGACTAGTGGGGTGCCGCAGGGCTCAGTGCTGGGACCCCAGCTATTTACAATATACATCAATGATTTAGATGAAGGAATTGAGTGTAATATCTCCAAGTTTGTAGATGACACTAAACTGGGTGGCGATGTGAGCTGCGAGGAGGATGCTAAGAGGCTGCAGGGTGACTTGGACAGGTTAGGTGAGTGGGCAAATGCATGGCAGATGCAGTATAATGTGGATAAATGTGAGGTTATCCACTTTGGTGGCAAAAACACGAGGGCAGAATATCATCTCAATGACGGCAGATTAGAAAAAGGGGAGGTGCAACGAGACCTGGGTGTCATGGTACATCAGTCATTGAAAATTGGCATGCAGGTACAGCAGGCGGTGAAGAAGGCAAATGGTATGTTGGCCTTCATAGCTAGGAGATTGGCGTATAGGAGCAGGGAGGTCTTACTGCAGATGTGCAGGGCCTTGGTGAGGCCTCACCTGGAATATTGTGTTCAGTTTTGGTCTCCTAATCTGAGGAAGGACGTTCTTGCTATTGAGGGAGTGCAGCGAAGGTTCACCAGACTGATTCCCGGGATGGCAGGACTGACATTTGAGGAGACTGGACCAACTGGGCCTGTATTCACTGGAGTTTAGAAGGATGAGAGGGGATCTCAGAAACATAAAATTCTGACGGGACTGGACAGGTTAGATGCAGGAAGAATGTACCCGATGTTGGGGAAGTCCAGAACCAGGGGTCACAGTCTAAGGATAAGGGGTAAGCCATTTAGGACTGAGATGAGGAGAAACTTCTTCACTCAGAGTTGTTAACCTGTGGAATTCTCTACCGCAGAGTTGGTGATGCCAGTTTGTTGGATATATTCAAGAGGGAGTTAGGTATGACCCTTCCGGCTAGATTAAGGGGTATATAGAGAAAGAAGGAAAAGGGTACTGAGGTGAATGATTAGCCATGATCTTAGTGAATGGGGGTGCAGGATCGAAGGGCCGAATGGCCTACTCCTGCACCTATTTTCTATATTTCTGTGAGAACAAACAAAAAACACTGGAATTGCGCATGAGCTACTACTATTTCGTTAACAGCAGTTGCGTCCTAATTATTCAGGTGGAGAGTTACTTCATTAACGCATGCTGCAGATCCTTATTCAGAAATGGGCCAAGTATCTCAAACATGAAAAAGAAATTATTTTTCTTCAACATTAAAGTACATTCTGTTTAAAACAGATGAATATTTTAAGATAACAGTAGCCCTTCCCTTAAAAAAATGGTATTCTGAAGGGGCTTTATCTATCCAGTGATAGAAGATTACAGCACTGTTTGAGAAAACCAAACTCCTGCTCCTGGAATCAGCATAATGGCCTGGTTTTATTTGGTATTGGTCTAGGAGGAAACATCCTCATCTTCAAATGGGTTTATGGCAACTTCAACACTAATGGCTGGAACAAATAGACAGGAGCTTTTGTTCAATGTTTTAGCTGAAGAATGTGGCCTTCACCCTGCCCAGTCTCCCAGAGTCGAAACGCCAGCTGTGCTACATTGGTTATTGCCTCAAGATGCTCCTTCTATGCTGTACACTGGAGTGTCCTCTGCAGAAGCACCAACAATGCTGCACTCCCTTAGTACTGCCCTGGAGTGTATGTCTAGATTATGTCCTCTTGTCCTGGAGTGTAATTTGAACTGCAGTACAATTGCAAGTCCTCTGAGCTTCCAACAAACACCAGAACACAGTTTTGTGAAATGTTTTTTTTTACAGTCGTCCCCAGTTATATTATGTTATGACAATTATATAACTTATGGAGGGGAAAATTGCGGTCGGAGATTTTCTTCATACGAATGCCTCCGACCCGAAAAAAATCTATGAAAGTACCCAGTGGTCCCAGAGGAACGTAGGATTCCGGTCGGAGGAATAGATTCGCTGTGCAGCACATGGGAAGATGTCTTTCAGGTACGTACGTATGTACGTATGTACATGCTGGAGTCACGTGGGCCTGGACCAGCAATCACTAAGTAATATTCTCATTGATAAAAATGAGAGCTCCGTTTGCACAGACTCCTATTACTATCAATGAGAAAACCCCCTTAAAAACACCGAAACATAGCATAATAAACAAACCACCTCACATATTTAAAATTAATTGAAATTAAAAATAATTAAATGTTTTAGAAAAAAACATTTAAAACATTTTTTTAATGTGCTTTAATTGGGTTAAAAATAAACTTACCTTAATGGACAGTTTTTAATATAAAAATGAGCATTTAAATTTAATATTTATATGTTTTAAAAGTGTTACGCTGATAAAAGTAGACTATACACCTGTTTTTACCAGACATAAAAGTTTGAAGGACATTCGCTGGACAAGAGTTGGGCAAATAGCCCAATCTCTCCTGCGCGGACGTCCTTCCCCCGGGGATGCGGACAATCTGTCTAGAGAAATCTTGACAGATCGGAAGCATCAGTTTTCGGCGCATGTGCATCGTATCCCGAAAATCGGCTTTTGCAAGGCCTCGCCCTGGTCTGTGCGCACTTCGTATGCGCCCGGCGAGGCCGGGATTTTCGACCTATGATGTCTTGTTAACTTTTCCCTACCGCGCAACGATTATTTGGGTTAGGTCGCTTTTCTTAAATGATTTCAGACCCATATCCACTTCCAATAATATCATATATATATATATTTTATTTTAGGTATTCCTATCCACCAACTCATGATTGTTAATCTTCAGAAGTATTTTGAGCACTGAAAAGCCCAGCAATATGCAGCAGTTAGAAGTGCTATGAAATGACAATGATCAAAGGAACCGACATACTAGTTTCTTGTTCAGCACGGGAAAGGTTTGAATTTGTTCACGGCTCAGTGACAGGTGTTACTGAAAAAATTCACGCCTCAAAACTTCACTGTAGACTAGAAAATGGTTCTCTCTGTTTTAGCCCTACGTGTTGCTTCCTGAATTTGACACGCTTGCAGTCCAGTCTGAGGTCATGTCACTAAATGTGGTCTATGGAGCTTCTCTGAGAAGCAGTGGGACACTTGACATTAGTGACATCATTGGCATTTTCTACTAAAATTAGTGTATGTGGCTAAAACAGTGTTGCTGTAGCCATGCCTATATCTAGTCAGCGATTTCTGTTGGACGACACGGAGATAGATAAGACAGGATGCAGGGGAACCAATTGAAGGGGCCTTCATAAACAGATACATGGAAACATAGGAACTGTAGTAAGCCATTCAGTTGCTGGAACCAGCTCCATCATTCAATTAAATCATGGCTGATCTGTACCCAACTTAATTTACCTACCATTTACCCAATAAAAATCTTTCGATCTCAGTCTTGAAAATTTCAATTGGCCTAGCATCCACAACCTTTTTGGGGAGCGAGTTCCAGAGTTCCACTACCCTTTGTTTGAAAAAGTGCTTTCTGATTGTGCTAAGATTGTGTTCCTTTCGGGGAGCAGCGGTGACCTATAAAGGCCCAGTGGCGGCCTATAAAGGCCCAGCAGCAGTTCGGGGTCGGCGGCAGTCAGGGAGCAGCGGTCGTCGTCGGAGCAGCGGTGGCCTATAAAGGCCCAGTGGCAGTCCGGGGTCAGCGGCAGTCGGGGAGCAGCGGCCATCGGAGGGGCAGCAAGCTGCAGCAGGGTCAAAAGTAAGAAAGAAGTAAAAAGTAATCGAAGTGTGACGTCACAGCCAAGAGGGTAAATGATTGGCTGGTTGATTGGTGAGTAGCTTTATTTTTCTTTATCTTTTCATAGCAGTAAGAAACCTGGTCATTGTTGCCAAATTAAGTAATTTAAAGAGTTAAGTCATGGCAGGAGAGCCCAGACCTGTGTCATGCTCCTCCTGTGCTATGCGGGAAATAAGGAATGCTTCTAGTGTCCCTATGTGTGTGGGAAGTGTATCCAGCTGCAACTCCTGACAGACCGCTTTGCAGCACTGGAGCTGCGCATGGATTCACTCTGGAGCATCCGCGATGCTGAGTATGTCGTGAATAGCATGGTTAGTGAGTTGGTCACACCGCAGGTAAAGGTTACACAGGCAGATAGGGAATGAGTGACCATCAGGAAGAGCAGTGGAAGGAAGGTAGTGCAGGGGTCCCCTGTGGTTGACTCCCTCCAAAACAGATATACCACTTTGGGTACTGTTGGGGGAGATGGCTCATCAGGGGAAGGCAGCAGCAGCCAAGTTCATGGCACCATGGGTGGCTCTGCTGTGCAGGAGGGCAGGAAAAAGAGTGGAAGAGCTATAGTTGTAGGGGATTCTATTATAAGGGGAATAGATAGGCATTTCTGCGGCTGCAAACGAGCCTCCAGGGTGGTATGATGCAAGGGTCAAAGATGTCTTGGAGCGGCTGCAGGGCATTCTGTATGGGAGTGTCAACAGCCAGCGGTCATGGTACATATAGGTACCAACGATATAGGTAAAAAGCGGGATGAGGGCCTACAAGCTGAATTTGGGGAGCTAGGAGTTAAATTAAAAAGTTGGACCTCAAAGGTAGTAATCTCGGGATTGCTACCAGTGCCACGTGCTAGTCAGAGTAGGAATAGCAGGATAGTTTAGATGAATATGTGGCTTGAGGAATGGTGCAAGAGGGAGGGATTCAAATTCCTGGGACATTGGAACTGGTTCTGGGGGAGGTGGGACCAGTCCAAACCGGACGGTCTGCACCTGGGCAGGACTGGAACCATTGTCCTAGTGGGGGGGTGTTTGCTAGTGCTGTTGGGGAGGATTTAAACTAATAGAACAGGGGGATGGGAACCTATGCAGGGAGACAGAGGGAAGTAAAATGGGGTCAGAAGCAAAAAGGTAGAAAGGAGATAAGTAAAAGTGGAGGGTAGAGAAATTAAAGGCAAAAATCAAAAAGAGCCACATTACAACATAATTCTAAAAGAACAAAGAGTGTTAAAAAAACAAGTCTGAAGGCTCTGTGTCTCAATGTGAGGAAATGCACTATAGCAAGAGTCTGGGAGAAAACAAAAGGAAGGACTCTACTGGTAACTCGGAGCACGACATCTATCCTCAAATGGACCCACTATGCAAGCTCTGGAAATGTCCAGTTTAGTGCATTGAGAAGTTGATTGATCACCAATATGGTAAGTCTTCCCGAGAATAGTTTTGTTGGGCGCAATCCAATAATCTCGGGAACAGATGCAAGAACTCAGTGTCTCTCCCAGCCTGAATAATCCATTGCCCTGTGACGAGAATTATTTTTGTTCAAGTTTCTTAGAACTTTCATTTTGTTTTGATTCCATTATCTTATTAATTCTATGCTGCAGTCAGTACAAATTTGGTAATTAGGGAAACACCATTTGAACAATTCTCATGTCTATTCTGAGCAACTAATACTGATCACATTCTTACCTGCCGAACAACCTGTGAATCACGGCTACCTGCATTTAAGTCCTGGATGATGCAAGAATGATGTAGAGATAATGGTTTTGAGTAGACCCAGTGTACCACCATCTGTTAACCACTGTTAAATACAAGTAGGTCCTCTCAGTCTCTATGTAACAGTCTTGTTTAGTTTGATTTATTTTATCGCCGACCCCCCCGACCTAGCACCTGAGCAGTAGCGGAGCATGAAAGAGCGAACAGCCAGCCACGGCAGGGAGCAGCACGAGCAGCTCAGAGAGGGCGACAAAGGAGAACATTCGACATCACAGGAAGGCAGGGAAGTGATTGGTTGGTGAGTTTCTCTCTCTCTTTTCTTGCTTTAAATTAAGGGCCTTAAATTAGGGGCCGGGATTAATAACTAAAAACTAAATCTAATTAATTAATGGCAGGGCAGATGATCCGTCACTGCTGCAACATGTGGAAGCTGGTGGACGCCATTGCGGTTCACGGCTACCACATCTGCAGCAAATGTCTGCAGCACGAGGAACTTCGGCTCAGTGTTGATGAGCTGGAATCTGAGCTGCAGGTGCTGTGACAAATCAAGGAGGGGGTAGAGTTACCTGGATGCTGCGATCCAGAAGCTAGTCACACCAATTAAATTAATCAATTCAAATTCAATCTGTGGTCAGGGACAGATGGGTATGACTGTCAGTGAGGAAGATATGGGGACTGTCAGTCCCGCCATCCAGCGGGACTGACATATCAAGAAAGACTGGATCAACTGGGCTTGTATTCACTGGAGTTCAGAAGAATGAGAGGGGACCTCATAGAAACGTTTAAAATTCTGATGGGTTTAGACAGGTTAGATGCAGGAAGAATGTTCCCAATGTTAGGGAAGTCCAGAACCAGGGGTCACAGTCTAAGGATAAGGGGTAAGCCATTTAGGACCGAGATGAGGAGAAACTTCTTCACCCAGAGAGTGGTGAACCTGTGGAATTCTCTACCACAGAAAGTTGTTGAGGCCAATTCACTAAAATATATTCAAAAAGGAGTTAGATGTAGTCCTTACTACTAGGGGGATCAAGGGGTATGGCGAGAAAGCAGGAATGGGGTACTGAAGTTGCATGTTCAGCCATGAACTCATTGAACGGCAGTGCATGCTCGAAGGGCCGAATGGCCTACTCCTGCACCTATTTTCTATGACTCAGGATGTAGTGATGGAGGAACCTCAGCCCTTGCTCTTGTACAACAGGTTCGAGGCTCTTGCTCCCTGCGTGGACAAGAGCAGGGACTGCAGGGAGGATGAGCAAACTGACCACAGCACCGTGGTACAAGGGGCCATTCAAGTGGGGGGGGGGGGGAAAAAAGAGTAAAAACAAACGTTGCAGTGGTAGGGGACAGATAAGGTTCTCTGCAGCAGAGAGCGTGAGTCCCAAAGGCTGTGTTGCCTGCCCGGTGCCGGGGTTAAGGACATCTCCTCAGGGCTGGAGAGGAACTTGGAATGGGAGGGAGAAGATCCAGTTGTCATGCTCCACATGGGTACCAATGACATAGAAAGGACAAAGAAAGAGGTTCAGCTGAACGACTATGAGCAGCTAGGGGATAAATTAAAAAGCAGAACCACAAAGATAATAATCTCTGGATTACTACCTGAGCCACAAGCAAATTTGCATAAGGTAAATAAGATCAGAGAGTTAAACATGTGGCTCAAAGACTGGTGTGGGAGAAATGGGTTTTGGTTCGTTGGACACTGGCACCAGTTCTGGGGCAAGAGGGCTGTTCCGTTCGGATGGGCACCACTTAAGACTGTGCTGGGACTCGGGTCCTGGCGAATCCAATAACTAGGACTGTAGAGAAGGCTTTAAACTAATTAGTGGGGGAGGATCCAGATGAGCAACAATTTTAAAAGTCAAAGAATAAGGAGAAGGCAATAGAGCAGGGTAGCACTGGGGAAAATGAAAATCAGAATGTGCCAGGAAGGGACAGAATGTATAAACATAAAGATGAAACAGAAAGTGTGGCCAAAGCAGGAAAAAAAAAAGGTAAAAATACAAATTTAAAAGCTCTTTATCTGTATACACGTTGCATTCGTAACAAAATAGATGAGTTGACAGCACAAATAGATACAAATGGGTATGATCAGATAGCCATTACAGAGACGTGGTTGCAAGGTGACCAGGACTGGGAACTAAATATTCAGGGATATTTGACAATTCAGAAGGACAGACAGAAAGGAAAAGGAGGTGGGATAGCGCTGTTAATAAAAG
The DNA here is from genome assembly GCF_044704955.1 of Pristiophorus japonicus. Lineage (NCBI taxonomy): Eukaryota > Metazoa > Chordata > Chondrichthyes > Pristiophoridae > Pristiophorus > Pristiophorus japonicus. The sequence continues at coordinate 79,669,341 of NC_091986.1, read as the reverse complement.
GATGAGATCAGTGCGTTAGTGAAAAATGATATTGGCTTAGAAGTTCAAGATGTTGAATCAGTTTGGGTGGAGATAAGGAATAAGAAGGGGAAAAAGTCATTGGTGAGCGTAGTCTATAGGCCCCCTAACAGTAGCTACACTGTTGGACAGAGTATAAATCAAGAAATAATGGAGGCTTGTAAAAAAGGAACAGCAAAAATCACGGGTGACTTTAACCTTCATATTGATTGGACAAAGCAAATTGGCCAGGGTAGGCTTGAGGAAGAGTTCATAGAGTGTAGCCGGGATAGTTTCCTGGAACAGTATGTTGCGGAACCAACCAGGGAGCAGGCTATCTTAGATCTGGTACTGTGTAATGAGACAGGATTAATAAATGATCTCCGAGTAAAGGATCCTCGAGGAATGAGTGACCATAACAAGGTTAAATTTCAAATTCAGTTGAAGGGTGAGAAAGTTGGATCTCAAACCAGTTTCCTAAGCTTAAATAAAGAAAACTACAAAGGTACAAAAGGCAGAGTTGGCTAAAGTGAACTGGGAAAATACACTAAAGTATAGGACAGTTGATGTGCAGTGGTAGACATTTAAGGAAATGTTTCATAACTCACAACAAAAATATATCCCAATGAGAAGGAAAGACTGTAAGAGAAGGGATAACCATCCGTGGCTAACTAAGGAAATAAGGGATGGTATCAAACTGAAAACAAGGGCAAACAATGTGGCTAAGATTAGTGGGAGGCCAGAGGATTGGGAAACGTTTAAAAGTCAGCAAAGAACGACAAAAAAAAAATGGGGGGGTGGGTGGGGAAGATAGATGATGAAAGTAAACTAGCATGAAATATAAAAACAGATAGTAAGAGTTTCTACAGGTACATAAAAAGGAAAAAGAGTGGCTAAAATAAATATTGGTCCCCTAGAGGATGAAACTTGGGAATTAATAATGGTGAACAGGGAAATGGCAGAGACACTGAACAAATATTTTGCATCGGTCTTCACGGTAGAAGACACTAAAAACATTCCAATAGTGGATAATCAAGGGGCTATAGGGAGGGAGGAACTTAATACAATCACTATCACTATCACTAAAGTAGTAGTACTCGGTAAAATAATGGGACTAAAGGTGGACAAGTCCCCAGACTTGATGGCTTACATCCTCGGGTCTTAAAAGAATTGGCAGAATTGAAGAAATAGTGGGTGCATTGGTTGGAATCTACCAAAATTCCCTTGATTATGGGGCGGTCCCAGCGGATTGGAAAACCGCTTGTGTAGCACCCCTATTTAAAAAAGGAGGCAGACAAAATGCAGGAAACTATAGACCAGTTAGCCTAACATCTGTCGTTGGGAAAATGCTGAAGTCCATTGTTAAGGAAACAGTAGCGGGACATTTGGAAAGGCATGATTCAATCAAGCAGAGTCAGCATGGTTTTATGAAAGGGAAATCATATTTGACAAATTTGCTGGAGTTCTCTGAATATGTAACGAGCAGGGTAGATCAGGGGGAACCAGTGGATGTGGTGTATTTGGATTTCCAGAAGGCATTCAATAAGATGCCACATAAAAGGTTACTGCGCAAAATAAAAGTTCACGGGGTTGGGGGTAATATATTAGCATGGATAGAGGATTGGCTGGCTAACTAACAGAAAACAGAGAGTCGGGATAAATGGGTCATTTTCTGGTTGGCAAACATTAACTAGTGGGGTGCTGCAGGGATCGGTGCTGGGGCCTCAACTATTTACAATCTATATTAATGACCGAGTGTAATGTAGCCAAGTTTGCTGATAATACAAAGATGAGTGGCAGAAAAAATAGAAAAGCAAATTATAATTCAAATGGAGAAAAATTGCAAAGTGCTGCAGTACAGAGGGAGCTGGGGGTCCTTGTGTATGAAACACAAAAAGTTAGTATGCAGGTACAGCTAGTAATCAGGAAGGCAAATGGAATGTTGGCCTTTATTGCAAGGGGGACAGAGTATAACAGAGAAGTCCTGCTACAACTGTACAGGGTATTGGTGAGGCTACACCTGGAGTACTGTGTGCAGTTTTGGTCTCCGTATTTCAGGAAGGAAATATTTTCATTGGAAATAGGTTCACTAGGTTGATTCTGGAGATGAGAGGGTTGACTTATGAAGATAGGTTGAGTAGGTTGGGCCAATACTCACTGGAGTTCAGAAGGAGAAGTGATCTTATCGAAACATATAAGATAATGAGGTGGCTCATTATTTCCACTCATGGGAAACTAAAACTAGGGGACATAAGGGGCCACCCATTTAAAACTGAGATGAAGAGGAATTTCTTCTCTCAGAGGGTTGTATATCTATGGAATTCTCTGCCCCAGAGAGCTGTAGAGGCGGTGTCATTGAATATATTTAAGGCAGAGATAGACAGATTTTTGAGCGATAAGGGAATAAAGGATTATGGGGAGTGGCAAGGAAGTGGAGCCGAGTCCGTGATCAGATCAGCCATGATCTTCTTAAATGGCGGAGCAGGTTCGAGGGGCCAGATGGCTTACCCCTGCTCCTATTTCTTATGTTCTTATCTGATCACCAACCTGGCAACAAGAATGTGGTTGCGAGAGAGACCAGAGTTCGGCAAGCTCCTTCTGTAGCAACTTACTGGGTTTGAATGACTAAATGAAGACCTCATCCAGCTAGCATGGGAGCATTAGGAAGACAAGTAGGCCATTCAGCCCCTCACACTTGCTTTTCCATTCAATTAGATCATGGCTGATCTGTACCTCAACTCCATTTACCCACCCGTGCTCTCTTGATAGATTTTTGTTAGGTCAGACTCTGTCTAGTAAATTCCAATTGTCCCAGCATCCACAGCCTTTTATGGGAGAATTTTCTAAATTTCGACTATTCTTGTGTGGAAAAAGTGCTTCCTGATTTCACTCCTGAATTTTAAGATTGTGTCCCCTTGTTCTGGGTTCCCCAGAGGAAATAGTTTTTCTGTACCTGCCCTATCAAATCCCATAACATTTTAAACACCTCTCAATGTTCTATACTCAAGTTAAGCTTACGCAACCCGTCCTCATAACTTAACACTTTTAGCCCCAGCATCATTCTGTTGAATCTACAATGTACCCCCTCCAAGGCCAATATATACTTCAAGAGGTGCAATGCCAAAACTCAACCCAGTAGGCACCATTATTTTCTCCAAATCATTACGGCACCAAAGTAGAAGAGACGATAAAAGCTTGCCTGCTCTAATTATATTGTGTCCCTGGGCTAGAATCTGTGGGCCCAAGTTTCGGCCTCAGTTGCTCCTGATTTTTTGGAGCAACTGGTGTAGAACAGAGTATCTTAGAAATTCAAATTCTCGGCATTTAGTTTGCTCCAGTTCTAGTTAGTTAGAACAGTTTCACTTTGGAACAGAATTTTTTTTTCCAAAAGGGGGCGTGTCCGGTCACTTACGCCTGTTTTCAAAGTTTCGGCAGTGAAAACTTACTCCAAACTAACTTAGAATGGAGTAAGTGAAGATTTTTGTACGCTCGAAAAAACCTTGTCTACACTTTTAAAAAAAAAATCAGGCGTAGGTTACAAATCAGGCGCAGGGAATGGGGGGGGTTTAAAAGGGAAGTTTACAAACATTAAACACTTCAGTTTTACAAATAAAGAGCCATCATCAATAATAAATGATAAAAAAATCAATAAATCAACCAATAAATCAATCAAAAAAAATTTATAAAAAATCAATAAAACAAAACATTTTCTACTTACCGACTGCAGCACCGGGAGCCCTCCAACAGCGTGCTAGGATGCCCCAGTGTGTCTCTGTCAGTGTCTCTATCTGTCTGTGTGTGTCTCTCACTCTCTGTCTGTCAGTATCTGTGTTTCTGACAGCAAGAGGAGGGGGGTAAAGGGAGAGAGGGGAGCAGGGGGAGGGAGGGAGGGAAGGGGGAGGAATGGGGGAGAATGAGGAGGGGGGGGAGGAGAAGGGGAAGAGGGGGGGAGGAGAAGGGGAAGAGGGGGGGAAGGAGAAGGGGAAGGGGGGGGAAGGAGAAGGGGAAGGAGAAGGGGAAGGGGGGGAAGGAGAAGGGGAAGGGGGGGAGAAAGGGAAAGAGAAGAGGGGAGAGAGAAGGGGAAAGAGGAGGGGGGGCGGGAAGAAGGGGAAGGAGAGGGGGGGGGAAGAAGAGGGGGGGGGAAAAGAGAAGGAGAAGGGGTGGTGAAAGGAGAAGGGGTGGGGGGGGGGGGGGGAGAAAGGAGAAGCGGGAGGGAGGCTGAACAGGCAGGGCCCGTCCCCAGCACCAGATTTACAGGTAGGTGGCGTTGGGTCGGGTCGGGTCCAGTCCGGGGTCGGGATCATGGGTCGGGTCGGCTCGGAGGGGTGAGGAGGGAGGTCGGGTTGGTTCTGGTAGGGGGGTGGGGGGAGGGAGGGAGCGCGGGTCGGGTCGGTTCCGTTCGGGTGGGGGGGGCGGATCGGGTCGGTGCGTGTCGAGGGCAGGGGGAGGGAGGTCAGGTTGGGTCGGGTCGGGTCCAGTCCGGGTGGCGGGGGGGGGCGGGGGTGGGGGTCAGGAGCGCGAGTCGGGTCGGGGGGTGGTGAGAGGGAGGGAGGGTCGGGTCCAGTCCGAGGGGTTGGAGTTGGGTCGGGTCTGGGAGGTGAGGGGAAGCGGGAGTCGCGTCGGGTCGGGAGGAAGCAGGAGCTGGGCGTGGGAGGCAGCCTTATGCACGCAGCCCCAGTGAGGCCATTCGGACAGGGCTTGGGGCTGCGTGCTTCGGGCCCCTCCCACACCGTTTTGGGCGCCTGGAGCTACTGCACATGCGCGCCCACTGTAGCGCGCATGTGCAGAGGTCCCGGCACTGTTTTCAGCGCAGGGACCTGGCTCCGCCCCCCACAGCTCGTGCTGCACCGCGCCCGGCTCCAGAGGACCAGCAGGGAGCCGGAGAATCTGTAAGTTTTTTTTAGGCGCACTTTGTGGCGCAAAAAACGGGTGTCCAGGTGAGGGCTGCGCCGTTCTAGGCGTGGCCCGAAACTTGGGCCCGAGACCCTGCTTGAATGCCACAGTACCAAGCTCTAGATTTTGTAGGTATCAATGAAGCAGGATACTCAGGGCTAGAAATTTATCATATTACTGCTGTATTAGGGAAAAGTGCCCCTCACTGGGTTAGGTGAAAACATTTTTGTAGAGGCATTTATTGCTTTATGCATTTGTCCTGCTAAATACATGAGAAATAGCACTCTGAGGCTTTGAGAATAGTTTTTTTTGTGCCCAAATTGGGCAGTTTTGCCAGATTAGTCAAGAATGACAACTGTTCTGGAAAAGTTGGCCTCGCTGAGTTTGCACACAAGGAATCTACTGGAATAGAATCATCAAGAAATAATGCAACATTTAAGAGAACTAAAAAATGTACTTGCCTCTCCTAAAACCCAGTAAATAGTGCATGGCCTGGCTCTTTTTATAGAATAAAAAGTGGTGCTAGGAGCTTGGAGAATCAGATTCTTGGTCTTTACACAGAGCAAGAGCAGGAGCAGGGAGTCACTTAAAGGGGATGATTGTTTCGATGGCACCAGGACAAACAAAAATATAAAATCAATATTGGACACATTCCTACTGGATGGGAGGGATGCTTGAATGACAAAGACTATTTAATTTCTGAAAGATCAGTGGAAAACCTCGAATCACTGGCAACAATGCTGTTCTTTCAGAATTACAGTAACAGACTTGATCCTTCACAGATACATCCTGGGTTACTATACATCATATCAAAATAACACACCTGAGGGCTCTGCCCATAGTCTCGTAGTTCATGTCTGGCTTATTTTTGTGTTTGCCCCAGAGTCTGGACACAGCTTTTGAGTCAACCAGTTTGAAGATGCCCTTCTCTCTCTCAGTCCATTTGATGTACCGGGGACATGTACTCTTGTCCTGAAGCAAAGCCAGCAAGAACTCCCAGAGGTAGATTGTGTTTCCTGCAATGATTTAACAACAAGGTCAGAATTTCACACTAAGAGAAAGCTGTCCATATAATGAACTACTGTGAAGTGTAGCACATGTGGCAGCCATTTTATGGGACGAACTATTTATACTGCATCTTATTTTTGACAACAGCTGGGGAGTGGAGGGGGGTGGGAGAGAGAGAGGGAAAGAGAGAGAGAGAGAGGGAAAGAGAGAGAGGGATAAGAGAGAGAGAGAGAGAGAGAGAGAGAGAGAGAGAGAGAGATAGGAGAGAGGAGGAGAGAGGAGAGAGAGGAGGAGAGAGAGAGAGAGAGAGAGAGAGAGAGAGAGAGAGAGAGAGAGAGATAGGAAAGAGAGAGAGAGAGAGAGAGAGAGAGAGAGAGAGAGAGAGAGCGAGGAAGAGAGAGAGAGAGAGAGAGCGCGAGAGAGCGAGCGAGAGAGCGAGAGAGCGAGCGAGCGAGCGAGCGAGAGCGAGAGAGAGAGAGAGAGAGAGACTACAAAGGACATCATTGGAGTGGCTGATATCCAGAAATCATGACACTGTCACTAGTGACTTCATACCCAATAAACCTGTTAACAATCCGTGCACAATAATCCATCTATGGTGGTGGTGGAGGCAGGAAGGATGCACTTGCGCTGGGGTAAAGCACTTCAGCTGAGGCGGGCATGTACTCGGACTGGGGTAAGGCACTTTGTCTAGGGGAGGCATGCACTTGGACAGAGGGTTAAAAGGAAACTAGAGCAATTACCCATGGTCAGCATTTCTGCCTCCTGGGATTCCTCAGAAAAATTCTGAGATAACCTTCCACCCCTCTGACTAAATTAACACCATCTCTTTCCTATTTCAACACCACGCTGAATCTGGGGCTGTCAACGGTTGAAGTGCTGTAATGTAAAGCGTGCACTCACCTCCAGTCTACTGGAGGCCAGAAGGATTTAAAGGAAAAAGTCTTGAGAAGGCGTCAATGAAGTTTCCTCTTGAATGTACCAGTACTAAAATAATTCACTTCAGTATTAACTTCCAGAAGCAAACTCTTGTAAAGCACATCTCTGGAGCCTGGATAGGTCGACATTTTTGATCAATTGGACATGCTCCACTGACACCGGGTAGGGAGCGATCGCAGGAACTCAATTACCCATTCTGTTCCACGTTCTCAGTTTGACACTGCTACCGATGACCTATTTTTAACCAGAGATGTGCTTTGCGAGGCTCCATCGTTGCCAAACCCCAGTACAGCATGTCCACTTTTACAGCACTTCAGCAGGTTAGACACCATTGAGGAATGGAGTGCCAGAATTGAGCATTAAAAAGGTTATGGGATACAGCACAAATTTCCTCAAAAGCATTCCCCCGAATCAGATTTTATACTGCACCCATATGCTTGAGGAGCTCGGAACACACTAACTTAACAAGGAATTTGTAAAAATGAGGTACAATTAATCTGCGAGAGATAAACCAAGAAAATGCAACTGCACCTGTGGGATGGGATGTCCTATCCAGAAGTTAGCTTTCTTTTAATTTTAACGGTTAACAAAAAAAAAAGCACTGAAGTGTGAGAAAATCAACTCGCAAAATATACTGAGGTGCAAAAGAATAAAGCAATGTGTCACTGATTCTACTTACGAAAGTGCGAGTTGTTATTGTTTCAGAAGAGTTTAACCATCTTGAGTCAAAGATGATGTGTTGACAGGTGTGCATTATGTTGCGTGTCTCCAGTGATTAATGCCCTTACCATGTACATCTGTTATTGTCATTGTGTGCGGAAATGCCAGATGTGGTGAAATTATCAATTGCAATCATATGAAATACTGATAGAAAACGTGAGGAAAGAAGTTGAGTGTTAAAATTAATATTTAAAGTTTGTGTTGACTGCTGATTGTTTTAATCAGTCAATTTTAGAAGCAATGCATGTGCATCATGAAGTCTTTTTTCGGACCCTTCAGCCTCTCTTCCCAAGAGTTTTGGTGAGGAATGTAAATATATCAGGAGACTGCCAATAAACCATAATCTGGGTTTAATGGTGCTCCACCCAGAGGCTGCTCGACAAATTTACCATCTGTTGCAACCTTCAACTAGAATCTTTAAAAAAATATAAACTCCATGTTTCTGAACATGATATTTTTTGTATTAGATTACCTTTGCCGTCTTTGCTTTTCCTTTTCACAGGGAAGTCTGGATTTGTCACCGGTGAGACCGGACGGGGAGCTTTGGGTTTCCGCCCTGGAAGCAAACCATTTAAAGTTTCAAATTACATTACCATTATTTATTTGGGATTGTTGCAAATAAGGTTTGACTAAAATAAAAAACAGCAATTGTAACATACTAAAATCATACAACACAGAAGGAGGCCATCCAGCCCATTGTGCGAATGAAAGAGTTATCCTATTAGTCTCACTTCAATTCTCTTTCCCTGTAGTCCTGCAAATTTTACCTTTTCAAGTATTTATCCAATTCCCTTTTGAAAGTTACTATTGAATTTGTTTCCACCATCCTTTCAGGCAGCGCATTCCAGATCATTATAACTCGCTGTGTAAAAATGTTTTCCTTATCTCCCATGTTAGAATCATAGATTACTACAGCACCGAAGGGGGCCATTCAGCCCATCAAGTCTGCGCTGGCTCTTCTGAAGAGCCATCCAATTAGTCCCACTTCCCCGCTCTTTCCCCATATCCCTCCAATTTTTTCCCCTTCAAGTATTTATTTTCTTCCTTTTGAGGGCTATTATGGAGTCTGTATCCACCACCCTATTGGGTAGTGCATTCCAAATACTAACTGTTTGTTGCGTTAAAAAGTTTTTTTCTTATATCGCCTCTGGTTCTTTTGACAATCACCTTAAATCTGTGCTCTCTGGTTATTGACACTTCAGCCATTGGAAACAGTTACTTTTTATTTACTTTATCTTAATCCTTCATGATTTTAAACACCTCCATCAAATTTTCTCTTAGCCTTCTCTGTTCCAAGGAGAACCCCCCCCAAGCTTAAGAACATGAGAAATAGGAGCAGGAATAGGCCATACGGCCCCTCGAGCCTGCTCCGCCATTCAATAAGATCATGGCTGATCATTGATCTCAACTCCACTTTCCCACCCGATCTCCATATTCCTTGATTCCCCTAGACTCCAAAAAGCTATCTCAGCCTTAAATATATTCAGACTCCACATCCACAGTCCTCTGGAGCAGCGAATTCCGAAGATTCCCAACCCTCAGTGAAGAAATTCCCCCTCATCTCGGTCTTAAATGGCCTACCCCTTATCCTGAGACTGTGCCCCCTAGGTCTAGACACTCCTGTCGGGGGAAACAACCTCTCAGCATCTACCCGGTTAATCCCCTTCAGAATCTTGTATATTTCAATGAGATTACCTCTCATTCTTCTAAACTCGAGAGAGTAGAGGCCCATTCTACACAATCGCTCATCATAAGACAGCCCTCTCATCCTAGGAATCAATCTAGTGAACCGTCGTTCCAAGGCAAGTATATCCTTCCTTAGATAAGGAGACACAGTACTCCAGGTGTGGTCTCCAAGGCCTTGTACAATTGTGTAGCTTCTGTAGTCTATCCTCAAAACTGCATTCCCTTATCTCTGGAACCATTCCAGTAAATCTCTTTTCTGTGCCCGCTCCAAAGGCTTCATCTCCTTCCTAAAAAGTGTGGTGCCTAGAATTGGACACAATACTCCAGCTGGGACCGAACTAGTGTTTAATATAGGTTTAGTACATTTTCCTGGCTTTTGTACTCTATGCCTCCTTTTATAAAGCCCAGGATCCCATGGGCTAGACTTTCACAAGAGCCCCTCAATGCCCAATTACCCGCCCAGAAAAACCGCTAACGTTTTGTAAGTAATGCTGGCAAAAATTTCCATTAATGTTAAAAATAATCGCCCGGCGAGAAAATGGATCTTGCACCATTATTCTCGGCGGTTAAAGGGGAAACCAAGTAAAATGGGCGGTTCTTAAAACATTTTTAAAACATTGGGCTCAAATTTCCCCAGGGGTTGCCTTGCTTTTTTTTTGAGCAAGTAGCTTTTTTTGGGAGTAACTTAAAAATCGCAAATTTTCCCATTTAACTTGCTCCAGCGTAAGTCAGTTAGGTTTTTTTTTAAGTTTAATTTTTTTTCTCCAAAAGGGGGCGTAACCAGCCGCTTACACCTCTTTTGGCCATAGAAGCAAATTTGGCCACCTAACAGTTACTCCAAACTAACTTAGGCCAGTGTATGTGGCCACTTTTGTAGGCACAGAAAAAACTTACCTACATTTAAGGAATCAGCGCAGGTAGCCAGAGATAAGGGGGGGGGGGGGTGGGCTGGTGAGTTAGAGGATTCTAAAACACTAAACACCTTCACAGCATCAGCACATCATCAAAACAACTTCAGCACAACATCTTCACGACATCAAAAATAAATGAAAGATAAATCAGCTACTGAAAAAAAAGAGAGCAGTCCTGCCTTGCCGACTGCAGAATGCACCAGCTAGCTCTTCGGCCAGGGCTAGGGACGGCATGCATGCATGACTGTAGGGGTGAGGGTAAAAAAACAGTTGTTCCTAAATGTTGTGTGGTGATAATGGAACACGATTCAGTTTTAATGCAAAAAATCTTTTATTGGAAAGTTTACAATGCACTTCAAGAAGAACAAGAACAGCAGCAAAGAAAGGCTGCACCCATCTCTCACCCATATAATCGGGGAATGTGCACTTCCTCATAGGAGCGACGGTGGCGGTGGAGGGAGAGGCCGGGCCCGGCTTGGGTCCCAACAGAGGCTGGTGTGGGGATTGCAGTGGGAGTGGCATTTGATTGTCAGGCCTGTGTGCCCTTATTGCAAAAGCTAGCTCCCTCATGGCCTCTGTCATCGTTTGCTCTCCCTCTGACATGCCCGCCCTCAGTTCCCGCCTCAGTGCTGATATTTCTCCCGACAGTGTCGCAACCTCATCACACACCCCATTGACAGTGGCCACGAGTGATCAGGTGAGGGCATTGGTCTCCTCACCCAATGACATAACCTGATGTACATCTGATGAAGGCTGCATCTCAGGAGAGACTGGTCGGCTTCTCCTTCTCCTCGCCGTGGGTCTGCTTAGCAGCACCCCTCCAGTGCGAGGCGCAGGCTGGGACGGTGGGGCCCTGGGTGTTCCAACCTACATTCCACCACCGCCACTGGGACCCTCAACCTCGGAAGGTGTGAAACCAAGGAATGTTGTGGCAGAGCTCATGGAGGTGTCTGACAAAGTGATGCCCTGTACCATGGACTGATCCATATCACGATCAGCATTCGTCCATGATCACAGATTTATGGACCCCTCCTTCCCCCATCCCCCTTGGTCTGGAGCGAACGCATCTGGATCTTCTTGTTGATCTTCAGGATGTACAGGATTATCTTCTTGTTCTGCAAAATATAACAGATCAGTCAAATGGCTAGCAGGCAAGGAGGCGGCAGGATGGGTGGAATGAGTAGCCTCACGCGGAGCAGGCCAGTCAGCAGGTTGATTTGAAGGGCGACGATGCATTTTCATGATTGACCCTCACCCTCGCGTGTGGGCCCAGCTTATGCAAAGCTGATTCTTTTTCTGCAGGTGCGACTCAGCAAGGCAGCGACCCTCTGTTCCAGGGGTGATAGTTGGTGCAGATTTGGCAGCCCTCCTCCTGTTCTAGTTCTCTCCCTTTTGTTGTCAGCCAATTTCTTCTGCAAAGATGAAAATATAATTTTTGCCACATGGTGAGCTTCTGATGGATGGGACATATACAGATGATCACAGTAACAATTGCAATTTCATTTAAAACTCAAGATAATACTTACACTCACTAATTGACCAATGTCCTGCCATTTCTTTTTACACTGGCTTCCAATTCTTGCGGTATTCGCCCCTGTGGAGAATTCTTCTGCAACTAGGTTCCAGCGTCTCCTCATTTCTTTGGGCGGAACTTTTGTGGGACCATTCTTACCGATATCCAGCTCCTACCATCTGTCCTCAATGACAGTGACTAGTTTCTCCACTTCCTCATGGAGGAAATTCTTTGTTCTTGTTGCATGGTCTTGCGTCATTGGTGTATCTGATTCACACTCAGGTAATGCTGAAAACACAGTTCTCACCTTGCATGCACCTATGCAACACTCCTTTCCACTCCCTCAGCCATCCAAAAATCAATATTAACACCTTACCTTCCAATATGGCCCACTGCCAATGCTGCTGATGCACTGAGGACGCTCTCCCTTTAAATGGCCGATTGCCAAGGTTCCTGGTCCATTGCGCATGCGCTTCAACGCGCATTGTGCCTGCGCACTTGCGCAAACAGACATGTGTCCCCCTGCCGGCACTTGAAGATACGCTGGGCCCAAGCCCCACCCCCCTGCTGGCTGCGTTGAGCAAGCGCAACCCAAGCTTCGCCCCCCCGCAGGTTTCGCAGCGCCATGCCACGGGACCACAGGGATCCAGGAGCGGCCAAATTATCCCAGAAAGTTTTCAGTGCGTTTTCTCCACCATGAAGTTGGCACATCACGTCTAACTACGCCGCTCTAGCGGCTGGGGAAATTCAGGCTCATTTAGTCCGAGGCTGCAGTTGGGCCTGGTGGGGGGGGGGGGGGGGGGAACGTTAAAAAAAAAAGTCACACAAAAAGTTAAAAAAACATTCCCAATATAATTTTAAACCTAATCGCCGTTTTACAATTAAAAAAAATAAAGAACCTTTAACTTACCTTTCTTAGCAGAGTACGTACCTACTCAGCTGCTTTCACAGGGCGGTTCCCTCAGCGATCTGGACAGGCTTCCGTTGAGGCCAAACTTACGCCCTGGTGATTTGGTCCCAGCGGGTGTTTTGAGATTTGGGCGATACCATTAAAAAAACGAAGGGGGAAACTTTCGCCGGACAAAAACAGCTGTACCACCGAGATAATCGCCAAAAACGAAAGGAAAATTTAGCCCCATATCTTTTATTATCTGCTTTGTTAACCTGTCCCAATTTGTTTTGCACCAGGATATAATTTGACTTCACATGCAAGAGGGAGGAAAAAAAAACTAGCTGATAACACCTTGCATGCACACAAAAAGCTTACACCTCTCTGCTAACCCAATGTCGCACCTTGAAGCTGTCCTAGATTTGTACATTACCAGCATACACAGGACACAACACAGTCCCTGCCATTTACTGAATGACTATCACTTTGGTTAAAAACAAACGCGGCCTAAATTTGACTGACGTCCCATTTAAAAATAAACGCAGTCTCACATGTTCAATTTGGCTTGCTTATTGCAATGCTCTGGCTGGTCATAAATATTACTCCGAATATTTCCCCAATGTTGACAGCTCCAATAACAACAACTGTCAATTTATGTCTGCCTAAACTGAACAGTTGTTCATTAAATTCTAAGTTGAAAACGCATCAAATATTTTATAATTCCATGATGATTTAAGAATTCTCTACTGCCGCTACTCAAAAGTTAAAAAAAAAATCCAGTCAAACCAGCGTTGTTAGAGTAGTGAATTAGAAGTGGTTTGGGAAAAACCACCGCACACACAAGAATCAATACAAACTACTTCTGACAACCTGATTTTTAGTTTTAGTTGCCCATTTTTGCAGAACAGAGTAGTAACATAAGACATAAATTCTTTAACAATGTTACGGGATGGATGGGTGCTACAATCACGAGTTACTAAAGTCACTCTCTCCACTTGCCAGTTAACGTGCAGATTATTATTTTTTGTTTTTAAAACTGCTTAATATTTTAGTGTGTCCTAAATTATTAATTCTGCAGATACTATTCCCCAGCCTCTTGATTTAGAAATGGCCTTCACCCTGACCTGCATCCAGCTTTATCATCATTTCTCACTCCATTTCTCAGGCCTTTGGCTCCCTCCCATCATTGTCTTCCCCAATATATTATAAAGAACAGTGTCACATACACGAAGAAGATAAACTCTTATTTCTTAAAGCAGAGGTTCAAAAACTTTTTGCCGCACCCCCCTTCAGAGATTCACGTCCCGTGCACGAGCCCTTCTTCCAAAGCAGTATTTTTGCATAGAATAAGAGGATTTATTTTCCTGGCTAACAATATATTAGACAGAAAGCAACACAAATATCACAGTACCGCTAACCAATCTCATTCTACTTACTGAGATGAAGCTTATTCAATAGGAAAGGACAGTTGACCAGATGTTTGGTCAAAGAGGTAAAATTTAAGTAGTGTCTTAAAGGAGAGAATGAGAGCTGGAGAGGCAAAATTTGACTTCCATTCCTCCCTCACCCACCCACCCACACAACACAACACTAAAACAGGTGGAAACCACATTCTTGAGCACATTGACCACCAAATACAAATAAGATTGAGAGGTAAAAGCCTTTGGTTCAAAGGTGACTAGTCTTGTTAAAGTGGGACTTCTGCATGCCACACTTGCACAAGAGGGAATTGCAATAAAACACATTTTCACAATTGAAAGTTAAAACTGGAATTGTAACTGAGCAAGTTGCAAATAAACATGTACTACTGTATTATAACTTGCATTTATATAGTGCCTTTTAACATAGTAAAATGTCACAAGGTGCTTCCCAGGAGTGCAAACAAAAAAAAAATTATACTAAGCCAAAGAAGGAGATTAGGACAGGTCAACGAGTTAGGTTTGGAGGAGTACCTTAAAGGTGGTTTGGGGAAGAAATTCCAGAGCTTAGAACCTGGATGGCTGAGGGCCTAGCCATCAATAGTAGGGCGAAGGAAGTGGAGGACAAGCGGCCTGAATTTAACGAACAGAGAGTTCTTGGAGGGTTGGATGGCTGTAGGAATTTACAGAGATAGTGAGGTGCTCACATATATAGCACATGGGAGCTAGAGGATGCTGATGTGGTGTGAACATACTGGCCAATGGTGCTTTGGTACTATGCATCTTGGTAATCTTGGGATTTTAGGGACAAAATCCACGTTTTCTCATGCCCCACTAATCTCGTCGCACTCACCAGTTTAAAAATCCTGTGCCTTGCAATGTAAATCCCGAGCTCGTGGATTAGAGAGACTGGTGGAAGGGAACTTGGTTATTAAGGGAAAGGAGAAGATAGTGGGTAGAGATGATTGCAAATCAACGTTTGATTGAGCAAAAGTCAGCAGGAACATCAACAACAGTGAAGACCAAGTATAAAGTTGTATTTTTACTAAATCAAGAGGACAGCCAGGACTATTGACTGTATTTGCCTTTGATGTAATGCTTAATTTAATTTGCCCTTAAAAATGGTGCTGAGCAATAATTTCACCTAAATGCAAGAAAAAAAAGTCAATGTATTTACTGGAGTGGTAAAACATTCTGATTCTTGTGAACACAGCAATGCACAAAAGAAATGTAAATTGCTGTGACCAGACATTGGTTACACCTGTATAAACGACAACCACAGTGGAAATAATCTTCTATTACTGAAACTGAAAATAAAATGTTTACATGTTATTGCAGGACTCTCAATAGAAGTTGAACAAATTGAGACTTGGGAAATGGTTTCATAGTCCATTGGCTGAAGATATTTATGGTTTCACTTAACAGCAGAACTCAGTGCTGAAAGTCAAACGAATAACAGCATCTCATTTTGTCCCATTGAGACTAAGCCCTTGCAACAACTAACAACAGATATACAATAGATCCACAAAAAAAACCAAACTGGACCCGTTAACATATCCGGATTTATTTTTTAAATTTAAATTGTAAGGGCCAAGAATTGGGGGGCTAAATGCCACCCGTTACTAGCAAAAAGTTGCATTAAGAGGGCGACCGCTGCTCTTTCGCCAGATGGTGACAAGTCCCGTGGCATCCACCATTTTCCAAGGCCCAGCAGCGATGCCGGTAACATCCATCTCCCTGCAAATTGAAATGAGGGTGAGGTGACACCACTTAACGTCACCTCGGCGAACTTGGACCTTTGTGCCGAGTTCACCACTGGTCCTAAGCTCGCCATGTAAACCTAGCGTGCAGCAGATTGACAGTGGCACTGTCAGCACTTCTTAAAGGGACACACACAACTTCCAGCTAAGTTTGTATTTAAGCTTTTGGATTGGGACTTTTTTGATTTTATTGAAGTAGTAGCTTGCTTCAATGCAGGCAGTGCTGCTGGACGCTTGTAAAGCCTTGGATGGTAAAGGAAGGACTCTGAGAAGACAGAAAATGTTGCAAATACTCAGCAGGACAGGCAATTCGGCTTCCTCCTCTTCATGGATATTGCCTGTCAAAAACTGGAGAGAAACAGCGTTCACGTCTCCAGTCAAGATGCTGCCTGCATTTCAGATTTACAACTTCTGCTTGCAGAAGGAAGAAGATGTGGAAGAGGAAAAAATTGAAGAGGAGGAAGCCGAAAGAAGGATGCAACTCCTTGTAGCCGGGATATCCCGGATGATACCAGTGACCACAAACTCAATTCCCCTTTCAATATTTGTCCCACATCTTACTGAGAATCACAGCATTCTCTTGCCCATGATGCTGAAGTAAAAGCCACCAAGCCACCACAAATCAAACTTTCCAATCCAACTTTATACATCTATCCATCCAATATGACATCAGGAAATCAACTGATCACTCTTATGAATTTTCTCAGTGATGAGTGTGTGCCTTTGCCTATTCTACTGATGTCATGCAGTGCTACCTCAGTGGCTACAACCTGGCTGGTGGAGGGTTGCTGATTTTCAGTGGGTAACACTGCAAATGTCCTTGTTGATTGACCTCGAGGAGTTGATGGCTGGGAATGTCAAATTGAGTGACGGTGTTGTTTCTTCTTCACTCTCCTCTTCCTCTTCTT
The DNA here is from genome assembly GCF_044704955.1 of Pristiophorus japonicus. Lineage (NCBI taxonomy): Eukaryota > Metazoa > Chordata > Chondrichthyes > Pristiophoridae > Pristiophorus > Pristiophorus japonicus. The sequence continues at coordinate 79,652,699 of NC_091986.1, read as the reverse complement.
GGTCAACCACTGGCTGGGCAGGCTGCATTGCTTGGGAAATGAGGAAGGCACAAGGGTGGAGTTATGATTAGGGGAGGGTGGGAAAGCAAGCGGTGCATGCCAGAAAGAGGTTAACATATGAAGATACCAGTATCCTGCATCCTTTCAGCCCCACTGCTGGCCAAAGGCTCAGCCGTGCCCTTGCCAAGAATGGTCTGGTCCCTCTCCTCCAAGGATGTGAGGTATGGATAGGACTGGGATGTGTGGCTCTGACTGTATGGGGTGGGGGGTTGTTGAGCAGTGTGAGAGTCTAGTGCTGCAGTTGGAAGGAGACGGCTTTTGAAGATGCGTTCACTGACCTTGACCAGTGGTCTGAGGTCGTGAAGCTTTTTGGGGAGTGGAGCCAGGGGCTGGGGGAGACTATCCTAGCAGTGATGGCCTCGGTGATATGGTCCCACATTGTTGTTCGTTGGGAGGGCCTCCTTGCCCTTGTGGGTAGAGCACCTCTCTTGCAGAGTTGACCCACTGCATAATGCTGGAATGCTGCGTGCAAGACCCTGGGTGCCCCTTCCCCGGCTTGCTGAGCCAATTTTCCCATTTTTTGAGGTTCGGAAGGGAATTCAGCTTTGGGACTACTTTTTAAATCTTAATTTTTTTTTTAAACGCCGCAAGGGCGGAAACCTACATTTTTTTTTTACGTCATTTCAATTTTTATTGGTTCAGAAAGCATTACCCTTTTAATGCATTGCCCTTTTAATTTCCCACAATGCCGACTGGACTCGCCTCGCTTCCAGAAGCTGTTGGAAGATCGAATGCCACTTCTGGACAGCAACTTTGCATCCGATGCCTGCACTAATGCCACCAGGAGGATGTTACACGATAAGTTAGTGCTGGGCTAAAAGTCTTCAGCCACCATAGAAACATGGAAAATAGGTGCAGAAGTATGCCATTCGGTCCTTCGAGCCTGCAGCACCATTCACTAAGATCATGGCTGATCATTCCCTCAGTATCCCTTCCCTGCTTTCTCTCCATACCCCTTGATACCTTTAGCTGTAAGGGCCAAATCTAACTCCCTCTTGAATATATCCAATGAACTAGAATCAACACTCTCTGCAGTAGGTAATTCCACAGGTTAACAACTCTGAGTGAAGAAGTTTCTCCTCATCTCAGTCCTAAATGGCCTACCCCTTATCCTAAGACAGTGTCCCCTGGTTCTGGACATCCCCAACATTGGGAACATTCTTCCCGCACCTAACCTGTCCAGTCCTGTCAGAATCTTACACGTTTCTATGAGATCCCCTCTCATCCTTCTAAACTCCAATGTATAAAGGCCCAATTGATCCAGTCTCTCCTCATATGTCAGTCCAGCCATCCCTAGAATCAGTCTGGTGAACCTTCGTTGCACTCCCTCAATAGCAAGAACGTCCTTCCTCAGATTAAGAGACCAAAACTGAACACAATATTCCAGGTGAGGTCTCACCAAGGCCCTGTACAACTGCAGTAAGACCTCCCTGCTCCTATACTCAAATCCCCTAGCTATGAAGGCCAACATACCATTTGCCTTCTTTACCGCCTGCTGGACCTGCATGCCAACTTTCAATGACAGATGAACCATGACCCCCAGGTCTCGTTGCACCTCCCTTTTCCTAATCTGCCACCATGCAGATAATATTCTCCCTTTGTGTTTTTGCCCCCAAAGTGGATAACCTCACATCTATTCACATTATACTGCATCTGCCATGCATTTGCCCACTCACCTAGCCTGTCCAAGTCACCCTGCAGCCTCTTAGCGTCCTCCTCACAGCTCACACCGCCACCCAGTTTAGTGTCATCTGCAAACTTGGAGATATTACACTCAATTCCTTCATCTAAATCATTAATGTATATTGTAAAGAGCTGGGGTCCCAGCACTGAGCCCTGCGGCACTCCACTAGTCACTGCCTGACATTCTGAAAAGGACTCGTTTATCCCAACTCTCTGCCAACCAGTTCTCTATCCACATCAGTACATTACCCCTAATACCATGTGCTTTGATTTTGCACACCAATCTCGTGTGTGGGACCTTGTCAAAAGCCTTTTGAAAGTCCAAATACACCACATCCACTGGTTCTCCCTTGTCCACTCTATTAGTTATATCATCAAACAATTCCAGAAGATTCGTTAAACATGATTTCCCTTTCATAAATCCATGCTGACTTGGTCCGATCCTGTCACTGCTTTCCAAATGCCCTGCTATTTCATCCTAAATAATTGATTCCAACATTTTCCCCACTACTGATGTCAGGCAAACCAGTTTTCTCTCTCTCTCCTTTTTTAAAAAGTGGTGTTACATTAGCTACCCTCCAATCCATAGGGACTGATCCAGAGTCGATAGACTGTTGGAAAATGATCACCAATGCATCCACTATTTCCAGGGCCACTTCCTCAAGTACTCTGGGATGCAGATGATCAGGCCCCGGGGATTTATCGGTCTTCAATCCTATCAATTTCCCAAACACAATTTCCCGCCTAATATGGATATCCTTCAGTTCCTCCTGCTCACTAGACCCACTGTCCCCTAGTACATTCGGAAGGTTATTTGTGTCTTCCTTCGCGAAGACAGAAGCGAAGTATTGGTTCAATTGGTCTGCCATTTCTTTGTTCCCCATTATAATTTCACCTGAACCCGACTGCAAGGGACCTACGTTTGTCTTTACTAATCTTTTTCTCTTCACATATTTATAGAAGCTTTTGGAGTCCGTTTTTATGATGCCTGCAAGCTTCCTCTTGTACTCTATTTTCCCCCTCTTAATTAAACCCTTAGTCCTCCTCTGTTGAATTCTAAATTTCTCCCAGTCCTCAGGTTTGTTGCTTTTTCTAGCCAATTTATATGCCTCTTCCTTGGCTTTAATATGATCCTTAATTTCCCTTGTTAGCTATGGTTGAGCCACCTTCCCCGTTTTATTTTTACTCCAGACAGGGATGTACAATTGCTGAAGTTCGTCCATGTGATCTTTAAATGTTTGCCATTGCTTATCCACCATCAACCCTTTAAGTATCCTTTGCCAGTCTATTCTAGCCAATTCACACCTCATGCCATCGAAGTTACCTTTCCTTAAGTTCAGGACCCTAGTTTCCGAATTAACTGTGTCACTTGAGGAGGAATTCATAGATTGCATACGGGATTGTTTCTTAGAACAGTATGTTACAGAACCTACAAGAGAGCAAGTTATCTTAGATCTGGTCCTGTGTAATGAGACAGGAATAGTAAACAATCTCCTAGTAAAAGATCCTCTCGGAATGAGTGATCACAGTATGGTTGAATATGTAATACAGATTGAGGGTGAGGAAGTAGTGTCTCAAACGAGCGTACTAAGCTTAAACAAAGGGGACGACAGTGGGATAAGGGCAGAGTTGGCTAAAGTAGATTAGGAACACAGACTAAACGGTGGCACAATTGAGGAACAGCAGAGGACTTTTAAGGAGCTCTTTCATAGTGCTCAACAAAAATATATTCCAGTGTAAAACAAGGGCGGTAAGAGAAGGGATAACCAGTCATGGATAACCAAGGAAATAAAAGGAGAGTATCAAATTAAAAACCAATGTGTATAAGGTGGCCAAGGTTAGTGGGAAACTAGAAGATTGGAAAAAATTTTAAACGACAGCAAAGAATGACTAAGAAAGCAATAAAGAAAGGAAAGATAGATTACGAAAATAAACTTGCGCAAAACATAAAAACAGATAGTAACAGCTTTTACCGATATATAAAACGGAAAAGAGTGACTAAAGTTAATGTTGGTCCCTTAGAAGATGAGAAGGGGGATTTAATAATGGGAAATGTGGAAATGGCTGAGACCTTAAACAATTATTTTGCTTCGGCCTTCACAGTGGAAGACACAAAAACCATGCCAAAAATTGCTGGTCACGGGAATGTGTGAAGGGAGCATCTAGAGACAATCACTATCACTAGGGAGGTAGTGCTGGACAGGCCAATGGATCTCAAGGTAGACAAGTCCCCTGGTCCTGATGAAATGCATCCCAGGGTATTAAAAGAGATGGCGGAAGTTATAGCAGATACATTCGTTATAATCTACCAAAATTCTCTGGACTCTGGGGAGGTACCAGCGGATTGGAAAGCAGCTAATGTAACGCCTCTGTTTAAAAAAGGGGTCAGACAAAAAGCAGGTAACTATAGGCCGGTTAGTTTAACATCTATAGTGGGGAAAATGCTTGAAGCTATCATTAAGGAAGAAATAGCGGGACATCAAGATAGGAATAGTGCAATCAAGCAGACGCAACATGGATTCATGAAGGGGAAATCATGTTTAACTAATTTATTGGAATTCTTTGAGGATATAATGAGCATGGTGGATAGAGGTTGACCGATGGATGTGGTGTATTTAGATTTCCAAAAGGCATTCGATAAGGTGCCACACAAAAGGTTACTGCAGAAGATAAAGGTACGCGGAGTCAGAGGAAATGTATTAGCATGGATCGAGAATTGGCTGGCTAACAGAAAGCAGAGAGTCAGGATAAATGGGTCCTTTTCGGGTTGGAAATCGGTGGTTAGTGGTGCGCCACAGGGATCGGTGCTGGGACCACAACTGTTTACAATATACATAGATGACCTGGAAGAGGGGACAGAGTGTAGTGTAACTAAATTTGCAGATGACACAAAGATTAGTGGGAAAGCGGGTTGTGTAGAGGACACAGAGGCTGCAAAGAGATTTGGATAGGTTAAGCGAATGGGCTAAGGTTTGGCAGATGGAATACAATGTTGGAAAGTGTGAGGTCATTCACCTTGGGAAAAAAAAAAAAACAGTAAAAGGGATTATTATTTGAATGGGGAGAAATTACAACATGCTGCAGTGCAGAGGGACCTGGGGGTCCTTGTGCATGAATCCCAAAGTTAGTTTGCAGGTAATCAGGAAGGCGAATGGAATGTTGGCCTTCATTGAGAGAGGGATGGAGTACAAAAGCAGGGAGGTCCTGCTGCAACTTTATTGGGTATTGGTGAGGCCGCACCTGGAGTACTGCGTGCAGTTTTGGTCACCTTACTTAAGGAAGGATATACTAGCTTTGGGGGGGGGGGGGGGGGGTAGAGAGACGATTCACTAGGCTGATTCCGGAGGTGAGGGGGTTACCTTATGATAATAGATTGAGTAGACTGGGTCTTTACTCGTTGGAGTTCAGAAGGATGAGGGGTGATCTTACAGAAACATTTAAAATAATGAAAGGGATAGACAAGATAGAGGCAGAGAGGTTGTTTCCACTGGTCGGGGAGACTAGAACTAGGGGGCACAGCCTCAAAATATGGGGGAGCCAATTTAAAATTGAGTTGAGAAGGAATTTCTTCTCCCAGAGGGTTGTGAATCTGTGGAATTCTCTGCCCAGGGAAGCAGTTGAGGCTAGCTCATTGAATGTATTCAAATCACAGACAGGTAGATTTTTAACCAATAAGGGAATTAAGGGTTATGGGGAGCAGGCGGATAAGTGGAGCTGAGTCCATGGCCAGATCAGCCATGATCTTGTTGAGTGGCGGAGCAGGCTCGAGGGGCTAGATGGCCTACTCCTGTTCCTAATTCTTGTGTTCTTATGTTCACTCTCCATCTTAAAGAATTCTAACATATTATGGTCACTCTTCCCCAAGGGGCCTCACACAACAAGATTGCTAATTTGTCCCTTCTCATTACACATCACCCAGTCTAGGATGGCCTGCTGTCCAGTTGGTTCCTCGACATATTGGTTTAGAAAACCATCCCTAATACACTCCAGGAAATCTTCTTCCACCGCATTGGATTGCCCAATGAATATGTAGATTAAAGTCGCCCATGATAACTGCTGTACCTTTATTGCACACATCCCTTATTTCTTGTTTGATGCTATCCCCAACCTCACTACTACTGTTTGGTGGTCTGTACACAACTCCCACCCGCGTTTTCTGCCCTTTGGTATTCCGCAGCTCCACGCATACCGATTCCACATCATCCAAGCTAATGTCCCTCCTTACTACTGCATTAATTTCCTCATTAATCAGCAATGACACCCCGCCTCCTTTTTCTTTCTGTCTATCCTTCCTAAATTTTGTATACCGCTAGATGTTGAGTTCCCAGTCTTGGTTACCCTGGAGCTATTTCTCCGTGCTGCCAATTACATCATATCCATTAACTGCTATCTGCGCAGTTAATTCGTCCACCTTATTCTGAATACTCCTCGCATTGAGGCACAGAACCTTCAGACTTATCTTTTTAATACACTTTGCCCCTTTAGAATTTTGCTGTAATGTGGCCCTTTGTTTTTTGCCTTGGGTTTCTCTGCCCTCCACTGTTACTATTCTCTCTTTAATCTTTTGCTGCTGCCTCCATTTTATTTCCCTCTATCTCCCTGCATAGGTTCCCATCTCCCTGCCATATTAGTTTAACTCCTCCACAACAGCACTAGCACATGCTCCCCTTGGACATTGGTTCCGGTCCTGCCCAGGTGCAGACCATCCAGTTTGTATTGGTCCCATCCCCCAGGAATATGAATCCCTCCCTTCTGCACCACTCCTCAAGCCACATATTCCTCTGAGCTATCCTGCGATTCCTACTGTGACTAGCACGTGACACTGGTAACAATCCTGAGATTACTACTTTTGAGGTACTACTTTTTAAATTTAGCTCCTAGCTCCCTAAATTCGTCTCGTAGGACCTCATCCCGTTTTTTACCTGTATTGTTGGTACCTATATGTACCATGACAAACTGGCTGTTCACCCTCCCTTTTCATAATGTCTTCCACCCGCTCCGAGATATCCTTGACCCTTGCACCAGGGAGGCAACATACCATCCTGTAGTCTCGGTTGTTGCCGCCGAAACGCCTATCTATTCCCCTTACAATCGAATCCCCTATCACTATAGCTCTCCTACTCTTTTTCCTGTCCTCCTGTGCAACAGAGCCACCCACGGTGCCTTGAACTTGGCTGCTGCTGCTCTCCCCTGATGAGTCATCCCCCTTAACAGTACCCAAAGCGGTGTATCTGTTTTGCAAGGGGATGACCGCAGGGGACCCCTGCACAAGCTTTCTTGCACTGCTCTTCCTGTTGGTCACCCATTCCCTATCTAGCTGTGTATCCTTTACCTGCGGTAGGACCAACTTGCTAAACGTGCTAGTTATGTCATCCTCAGCATCGTGGATGCTCCAGAGTAAATCCACCCGCAGCTCTAGTGCCACAATGTGGTCTGTCAGGTGTTGCAGGCAGATGCACTTCCTGCACACGTAGTCGTCACGGACACTGGAAGCTTCCCTGACTTCCCACATATTACAGGAGGAGCATAACACGTGTCCAAGCTCTCCTGCCATGACTTAACCCTTAGATGAACTTAATTTGGCAACAACAATACCAGCATGGATTTTTCTCTTGTACCGCTTCATCCATTTTCAGCAGCCATTAACCCAAGGCCGCCAGAAACTCTCGTGGCTGCCTCGAATTATTAGCCCTAAAATTCCGTTAGAAGAATCTCTAAACCAAGTGCACTGTCACATTAAAAATTCAGGGGTTTAGTTTTTTTTCCTTGCCATTTTAAGCTGTCACGGGCATATGGAAATGAGAGTGGGGGACGTGGAGTTAATATTTTTATTTGGATTTTCAAAACGTTTTCAACAAAGGTGATTTTTGGTTTTGCTAATGAGTCATACAATAGCAGGTTGTGCATAACATTGAATCGAATGTGAATTCTATCTGGATATGTGGAGAGAAAAAGATCAGTGAAGACAAACGTAGGTCCCTTGCAGTCCGATTCATGTGAATTTAGAATGGGGAACAAAGAAATGGCAGACCAGTTGAACAAATACTTTGGTTGTGTCTTCACGAAGGAAGACACAAATAACCATCCGGAAGTACTAGGGGATCGAGGGTCTAGTGAGGAGGAGGAACTGAAGGATATCCTTATTAGGCGGGAAATTGTGTTAGGGAAATTGATGGGATTGAAGGTCAATAAATTCCCAGGGACTGATAGTCTGCATCCCAGAGTACGTAAGGAAGTGGCCATAGAAATAGTTGATGCATTGGTAATCATTTTCCAACAGTCTATCAACTCTGCATCAGTTCCTATGGACTGGAGGGTAGTTAATGTAACACCACTTTTTAAAAAAAAGGAGGGAGAGAGAAAACGTGTAATTATAGACCGGTTAGCCTGACATCAGTAGTGGGGAAAATGTTGGAATCAATTATTAAAAGATGAAATAGCAACGCATTTGGAAAGCAGTGACAGAATCGGTCCAAGTCAGCATGGATTTATGAAAGGAAAATCATGCTTGACAAATCTTCTGGAATTTTTTGAGGATGTAACTAGTAGAGTGGACAATGGAGAACCAGTGGATGTGGTGTATTTGGATTTTCAAAAGACTTTTGACAAGGTCCCACACAAGAGATTGGTGTGCAAAATCAAAGCATATGGTGTTGGGGTTAATGTACTGACGTGGATAGAGAACTGGTTGGCAGACAGGAAGCAGAGAGTCGGGATAAACGGGTCCTTTTCAGAATGGCAAGCAGTGACTGGTGAGGTGCCGCAGGGCTCAGTGCTGGGACCCCAGCTATTTACAATATACATTAATGATTTAGATGAAGGAATTGAGTGTAATATCTCCAAGTTTGCAGATGACACTAAACTGGGTGGCAGTGTGAGCTGTGAGGAGGACACTAAGAGGCTGCAGGGTGACTTGGACAGGCTAGGTGAGTGGGCAAATACATGGCAGATGTATGTGGATAAAAATGGATAAATGAGGTTATCCACTTTGGTGGCAAAAACACGAAGGCAGAATATTCTCTGAATGGCGGCAGATTAGGAAAAAGGGAGGTGCAACAAGACCTGGGTGTCATGGTTCATCAGTCATTGAAAGTTGGCATGCAGGTACAGCAGGCGGTGAAGGCGGAAAATGGTATGTTGGCCTTCATAGCTAGGGGTTTTGAGTTCAGGAGCAGGGAGGTCTTACTGCAGTTGCACAGGGCCTTGGTGAGGCCTCACCTGGAATATTGTGTTCAGTTTTTGTCTCCTAATCTGAAGAAGGATGTTCTTGCTCTTGGAGTGCAGCGAAGATTCACCAGACTGATTCCAGGAATGGCTGGTCTGACATACGAGGAGAGACTGGATCGACTGGGCCTTTATACATTGGAGTTTAGAAAGATGAGAGGGGATCTCATAGAAACATAAAAGATTCTGACGGGACTGGACAGGTTAAATGCGAGAAGAATGTTCCCGATGTTGGGGGAAGTCCAGAACCAGGGGACACAGTCTTAGGATAAGGAGTAGGCCATTTAGGACTGAGATGAGGAGAAACTTCTTCACTCAAAGAGTTGTTAACCTGTGGAATTCCCTACCACAGAAAGTTGTTGATGACAGTTCATTGGATATATTCAAGAGGAATTTGGACATGGCCCTTACGGCTAAAGGGATCAAGGGGTATGGAGAGAAAGCAGGAAAGGGGTACTGAGGGAATGATCAGCCATGATCTTATTGAATAGTGGTGCAGGCTCGAAGGGCCGAATGGCCTACTCCTGCACCTATTTTCTATGTTTGCCATTTGTGAAAAACAGTTCCAAACTTCTATTACCATGTGTGTAGAAGTATTTCCTAATTTCACTTCTGAAAGGTTTGGCTTTTTAGACTATGCCCCCCCATGTCCTAGAATCCCCAACTAGCGGAAATAGTTTCCCCATCAACTCGATCGGTTCCCCTTAATATCTTGAAAACTTCGATCAGATCATCCATTAACCTTTTAAATCTTAGGGAATACAACCATAATTTGTTTAATCGCTTCTCATAAATTAACCCTTGAAGTCCGGTTACCATTCTGGTAAACCTACGCTGTACTCCCTCCAAGGCCAATATATCCTTCCAAAGGTGTGGTGCCCAGAACAGATTTATTACAAACCAGTTATAAATTTTCAACACTCAAAGGCTTATATTCAAAATACTGTATCTCTTCTTGGTGCCAAAAACATCTAAACACACAATATGAGTAAAATATTCACAAAATAAAATCTGTATTTTTAAATGCAACTAAAGAGGCGGTGTTTCAGCTACTGCCCTTCAATAAGAGAATGGATGTCTTTAGAGAGAGTCACGATGGCATGTGTTGCCTTTTTCTTTTGTTTTGCTTTACTAGTTGGTGTGCAAGTAGTCTTACTTTTCGAATTCTTGAGTTTTCCTGTACTAGATAGTAGACTGAATCTTTCATACAATTGGATCTAGCAATCTATACAGGTGCAATTTATCCTTACAATTTATCCTTTAAAGCACCTCAAGGAAGTCAATTCCCTAAACCATGAAAAGATTGAAAACCTCTCAGTTCACTCCTCCACCACTGAGTCTTTGTAGCACACTGGTTAAAAAAATAAAGTCAGCCAATTTGTTAGCGATCCGCCTACCATTTAGGAGGTGCGGCAAATGAGGGTACGGGACCCAGAAGAGCCAGGAGCAGCGCAGACTGCGATATGTGTGCGCACTAGGTCCAGGCAGCAGAGGAGGTCTCCAGTCGTCCTGGTTAACCCTTGCCACTGGATAAAGCCCGTGTGGTGGCTGATGTGCAACGGACACCACACGTTAAAAAAATCCACGCACAGGCATCTTCCACCCCTGGAGTTCGGGATTGGAATATCAAGTCCTTCATTGAAACATCTATGAACGCATCCCTTTTGGTGTGGAAGCAAGTCATCCTCGTTCGAGGGATTGCCTAATGATGACGATGATGATGCCCAGAACTGTTCACAGTACGCCAGGTATAGTCTAACCAGGGTTTTGTATAGCTGCAGTGTAACTTCTACCCCACTGTATCCTAGTCCTCGTGATAAAAAGGCCAGCATTCCATTCGCCTTTTTGATTATTTTCTGTATTGGTTCATGACATTTTAATGAACTATGTACCTGTTTTTAGCTTTTCACCATTTAGAAAGTTGTGTTGTATCCTTTTTCAGTCCAAAGTGGATGGCCTCGCATTTGCCTGCATTGAAATCCATTTGCCACAGCTTTGCCCATTCACTTAATCTGTCGATATCCCTTTGTAATTTTATGCTTTCATCTACACTGCCTACAATGTCACTTATCTTTGTCTCATCGGTAGATTTGGATATATACATTTTACGACTGTAATTATCATCAGAGTAAGGACTCAGAAGAGGAAGGATGTGCTACATGAGCCAGTGGTATAGTGTGCTTACCACAAAGGATAATTCTGAGAGACATCCCCACAATGTTTTTACTACATTAGCGGAGGAATAGGGAAGAGGCATTATTACTGCTGCTAGTCATAAAGGTGCCAGTCAGTGCTGGAAGCAAGAATTCCTCTGATTGCTTTGTGTAGTGATTCTGTAATTGCATACAAGGAGGTTTATTTTCACTCAAATGCTAGTGATCTTTTACAAAGGCTGTTCACAAGCAATCGTGAACAAAGGGGCCAGATTTGCAGTGTCACTGCAGTGACATCGCGTTGCATTTGAAAAGGTGCAGAGACAAGCAACAAATATAACGTCAAGGATTTATATATTTTTTTTAAATCGGGAAAGGTTAAGGAAGTTTTCTTCGGAGGAGAGATGTGGAGGTGAAGTCTTTAAGGTTATGAAAAGGAATTGGCAAAAGGAATCCAGGCAAATTGCTCACTGTGGTGGTCATAAAAGTAAGAACATTAGGAGTAAGAAGGGTACATCTTCACCCAAAATGTATGGGAGTTGTGTTACCAGGGAATGCATTGGAAGCAAATATTGCATGCATATGGGAGAGGGAACAGAAAATTAAAAGGATAAAGTAAGAAGGCAACACTAGGGTTGAACTCTGACAAAGAACAGGCTTGTTGGGTTTATTGGCCTTTTTCTGCTACTAAAAAAAAGTTGTAGTTATGTATTGAAGTAGGACCTTTGGGTTTAATTTAAAACCAAAGCCACTGGAAAAAAAAATTACAATGTTAAAGATGAATCTAAATATCTTCCATTAAGTGTTGTGTTGCAAAATGAGCATATCAGATACATTAAATAGTTTCATGCATTGCTTCCATTAATGGACTTTATTAATAAAAGGTAGGTTTTTTTCTATTGTGAAAAAAATCAATTTTTGTTCAGTTTTGGTTTCATGGTCGTCTCTAATTCCAGTCATAACACAATGGAGTTTAACAAGCAGCGGCACCAGTATCTTGTATCAAGCCCATCCCAATGTAATACTACAAGTTTTTCAGGTCGAAGACTGGAGAGAAGAATAATTCAAACTCGAACAGTGCTGTGTAATTGGTCAGTTTTCATCTGATTGGCGGTTCTTTAAAAAAAAATAATTGAGTGGTCAGATATTGAAAATCCAAACAGTCTCGCTAACCCTATTTTGGGGAATACAGAAATAGTTCTACTGCTCTAATCGAGAAGTCATTTTAAGAAAACGTCAGAGCAGGAACCAATCAGTTTAAAATTGCTAAGAGGTATGTACTTCAAAATAAAGACAGACCTGCATTTATCCAACATCTTTCACGACCACAGCCAGAGGTACTTTTAAAGTGTAGTGCTGTTGTACTGAAGGAAACGTGGCAGTCAATCCGCGCACTGCAATAACAGTGTCCTAAGGCAAAACTCAAGGAGAACAGAAACATCCTGTGAAGGCGGCAAAAGCTCGCTTGATTTTAAATGTGAATATCGTAGAGATAAGAAGCTTAAGAAAAGTTATTTTCAAAATGGCCCAATTGTTTTTATTCTTTTGGTCACTGGAGGTCTTAAGCAGACTTTCTACTGTAAATAGATACGTATTATAGGACTGTTACTTGCTTGTTCAGCTTTTGTTATATTTAAAAGCATTAAGCAGATTTATTTATTGAGATCTGAAAGTATGATGTTCCATTCGCTCACAAAGAGGAGAGAAATTCTATGAAGGTACAGAAGAGGTTCAGTAGCTAAAAGTAAACAGGATTTTCTATATCATTCTCCTAGGCACCTTACAAAGGGTTAACCAGATGTTAAGATAATAGCCTCAAAAGTCTGGGGAGTTCCACCTCGCCACAAGTGAGCCAACATATAAAGAGAAATAACTTTTATTTATATAGCGCTTTTCACGATCTCAGCACATCCCAAAGAGCTTCACAACAAATGAAGTACTTTGTTGAAGTGTAGTCACTGTTGTAATGTCGGAAATATGGCGGCCATTTTATGCACAGAAAAGTCCCACTGACAGCAAGCAGATAATGACCAGATAATCTGTTTTAGTGATACTGGTTGAGGGATAAATATTGGCCAGGACAGAGTCATGGGCTCTAGCTTATAGATCATTACATCCAGCTAAGAGGACAGACGGATGATGCTGTGAAAAAACTTGCCGCCTTTATGCCGTCGTTGCCTCCCCCCCAAAATATCTACCTGCTTCTGACCTGGAGGCTGGCCAGGCCATCTGATATTGCGGCAATACGGAACTGGCGGGTCACCAGGACACTCGATTTCCGGCTTGGTACTCAAATTGGATTGGGCATCCTTTCCGGACTGTTGGGCGGATGGCAAGCACTTTGCACTTGCCAGCCGCCCAGAGTCCACTCTGGGCGCGTGGGGGGAGCGGTGAATCTCCCCCAGTGTGATTGCCACAAAGCAACTTCCCTCTTTCATCTTGATGCTTGCTAACTCTGGGAGCTCTGTAAATGCATGGGAAACTCAGAATTGGACACAAGTTGTCTAATATGCTATTCTGACACAGGAGAGTTATTTCAGGCAGTTCCATTTAAAAAAAAAATGGGATGACTTTCAGTGGCTCCCACATTGAGGGCGCGAGGAAGACCCTGCTCCCAATATATTCTTCCCCTTCTACTTTCCTGTCTGTCTCTACAACATGCCTACTGTGGCTGACTCAAGCCTCTGCAAATGTTACTCTGCAGCAGGAGTCTTGGGAGATGGGCAAGAATTTTATGGACAGACTCTTCGCGCTCTCTCTCCTCTCACTGCAGCACAGGTAAGATTAGTAACATATCACATGGAGGACCATTGACATGAACCCACATCTCATCACCAAGTCATCAATTGACTCAATAACCAAAATTTAGACAGAACTGTTAGACCTAGACAGAGCAAAAGATTACAGTAGCTTCAATAAAAACTAACTGACCAATCCAACCCACTCAAGAAACACATAAGGTGCATGTATATGTGAGGAGACATGCCCCTTGCCTTGTGCCAAAGACTTACCTTTCCTTTTTTTCAAATGCTCCAATGATTCGCTGCCCACCTCTTGGTGGGCAGCTTCCTGCATCAATATAATCTCTTGTGCATTCTCCACCACCTCAGGAACGCCATCTGCCCGCACAGAGATATGTGTCATGGGAGCTGTGATCACCCCACTGGCTGATGGCATGAACACATGGGCTGGCGTTCATTTAAAAAAAAAAGAGACAAAATATCAGTGGATACCATATTTAATGTGCGATCCAGTTACAGACACAAATTTTAAAATAGAATTTCCCAGATAAATTTGCCACAGCGAAGATTGGCATCATTGGACAACTGCTCTAAATGGATGCTATGAGCAAATTAAAAATACTTTGCCACCAATGCATTGCTCAAAATACACGTCACTCCACAGCTGAAGCTTTAAAGATGCCAATAATTTGTTCCATTTTAATCCTGGTAGATGCATAGGCCTCATTGTATGCATTCAGCTTCTCTTTCTGTGGCTCTCATAAGGGTGTCTGTCATTAGCCAAGAATGCAGATAGTAGCTTTGGTCTCTTAGAAGCCATCATTCAAGTCTTTTTTTCCTCTTTTAAATAATTGATGGGACTGAAGGCCGATAAATCCCCAGGGCCTGATGTACTCTGGGATGCAGACTTTGAGGAAGTGGCTGTAGAAATAGTGGATGCACTCGTGGTCATTTTCCAACATTCTATAGACTCTGGATCAGTTCCTATGGATTGGAGGGTAGCTAATGTAACTCCACATTTTAAAAAAAAGGGCGGAGAGAGAGAAAACGGGTAAATATAGATCGGTTAGCCTGACATCAGTAGTGGGGAAAATGTTGGAATCAATTATTAAAGATGTAATAGCAGCGCATTTGGAAAGCAGTGGCAGGATTGGTCCAAGTCAGCATGGATTTATGAACGGGAAAACTTCTGGAATTTTTTTGAGGATGTAACTAGTAGAGTGGACAAGGGAGAACCAGTGGATGTGGTGTATTTGGACTTTCAAAAGGCTTTTGACAAGGTCCCACACAAGAGATTGGTATGCAAAATTAAAGCACATGGTACTGGGGATGGAGAGAGGAAGCAAAGAGTAGGAATAAATGGGTCCTTTTCAGAATGGTAGGTAGTGACTAGTGGGGTACCGCAAGGTTCAGTGCTGGGAACCCAGCTATTTACAATATACATTAATGATTTAGATGAAGGAATTGAATGTAATATCTCCAAGTTTGCAGGGTGGCAGTGTGAGCTGTGAGGAGGATGCTAAGAAGCTGCAGGGTGACTTAGACAGATTAATGAGTGGGCAAATGCATGGCAGATGTAGTATAATGTAGATAAATGTGAGGTTATCCACTTTGGTGGCAAAAACAGGAAGGCAGAATGGTGACAGATTAAGAAAAGGGGAGGTGCAACGAGACCTGGGTGTCATGGTACATCAGTCATTGAAAGTTGGCATGCAAGTACAGCAGGCGGTGAAGGCGGCAAATAGCATGTTGGCCTTCATAGCGAGAGGATTTGAGTATAGGAGCAGGGAGGTCTTACTGCAGTTGTACAGGGCCTTGGTGAGGCCACACCTTGAATATTGTGTACAGTTTTGGTTTCCTAATCTGAGGAAGGACATTCTTGCTATTGAGGGACTGCAGCGAAAGTTCATCAGATTGATTTCCCGGGATGGCAGGACTGACATATGAAGAAAGACTGGATCAACTAGGCTTATATTCACTGGAATTTAGATGAATGAGAGAGGATCTCATAGAAACAAAGTTCTGACGAGACTGGACAGGTTAGATGCAGGATGAATATTCCCGATGTTGGGGATGTCCAGAACTAGGGGTCACAGTCTAAGGATAAGGAGTAAGTCATTTAGGACCGAGGCGAGGAGAAACTTCTTCACTCAGAGAATTGTAAGCATGTAGAATTCTCTACCACAGAAAGTTGTTGAGGCCAGTTCGTTAGATATATTTAAAAGGGAGTTAGATGTGGCCCTTATGGCTAAAGGGATCAAGGGCTATGGAGAGAAAGCAGGAATGGGATACTAAAGTTGCAAAAATGATCAGCCATGATCATATTGAATGGTGGTGCAGGTTCGAAGGACCGAATGGCCTACTCCTGCACCTATTTTCTATGTTTCTATGTTTCTAAATTAGAGCAATAGTGAGAAAGGATATTGGCTCAGAAAATCAAGATGTAGAATCAGTCTGGATGGAGCTACGGAGCACCAAAGCGCAAAAAACATTGGAGGCCTATAGACAACTCCCACCAAACAGTAGTAATAATGTAGGGGACAGCATCAAACAGGAAATTAGAGATGTACGTAACAAGAGTACGACAGTAATCGTAGGTGACTTTAATCTACACATAGGCCGGCCAAACCAAATTAGTAATAATACTGTGGAGGATGAATTTCTGGAGTGTGTACGAGATGGATTTTTAGACCAGTACGTTGAGGAGCCTACTAGAGAACAGGCTATTCTAGATTGGGTATTGTGCAATAAGATGGGGTTAATTAATAGTCTTGTTGTACGGGGTCTTTTAGGGAAGAGTGACCATAACATGATTGAATTCTTTATTAAGATGGAAAGTGAAGTAGTCCAATCCGAAAGTAGGGTCCTAAATCTAAACAAAGGAAACTACGAAGATATGAGGAATGAATTGGCTATGATAGATTGGGGAAATTCATTAAAAGTCATGATGGCAGATAGGCAATGGCTAACATTTAAGGAACGAATGCATGAATTGCAACAGTTATACATTCCTTTCTGGCACAAAAACACAAGAGGAAAAGTGGCCCAACCATGGCTAACAAAATAAATTGCTAGCATTAGATCCAAAGAGGAGTCATACAAAGTTGTCAGAAAAAGTATCAAGCCTGAGGATTGGGAGCAGCTTGGAATTCAGCCAAAAAGGACCAAGAGATTGATTAAGAGGGGAAATAGAATACGAGAGGAAACTTACATTAAAAACCGACTGCAAAAGTTTCTACAAGTATGTAAAAAGAAAACAATTACTGAAGACAAATGCAAGTCCTATACAGTCACAAACGGGAGAATTTATAATGGGGAACAAGGAAATGGCAGAAGAATTAAATAAATACTTTGGTTCTGTCTTCACGGAAGAGGACACAAATAACATCCTTGAAATGCTAGGGAACCAAAGGTCTAGCGAGCAAGAGGAATTAAAGGAAATGATTATTAGTAAGAAAATAGTGCTGGAGAAACTAATGGGACTGAAGTCCGATAAATCCCAGAGTACTAAAGGAGGTAGCCATGGAAATAGTGGATGCATTGGTTGTCATCTTCCATAATCTATAGAATTTTGGAACAGTTCCTGCAGATTGGAGGGTGGCAAATATAACCCCAATATTTAAAAAAGGAGGGAGAGAGAAAACACGGACCACAGACTGGTTAGCCTAACATCAGTAGTAGGGAAAATGCTAGTCTAATATAAAGGGCTAGAGTTTCCCTAACCTGTTTTTCTGGTGCCCTCACCTGAGGTGCGCCGTTTTTGTCCTCCTCCAAGCACGTCGAAAAAAAGTCGTCGGTATTCTGGCCGCTCTCCAGCCTCTCTTCGGTCGTGACGCAGCGTGGCCCAATGGATTGGGGGCGGAGCCAGGTCCCGGCGCTGAAAACAGTGCCGGGACCTCTGCACATACGCGCTAGAGACTGCGCGCATGTGCAGTAGCTCCTGGGAGGCCGAATCTGTGAGTACACGCTGTAGGCTGTGAAGGAGGGGCCCGGAGCACACCATCCCTAGCTCTGGCTGAATGGGCTCCCTCATCGGTGGCCCGCTGCATTCACTAAGGTAGGACTTCTGTTTTTTATTTGTTATTTACTGATTGATTTTGATGCTTTAGGGGCAGGGTTCCTTCTATTATTTTTATTTATTGATTGCTTATTACTTTGGTCTTGGTGCTTTAGGTGCAGGGTTCTTTCTATTTTATTTGTTAATTAATTGCTTATTATTTTTTGCGCTTTATTTGGTGCTAGGTGGTGCTTTAAATGCAGTTACTTACACCGATTCCTTAACTCTAGGTAAGGTTTTTCTGTGCAGACAGAAGTGGCCTAAGTTAGTTTGGAGCAACTATTTGCTGGCCAAACGCCTAAAACAGGGGTAAGTGGCTGGAAACGCCCCCTTTTGGAAAAAAAAACAGAACTAAAAAAAAACCTAACTAACTCACTTCCACTGGCACAAATTAAATGGCCAGAATGGCAACTAAAAAAGATAGTCCAGAAAAATCAAGTTGCTCCCAAAAAAAAGAGCAACTCCTGGGGAAACCTGGGCCCAAAGGATGTGATAACAGGACACTTAGAAAATATCCACGGGATTAGACAAAGTCGACATGGATTTATGAAAGGAAAATCCTGTTTGAGAAACCGACGAGTTTTTTGAGAATGTACCTGATAGAATAGATAAGGGAGAACCAGTGGATGTTGTGTATTTGGATTTTCAGAAGGTCTTTGATAAAATCCTCACACAAGAGGTTAATGTGCAAAATTAAAGCACATAGGATTGGGGGTAATATACTGGCATGGTTGAAAATTGGTTAACTGACAGGAAAGAGAGAGTAGGAGTAAACGGGTCTTTTTCAAGGTGACGGGCAGTGACTAGTGGGGTACCACAGGGATTATTGCTTGGGTCCCAGCTATTCACAATATATATACATATACACACACACACACACACACACACACACACACACAATTAACAAGGCGATTTAAATAGGTTGAGTGAGTGGGCAAACACATGGCAGATGCAGTATAACGTGGATAAATGTGAAGTTATCCACTTTGGTAGGAAAAACATAAAGACAAAGTTTTATCTAAATGGTGATAGCCTGGGAAATGTTGATGTACAGTGGGACCTGGGTGTCTTAGTACACCAGTCATTGAAAGCAAATATGCAGGTGCAGCAAGCAGTTAGGAAGGCAAATAATGGGCCCAAGTTTCCACATGATTTGCGCCTGATTTTTAGGAGCAACTGGTGGAGAACGGACTCTTAGAAACTGCAATTCTCCACATTTTTTTTTCTGCAGTTCTAGTCAGGTAGAACAGTTCTACTTTGGAACAGAATTTTTTCTTCAAAAGGGGGCGTGTCCGACCACTGATTTGAAAGTTTCCACGGTGAAAACATACTCCAAACTAAAGTAGAATGGAGCAAGTGAAGATTTTTGTAGAACTGAAAAAACCTGTTCTACACATTAAAAAATCAGGCGCAGATTACAAATTAGGCATCCAGAACGAGGTGGGGGGGGGGGGGGGGGGAGGGAAGTCATTCAATTCTATAATAAATCCTTATTTATACTTATACAAATATTATACAAATAAATCCAACCTGAATAAACATTTATAAGCAAAGAAAAGATTAAATAAACCATCTTCCTACCTGTGTGAAAGTGCTTCAGGCAGGCCTTTCGGGACCGAAGGCTGAACGGGCCGGCCCGAGAAGGCCCGTCCCCAGCACCAGATTTACAGGTAGGTGGCGTTGGGTTGGGTCGGGGGAGAGAGAGAGGGAGGGAGGGAGGGAGGGAGGGAGGGAGGGAGGGAGGGAGGGAGGGAGGGAGGGAGGGAGGGAGGGAGGGAGGGAGGGAGGGAGGGAGGGAGAGAGAGAGAGAGAGAGAGAGAGAGAGAGAGGGAGGGAGGGGGGGGGGGGGGGGGGAGGTCAGGTCGGATCCAGTCCGTGAGAGAGAGAGAGGGAGGGAGAGAGAGGGAGGGGAGGAGGTCAGGTCAGATCCAGTCCGGGAGCAGGAGTCGGGTCGGGTCCAGTGGGGGGTCGGGTCGGGTCCAGTCGGGGAGCAGGAACAGGAGCGCGGGTCGGATCGGGTCCAGTCGGGGGGGCGGGGAGCGGGAACAGGAGCGCGGGTCGGGTCGGGTCCAGTCGGGGAGCGGGAACAGGAGCGCGGGTCGTGTCGGGTCCAGTCGGGGGGGGGGGGGGGGGGGGGGCGGGGAGTGGGAACAGGAGCGCGGGTCGGGTCCGGAGGCAGGGGGGGGGCCGGAAGCGGGTGTCGGGTCTGGTCCGGAGGCGGGGGGGGGGCGGGGAGCGAGTGTCGGGTCTGGTCGGGGGGGGGTGGAGCAGGAGCTGGCCGTGGGAGGAGCCTTATTCACGCAGCCCCAGTGAGGCCATTCAGCCAGGGCTAGGGGCTGCGTGCTTCGGGCCCCTCCCACACAGTTCGGCGCCTGGAGCTACTGCACTTGCGTGCCCACTGTAGCGCGCATGTGCAGAGGTCCCGGCACTGTTTTCAGCGCAGGGACCTGGCTCCGCCCCCCCACAGCTCGTGCTGGCTGCGCCGAGGGCCAGAGGACCTGCAAGTAGGTGGAGAATACCGAGGATTTTTTTTAGGCGCACTTTGTAGCGTGAAAAACGGGCTTCCAGGTCGGGACTGCGCCGTTCTAGGCGGTGTGGAAACTTGGGCCCAGTATGTTGGCCTTCATTGCAAGAGGATTTGAGTGCAGGAGCAAGGATGTCTTACTACAGTTATAAAAGGCCTTGGTGAGACCACACCTGGAGTATTGTGTGCAGTTTTGGTCTCCTTACCTAAGAAAGGATATACTTGCCATAGAGGGAGTGCAACGAAGGTTCACCAGACTGATTCCTGGGATGGCAGGACTGTCGTATGAGGAGAGATTGGGTCGACGAGGCCTATATTCACTAGAGTTTAGAAGAATGAGAGGGGATCTCATTGAAACGTATAAAATTCTGATGGGGTTGGACAGACTGGATGCAGGGAAGATATTTCCCCCGGCTGAGAAGTCTAGAGCAAGGGTTCACAGTCTCAGGACACGGGGTAGGAAATTTAGGACTGAGATGAGGAGAAATTTCTTCACTCAAAGGGTGGTGAACCTGTGGAATTCTCTACCACAGAAGGCTGTGGAGGTCAAGTCACTTCGTATAATTAAGAACGAGATAGATTTCTAGACACAAAAGGCATCAAGGGGTACGGAGAGAAAGCATGACTATGGTGTTGAGAAGGAGGATCAGCCATGATCATATTGAATGGTGGTGCAGGTTTGAAGGGCCAAATGGCCTACTACTGATCCAATTTTTGGTGTTTCTAAGCATTGCAGTGCTTTCTCATTCTGCTAGTGCATGTCCATCTAGATATTTGTCTTGGTGAACAAAGTGTCAGCTTAATGCATTTGTGCACTGACCATGTCCCCTGCATTAGCAGGAAGGAGTTGCAGGGTTCAGAGCAGTGATGATCTGTGGTGGAGGTTGTCTACAGGTCAGAATGCAGATTGCAGCAAATGCCACAACTCTGTTACTGCAGAGTTTGGCCTGAAAAGGCAAATCTCTTCAGCCATTTGCAGAGAGACATATCTGGGTCTGTAAACAGAGTTGAGAGAGTAATCATGGGTGCAGTGAATTAGAGCTTGGCAAAGGAACCATAATATGACTGCATTTCCTCAAGCAGCCAGGCTCCCAGGCTTCCAGGTGAATAAACTTCTGAGGTGAGAAGTTACTTTTTGGTGGGCTGCGGCAGAGAAACAATCCAGATTTATCAATTTGAAAAGGTGAGAAGATATGGCTAAACTATAGTGTAAGGTAGTTGGAAACTCACAGAAGGAACAGAATCAGAAAACTGTCACTTTTATAGACTCCCTATTCTGAAATAGGTCCTAAAACTGTATGGCTGATGTTAGCAAGTCACGAGATGTGGGACATATCAAACCTCTGTCATAACACCAAGCATTTGTAATCCAAGTGCCATTGAACCTAGCTTGTATTATAGTTCCATAATGACACTGTTATTAATCTTCCTATTTAGTAAACGTATAGAAAACATTGAACTGGTACTCACTTATTCTCTTCTCCTCAGTGACAGGACTGGGCGAGTCCATATTGAGCAGGGCCTCAGCAGCCTCAATAGTTTCCATTGTTTCGTCTCCATTTTGACAGGAAGCCTCCACTGCAGTCAATCAGAAACACACAGAATTCATGGGGCCACATCATAGCATGACAAAATCCTGACACAAGAAATATACGGTAAATTGAAACCGGATTCTCACTTAGTTAGCTGGCACTATAAGGTTTAAAACAAACCAAATAAACAGCCTTCAACTTTAGTGTTCACAGACATCTAATTGAATATTTTTCAATTGTCAAAATTAATGGTAGATTGAACAATTCTGATCATTTATGTACTGCTTTATCCACGATGGTGGGAGCCTCAACAGATTAGAGTGCACCTGATCCAGTGGCCCAGGATCTACAACCTTCTTCTGTCAAGACTTGTGCCAAATAAATCAATTCAAAATAAAACATTATCTGGATTATTCAAAATCTTGTCCATGTTATTGTTTGATTGTACAGTACAGGTATTACTATCATAGCCACCCTACATAAACTCCACTCAGCCAAAAGTTCACCGTATACAACCTAAAAGTCTTGCTTTCTTATCATCGCGTCCTACCTGATCACCACCAGCTCTCTGATCCAAAAACAGTGAAATATAATCCAACTGTGGCCTCACCTCATCCTATCTCGGTCCCTTCCTCCAGCCCTACATTCCTGCACTCTTCCGACTCGAGCCTACAGTCCACCTCCTCCAGGCATTTGGCCCTCTGGGCTCGGATCAGTGTCGCTCCAATCCACTTCATCTTGCTGCTTATCTCTCCACTTTCCCAAAAGCCTCTTCAAAACCTCATCTGTCTCATCTCCCATCAATACTTGAAGTTCATTCATTTCTCCGCCATGAAATACCACTAAACATTTACGACTTTAAAAGGTGCTGTACCAATGTATGTTGTTATGGATAAGTGGAATACTTATAAATTGCTAACACTTCTGATTGGCCTGGTGTCACATGATGAGCATGAACCAAACAGATTGCAACAAGTGCATACAAGAGGAATGGAGAGAGAAAGAGAGAGACGGAACAAGAGGGAGGCAGAAGAACAGAGAGGAGAGGGAGAATAGGAAACTGTACAAGAGCACACGTGCAAGCATGAAAAGAGCATATGGAGAGCATGCGAGGGAAGGGAACTGGACGAGTAGGGAGAAGGACAACGAGACAAACACATACAAATGTGAGTGAGGGAGGAATGAGCAGTACGTTAGTTTGAGGACAAGATACACAAGGAAAGAGTAAGCCAGCAGAGACCAAACCTTCTGATATAGCACTGCATATCACGTGCTTCAAAGATGGGCACAAGTTTCAGTGCTGTTGAAGAATCTTCCACCCTCAAATATTCATTGTCCAGGAAAAACAATGCTCCAGAAGCACCAGTCCGATGGCAGCCTTGTAAGCCAGAGGCCCACTCGAGTACTCCCAGTCCCCCCTAATATGTTCTTACTATACAGTACAAATGCACACGAGGCCCATACTTGAAAGGTCACTCCGTAACCAGTAACCTTTATTTGCCAGCACTGAAGTGATGAAGGTGGGTGGAGCTTCCCCTTTTAGACCTGAAAGTCCAGATTAGGAGTGTCTCCCATAAGTTCACCACCTAGTGGTCAGTGTCTCAAGGTGTACAACTTAGGTCAGCTTATACATGGGTTACAATGACATATATAAATACATGACATCACCTCCCCCCCCACCCCCCACCGTCTTATTGGGATCACAGGATAAGTGTCTCTGGTGGTTTACGCTCCCTTGTAGAGCGCCTGAGTTGGGGCTCCGGTTGTTGGGAGCTGGCCTGATTGTGTGCTGTTTGCGGTGCCTCAGGCCTGTCCGGACTGCCCATAGTGACTGGGCTCTCCTCCGCTTGATTCCGGTGTTCGGTCACCTGTGGAGAAGTGAACACCACATCGTGTTCTTCCTCTGCTTCTTCTGTGGGGTTGCTGAACCTTCTTTTTGTTTGATCCACGTGTTTGTGGCAGATTTGTCCATTGGTAAGTTTAACTACCAGAATCCTCTTTGGCAATCACGGTGCCTGCGAGCCATTTAGGCCCTACAGCGTAGTTGAGGACAAAGACAGGGTCATTGACATCAATACATCGCGCCCTCGCACTCCCGTCATGGTAGTCACATTGTGACTGGCGCCTGCTCTCAATAATTTCTTTCATGGTGGGGTGTATAAGGGATAACCTGGTTTTGAGCGCCCTTTTCATTATCAGCTCTGCGGGTGGGACCCCTGTGAGCGAGTGTGGTCGGGATCTATTGGCCACCAGGAGGCGTGATAAGCGGCTTTGTAGGGAACCCCCTTGGATTCTGAGCATCCCCTGTTTGATTATCTTCACTGTTCGTTCAGCCTGGCCGTTTGAGGCTGGCTTGAACGGTGCCGTTTTGACATGGTTGATACCATTTCCTGCCATGAAGTCCTGGAATTCAATGCTTGTAAAGCACGGGCCATTGTCGCTGACCAAGACGTCAGTTAGACCATGAGCGGCGAACATTGCCCGGAGACTTTCTACCGTGGCAGAAGATGTGCTTGAATTGAGAATGTCACACTCGATCCATTTGGAGTAGGCGTCTACTACAACCAAAAATATTTTCCCCCATAAAAGGGCCTGCGTAGTCCACATGGATGCATGACCATGGCTTGGTGGGCCAGAGGCTAAGGGTGGCTTCCCTGGGCGCATTTCCCAGCTGAGCACACGTGTTGCACCTGTGAACACAAAGTTCCAGGTCTGCATCTATCCCTGGCCACCAAACGTGTAACCTGGCAATTGCCTTCATCATAACAATGCCCAGGTGCTCATTGTGGATTTCTCTGATGAACATCTCTCTGCCCATCTGGGGCATGACTACTTGGTTTCCCCATAGTAGGCAATCGGCCTGAATCGAGTATACATCCTTGCGCCTGTGAAATGGTTTGAATTCCTCAAGGCATGCCCCGTACGTGGCTGCCCAGTCCCCATTCAGGACAAATTTCTTGACTAAAGATAGTAGTGGGTCTCTATTTGTCTAGACTTTAATCTGACGGGCTGTCACTGGTGAGCCTTCGCTTTTGGAAGCTTCAACAGCCATGACCATCTCAGCAGCATGCTCGGTTGCCCCCTCGATGGTGCTAGTGGGAGCCTGCTGAGTGCATCGGCGCAGTTTTCAGTGCCCGGTCTGTGCCCAATTGTATAGTCATAGGCGGCTAACGTGAATGCCCACTTCTGTATGTGGGCCGATGCATTTGCATTTATGGCCTTGTTGTCGGCCAAAAGAGACGTTAGGTGTTTGTGATCTGTCTCCAGCTCAAATTTTCTGCCAAACAGGTACTGGTTCATTTTTTTTTTAAATAGCATATACACATGCAAGCGCTTCCTTTTCTACCATCCCGTAGCCCCGTTCTGCCTGGGACAGACTTCTGGAGGCATAAACTACCGGCTGTAACTGACACTTGGCATTAACATGCTGCAACACACACCCGACCATAGGACGACGCGTCGCACGTTAAAATGAGTTTCTTACATGGGTCATATAGCGTTAACAGATTGTTGGAGCATAACAAATTTTGTGCTCTCTCAAAAGCCCTTTCCTGGCTGTCCCCCCAGACCCATTCGCAACCTTTGCGTAGGAGCACGTGTAGTGGCTCTAACAGCATGCTCAATTTGGGAAGAAAGTTACCAAAATAGTTCAGGAGCCCCAGGAACGAACGCAGCTCCGTCGAGTTACGGGGTCTGGGTGCTCTCTGGATCGCTTCTGTTTTGGACGCAGTAGGTCTGATCCCGTCTGCTGCTACCCTCATCCCCAGGAATTCTACCTCTGGAGCTAGGAAGACGGACTTCGCCTTTCCCAGTCGCAGACCTACCCGGTCCAGTCTGCGTAGCATCTCCTCCAGGTTGCGGCGGTGCCCTTCAGTATCACAACCCGTGATGAGGATGTCATCTTGAAAAACCAATGTCCTTGGAAGCGACTTGAGGAGGCTTTCCATATTTCGTTGAAAGATCGCGGCGGCCGAACGAATCCCAAACGGACATCTGTAATACTCGAACAACCCCTTGTGTGTCGTGATGGTGGTCAGCTTCTTCGACTCACTCGCCAGCTCCTGGGTCATGTAAGCTGAGGTCAGGTCCAATTTTGAAAAAAGTTTGCCACTGGATAGCGTCGCAAGTAGGTCCTGGTCTTGGAGTGACACCAGATTGATGGTGGCCTTGTAATCACCACATATCCTGACCGACCCATCCGTCTTGAGCACTGGCACAATCGGGCTCGCCCAGTCACTGAATTCAACTGGCGAGATGATGCCATCCCTCAGCAGGCGGTCCAATTCACCTTCTATCTTTTCCCGCATCACGTACGGCACCGCTCTGGCCTTGTGGTGTACTGGCCTGGCATCCGGGTTTATGTGAATCACTACCTTGGTCCCCATGAAAGTGCCAATGCCGGGTTGAAATAGTGAGTCAAATTTGTCCAGGACCTGTGAGCATGATATTCGCTCCACGGAAGAAATTACATTGACATCGCCCCATTTCCAGTTCATGACAGCAAGCCAACTCCTCCCCAGTAGTGCGGGACCGTCCCCCGGGACAATCCAGAGTGGCAACCTATTCTCCGAATCTTTGTGGGTCATGACTACCGTGACGCTGCCTAGCACCGGAATGATCTCCTTTGTACATGTCCATAGCTGTGCACCACTGGCAATAATTTTGGCCTCCTGGCCTTTGACGCCCACAACTTGTCGAACTGTTTGATACTCATCAGGGACTGGCTGGTCCCTGTGTCTAGCTCCATTGATACTGGGATGCCATTGAGGAGCACTTTCATCATTATTGGTGGCGTCCTGGTGTATGAACTGTATATGTGCTCCACATGAACTCGCTGAACTTCAGCTTCCAGCGATTTCCCCCAGTGTTCATTTGGTCTCGTAGGGATTACATCGGGCCCGTTCTCCTCATACATCAACCTGGCTGCAGGCTTCCTGCACATACGCGCCAAGTGACCGCTGACGTTGCAATTTCTGCAGGTATATTGCTGATACCTGCAAGCTCTGGCTGTGTGTTTGCCTCCACACCTCAAACATGAGCCGTTGTTGGAAACAAAAGATCCATTACCAGTCAATCGTCTCTGACTGTCTCTGTAACTGTCCTTAAGCGCACCATTAACAGGTGTTGATGGCCGCATTGTCCCTTTGCGATGGCATGAATCACCGTTCAGCTAGCCAGAGTCTCTGTTGAATTCCCCCTTTGGGTTCGACTACATGCTCGGCCATGTCCGATTGCCCCTGTCTGCCTGGAGAACTGTGTGCTGTATTAATAATGTTGACTCCCTGTCCATTTGCTGCATTTAAACCAAGATTTTTGTCAATCATCATTCTGGTCTCTTCCTCCCGATATAAATGTCTGGGCCATCAAAGCCGCTGTTTCCAGGGTCAAGTCTTTGGTCTCAATCAGTTTCCTGAAAACCCCAGCGTGCCCGATGCCCTCAATAAAAAAGTCTCACAGCATCTCCGCTCTGCATGCATCTGGGAACTTACATAGGCTCGCCAGTCGCCGGAGGTCTGCCACGAAGTCTGGAACGCTTTGCCCTTCTCGCCGCCAGTGCGTATAAAACCGGTGTCTCGCCATGTGCATGCTGCTTGCCGGTTTAAAGTGTTCCCCGATCAACTTACTGAACTCTTCAAAAGTCTTGTCCGCCGGCTTCTCTGGCGCTAGAAGGTCCTTCATCAGGGAGTACGTTCTGGATCCACAAACCGTCAGGAGATGAGCCCAACGTTTGTCGGCCGAATCCTGTGCCAGCCATTCCTTAGTGATGAAACTTTGCTGTAGTCTCAATAAAGTCGTCCTAATCATCACCAACACAGTACTTCTCATCTGTGCTGCTAGTGGCCATGCTCACGTGGTTTAAAACCCAGTTTCTCATAGCCAATATGTCCTTACTATACAGTATAAATGTACACGAGGTCTATAATTGAGAGAAGGTCACTGTAACCAGTAACCTTTATTTGCCAGCACTGAAGTGATGAAGGTGGGTGGAGCTTCCCCTTTTATACCTGAAAGTCCAGGTTAGGAGTGTCTCCCACAAATTCACCACCTCGTGGTCAATGTTCTCACAGTGTACAACTTAGGTCAGTTTATACATGGGTTACAATGACAGTTAAATACATGACACCCCCAATACCCTGACAGATAAACAGAAGAAATTTAAAATTCTGATGCGAAGCAAAGGAGGGACATAAACACAGCATAGATTATATTGGACATTAGTATATAGACACAGACACTTTATATGCATACATATTAATGGCTAAAAGCAAGGTCGTGGGAACACTAAAAGCAAAGGGCGACAAAAGAAAAAGCCAAGCAATTAAAGACAGGATAAATTGTAGGCAGGGGGATGGGAACCAATGCATGGAGACAGAGGGAAACAAAATGGAGACAAAAGCAAAAGACAGAAAGGAGATGAGTAAAAGTGGAGGGCAGAGAAACCCAAGGCAAAAAACAAAAAAGGGCCACTGTACAGCAAAATTCTAAAGGGTCAAAGTGTAATAAAAAGACAAGCATGAAAGCTCGGTGCCTCATTGCAAGGAGTATTCGGAACCCAGGAGAGGGCTCTGAGCTAGTTAGAGTGGGCGAGAGCTCAGATGAACAGGACCCCAAGAAAGAATGCAAAAGGTAGGAGGCAACATAGCAGAGTAGCACTGGGATAAGTGTAAACCACAAGGTGATAGGAAAGGACAATATGTATGAATATAAAGGGGCTGCAGGAGGGGTCAAAACTAAAAATCATGGTTTAAAAACTAGTATAAAAACACTCTACCTAAACGCACGCAGCATTCGAAATAAAGTAAATGAGTTGACGGCACAAATCATTACAAATGGGTATGATTTGGTGGCCATTACAGAAACATGGTTGCAGGGTGTCCAAGACTGGGCATTAAACGTACAGGGGTATCTGACAATTCAGAAAGATAGACAAGGGAAAGGAGATGGGGTAGCTCTGTTAATAAAGGATGATATCAGGGCAGTTGTGAGAGACGATATTGGCTCCAATGAACAAAATGTTGAATCATTGTGGGTGGAGATAAGGGGAAAAAGTCACTGGTGGGTGTAGTTTATAGGCCCCCAAATAATAACTTCATGGTGGGGCGGGCAATAATCAAGGGAATAATGGAGGCATGTGAAAAAGGAACGGCAGTAATCATGGGGGATTTTAACCTACATATCGATTGGTGAAATCAAATTGCACGGGGTAGCCTTGAGGAGGAATTCATACAATGCGTACGGGATTGTTTCTTAGAACAGTATGTTACAGAACCTACAAGGGAGCAAGCTATCTTAGATCTGGTCCTGTGTAATGAGACAGAAATAATAAACGATCTCCTAGTAAAAGATCTTCTCGGAATGAGTGATCACAGTATGGTTGAATTTGTAACACAGATTGAGGGTGAGGAAGTAGTGTCTCAAATGAGCGTACTATGCTTAAACAAAAGGGACTACAGTGGGATGAGGGCAGAGTTGGCTAAAGTAGACTGGGAACACAGACTAAAGGTGGCACAATTGAGGAACAGTGGAGGACTTTTAAGGAGCTCTTTCATAGTGCTCAACAAAAATATATTCCAGTGAAAAAGAAGGGCGGTAAGAGAAGGGATAACCAGCCGCGGATAACCAAGGAAATAAAGGAGTGTATCAAATTAAAAACCAATGCGTATAAGGTGGCCAAGGTTAGTAGGAAACTAAAAGATTGGGAAAATTTTAAATGACAGCAAAGAATGACTAAGAAAGCAATAAAGAAAGGAAAGAGATTACGAAAGTAAACTTGCGCAAAACATAAAAACAGATAGTAAAAGCTTTTACCGATATATAAAACGGAAAAGAGTGACTAAAGTTAATGTTGGTCCCTTAGAAGATGAGAAGGGGGATTTAATAATGGGAAATGTGGAAATGGCTGAGACCTTAAACAATTATTTTGCTTCGGTCTTCACAGTGGAAGACACAAAAACCATGCTAAAAATTGGTCATGGGAATGTGGGAAGGGAGGAGCTTGAGATAATCACTATCACTAGGGGGGGTAGTGCTGGACAAGCTAATGGGACTCAAGGTAGACAAGTCCCCTGGTCCTGATGAAATGCATCCCAGGGTATTAAAAGAGATGGCGGAAGTTATAGCAGATGCATTCGTTATAATCTACCAAAATTCTCTGGACTCTGGGGAGGTACCAGCGGATTGGAAAGCAGCTAATGTAACGCCTCGGTTTAAAAAAGGGGGCAGACAAAAGGCAAGTAACTATAGGCCGGTTAGTTTAACATCTGTAGTGCGGAAAATGCTTGAAGCGATCATTAAGGAAGAATTAGCGGGACATCTAGATAGGAATAGTGCAATCAAGCAGGCGCAACATGGATTCATGAAGGAGAAATCATGTGCAACTAATTTACTGGAATTCTTTGAGGATATAATGAGCATGGTGGATAGAGGTGTACCGATGGATGTGGTGTATTTAGATTTCCAAAAGGCATTCCGATAAGGTGCCACTCAAAAGGTTACTGCAGAAGATAAAGGTACGCGGAGTCAGAGGAAATGTATTAGCATTGATAGAGAATTAGCTAGCTAACAGAAAGCAGAGAGTCGGGATAAATGGGTCCTTTTCGGGTTGGAAATCGGTGGTTAGTGGTGTGCCACAGGGATCGGTGCTGGGATCACAACTGTTTACAATATACATAGATGACCTGGAAGAGGGGACAGAGTGTAGTGTAACAAAATTTGCAGATGACACAAAGATTAGTGGGAAAGCGGGTTGTGTAGAGGACACACAGAGGCTGCAAAGAGATTTGGATAGGTTAAGTGAATGGGCTAAGGTTTGGCAGATGGAATACAATGTCGGAAAATGTGAGGCCATCCACCTTGGGGAAAAAAAAAAACAGTAAAAGGGAATATTATTTGAATGGGGAGAAATTACAACATGCTGTGGTGCAGAGGGACCTGGGGGTCCTTGTGCATGAATCCCAAAAAGTTAGTTTGCAGGTGCAGCAGGTAATCAGGAAAGCGAATGGAATGGTGGCCTTCATTGCGAGAGGGATGGAGTACAAAAGCAGGGAGGTCCTGCTGCAACTGTATAGGGTATTGGTGAGGCCGCACCTGGAGTACTGCGTGCAGTTTTGGTCACCTTTCTTAAGGAAGGATATACTTGCTTTGGAGGGGGTACAGTGACGATTCACTAGGCTGATTCTGGAGATGAGGGGGTTACCTTATGATAAGATTGAGTAGACTGGGTCTTTACTCGTTGGAGTTCAGAAGGATGAGGGGTGATCTTATGGAAACATTTAAAATAATGAAAGGGATAGACAAGATAGAGGCAGAGGGGTTGTTTCCACTGGTCGGGGAGACTAGAACTAGGGGGCACAGCCTCAAAATACGGGGGAGCCAATTTAAAACCGAGTTGAGAAGGAATTTCTTCTCCCAGAGGGTTGTGAATCTGTGGAATTCTCTGCCCAGGGAAGCAGTTGAGGCTAGCTCATTGAATTTATTCAAATCACAGATGGATTAATTTTTAACCAATAAGGAAATTAAGGGTTACGGGGAGCAGGCGGGTAAGTGGAGCTGAGCCACGGCCAGATCAGCCATGATCTTGTTGAATGGCGGAGCAGGCTCGAGGGGCTAGATGGCCTACTCCTGTTCCTAATTCTTATGTTCTTATGTTATGTCGGGAAAATGAAAGTAAAATTTCTGCAAAATGAAAGTAGAATCTTAATCTTAAAGGAAGTGAGGGAAGTACGGTAAACAAATCAATGAGAATGATCAGGGAACCACAGGTGGGACCAAAGATAGCAAACAGAAGAGAAATATGCTGGGAGCATGACTGAGCAGGTGGGACATCCACCATGAATCTTCACGGACCACCTCTCCCTGTGGAACTTCCTCTTGGACAATGTTATCACCTGGAACATTGTGCCGTGTAAATGCCAACTGTCTGTCTTTTAACTGAACAGCTGGCAACTGAAAACCAATTTCCACATGTGACGTGAAAATTCTACTCAAGGAGTCATCCATCGCTCACAGTATGTAATGTGCATCAGTGCTACATGCTGAGCAGGGCAGGATTGAAGTCAGCAAGGCGAGGGAATTGGAGGGATGGATGGATGCACAGGATCTGCAAGGATTTTGATCTCTTGCACAAAGGCCTCTTCTGCCTGCACAATAGTAAAATAAATACTTGCAGTTATATGGTGCCTTTCATGACCTCAGGATGTTTCAAAGTGCTTTGCAGCCAATTAATTATTTTTGAAGTAAGGTTACTGTTGTAAAGTAGGAAAAGCACAGCAAGGTCCCACAAGCAGCAATGAGACAAATGACTAACATTTTCTTTTAGTGGTTGGTTGAGGAATAAAAGCTTCTGACTCAGAGGCGAGAGTGCTGCCACTGAGTCATGGAAAAGAGAGAGAAGGAGGCTGAACGGCCGGGCCCAAGACCTCGGGCTGGATCTACAGGTAAGTGGCATCGGGTCTCGGGGGGGGGGGGGGGGTCGCGGAGGGAGGAGGGGGGAGTTGCGGAGGTCCGGGGTGGGGGGGGAGTCGCGGAGGTCGGGGAGGAGGGAGAGCAGGGGTCCGGTCGGGTGGGAGGAGCCTTATTCACGCAGCCAGGGCTCGGGGCTGCGTGCTTCGGGCGCCCAGTTTTGGGCGCCTGGAGCTACTGCACATGCGCACGCCCACTGTAGCGCGCCTGTGCAGAGGTCCCGGCACTGTTTTCAGCGCAGGGACCTGGCTCCGCCCCCTACAGCTCGTGCTGCGCCGCGCCCAGCTCCAGAGGACCTGCAGGGAGCCGGAGAATAGGTAAGTTTTTTTAGGTGCACTTTCTGGCGCTAAAAACAGGCGTCCAGGTCCGGGCTGCACCGTTTTCGGCGTGGCCCGAAACTTGGGCCCTAAAAGTGGGGCATCACTTGCAACTTCTTTTGGCATTCCCTAGGGTTAATATGTAGGGCTGGTTTACAGTTACAATTTTACAATTGAGTCAGGTTTCTCGAATTAGCATTCACTAATTTTCTAGGTTGGTGCCTTCCGCCTCCAATATTGTCCTGCTGAGTATGTGGCATTGATGCTCATTAAATACTTTGAGCAAAAAGTACACTTTACCTCTGTTAATTCAGTCATTTCTTGTGTTACTTTTTTTTTGGAATTGTCCAATAATTTGAATTAGACAATTTTGAATCAAAGAGGACTCGACTCTATATAGTGTTCAAATGCAGCATTGACTGCCCTTTATTAGAATATCTGAAATCTGTGACTTGCCTACTGAAAATCCAGTACAATTTCTCCAAGTTTTTTGTGCTCCCAGCAATCATCATCTGGGTCAATTTTGAGATACAGCTGTTGCTACAGCTGCTCCTTCCGGTTATGTTATCCAATAATAAACATCAATTGGAAACTATAGTGGCCAGCTTCATATATATGCAATACAACTTCATAATATTCCAGAGACTTTCCACTGTTGTCAATTTAAGTAGAATGGAATAGTTGGGGCAATAATTTTTCATACTCCGTTACCTTCAACTGTTGGGTGAATTCCATAGTTAAACTGTAGATCTTGTCCTTGCAAACTTTAGTTAAATCCAGAGAGAAGACAAGGGTAAATTATCCGAACCTTCCTCCCAGCATGGAATCTCACTTGATAAGCAGCGGATTGGAGAATTGGTCCTCCTGATTTTCCAGTCAGTTATTCATATTATACAACTGGAAAATTGAAAGCATCGAACATCAGATGCTGTGTGTCCAATTCTCTACGATCCATGCTCCCTTCAAGTGAGGCTCCATGCGGGAGCTGAGGTGCAGAACATTTACCCTCCCCGATTAGCTATTTAACACTAGGGTGAAGCAGTGGTGATGGGAGCAATCCGAGGCAAAGAATCAAGTGCTAGAAGCGTACTACAAAAGACGAAAGCATATTCCTCAAGTGCAAGTCCTTTTCCTCTCTGGGATATTGCTAACTTCATTTTAAACAGACCAGTTACAAAACCCTAACCCCTTCTCATTTCTCTGAATAACTGCACTGTCAGCTCTAGAAAATAAAACTATTCATCAAATATGCAGCTTTGATACATAGCACGGTAGCTCACTGAGCTTTGACATTATATTAATTTTGAAAATGTGATCCTATCAGGCCCCGCTGTGCGCAAGAGTCAGGGCTGTCTCGTGTCAAACTGAACTAGTGAGCAGATCCCCATGATCAAATTCATGCTACAGTCATGATCTAAAATGTTTTTGAAAACGGCTTACATTTTTGGTGAGTCATGAAGTTAGAAATCTAAGCTAGCTCTATTAAGAACTGAACAAGGCCTTTTGTACGTTGATTGTTGGCAGGCTCCTCAATCATTGGTGGAAATCAAAGTCTGCTCTTTCAATTAGTCAACACACACTCACGATAAAAACAAGTCACATGAAGGGGTTTGGTTACATTAGTCATAAACAATCCAATGATCAGCTTTCAAAAATGCTCCAGTAAAGGCTGTACTATTCTCCAGTTCTTACAGTTCCTTGTGAATGTTACCGAATTGAACTTAATAGTGGGAGTAACTGCAGTGTTCTACTAAAATCAGAGGAATTAAAATGTACAAGGAATAAAGCATTCCTATGAGCACAGAACCTCTGATTAGCAAAGTTCACGTACAACTGCTTAATGTAATCACTATATTCCTGTACATGCTATTAAACAGTCTAATGCTAGCACAGAAATAGCAAATGTGAATGCAGTATAAGTACTTCAAGGGGTTCATATGCGAACTATGTTGATCAGATGTTTAATTCTATGGTACTGATGGAGAGCTGGTCAGTGAAGCAGGAAACAGATGGAATGATCCACATCAGATCACATTCAACAAGGAAACAATGAAGGAGATGGAGGAAGAAACACCCTATCTATTTTGCTAGCCCGCCAGTTGTTTTGTTTCTCAACGCCTCGAAAATACAATTTTCCATCTCTACTTCCTACTTTGAAATAAACCAGGAGCCATCCCAACTTCGCAGAGACATGTTTTAACAATACTATATAGAATAGACGCTGGCATGAACAGCCATATCCATTTTTAATCAGGTGTACAGGAGAGGGAACAATACGCTATAACCAGCATGGCGTGCAAAGAAAAATGATTAAATCGTTATCAGTTTATGATGACAGTTTGAAAATTTAAAAAAATCCTCAACTTGACATACCCCCCCATCATCATCATCATCATAGGCGGTCCCTCGAAATGAGGATTACTTGCTTCCATGCCAAAAAAAGGACAAGTTCACAGATGTTTCAATGAAGGACCCGAACTACATCCTCAAGGGTGGAAGATGCCTGTGCGTGAATTTTTTTTAACGTGGGGTGGCCGTTGCACACCAGCCACCACACGGGCTTGACAGAGCTAGGTCTTGATCCAGTGGCAAGGATTACCCAAGACGATTGGAGACCAGCTCTGCTGCACGGACCTAGTGTGCACACATATCGTAGTGTGGACTGGCCCGTGCTGCCCCTGGCTCCGAACTCAAGCCTACCCTGGGCCCCGATCACATTCCTCCACAGTCTCTCACCGCTCCTGCTGTATCTGCCCACGCTCCAATCACCGAGCTGGATCTTGATGATGTCACTCTTCACAGCCGTCACCCACCTGAGACAGCTCGCACTGTACGTCGAAGTGGTCGGTCTCCACGCTGCTAATGGCCACTGCTCGCCGTTCCTTTTATGGCCCCCAATACAGCAGAGCAATGGCTGCTCAGGTTATGAAATAATCCATTATTCCAGCCAAACTGAGCAGCAAGTTCAATATCTAATCCTTACTGTAGAGATCATGTACAACTTTATATACAGTAATCTAGAATCAGAGAACAAAGGAGGCCATTCACCCTATCATTCGCTGTGCCAGCTCTCTGAAAGATACACCAATTAGTCCAACTTCCTAGCTGTCCCCATAGCCCAACTTCCTAGCTGTCCCCATAGCCCTGCAATTTTTTTCTTTTTTCCAATTCTCTTTTGAAAGTTACTATTGAATCTGCTTCCACCATACTTTCAGGCAATGTATTCCAGATCATTGTACCTTGCTGAGTAAAAACAAATTCTCATCTCCCTACTGAATTATTTTAAATCTCTGTCCTCTGGTTACCAATCCTCCTATTAGTGGAAATAGTTTTTCCCCATCTACTCTGCCAAAATCATGTATAATTTTGAACACTTCTATTAAATCTCCCCTTAATCTTTGTTTCTGCACCCCTTTAAAATTGAACCATTTACTTCATATTGTCGCTCTTCATTCTTTCTACCAAAATGCGTCTTCCCATTTCTCTGCATTAAATTTCACCTGCCATGTCTGCTCATTGCACCAGTCTGTGTGTATTGGTTGCAGCCAGTTTAACTCTGGACAAAGTAGGTGTCATAAAGTACTCCAGCCATAGGGTGGCGTTTTCCAATTGGACAGAAAAGAAGAGAAAGCAAAACCAGAGGAAACCAACACAGCAAACTGAGTAAACAGCTTCCATTTTTAGCGATTAAAAACAAACCTCCTGCTGCATTAAACCTCCCCAGAAGTAGTGATTTTTCACACTGCATTAAAGATTTGGATTTTGAAGCTCTGACCTTTGGCTATATTTCTTGGTGTAGTGTTGAAGCTAGCTGGAGAATCAGAGCTACGCTCACAGTATGTTACACTCTGACAGAAACCGGTAC
This sequence comes from Pristiophorus japonicus, assembly GCF_044704955.1. Taxonomy (NCBI): domain Eukaryota; kingdom Metazoa; phylum Chordata; class Chondrichthyes; family Pristiophoridae; genus Pristiophorus; species Pristiophorus japonicus. The sequence goes on along the minus strand of NC_091986.1, from coordinate 79,616,082 downwards.
AGTGAAAAATCACTCCGAAGCACGACCCGAGTATTACCCGGAGTAATCGCCCAGGTCACCAGAAGATCATAATGCAAGCAGTTCTGCACCCCAGGCACAAATACCCTGAGGAAAGGTTATGCTCAGGGTTCGAGCAGATCTCTCCCACTGAGCAAGATCCTCTGAGTCAATCACGGAGAGAAAGGTACCCTACCCTAAAAGCCCTCAGCAATGATGTAGAAGCAAGAAAAAATAAATTACATCGTTACTGGCGGAGAACCCAAATAATTTTTGAAGAACTCCAAGATGCCCCAGACGATGAGAAGGCCCTTCAAACAGCCACGACCGAGGTTTGCTCGGCACTCGAGACACCAGGAGCTTTGGGCTGCGCTCTACGACCTTTACATCAAGATAAATCGGGAGCATTTGAGGAAGATGCTCAACAAATTGAGTCGATCTTCCTAGAGAACTGCGAACTCACAAAAACTGCCATCGCCCAGATGGCTGAGCGGCTCCAACCCGAGTCCCTAGAATCACGGTCGAGCGTCAGTACCATCGCCCACTTGGAGTCGCTCCACACCGTGAATCATGGTCGATCGTCAGGTCGAGCGTCAGCAGACGGTCGGGACGTTCAACAAAGAGCTCCAGGACATAGTGCTCAAGTCGGACTACCTTGATCAATGCTCGAGTCGATGCCGCCGCAAAGAACACAGACTTCGAGGAGGTCATAGCGAGACAAACGGCTGAGGCGAAAGTGGCAGCAGTGCAGGCCGAGGCGGACCTCAAGATACTTCAAGCCAGGAAAACTGCTGCCGTATAGCAAGGGTAGAGGAGATGTAGCGAGCCAAGCAAGAGGCATGGAGACTTTGGGTCCGAACCTTACCGGAACAGACCTCAAATGACCATGCCTTGCAGTTTTGGCACCTCACAGCCAGGTCGGCTCATTCTGCCCCTGCATTCCGGCTTCAGTCAGCGGCTCCAATCTTTCAGCCATCCACAATGGAACGAAGAGCTGTCCCACCAACCAGCGGCGTAGCACCGAACGACTCGAGCCTCCGTCCTTTCGAGCCGGCAGCCAACAGGGGGGTAGCCAACCCTCGACCTGACAAAGGACATTACAACATTCTCGCTCGTCAGTGCCAGCCTGCACACTAGCCCAATGTTTATGAGGGGGGAACCCCATCATGTTTCAGCCATGGCACCACACATTCGAAGCCATGGTAGACCAGGTGGACACACCAGCCACGCAGAAGCTTACCTTTCTCATCAAGCACACAAAGGGGAAGCCAAAGGAATTGGTAGACAGGTTCCGACACTGATACGTTGCGCACCCTGAAACCACCTACCAGGAAGAAACTAGGAGAGTTTTCGCGACAAGTCGAGGATCACAACATCCATCCTGGAAAAGCTCAACAAGTTTCCAAAGTTCAGGGTGGACGAAGGCCACAAGCTTCGCGAACTTGCCGAATTATGCACGGACATCGCAGCACAGATGGATGACTTGCCCGAATTGGGGCTGCTCAACTATCCCTACTATCTTCACCCGACACTCGAAAAACTCCCTACCTACTTAAGCAATAAATGGAGAGAGTGCGTATCGGAGAATAAGACCGATACCAGCGACTACCCTCCTTTTGCTAAGCTGGCTAAATTTCTGAAAAAAGCAGCTAGACAGCACATGGAGAGCGACCTTTACTCAGTAAGCCAGGTCCATAAGCCAACCTCGGAGAGGATGACAATGAGCAGAAGCCCCAGCTCTTCCGTTTGTGTCTTGGCAACATCTGCACCTTCAAAGTCGGCACCCACGCGGCTAGCCTCGGAGATATGCCTCTACCATGACGAACGAGGCCATCATCTCAGATTGCATTGCTTTCAGCAGAAGGCCCATTCACGAATGAAGAAAATCCTGCAGAGCCAATGGCCTGTGTTTTAGATGTGGTGACCACCACAGAATGCAAGACTGCCAGACCCAGGTGTGTGGCATGAAATGCAAGGCACAAAGCATGTCTCCTTCATGCACGCGAGTCCAAGACCCATGGTGGGGAGACCCACAATGAAAGGCCAACAGATGAGTCACAGGTCATACAGACCATCACAAAGTGCACCAGATACCTGGCTTGCCCGTCCGCACGATCTTCTTGTAAGATCGTTCTCTGCAAGATCTACCACAGAGATCGTCCCCCGAAACGTATTCTTGGCTACGCAGTGCTAGATGACCAATCTAATGTCTGTTTCAGAGACCCCGAAAGCTTCGACACAGTAGACCTCCCAGGTCCAGCCTTTCCGTATGAGCTTACCACCTGTGGCGGAGACAGGATCACGGCCAAGAGACGAGCAGGTGGTCTAGTCGTAGAAGCGGTAGATCGAAAGACAGAATCGCTGCCTACCATCCTCGAGATTGCCCACATGCCTGGAGACAGAAATGAGATCCCGATTTCTGCAAACAGTTTCCCCACCTCAGATCGGTGGCGACAAAAATACCCAAGCTGAGAGAAGACGCAAATATCATCCTGCTCATTGGAAGAAACTGCTGAGCCCCCTTAATACCAGGGAGTCTCATAATGGGCTGAGGGGAACATCGTGGGCACAATGTACAGACCTAGGCTGGACAGTCTCGGGACAGGTTGGCCCAAGCGGGGCAAATGAGAAATTCCATGCCTCTTTCAACCATACTATCCCTCAGGCACTCACTCCAGTCATGCTCGTAGCTCTGGAAACTCAGGCCCTCAAGGCACCACCTGGTAACTACATGCAGGAAGATTCGTATGGGTGACGACAACGGCGACGGATTCGATGGCGGAAGAAACGGCAGCAGCCGACAAAAAAGGGACGACACAAAGCCGGACACCTGCATCAAGGATGTCATTCTTCTTCAGCAGAAAGAATTTCCCGAGAACAACTGGCCACTTGTACGTGCCTCCGAGTCCTAGCCTACTGAGGACAGAAGGGGGTGTAAGGTAGAGGCTAGTCTGCAGCGATGGCACACGTCACAGCTACACGAGACGGAACATGTACGTATACAGATGACGCCCGCCTCAAAGCCATCCCACGAACTAAAAGGAAGTGAACTCTTAATGGGTTAAAATTTTCAATCCTTTCATTTTTAGATAGGGAGCGTATTGGTTGGAGCCAGTTTAATTCTGGACATAGTAGGTGTCATGGTGTACTAACGAGAGCCTAGTCTTAAGTGCCCTTTTCATGAGTTCAGCGGGAGGGACCCCACTGAGCGAGTGGGGTCTTGTGCAGTAACTAAGCAGGACTCTGGATAAGCGAATCTGTAGTGAGCCTTCAGTTACCCTTTTCAAGCTCTGCTTGACCGTTTGAACTGCTCGTTCTGCCTGACCGCTGGACGCTGATTTAAACGGGGCAGATTTGACATGTTTGATCCCATTGCAGGTCATGAACTCCTTGAACGCAGCACTGGTAAAACACGGTCCATTGTCACTTACAAAGGCATCAGGCAGGCTGTGTGCGCAAACATGGCCCGTAGGCTTTCAATAGTGGCAGCAGACGTGCTTGCCGACATTATCACACATTCAATCCATTACAACCACTAAGAACATTTTTCCCAAGAATGGGCCTGCAGAGTCGACACGAACACTTGACCACGGTTTGGAGGGCCAGGACCATAAACTTAGTGACGCTTCCCTGGGTGCATTGCTTAACTGTAAACATGTATTACATTTGAGCATGCAGGACTCCAAGTCTGCATCGATGCCAGGCCATCACACGTGGGATCTGGCTATCGCTTTCATCATTACGATGCCTGGGTGGGTGCTGTGGAGATCACTGATGAAAGTGTCCCTGCCCTTTTTTGGCACCACTACCCGATTACCCCATAGGAGGCAGTCTGTTTGTATAGACATTTCATCTCTGCGCCGCTGGTACAGTTTTATTTCTTCCTGCATTTCTAACAGAACACTAGACCAACTCCTGTGGAGCAGAGAGCTTTTTTTTTTTACGAAGGACAGTAAGGGGTCTTGGCTCGTCCAGGTTCTAATCTGTCGGGCGGTAACAGGTGATTGCTCACTCTCGAATGCTTTCATTACCATGACTAAATCTGCGGGCTGTGCCATCTCCACCCCAGTGGTGGGCAATGGCAGCCTACTGAGAGCATCGGCAGAGTTTTCTGTGCCTGGCCTGTGGCGGATGGCATAGTTGTATGTGGACAGCGTGAGTGCCCATCTATGGATGCGGGTTGATGCATTCGTATTTATCCCCTTACTTTCAGAAAAGAGGGATAAGCGCGACTTATGGTCAGTTTCCAATTCAAATTTGAGCTCGAACAGATATTGATGCATTTTCTTCACCCCGTAAACACACGCTAACGCTTCTTTTTCGATCATACTGTAGGCCCTCTCGGCCTTAGACAGACTGCTGGATGCATAAGCAACTGGTTGCAGTTTCCCAAATTTATTAACCTGTTGCAATACACACCCAACCCCGTACGATGACACATCACGTGCTAGTACCAAATGTTTACATGGATCGTACAACACAAGCAATTTGTTTGAACATAACAGCTTCCTAGCTTTCTCAAAGGCATTTTCTTGGCTTTTACCCCATATCTATTCATCTCCTTTATGCGGTAAAGAGTGCAGGGGTTCTAACAATGTGCTAAGACCCAGTAAGAAGTTACCAAAGTAGTTCAGGAGTCCTAGAAACGACCGCAGCTCCGTCACGTTCTGTGGTCTCAGTGCGTTCTTGATCGCCTCCGTCTTCGAATCGGTGGGCCTGATGCCGTCCGCCGCGATTCTTCTCCCCAGGAACTCCACTTCAGGAGCCAGGAAAATGCACTCCGAGCATTTTAGCCTGAGCCCCACACAATTAAGCTGTCCAAGAACCTCCTCCAGGTTCTGCAGGTGCTCGACTGTGTCCCGACCTGTAACCAAGATGTTGTCCTGGAAGACCACGGTGCGCGAGACTGACTTCAGCAAGCTTTCCATGTTCCTCTGGAATATCGGCGCGGCCGATCGAATTCCAAACGGACATCTGTTGTAAAAAAGACCTTTGTGCGTGTTGATGCAGGTGAGGCCTTTTGATGATTCCTCCAGTTCCTGCGTCATGTAGGCCGAGGTCAAGTCCAGCTTCGTGAATGTTTTCCCTCCCGCCAGCGTCGCAAATAGGTCGTCTGCCTTCGGTAGTGTGTATTGATGCTGCAGTGAGAAACGATCGATAGTTACTTTATAATCACCACAGATTCTGATGGTGCCGTCTCCCTTGAGACTGGAACAATCGGACTGGTCCACTCATTGAGTTCGATCGGCGAAATGATGTCCTCTCATTGCAGCCTGTCCAGTTCAATCTCCACCCTCTCTCTCTCATCATGTAAGGTACTGCTCTCGCCTTGTGATGGAATGGGTCGCGCTCCCGGAATCAAATGGATCTGCACTTCCTGATGCCTGGTTCGAACAACGAGGAGAACTTGTTCAGGACATGGGCACACGAGGTGTCGTCGATGGACAAAAGCGCTTGGACATCGTCCCAGTTGCAGCGTATCTTTCCCAGCCAGCTCCTGCCGAACAGTGTGGGGCTATCGCCCAGTACCACCCAGAGTGGTAACTCATGCACCGTTACATTGTAGGAGACCTTTACGGTAGCACTGCCAATTACGGGAATCAGTTCCTTTGTGTACGTTCTCAGTTTTGTACAAATGGGAGTCAGGACTGGCCTTGAGGCCTTGCTGCACCACAGTTTATCGAAAGTCTTTTTGCTCATTATGGACTGGATTGCACCCGTGTCCAGCACCATGGTCACCGGGAGTCCATTTAATTCAACCTTCAGCATTATCAGGGGACATTTTGTGGTAAGTGTGCGCACCCCATATACCTCTGCCTCCTCGGTCTGAGGCTCTGGTTTGTCGTCATCCACCGTGGATCTTTCGTCCTCTGCGACATGGTGGTTTGCTGGATTAGCAGGGTTTGCAGCTCGCCTGCAAAAAATTGGAGGTGTTCCATTGTTCCACAGCCCTTGCAAACGTATCCTTTGAAGCAGCATGAATGGAAATGATGATCACCTCCGCAGCGCCAACAAGGTGTTAATGGCCTTGTATTCACCACCCTTGATGGTGGACTCAGTCATCTGCGGATGTGCAGCTGCAGGCGTGTATGTCCTGCCCTGTACATTTCGATTCGAAAACGTTACTTTGTTCACAGTACTTGCAGCAGCACTCGTCTGCTGAGAAATTTGTTTGGTGTGGCGATGAATGCCTGGGCTATCACTATGGCTTTACTAAAGGTTGGATCACTACATTCATAAGTCTGTGATGTATTACTTCATGACCAATGCCAAGTACAAAGAAGTCCCTGAGCACGTGCTCCAAGTGTTCCTCAAATTCGCAATGTCCTGCAAGGCACCTTAGCTCGGCGACGTAGCTCACCAATTCCTGGTTTTCAGACGACTTATACGTGTGGAACCGATACCTCGCCATCAGAATGCTTTCTTTTGGGTTTAGATGCTCCCGGACCAGTGTGCACAATTCATCGTACGACTTGTCTGTGGGTTTCGCTGGAGCGAGCAGATTTTTCATGAGGCTACACGTTGGTGTCCCGCAAACGGTGAGGAGGATCGCCCTTCGTTTGGCAGTGTTCGCTTCTCCTTCCAGCTCGTTGGCCATGAAGTATTAGTCAAGTCGCTCCACGAAGGTTTCACAATCATCTCCCTCCGAAAATTTCTCCAGGATGCCCACGGTTCTCTTCATTATTGCGGTGGGGTTCGTCATTTGTATCTCGTCGCCAATTGTTATGTCTTGAAGAAAGAGTCAGACCAGATACTGCAAGCTCAAAGTAAGGTGTGACCGTAGTCCTTTATTACAGATCTCAGAGTGCCTCTCCAGCCTGTGAAGCCTCCTTATATACAGGTGCTCCCAAGGGATTGTGGGATCCCTTGAGACTCCAGGGGATAAGCCCTCTGGTGGTTAGACATGGTGTTTACAGGTTTACATACATAACAAATTCAACACGGGATTTTACAGCATTACTGGTTAAGACAACGTAAAAGTTTCAATAAAAGGTGAATGGGAGAGATCTTGAGAAATGCATGGTTGAGCAATGATCACTGTGAAAATGTACAAGGACAAAAGCAAGCCAAGATACTCTCACAACTATGAGACATTACATATTCATTTTATTTTTAAAAAAGGTATTGAACTGTTGTTACGAGGTAACAAGTAGTTAATAGAAACCCACTTACATATTGCATTTCCTACAGATCTAACAGCTGACAGATCACTCACTGATAATTGCACCAGCAGGTGTTTACTGTCAAAACAGCAAGAGCAAACTCAGAACCCACACTAACTTTTCAATGCGATACAAATGTGTGTACTTGTCTTGCCTTGCCGCCTGCCTCCCACCCCCAATAAAAAGATAAATTGTAGGAGAATTAACCCACTACTGCAGCAAGTTCTGCAGCAGCTAACCATTTTGTAGTTGCTTGATTCAGAAGCTCAAGTCAGAAAACAATCCTGTTTACTTGTAAACACACAACTCTTGCCCAGATTGGTACTGCTTTAGCCGATAGTCAAGAAATGCTTCTTGCCCTTCTCGGATTTAAGAGAGCAGAGATGAAAGAGTTCCCCACAAAATGTGACGGTCAGAGTCCTGGATCGCAGACAGGTGTTCAAAACATTTTTACTGCAGCTTCACATTGTGCAGAATGGATTCAATTATGTTATTGCCATAGGCTGAGAGAAAAGGTGTACATTTTGTGTGAAAATGGGTTGGGTGGGGTTCAATAACTGAACTAGGGAGCAGGAAGAGTCACCTACTCACCAGCACTTTCAAGATATAATTGGCTTTATCTGATTAAACGGGCTGCTGGAAGCGAGGGGATTTACAACAACAACTTGTATTTATTACTACGTTAAAGGCATTATATAATGTCCAAGGTGCTTCACAGAAGTGTAAAGAGTAATTAGACGCTGAGCCAAAGAAGCAGCTATTTGGAGGGGTAACCAAAAGTTTGGTTGAAGTGGCTGGTTTTGAGCAGGGTCTTAAAAGGAGAGGGATGTGGAGGGGGTTCAGCAGGGAAAAACACTCAGCAAGAGTTATATATTCTGTCCTTCTATTCTAGGACTAGAGAGAGGATTTTCAGTTTATAGTACTCGAAAGGAAATAGTGAAGTTACAGGTGTTGGTAGTGGCTGGAATAAGTTGTGATCAACCCAGAGAATCATACAAAATGAAAGTAAATTAGCCCCAGTGAGATTTTTCCTGTAGCGTATTGGTACCACATTGATAAATAAACCGAATGCCAACAGCCCTTGCAGGGTGTCAACCCTAAAGATTTACATTCAACATATGTGGCTGACTGCTGAAGCAGTTAAATAAAATTTAACAAAACAAAATACAGTATTGGCAAAAGTTAAAATTCCTTCAATATCAAACTTAACTAAACTTAGGATCTGAATTAACAATTCATTCATTTCAATGGACTGCATAGGCCTCGTAACAATCTTCGCACTGGTAATCTGTTACTTATCACTTCTGAGAGGGTTTCAAACTCCCTCCTTTGTAGCACAGTACACACTCACATCTCTCTCACCAACGCAAGTCAACTAGAGGATTTAGCAAAGGACATTCTGAAAAGGGAGGGAGAACAGCCAGTTGTCGTGGTGCACATTGGTACCAATGACATAGGTAAAAAAAGGGATGAGGTCCTACGAAATGAATTTAAGGAGCTAGGAGCTAAATTAAAAAGTAGGACCTTAAAAGTAGTAATCTCGGGATTGCTACCAGTGCCACGTGCTAGTCAGAGTAGGAATCGCAGGATAGCGCAGATGAATACGTGTCTTGAGCAGTGGTGCAGCAGGGAGGGATTCAAATTCCTGGGGCATTGGAACCGGTTCTGGGGGAGGTGGGACCAGTACAAACCGGACGGTCTGCACCTGGGCAGGACCGGAACCAATGTCCTAGGGGGAGTGTTTGCTAGTGCTGTTGGGGAGGAGTTAAACTAATATGGCAGGGGGATGGGAACCAATGCAGGGAGACAGAGGGAGACAAAAAGGAGGCAAAAGCAAAAGACAGAAAGGAGATGAGGAAAAGTGGAGGGCAGAGAAACCCAAGGCAAAGAACAAAAAGGGCCACTGTACAGCAAAATTCTAAAAGGACAAAGGGTGTTAAAAAAACAAGCCTGAAGGCTTTGTGTCTTAATGCAAGGAGTATCCACAATAAGGTGGATGAATTAACTGTGCAAATAGATGTTAACAAATATGATGTGATTGGGATTACGGAGACGTGGCTCCAGGATGATCAGGGCTGGGAACTCAACATCCAGGGGTATTCAACATTCAGGAAGGATAGAATAAAAGGAAAAGGAGGTGGGGTAGCATTGCTGGTTAAAGAGGAGATTAATGCAATAGTTAGGAAGGACATTAGCTTGGATGATGTGGAATCTATATGGGTAGAACTGCAGAACACCAAAGTGCAAAAAACGTTAGTGGGAGTTGTGTACAGACCTCCAAACAGTAGTAGTGATGTTGGGGAGGGTATCAAACGGGAAATTAGGGGTGCATGCAATAAAGGTGCAGCAGTTATAATGGGTGACTTTAATATGCACATAGATTGGGCGAGCCAAACTGGAAGCAATACGGTGCAGGAGGATTTCCTGGAGTGCATAAGGGATGGTTTTTTAGACCAATATGTCGAGGAACCAACTAGGGGGAGGCCATCTTAGACTGGGTGTTGTGTAATGAGAGAGGATTAATTAGCAATCTCATTGTGCGAGGCCCCTTGGGGAAGAGTGACCATAATATGGTGGAATTCTGCATTAGGATGGAGAATGAAACAGTTAATTCAGAGACCATGGTCCAGAACTTAAAGAAGGGTAACTTTGAAGGTATGAGGCGTGAATTGGCTAGGATAGACTGGCGAATGATACTTAAGGGGTTGACTGTGGATGGGCAATGGCAGACATTTAGAGACCGCATGGATGAACTACAACAATTGTACATTCCTGTCTGGCGTAAAAATAAAAAAGGGAAGGTGGCTCAACCGTGGCTATCAAGGGAAATCAGGGATAGTATTAAAGCCAAGGAAGTGGCATACAAATTGGCCAGAAATAGCAGTGAACCCGGGGACTGGGAGAAATTTAGAACTCAGCAGAGGAGGACAAAGGGTTTGATTAGGGCAGGGAAAATGGAGTTCGAGAAGAAGCTTGCAGGTAACATTAAGGCGGATTGCAAAAGTTTCTATAGGTATGTAAAGAGAAAAAGGTTAGTAAAGACAAACGTAGGGCCCCTGCAGTCAGAATCAGGGGAAGTCATAACTGGGAACAAAGAAATGGCAGACCAATTGAACAAGTACTTTGGTTCGGTATTCACTAAGGAGGACACCAACAACCTTCCGGATATAAAAGGGGTCAGAGGGTCTAGTAAGGAGGAGGAACTGAGGGAAATCTTTATTAGTCGGGAAATTGTGTTGGGGAAATTGATGGGATTGAAGGCCGATAAATCCCCAGGGCCTGATGGACTGCATCCCAGAGTACTTAAGGAGGTGGCCTTGGAAATAGTGGATGCATTGACAGTTATTTTCCAACATTCCATTGACTCTAGATCAGTTCCTATCGAGTGGAGGGTAGCCAATGTAACCCCACTTTTTAAAAAAAGGGAGAGAAAACAGGGAATTATAGACCGGTCAGCCTGACCTCAGTAGTGGGTAAAATGATGGAATCAATTATTAAGGATGTCATAGCAGTGCATTTGGAAAGAGGTGACATGATAGGTTCAAGTCAGCATGGATTTGTGAAAGGGAAATCATGCTTGACAAACCTTCTGGAATTTTTTGAGGATGTTTCCAGTAGAGTGGACAAGGGAGAACCAGTTGATGTGGTATATTTGGACTTTCAGAAGGCTTTCGACAAGGTCCCACACAAGAGATTAATGTGCAAAGTTAAAGCACATGGGATTGGGGGTAGTGTGCTGACGTGGATTGAAAACTGGTTGTCAGACAGGAAGCAAAGAGTAGGAGTAAATAGGTACTTTTCAGAATGGCAGGCAGTGACTAGTGGGGTACCACAAGGTTCTGTACTGGGGCCCCAGCTGTTTACATTGTACATTAATGATTTAGACGAGGGGATTAAATGTAGTATCTCCAAATTTGCGGATGACACTCAGTTGGGTGGCAGTGTGAGCTGCGAGGAGGATGCTATGAGGCTGCAGAGTGACTTGGATAGGTTAGGTGAGTGGGCAAATGCATGGCAGATGAAGTATAATGTGGATAAATGTGAGGTTATCCACTTTGGTGGTAAAAACAGAGAGACAGACTATTATCTGAATGGTGACAGATTAGGAAAAGGGGAGTTGCAACGAGACCTGGGTGCCATGGTACATCAGTCATTGAAGGTTGGCATGCAGGTACAGCAGGTGGTTAAGAAAGCAAATGGCATGTTGGCCTTCATAGCGAGGAGATTTAAGTACAGGGGCAGGGAGGTGTTGCTACAGTTGTACAGGGCCTTGGTGAGGCCACACCTGGAGTATTGTGTACAGTTTTGGTCTCCTAACTTGAGGAAGGACATTCTTGCTATTGAGGGAGTGCAGCGAAGATTCACCAGACTGATTCCCGGGATGGTGGGACTGACCTATCAAGAAAGACTGGATCAACTGGGCTTGTATTCACTGGAGTTCAGAAGAATGAGAGGGGACCTCATAGAAACGTTTAAAATTCTGACGGGTTTAGACAGGTTAGATGCAGGAAGAATGTTCCCAATGTTGGGGAAGTCCAGAACCAGGGGTCACAGTCTAAGGAAAAGGGGTAAGCTATTTAGGACCGAGATGAGGAGAAACTTCTTCACCCAGAGAGTGGTGAACCTGTGGAATTCTCTACCACAGAAAGTAGTTGAGGCCAATTCACTAAATATATTCAAAAGGGAGTTAGATGAAGTCCTTACTACTCGGGGGATCAAGGGGATGGCGAGAAAGCAGGAAGGGGTTACTGAAGTGCATGTTCAGCCATGAACTCATTGAATGGCGGTGCAGGCTAGAAGGGCTGAATGGCCGACTCCTGCACCTATTTTCTATGTTTCTATGTCTCAATGCTTTTTCTACAAAGTTGTCTTGTCCCTCTCAACCAGGGTGAGCATGTTACAATCTTCCTGATCAAGAAAGCTGACCAGTGTGAGCCCAGACGCAATATACAAATGCACTGCAATCTGTTTCTCACAAGTGACAGGTTCATGGAGAAAAAGGAAGCAAACCAATGTTATTGGGGAAAGATGGCTTGAAGGAAACTTAAGCAGTAATCGTAAAGCTGCTACATCATTATCACTGCTGCAACACATTAAAAGTCTTGAGTTGCCATAGTGTTTGTAATCTGTTGTTGCAGTAAACCAGCTGCAGACAAAGATAGAGGGGTGCAAAATCGAGAGGTGACGTCACAGCCAAGCTGGTAAGTGGTTGGTTGTTCAACTGGTAAGTATAACTCTCTTTTAGACGGACTTAGATTGGCTTAATTGGCAGCGAACTACTATGCAGCTGTTTGGTGTTTAAGTAAATTTTAGTAAGTAAATTTTAGTAAGTAAATTAATTTAAGGGTTAAGTCATGGCAGGAGAACTCGGACCTGTGTCATGCTCCTCCTGTGCTATGTGGGAAGTCAGGGACACTGGAAGTGTGTCCAGCTGCAGCTCCTGACAGACGCCATGACGGCACTGGAGCTGCGGATGGACTCACTCTGGAGCATGCGCGATGCTGAGAATGTTGTGGATAGCACATTGAGTGAGTTGGTCACACCGCAGGTAAGGGTTAGGGCAGATAGTGAATGGGTGACCAGGAGACAAGGCAAGAGTAGGAAGGTAGTGCAGAAAGGTAGTGCAGGAGTCCCTTGCGGTCATCTCCCTCCAAAACAGATATCCCGTTTTGGATACTGTTGGGGGAGATGACTTACCAGGGGAAGGCACCAGCAGCCAGGTTCAAGGCACCATGGGTGGCTCTGCTGCACAGAAGGGCGGGAAAAAGAGTGGGAGAGCTATAGTGATAGGGGACTCTATTGTCAGGCGAATAGATAGGAGTTTCTGCGGCCGCAACCGAGACTCCAGGATGGTATGTTGCCTCCCTGGTGCAAGGGTCAAGGATGTCTCGGAGCGGCTGCAGAGCATTCTGGAGAGGGAGGGTGAACAGCCAGTTGTCGTGGTCCATGTAGGTACCAACGATATAGGTAAGAAGCGGAAAGAGGTCCTACGAGCTGAATTTAGGGAGCTAGGAGTTAAATTAAAAAGTAGGACCTCAAAATGTAGTAATCTCTGGATTGCTACCAGTGCCACGTGCTAATCAGAGTAGAGGGAGCAGGATAGTTAGAATAAATACGTGGCTTGAGCAGTGGTGCAAGAGGGAGGGATTCAAATTTCTGGAACATTGGAACCAGTTCTGGGGGAAATGGGACCGATACAAAAGGGATGGTCTGCACTTGGGCAGGACTGGAACTGATGTCCTGGGGGTAACATTAGCTAATGCAGTTTGGGAGTGTTTAAACTAATATGGCAGGGGATGGAAACCTAAGCAGCGAGACAGGGTGAAGTAATATGGAGTCAGAAACAGATGATAGAAAGGTAAAAAGCAATAGTGGAAGGCTGAGTAAACAAAGGCAAGAAACAAAAAGGGCCACACGACATCATAATTCTAAAAGGACAAAGGGTGTTAAAAAAACAAGCCTGACGACTGTGTGTCTTAATGCAAGGAGTATCCGTAATAAGGTGGATGAATTAACTGTGCAAGTAGATGTTAACAGATATGATGTATTGGGATTACAGAGACGTGGCTCCAGGATGATCAGGGCTTGCAACTCAACATCCAAGGGTATTCAACATTCAGGAAGGATAGAATAAAAGGAAAACGGAGGTGGGGTGGCATTGCTGGTTAAAGATGAGATTAATGCAATAGTTAGGAAGGACATTAGCTTGGATGATGTGGAATCTATATGGGTAGAGCTGCAAAACACCAAAGTGCAAAAAGCATTAGTGGGAGTTGTGTACACACCTCCAAACAGTAGTAGTGATGTTGGGGAGGGCATCAAACAGGAAATTAGGGGTGCATGCAATAAAGGTGCAGCAGTTATCATGGGTGACTTTAATATGCATATAGATTGGGCTAACCAAACTGGAAACAATACGGTTGAGGAGGATTTCCTGGAGTGCATAAGGGATGGTTTTCTAAACCAATATGTCGAGGAACCAACTGGGGGGGGGGGGGGGGAGGGCCATCTTAGACTGGGTGTTATGTAATGAGAGAGGATTAATTAGCAATCTCATTGTGCGAGGCCCCTTGGGGAAGAGTGACCATAATATGGTGGAATTCTACATTAGGATGGAGAATGAAACAGTTAATTCAGATACCATGGTCTAGAACCTAAAGAAGGGCAACTTTGAAGGTATGAGGCGTGAATTGGCTAGGATAGATTGCCGAATGATAATTAAGGGGTTGACAGTGGATGGGCAATGGCAGACATTTAGAGACTGCATGGATAAACTACAACAATTGTACATCCCTGTCTGGCGTAAAAATAAAAAAGGGGAGGTGGCTCAACCGTGGCTATCAAGGGAAATCGGGGATAGTATTAAAGCCAAGGAAGTGGCATACAAATTGGCCAGAAATAGCAGCGAACCCAGGGACAGGGAGAAATTTAGAACTTAGCAGAGGAGGACAAAGGGTTTGATTAGGTCAGGGAAAATAGAGTACGAGAGTAAGCTTGCAGGGAACATTAAGACAGATTGCAAAAGCTTCAATAGATATGTAAAGAGAAAAAGGTTAGGAAAGACAAACATAGGTCCCCTGCAGTCAGAATCAGGGGCAGTCATAACGGGGAACAAAGAAATGGCAGACCAATTGAACAAGTACTTTGGTTCGGTATTCACTGAGGAGGACACAAACAACCTTCCAGATATAAAAGGGGTCAGAGGGTCTAGTAAGGAGGAGGAACTAAGGGAAATCCTTATTAGTCGGGAAATTGTGTTGGGGAAATTGATGGGATTGAAGGCCGATAAATCCCCAGAGCCTGATGGACTGCATCCCAGAGTACTTAAAGAGGTGGCCTTGGAAATAGCGGATGCATTGACAGTCATTTTCCAACATTCCATAGACTCTGGATCAGTTCTCATGGAGTGGAGGGTAGCCAATGTAACCCCACTTTTTATAAAAGGAGGGAGAGAGAAAACAGGGAATTATAGACCGGTCAGTCTGACATCGGTAGTGGGTAAAATGATGGCATCAATTATTAAGGATGTCATAGCAGCGCATTTGGAAAGAGGTGACATGATAGGTTCAAGTCAGCATGGATTTGTGAAAGGGAAATCATGCTTGACAAATCTTCTGGAATTTTTTGAGGATGTTTCCAGTTGAGTGGACAAGGGAGAACCAGTTGATGTGGTGTATTTGGACTTTCAAAAGGCTTTCGACAAGGTCCCACACAAGAGATTAATGTGCAAAGTTAAAACACATGGGATTGGGGGTAGTGTGCTGACATGGATTGAGAACTGGTTGTCAGACAGGAAGCAAAGAGTAGGAGTAAATGGGTACTTTTCAGAATGGCAGGCAGTGACTAGTGGAGTACCGCAAGGTTCTGTGCTGGGGCCCCAGCTGTTTACACTGTAAATTAATGATTTAGACGAGGGGATTAAATGTAGTATCTCCAAATTTGCGGATGACACTCAGTTGGGTGGCAGTGTGAGCTGCGAGGAGGATGCTATGAGGCTGCAAAGTGACTTGGATAAGTTAGGTGAGTGGGCAAATGCATGGCAGATGAAGTATAATGTGGATAAATGTGAGGTTATCCACTTTGGTGGTAAAAACAGAGAGACAGACTATTATCTGAATGGTGACAGATTAGGAAAAGGGAAGGTGCAATGAGACCTGGGTGTCATGGTACATCAGTCATTGAAGGTTGGCATGCAGATACAGCAGGCGGTTGAGAAAGCAAATTGCATATTGGCCTTCATCGCGAGGAGATTTGAGTACAGGGGCAGGGAGGTGTTACTACAGTTGTACAGGGCCTTGGTGAGGCCACACCTGGAGTATTGTGTACAGTTTTGGTCTCCTAACTTGAGGAAGGACATTCTTACTATTGAGGGAGTGCAGCGAAGGTTCACCAGACTGATTCCCGGGATGGTGGGACTGACATATCAAGAAAGACTGGATGAACTGGGCTTGTATTCACTGGAGTTCAGAAGAGTGAGAGGGGATCTCAGAACTCAAACGTTTAAAATTCTGACGGGTTCAGACAGGTTAGATGCAGGAAGAATGTTCTCAATGTTGGGGAAGTCCAGAACCAGGGGTCACAGTCTAAGGATAAGGGGTAAGCCATTTAGGACCAAGATGAGGAGAAACTTCTTTACCCAGAGAGTGGTGAACCAGTGGAATTCTCTACCACAGAAAGTTGTTGAGCTCAATTCACTAAATGTATTCAAAAAGGAGTTAGATGTAGTCCTTACTACTAGGGGGATCAAGGGGTATGATGAGAAAGCAGGCATGAGGTACTGAAGTTACATGTTCAGCCATGAACTCATTGAATGGTGGTGCAGGCTCGAAGGGCTGAATGGCCTACTCCTGCACCTATTTTCTATGTTTCTATGTAAATGGGAGGATTCAGTTTTAATTGCATCAATTTATTGACAATGGACTGAAATCTGACAACAGCTATTTTTTCTGAAGCTGACACAGTTCTTATAAGGTCTGGCCCCTGGCTAAAAATTCAGTGTAGCCCGGTTTGGTCGTTAACTTTAGTGACGGGCGACGTTTATCGCCTCCAACCGGGATATTCATTTTTAGCGCCCCAAGAGGCAGGTGGAGTGTTAAGGGAAGTGTTCCACACTCCTCTTAGGGCCTTAACCCTGATTCCTGGAGCGCTATCGTGGGGACGCTGCGGAAGTTCTGACACTAGGAAACTGACATCTTAGCGCCTAAAGGGGAGGATAGCTGAATGACCCACAAAGTTAAAGAAAAGCCAAGATGCTAAACAAGTGTCCAGCATCTGGGAAAGATGCATAAATGGAAAAAAAAATGTTACTGCCCACTTCCAGACATATCGCCCCGGCATCTTCTCCGTGATGCCTGCTTTCCGTCGGAGGTAGCATCAGGTGCTACGGCAGGCGAAAGCAGTCAAGTTTGTGACCGTGGCACTACAGAGGTGTTGCACTCAGACGTCACCAAGTGGGTGGTGCTAGAGTGTACAGCGCTAACTCTCAGCGCCGCCGGCAAACCTGCACTGAAGGTCGCGGGAGGCGCTGCCAGCGCGCAGTCAGTAAGAGTTTAGCGGCTCGTTAGCGCCCAAGAGGGAAGCTAAGAACCAAATTTTTAGCCTTTAGTGCATCTGTTAATACCCCAACATAGCCTGCAGCACAGTTCAGTCAAAGAATGTGCGTAAACATGGCGGAGCTTAAATCTTATATTGAAAAGTGTTGAAAGACTTGCATTTATATAGTGTCTTCCACGACCTCAGGATGTCCCAAAGCGCTTCACAGCAATGAAGAACTTTTGAAGTGTAGTCACTGTAGCAATGTAGGAAAAGTAGCTGCCAATTTGCACATAGACAGCAAGATCCCACAAGTAGCAATGAAATAAATGACCAAATAATCTGTTCTAGTGACGTTGGTTGAGGGATAAAAAATTAGCCAGGACACCAAGAGAACTCCCCTGCTCCGCCTCCAATAGTACCACGGGATTTTTTTTACATCCACCCAAGGTCCAATGTCTGATCCAAAAGACGGCACCTCAGACACTGCAGAACTTCCTCAATACTGTTTCAAGTCTTGGTTTGAACGCTCAATCTTCTGATCTAGAGGCAAGAGTACTAACACGACACCAAGGCTGACACCTAAAGCAAGGGTATTCTTTCCCCAAACCTTTAATATTTAAAGTCATTTACATGTACATTTTGACATTAACCGG
The DNA here is from genome assembly GCF_044704955.1 of Pristiophorus japonicus. Classification (NCBI taxonomy): domain Eukaryota; kingdom Metazoa; phylum Chordata; class Chondrichthyes; family Pristiophoridae; genus Pristiophorus; species Pristiophorus japonicus. The sequence goes on along the minus strand of NC_091986.1, from coordinate 79,598,234 downwards.
TAAATTCACTACCAATACTCAGCCAAAGGTTCTCACTGCTCCAGCACTAAACATGCAGTCTATCTGGGGCATTTAGAGTTTGTTTTTCCAATGTTCACATTTTAATTCAAAGATCTTTAAGTAGTAATTTCAAGGTGTGTCGGGGAAGATGCTTACACTACATGGCAGTGAAAATAACTACTCCTGAAATTTATACCGTGCTTCATGCCTGTCTACTTGCTGTTTTTAAACCGGGCTTTTCAATTAATTTTGAAACAGCTACACTACATACATTTGAAATTTAAAAAGGTGCAATCACTCGTGGCACTATATATGCTCAAGAGAACAATAAATCAGTTTGTGGGTTAAATTCTTCACCCATTGATACTGAACCGAATAAAACCTAGCCCTACCTCTTTGTATTTAGTGATTTTCAAAGTCATTATCACCACACCCTCCCCCATTCTGGGTATTGTGACTGAACGAGAAATTCAGGGGTGACGTTGGCTTCTGCTCTATGTAGTTAAGATTTTTCTGTACATAATGAAAACTAAATTCTAGGCTGGAAAATATCCTCTGTATGATACTATACAATTGGCAGACCACTTTATCCAAATAGGCAAAAGAAATTCCCCTTCTGTTCCTGTGCACAGACAATGTCCTACATCTTAGGGCAGAAAAGCTTGGCCAAATATCTCATGTGCTGAGTGTCAAATTTTGTTTGATAACACGCCTGTGAAACACAGTGGAACATTTTACTACTTTTAAAAAAAGGTGCAATATAAATACAAAAGTTGTTGTTAACAGTCTCAACTCTCCTATTGTAAAATGTAGGAGATTCATTGCACAGCAGACTATCCGAATACACAGTTCTTTTTGGAAGGAAGAGGTGCAAGCAAAGATAAAAGAAATAACTTGCATTTATACAGCACCTTTCACAACCTCAGGATGTCTCAAAGCATTTCACAGCCAATTAAGTACTTTAAATACATTCTGACAAAAGTTCATCGCCCTGCAACGTTAACTGTTTCTCTCTCCACAGATGATGCTTGACCTGCTGAGTATTTCCAGCATTTTCTGTTTTTATTTCAGATTTCCAGCATCTGCAGTATCTTGTTTTTGTACAAGTACTTTTGAAGTTTAGGTCATAATTTTAAAGACAACCAATTGTGCACAGCAAAGTCCCATCATCAGCAATAAGCTGCAACAAATTACAAGACAACATGAATAAACTTGCAGAATGAGCAGATAATTGGCAAATTAAATTCACAGATAATTTTGGTTAGAAAAATAGGGAGGTCACATATTACTTGGAATCTAAGTGGGGTAGAAGAGTAGAAATCTCGGAGTACAAACACACAAATCACTAAAAGTAGTGTCACAGGTTAACAAGGCCATAAAAAAAAGCAAACCATGTATTTGGGTTTATTTCTAGAGGGATTGAATTGAAAAGTAGAGGAGTTATGCTAAACTTGTACCGAACCTTCTTTAGCCACACTTGTAGTACTGTGTACAATTCTGGTCGTCATATTATAAAAAGGATATAGAGGCACTGGATAGCGTGTAAAAAAAGATTTACAAGGATGATATCAGAAATGCAAGAGTATACCTACCGGGAAAGTATGAACAGGCTGGGTCTCTTTTCTCTTGAAAAGAGAAGGCCAAGGGGCGACTTAATAGATGTCGTTAAAATTACGAAAGGTTTTGATAGAGTAGATACGGAGAGAGTGTTTCCACTTGTGGAGAAGAGCAAAACTAGCTGTCATCAATACAAGATAGTCACCAAGAAATGGTGACAGAAATGCATGACCTAAAATAATTCCATTGTGGGCAAGTGCCTATTGTATTAATAAATATAGATAGATGATTTCCCCAATACACTCCTTTGTTAACAGGCCTGGAAGAATTTTCTATCTCTATTCTAACAATCCAACCAAAATTACCCTGAAGGCCAGACACAAGTATCAGTTAAAATTATCAGAGATCCCAACCCTTTAAACACAGCAGCTATTGTGCCTTTCAGACTAAAAACTCTGGAGGAGCAATGGCATTTGGATGTCCAGATACACAAATCCAAAAAGTAATCAAAAAGGAATGTTGGCATTTGTCTCAAGAGGACTGCAATATAAAAGGGGAGGGAGTTATGTTTCAGTTGTACAGAGCCTTGGTCAAACTCTACCTGGAATATTGGGTTTAGTTCTGAGCACCGCTTCTCAGGAAGAACACATTATTCTTGGAGGGTACTTACCAGAATGATACCGAGGCTTAAAAGGTTAAAATATGAAGACAGGTTGCATAAACTTGGCTTGTATTCCCTTGAATTTAGAAGTTTGCGAGGTGATCTAATTGAAGTGTTTAAAATGATTCGATAGAGTAGATATAGAGAAACTACTTCCTCTGGTTGGGGAAATCAAGAACAAGGAGACACAATCTTAAAATTAGACCTGGGCCATTCAAGAGTTAAATTAGGAAGCACATTTTCACGCAAAGGATAGTGGAAATCTGGAACTCTCACAAAAAGACTGGTGATCCTGGGACAATTGGAATTTTCAAGACTAAGGTTAATAAGATTTTTGTTAGGTAAAAGTATCAAGAGATATGGGTCAAAGGTGGGTAAATGGAGTTGAGGTTAAGATTAGCCATGATCTAAGCGACTGGTGGAACAGGATCAAGGGGCTGAATGGCCTACTCTTGTTCTTGTTTCTTGTGTTTTCAGTTTTGCTCACTTATTTTTTTTTTTAAAAGACACAAATTGAAACAAAATATGTTTTTTTTTTAAATGCTTGTTACAATTTATAAATCTAAGCTATCCTGATCTTGGCAACAGAACCCACTGACATCCCCTCCCCCACCCCCGTCAGAGAGGATTCTTGTTTTAAAAAGTAGATTCCTCAATAATGCAGCATGTACCAGACGGTGAATATTTGCTCACCGAGTCATGGAGACCTGAGAATATGCAGCCAATGGCCAACACATTCTGAAAAGCAATCCTTAAACCAATCCTTCAGTTTTATCAACATAATGGATTGGCTGTGTTTACACAGTGCCCACAATTCCAACAGATGAGTCACGTAAACCGATTGATTCTCAGATCTTGTTTGTAACAGAGCGTTATTACAAGTTCTGATTTTGTGTGTACCAGCAATGAGCAAATATCAGAATGAGCTGTTATTTGGAAATACTGTCAAACCCACAGTTGATCAAAATTCTAAGCAAAAATTTCAAATTAAAATTAGTTACATGTAAATAGGTTGGAACAACTACTTTTTTCTCCCAATAGCTACCTGTATGGTTCTATTAAATTAAGCCGACAAAGATGCACTAATTTCTAAAGAGTTGAAGTGCATTTAGCCTCTCTCTCTCCCTCCACCCCCGTAAAGTTGCCAAACAAACACAAAACAATCAGCTGGTGAATAGCTGAACCAAACAGTACACAGATCATTGGGCCATAGTCCTGCTTTGTGACAACTGAATGTTAAAAACAATGTTTTCACAGTAGTGTCATACCGTAAGATGTAAAAAATGTTTTTAAAAAATACAAGTATCACCGTTAGTATCTTTTTCCCCCCCATTGTACCTGAGAAGCCATCGTCTTTCGCCTCTTCCACAAACTCCATTCCCTCGATTCCAACTCAATCAACCTCCCGAGCCGATCTCCCAGTCTGCTTCCGACTGTTCCCAACCTCAGCAGCCTATTAAACTCTCACTTGAGCTTCCGACCCCATGTCCTCTCCATCATAAAGACTGCTTACTTCCACCTACGCAACATTGCTCACCCAAGGTATAACCACAGCGCATCTGAGTCTTACCTTGATCATCTCCCATGATCTCCTCGATGGCCTCACATCCTGAACCTTCCCTACACTTCAGCTCACCCAAAGCTCTGCTGCCCATATTTTATCCCACACCAAGTCCCATTCACCCATCACAACTCTGTCCTTGCTGACATTAGTTCCATGTCCCTCAAACACTCGAATTTAACATTTTCATCTGTATGTCTAAGTCCCTTCAAGGCCTTGCCCCGCCTTATTTCTAGAACTTCCTACAACCCTTCGACCTCCTCCCTCCCATTTAATTCTGGCCTTTTGTCATTCCCCCTTCCCTTTGCCCCATGATTTGCAGTCACATAGGCCGCATCATCTCTTTGGAATTCCCTCTGTAAATTCCTCTGCCTCTCTCTCCTCATTTAATACCCAACTCTTTTACCCAAGCTTTTTGTCACCCCTCCTTAACAACCCCTTCTCCAGCTTATAAAGTTTCTGTTTAAAATTTAAATACTCCAAAATGGTATGATAGACAAAAATAAATGTGCTCATTTCTCATTTACTGTAAATATTTTTAAGCAGTATTTTCATATTTTTGACCTTCATTGTGTTGCTTTGTGTAGCTTAAACATTACTTCTTATTTCAAGACTGTCATTAGCAACAGTAATCACCAGGAAACTGAAATAAAGGTATTGCTGAATTAATATAAAGGGAACACAATGATTATCTGAGGGTACTTTGAAATGACAAACTCAGTAATTCTTCCAAGCTGGTTGTCTTCAATATTGACACCACTGACTGATGAAACCAAAATAAAAATCAATAAAAAGGAGTAATCAATTACAATCCAACTTTTAAAAAATATTGATGACTTGATTTCTCCCTTAAAAATAAATCTTTCCACAGCAGCGAGCTGAAATTCTGTCAATATCTGAGGTAACTGTAACTAATGTGTGCTTACTTCAAAACAATCAGTGAATGCGTAATATTTACAAGATAGAGAAAGTAGAGCTTGCTTCTGTTGACTCCAGTCTGCTTTCTCAACTCAAAATAAGTCCACATGCAACGGTAGGATTCTCTGCTCTGATCAGCTGCCAATTATTTTGGCAGACACCAGCTACTCCATGACCTGTGCTAAGTTTGGAAACTGTTGTGTTGACATTAGTCCAGTGTACATAAATGGTGATGGGCTACTGGAGCAGCTTAGCAAGAATGCCAGCACATCATCGGCCCTCTTCTCCATTGGGGAGTCAAGAAATTCCTTTACCTTGCAGCTCATGGCAACATTTAGAATAGCGTGGTGTACTAATGTGAGCAGCTCTTGTTTTTGGCAGTTCAGAAGATAAGAATTGAACTTACACCTGAAATGGATGGGAAAGTCTTCTTTCCTAATTAGTTGGTGTACATTTTTGCACAACAGGGAGCTTTAACTCCAATCTGGATTAATGACAGCTGAAGAGAAATAAAAAACAATTTAGATAGCACCTTTCACGACTTCAGGACGCCCCAAATTGCTTTACATCCAATGAAGTACTTCTGAAGTGTAGTTGTAATTTAGGAAACAATACAGCCAATTTGCGCACAGTAAACTCCGGCAAACAGCAATTTAATAACGAGCAGATAATCTGTTTTAATACCAGGGAGAACTCCCCTGCTCTTCTTTATACAAATAATGGCATGGGATCTTTTACATCCACTCAAGAGGGCAGATGGGTCCTCGGTTTAACTTCTCATCTGAAGATCTTTGACAGTGCAGCACACTCTCCAGTGCAGTACTGAAGTGTCAGCCTAGATTTTGTGTGTAAGTTTCTGGCACAGCGCTTGAACCTACAACCTCTTGACTTAGAGACGAGAGTGCAACCACGTCTTCTACTCTTCTCAGAAAACAATCCCATTTATTTAAATAAAAATCCCACTTTCCAAGTAGTTAACAATGGAGTCTGGAGTCGTATGGTTTCCTAGAAGGGGGTTGGAGGACATGGAGGTAACTCAAACATGGGCTAGATCTTGCATAACATACAAACCTCCCGCACCCCTTTATAAAAGTCCAATAACGAAACTGTAAGCTTCACACGGTAGCAGCTGATGAAACATTTCACCAAATATTCCTTTAAAGGTAAACAATGGGAATAAATAATTAAAGGTCAGACACCACAGTGCAGACGCTGGATACTCAAACTATTTGCGGTGGGTAATTATTAACCACTCGGGGGATGAAGCCTGCAAATCTGGCCTTGGGTTTTGCAATGATGCTGCCAATACAACATGATACGAATTATAGAATAACGGCTATGGATATCCTGCACGTTAAACCCGGTGGAGATAAAGCCGAAATTCACCAGCCAATTTGGCCTGGATCGTCTTACATTGTGTTGCATCGCTTGCTTACTACTTTAAATTACCACCCCCTTATTCCATACACCTCATTTCCACCTTTTACAATTTATCTTCGCCATGAAACTCACCCATTGACCTTTTAGCCTATGCACATATAAAACAAACTTGCATTTATATAGCACCTTTAACTTAGTTAAATGTCCCAAGGCGCTTCACAGGAACGTGTACAGACAAAATTTGACACCGAGCCACAGAGATATCAGGAGAGGTGGGTTTTAAGGAGTGGCTTAAAGGAGGAGAGAGATGCAGAAAGGCTCAAAGGTTTAGGGAGGGAATTCAAGAGCTTGGATTAAACGGCGTGTAAAGGTAAACAGCAAGTGGTATTTGACTCAATTAACACATTTGATGATTTCAGACGTGGAAATCAAAAGCAAGTTAAATGCAACACAAAGCCAACTTTTAAAAGGGGAGAATAAAGCACTGGATACAGGGTGACTGTCCAAAATATCTGGAGAAAATAGTCCTCTTAGTGAACTACATATGTAATGTATAAAAATAGTAATGAATGGGAATTCAGAGGGCAGAGCTGGTGACGATACTGCTGATTGAGGATCCGGTGCTGAGAGGGAAACACTAAATTCTGCAAATACACTGCAGTAAATGTATACTCAAATCATTACTCACTAAATCCTGCAGATGCACTACAATATATTTTTACTCTCCCTCATTGCACACTGCATTAACATTGCACGTTCACTCAAACGTGCCTCTGATCTAGATTTATTTTAACTTCCTGGTCGCAAAATTCCCAACTGGTTCCTCTCCCATCTCCTCTTACCCCCTTTTTTGTGCATAGCTTCAAGCTGGATTTCATACTCCTGTTCCTCCTCCCCAGACACTTTGTGCTCTTACCTGCTTTTATCAACAGATCCAGCTGGTTACGTCCCTCGTATAGGGCTGTGGTCATTTTAACCCCGTCCCCTTCCCTCCCCCCAAAATAATAATAATGCAGAAATTCTTATTGCAAGACTCTACAAATTGTGCAGTCTTCTTCGACCAAAGTAAAGGGGGAAACAATCCGGAAATCAGCTGCACTCCGAAGCTCTGACTACAGGGCGGGAGGTGGGGGAAGAGGACTCGACTCCAACTCACCCGACTGCTCCTGCAAAGGAATATACAGCAAAAGGTGGCAAATCCCTCTCTTGTCAGCTGCCTGTTGCAACCTCACGTTTGCATTTGCAACCCTATTCCCATGGCCGTGGGAGCAAGCGACCAGGCTGCAGCGGAGCCACCTCCAGCGCCTGGTGCAATGGTCGGCGCCAATGTTTTGCTAGACTTCCTGGATAAAGGTCGATCCATGTGCAGAGCGGTCGGTGCATCGGCACTTCCTGGAGAGGCGGGGTCCGCAAGCCTTCAACGGGCGGCCGGTGCACGCTGACGAAGAAGCTCGCCTTTGCCTCTCAAACACTTCGAAAACCCATGCATTCACACAAATCACTGCAGTGACATAAAAGCCCAGATTGTCCGGTTCAGAACTCGAGCACTGCCCGAGTCCACCCACCCAAATACGGAGTAGAGAACAACACGTAGATTTGAGAGAAGCACTTTCTATCCCTCCTCCCTTCCCATGCCTCTTTATTTCAGATCATTCTAACCAATACCAAAATGATGTGACTGATTTTGAAAAATAGCTAGTTCACATTATTTTAGCACTATTTCTGATTAAGTGCTGGAAATGGTTCAAGGAAAATATTTCACCATGAATATATGATAATGAGTCGTGTAAATTTTTTTTAAATACAACTACCGAAAAAAATGTCACCCCTAAATGTTTGTAAAATAGTCATTTGAAAAAGCTCAATGTTCTTTGCTTGGAAGAAGACCATATATATATATAGAAAATGCTGTAAATCTCAAAGGGTCAAGCAGCATCTGTGGAGAGAAAGCAGAGTTAATGTTTCAGGTCGACGACCCTTCATCAGAACGGGAGGGTGTTCGGAAAGAACAGATTCTTAACAAGCACTGAAAGGGGGAGGGGAAGAAAGAACAAAAAGGAAGGTCTGATAGGGTGGAAGGCAGGAGATATTAGAGAGACAAAAGGAATGATGGGCCAACTTGAAATGGTAATGCCAGAAGTTAGAAAAACATTATTCAAGATAGGATCTCTTAAGTCCGCCTGAGAGGACAGACTTGGTTTAACGTTTTAACTGAAAGACAGCATCTCTGACATTCCAGCACTCCCTCAGTACTGCATTGAAGTATTAGCGTAGATTTTGTGCTCCAGTCTCAAGGGAGTGCTGCACTGTTGGACGTGCTGTCTTTCGGTTGAGACATTAAACCGAGGGCCTGTCTGCCCACTAAGGTAAATGTAAGATATATCATGGCCCAATTCGAAGAAGAGCAGGGGAGTTCTCCTGGTGTCCTGGCCAATATTTATCTCTCAACCAACATCACTAAAAACAGATTATCTGGTCATTATCTCATTGCTTTTTGTGGGACCTTGTGTGTGCAAATTGGCTGCTGCATTTCCTACACTAGACCTGTGACTACATTTCAACAAAGTACATCATTGGTTTAAAGCACTTTTGGACATATTGAGGTCATGAAAGGCACTATATAAATGCAAGTTCTTTCTTAGTTACTTTCTCATTTTTCCCTTACTCTTTTCATCCCTGCAGGTCTCTGTTACCCATTTTCTCAATTTTAACTTAAATTATTTCATACCTACACTATCTATTTTACCTTTTTTAAATCTTTTTATATTTAAAATCTAACTTTCCTTGCTGCACCACCACAGATCTGATTTCCGTACTGCAGCTGGGACCCATGCCTCTGAAATTTACATTTCTGCTCCAAAAATCCCATTTTCCAGCCAATCCAAACACCATTTTTTCATAGACAGTCCCTCGAAATCAAGGAAGATTTGCTTCCACTCTAAAATTGTGTTCTTAGGTGACTGAACAGTCTAATACGGTCTCCTGTCACAGGTGGGACAGACAGTCGTTGAAGGAAAGGGTAGATGGGGAGTCTGGTTTGTCGCACGCTCCTTCTGCTGCCTGCGATTGCTTTCTGCATGCTCTCAGCGATGAAACTCAAGCTGCTTAGTGCCCTCTCGGATGCTCTTCCTCCAATTAGGGCGGTCTTTGGCCAGGGACTCCCAGGTGTTGATGGGGATGTTGCATTTTATCAAGGAGGCTTTGAGGGTGTCATTGAAACGTTTCCTCTGCCCACTTGGGGCTCGCTTGCCGTATAGGAGTTCCAAATAGAATGCTTGCTTTGGGAGTCTCGTGTCAGACATGTGAACAATGTGGCCCGGCCAACGGAGCTGGTCGAGTGTGGTCAGTGCTTCAATGCTGGGGATGTTGGCCTGACCGAGGACATTAACGTTGGTGGATCTGTCCTCCCAGGGGATTTGCAGGATCTTGCGGAGACATCGTTGGTGGTATTTCTTCAGCGATTTGAGGTGTCTACTGTATATGGTCCACGTCTCTGAGCCATACAGGAGGGGGGTTATTACTACAGCCCTGTCGACCATGAGCTTAGTGCCAGATTTGAGTGCCTGATCTTCGAAAACTCTCTTCCTCAGGCGGCCGAAGGCTGCGCTGGTGCACTGGAGGCGGTGTTGAATCTCGTCATCAATGTCTGCCCTTGCTGATAATAGGCTCCCAAAGTGTGGAAAGCGGCCGTGCCATTGATCTTGATGACTAGGAGGGCAATGCTGTGTAGCGGGGTCAGGTTGGTGGAGGACCTTTGTCTTACGGATGTTTAGTGTAAGGCCCATGCTTTCGTATGCCTCAGTGAAGATGTTGACTATGACTTGGAGTTCAGTCTCTGAATGTGCGCAGACGCAGGCATTGTCCGCGTACTGTAGCTCAACGACACTGACGTTAGCCTTGTTATCGGAGTGAGGTCAAGCTCCTAAGAATATTTTTATTCATTCCAAGTCCTGAATGAGTAGTCTCAATGACAGTCCTCGGGAGTGAGCACTACAAGAAAAGTTTTTGTGTTGGTGACGCACTAAGTTTATGTTGGGGAAGAAATTCATTATCCTCCTGTTTGGGGGTGGTAACTTTTGAAAGCCGGGAAACTTAGCGCCAGGCATTAACGTATCCCTGCTCTCAAAAAATTGGCTTTAGCACTCCAGGAAGGAAGTGGAGCATTAGCAAATGCTCCACTTCCTTCTCGGAGCGCTAAAGGACACGGGCAGAGCAGAAACCTCAGCAGTGCTGCACACTGGGCCGTGCAGCACTGCTGCCTTCAAAGAACCCTTCCCTCCATTAAAAGAGAAGGACCATCGCTGCAAGCTCTGCAATTTAAAACGTACCCACCTGGACTACCAAGGAAGTGGTGAACCCAGGTGATCAGCCGGGTACTCAAGCAGAGTACTGGGCTGAACAATCACGGGCAGGAACCCACGAAGAAAACGGAATCAACGAAGGTAAGTTTTTTTTTTACTTACCTCGGCCACCTCGCCTTTAACCATCAATCCGGTAGCAGCCAGCTGCCCAATCCATGCCTCCTGCAGCTGCTGGTGTTTTCGCCCGATGCTGCTGCAGGGGACGAAAGTGAATTTTGGGTCCGGGGCACTAACGGGGCGATGCGCACGCCGATGATGTCATGATGGCATGGGAGATCAGGGCGCAATGTTGCAGCACTGCCATCCCATTTGCGCCCCCAATTTCTAAGCCAAATCTTTCAATCTGTAACACTGGAAGACAGCACCGATTACTTGCACTGAATGTTGTTGAGATAAATAGAATGTCTTTTTTTACACAGCAGTAAGGTACAGATCTGCACACATAGAGAGAAGAGAGAATGAGATTTAGTCTCTTCCCTTTAAATGAAACTGTTGTGAGATGTACAATTTCTCAATGGCCCAGGATCAGTAGTGTACTGAAATACTGCAGGGCTTGAGCAAATAATCTTGCCTGATCCCTCAGTGTAATACTGAGATACTGGCATTTGTATGAGATCTTAAAACAAAGGCCCATCTACTTGTTTAGATGGGCAAATGAGACCTTATGAAACTATTTGAAGAAGAGCAGGGTGTTCTCCCAGTGACCGGCGTACGTTTCGGTCTCCTTACCAAAGGAAGGATATACTTGCCTTAGAGGAGGTGTAATGAAGGTTCACTAGATTTATTCCTGGGTTGAAAGGGTTGTCCTATGAGAAGAGATTGAGTAGAATGGGCCGATATTCTCTGGGGTTCAGAAGAATGAGAGTTGATCTCATTGAAACACATACCATTCTTAGAGAGCTTGACCTGGTACATGCTGAGAGGCTGTTTTCCCTGGCTGAGGAGTCCAGAACTAGGGGCCATATCATAAAATCATAGAATGGTTACAGTACAGAAGGCGGCCATTTGGCCCATCTCTGTAAGAGCACCTCAGCTAATTCCATTCCTCCGCCCTTTTCCGTAGCCCTGCAATTTTTTTTCTTTCAAGTACTTATCCAACTCCCTTTTGAAAGCAGTGATTGAGTCTGTCTCCACCACCCTTTCAGGCAGGTCTCAGGATAAGCGGTCGACCATTTAGGACTGGGATGAGGTAAAATTTATTCACTCAGAGGGTTGTGAATCTTTGGAATTCTCTACCTCAGAAGGATGCCCAGACATTGATTATATTCAAGATTGAGATCAATAGATTTTTGGACACTAAGGGAATCAATGGATATGGGAATAGGATGTGAAAGTGGAGTTGAGGTTGATGATCAGCTATGATCTTATTGAATGACAGAGCAGGCTCAGCAGTTGGAAGACCTACTCCTGCTCCTATTTGTTATGTTCTTATGTTCTTATAACCTGGCCACCATTCCTTCCTCAAATTGACACCAGAAAAAAAGACATTAACTCATCATTTGTATTATTTGCTGTTTGAGGGAGCTTGCCATGCGCAAATTGTCTGCCACATTTCCATACATTACAACAATGATTACATTTCAGAAAAGTAATTGATTGGATGGGAAATGCTTAGTGATGATGAGAACCTATTTCAAAATAAGTACCTTCAGGCAGTTATCACCTCTGCGCAGTGATACAGGAGGATTCAGACTATTAGGTTCAGGTAGAGGATCCACCATATTTTGCAATCAGTGTTTTAGTGTTCGGAATGTTCTAAGTCAGTAATTAAATTATCACTTAAGTATAATATAACAGGAGTGCAGTTCTGCAAATAACTAACTTGTGCAAAGATTAACCCTACTTTGCAGTTCTATGAGTAGCTGAGCAAATCATTGCTAAAATACCAACACCCATATTTTTCCAGCAACAGGGTTGCAAGGAAGACACATTCCTTTCCTTATTAAACGTTCTTAACGTTCTTAACTACACAAATTCAAGAGTCAAGTATCTTTACTGCTGTTACTCACTTACTGAGGAAAAACACAATTTTAAAATCTAATGGATAAACCTGATCGACAAGTACAACTTGTCTATTGGGAAATATAGTACAAGTAACAGGTACAGCAGTTCTGCCATTTATGTGTGTAAGCTCTTATAGACCGAATTCAAATTCTGCTCAATGTCATTGCCCTGAAGTAAAAAAAGATGGTAGGGTGGACTATCTGAGTCCTCTCTAGTGGTGAGTTACCTGGGCCACTGCAAGCATGAATCAGAGATTCGCTGGTGCACTATCCACTGATCTCACTGGACAGAAAACTACAGACAGTGCTGCCAGAATTTTCTGATCCATGCTCGTGATGGACCAGGGATCCAACTTAGAAAACCAACCTGCACGAATCGTCCATTGAACCTGCTGGTATGACCATGGCCTTCGGCAATACAACCAAACTTCTAGCATTGTCAACAAAGCAAAGACTCAGTAAAGCTAATGTCATAGAAATATGGAATCATGCAGCACGGAAGGAGATCTTTCAACCCATTTTGCCTGTGCCAGCTCTTTGAAAGATTTATCCAATTAGTCTCACTCCTCTGTTCTTTCCCCATAGCCCTGAAATCAGCCAGGATATTGTGTAAAATGTATGAAATTATATACAAAGGGCAGGAAGAAAAATGTTGGCAACTCTGGCCTCATGTGCATCCCCACTTCCTTTGCCTCACCTTCCATATTTCACCATAAACATGAGCTCATTCAAAACTCTGCTGTCCCTATCCCAACTCACACCAAGTTCAGTTCCTTCATCACCCTTGTGCACATTGACCTACATTGGCTCCCGGTCCACCAATGCCTTGATTTTAAAATTCTTCTCCTCGAATTCAAATTCCTCCATGGCCTCACCTCTCCCTATCTCTGTAACCTCCTCCAGGCCTAGATCCTCCCCAAGTTCACTGCATTCCTCCAACTTTGCCCTCTTGTGAACCTCCCACTTCTTTCATTCACCATTGATTGCTATGCCTTCAATCGTCTAGACCCTGAGCACTGGAACTTGCTCCCTAAACCTCCCTGCCCCGGAAACCCTCCCTCCTCCTTTAAGACGCCCCTAAGACCTACTTCTTTTATCAAGCTTTTAGTCACCATTTTTATATATCTTCTTCTTTGGCTCGGTCTCAAATTTTGTCTTGTTACGATCCTGTGAAGTGCTTTGAGATGTCTTACAATGTCTCTGTTAACATTGTTTAAATTGCAGTCTCTGGTGACACTTTATTTGCTGTCTCTGGTGACACGGTTTATATTGTTGTATTTGGTGACACTTTATTTGCTGTCTCTGGTGACACTGTTTATATTATTGTATTTGGTGACACTGTTTATATTGCTGTCTCTGGTGACACTGTTTATGTTGCTGTCTCACATAAAGAAATAACTTGCATTTATAAAGCACCTTTCATGACCTCTCGTAGCATTTTACAGCCAATGAAGTATTTTAGATGTGTAATACATGTTGTAATATTGGGAAACGCAGCATCCAATTTGCATACAGAATGGTTACAGAAACAGCAATGAGATAATAACCAGATAATCTGTTTTAGTGGGGTTGGTTGAGGGATTAATATTGTTGAGGACACCCAGGAGAACTCCCCTGCTCTTCTTCAAAGAGTGCCATGGGATCTTTTACATCCACTTCACAGGGCAGATCGGACCTCGGTTTAACATCATCTGAAAAACTCGCTCAGTTCTGCATTGAAGTGTTAGCCTGGATTATGCGTTCAAGTCTCTGGAGTGGGACTTGAACCAATACCTTCTGACTCAAAGGTGAGACTGCTACCATTGGCGAGACCTGAACTGCCAAGACTTCATCGTAAGCAGTGTGAAACAGGTAAAATAAATGGCAGAATCCAAATAGTTGTTATATAATGGCTGATTAAAAGTAATCTACACTGCAATAATTAACAACAAATAGCAATATTAATTTGCTTCATGAATACCATAATTTAAGACTTGATCATCCTGAGCATTTGTCTAATAAAGTTAGATACTAGGAAAGAGTTAAGTATTCCTAACTTGAAAAAAGGGACCTTTGAAGATACAGAGTTAAAAACCAAACATGAACAGTATTATGATCTTCAGCCAATCTTTTATTGTACTGTGTGTTTCTCTAATAATCTGTACAAAGGCCTCTGAATTTCCTGTAGAAATAAATCGATTTCGCCATCAGAAATTACTACTCCACGCCCTCCGCTTTACTTTGTTGTATTTAATTGTTCTTTGGCATCATCCTTTCAATTTTTAATACCTGTGTGTTACTTTTGTCTAATTTTTTTGTCATAGAATCATAGATTCATAGAATGATGCAGCACAGAAGGAGGCCCTTTAGCTCATTGTGCCTGTGCCGGCTCTTTGGTAGAGCTATCCAATGAGTCCTACTCCCCTGCTCTTTTCCAATAGCCCTGTTAATTTTTATCCACTTCAAGTATTTATCCAATTCCCATTTGAAAGTTACTATTGAATCTGCTTCCACCATCCTTTCAAGCAGTGCATTCCAGATCATAGCAACTCACTGTATATAAAAAAAATGTCCTCATGTCACTCTGGTTCTTTTGCCAATCACCTTAAATCTGTGTCCTGTGGCTACTGACTCTTCTGCCACTGAAAACAGTTTGTCCTTATTTACTCTATCAAATCCCTTCATAATTGTGAACATTTCTATCAAATCTCCCCTTAACCTTCTCCGCTCTAAGAAGAACAACCCCTGTTTTTCTAGTCTCTTCATGTAATAGATGTCCCTGATACCATTCTAAAATATCTCCTCTGCATCCTCTCTAAGGTTTTTACATCTTCCTAAAGTGTGGTGCCCAGAACTGGTCACAATACTCCAGCTAGGGCCCAACCAGTGTTTTCTAAAGGTTTAGCATAACTTCCTTGCTTTTGTACTATATGCCTCTATTTATAAAGTTATGGATCCTGTATGCCTTTTGAACAACTTTATCAACTTGGCCTGCCACCTTCAAAGACTTGTGTATGTGAACCTCCAGATCCTTCTTTTTCTGCACCCACTTTAAAATTGTACCATTTAGTTTATATTGCCTCTCCTCATTCTTCCTACCAAATAGTCACTTTAATTCTTTTTCATTTTCTCTTGTTGCATTTGTCTTTATTGTGACCTCATTCATTTCCTTTAAGTTCTGATGTTTTCTGATTTATTTTCCATTTTCAAATTACATTCCTTGCTGTTTGTGCAAAACCTTTCCCTCTAATCCCAGTGATATCAACTTGCATTAATACAAAAGGAGAACAAACCAACCTGTGATGTCCTCGCCAATAACCTGTTCTTCGACGACGTCCAGTGAACTGTCATTAATCATTCCATTAGTTTCTTCATCGCAATCAAGACCAGAATAGTCATGTAGCAGGTCTGCATTGGGTACTTGCTCCACAATGACAGCAGGGAAAATACAAGGACCGCCAAGCTGCAGATAGCAAAATAATAGAAGGGTTGTTGAAAGTTATATGACCTGAAGTTTAAATTCATACTTATCATTATTGACAAGACTATGGGACTGAACTGTCTGCCTAAAAACAGTTCTGTTCATGCCGGCCTGGCAGGTTCAGTAATTATAGTGCAGTACTGCCGATCCTATTGCTGCAAGAAGAGGGCACTAGTCCTAGAATCTGTGGCTCCGCAGTCACCACCTAATACAAAATCCAGCTACAAATGATTCCTTACAACCACCAGTTAAAAAGTTAAACATTCACAGCCTGAAATAAATCACATACATCAAAGGCTGTGGCTGGAATTCCAGTCACTGTTACTATGTAAACGGCGTCAATGTCAAGTGGCCATATCTATGAAGCCAGCTGTTATGATAAGAAATGTTCCCTGTTCACAGCCAATGGGGATTCTGCTTATCATCCAGTTTTTAGTAAAGGGACCTGATAACTTATGCCAATTCCAGAGGGCAGTTCCTTCTGCTTATCTATCAGCACTAGATCTTAAACTAAATGATTTTCTTGCTTTTACAATTGACTAAAAATGATCTCTTTTCTAATAATTATGCGACAGTGGGAACAAATAATGATGCTTCTGTGTAAAAATGTTATATTCTATTGCAATGGCATTTTAATATTCAAATTTAACTATGAATTAACTTCCAGCCTTTCATATGGAATCACCATCTATTTTAGAACACAGAGATGAGGAGGAGTGATAGCTTAAAGTTAAAGCTAAAAATCCTGGCCAATGTTCCCTTTTAAAGAATGGGGGGAAAAATACACAATGGTGTTTATGGTCATATATCACATCATGAGTGAGGGCCGACTCTTGGCTTCTCTTGTTTGTGGTTTGAAACAAAGTTTTATGGAGTTGTGTCAGCTGTGCTCTCACCGCTAAGTCAGAAGGTTGTGGGTTCAAGTCCCACTCCAGAGATTTGAGTGGCTACTTTAAGCTGACATTGCTAGACACAAGACTGGAGTGTCAGCCTGTGATCAAGTTGCTGCAATGGTACTGAGGGAGTGCTACACTGTCGAAAGTGCTGTCTTTCGGATGAGATGTTAAACCAAGATTCAGTCTCCCCTCTCAGGTGGATGTAAAAGATCCCACGACACTATACAAAGGTGAATTTTCTAGGTGTCCTGACAATATTTAGCCCTCAACCAACATCACTAAATAAATTATCTGGTCATTATCTCATTGTTGTTTTCGGGAGGTTCCTGTGCATAAATTGGCTAATGCGTTTCCAACATTACATTAGTGGCTACATTTTAAAAGTACTTCAGTGGCTCTAAAGCACTTTGGGACATCTTGAGGTTGTGAAAGGTGCTATATAAATGCAAGTTCTTTTTTACAAAGTTGTCCCAACAGCAATGTCAGGCCAATTCAGTAAAAGAGATACCACCGACTTGTCAGTCCTCGAGTGGTCCATCATTTTCATGTCTCTGACCAACTGACTTGGCGCGAAAGCTCACAGAAATCATGACATAAACTTAATTTTTTTCAAGCAATGGATTATACCTCAATACCATCTATTTTAACACCATCACACATAAGCAAATATAACCTGAATGTATTCACTCCAACAGAAAAGCTACTGGCAGACTTAGACCATACGTATTTTTGTTTCTTGCACTCTCTTCAAAACTTACGTTCCTGTTCACTCCGTTACCTCATTTCAATAATGAGATCAAAAGGGGCTATAAACCCAGGCAGAATGAAATTCTATGTCAAAACACTTAGCATCACATTTAGGATGGCACAAATATGCCTTCAACTCCCCCAAAATAGTTTATATATAAAAACATTGCTAGTTGATCATTTTATAAACATAAAAACATAAGAATATATAAACATAAGAAATAGGAGCAGGAGTAGACCATACGCCCCCTCGAGCCAGCTCCGCCATTCAGTAAGATCATGGCTGATCTGATCATGGACTCAGTTCCAATTACCCGCCCGCTCCCCATAACACCTTATCCCCTTATCGTTTAAGAAACTGTCTATTTCTGTCTTAAATTTATTCAATGTCCCAGCTTCCACAGCTCTCTGAGGCAGAAAATTCCACAGATTTACAACCCTCTGAGAGAAGAAATTTCTCCCCATCTCTGTTTTAAATCGGCGGCCCATTATTCTAAGATCATGCCCTCTGGTTCTAGTCTCCCCCATCAGTGGAAACATCCTCTCTGCATCCACCTTGTCAAGCCCCCTCATAATCTTTTCGTTTCGATAAGATCACCTCTCATTCTTCTGAATTCCAATGAGTAGAGGCCCAATCTACTCAACCTTAACTCATAAGTCAACCCCCTCATCTCCGAAATCAACCTAGTGAACCTTCTCTGAACTGCCTCCAAAGCAAGTATATTCTTTCGTAAATATGGAAACCAAAACTGCACGCAGTATTCCAGGTATGGCCTCACCAATACCCTGTATAACTGTAGCAAGATTTCCCTGCTTTTATACTCCATCCCCTTTGCAATAAAGGCCATGATTTCATTGGCCTTCCTGATCACTTGCTGTACCTGCATACTAGCCTTTTGTGTTTCATGCACAAGTACCCCCAGGTCCTGCTGTACAGCAGCACTTTGCAATCTTTCTCCATTTAAATAATAACTTGCTCTTTGATTTTTTTTCTGCCAAAGTTCATGACCTCACACTTTCCAACATTATACTCCATCTGGCAAATTTTTGCCCACTCACTTAGCCTGTCTATGTCCTTTTGCAGATTTTTTGTGTCCTCCTCACACATTGCTTTTCCTCCCATCTTTGATTCATCAGCAAACTTGGCTACTACACTCGGTCCCTTCTTCCAAGTCGTTAATATAGATTGTAAATAGTTGGGGTCCCAGCACTGATCCCTGCGGCACCCCATTAGTTATTAAAGATTTATTATAAATTGTATTATTTGTAAGGTGTGGGGGGGGGGTGGGTTTCAAAAGCACATTTTTTTTGACGTTTGAAATATTATGCGCTAGAAATTCCGTTGTGCTCCCTTTGGGGCGATAACTTTTGAAAAATGAGAGAAGTATCGGCAGGTGATAATCTGTTTTTCACTCTGGAAACTTCAGCTTTAGCGCTCCAAGAGTGAAATTGAGCACTAACTCAAGTGCTACCACTTCTCTTAGGGCGGTAAAGTGTGTGAGAGGGGCAGTAGTGGCAGACCGCTGAAGAATGTTCAGTACAGTGCTGCCGACATCACAGACTTCTTCACTCGTTTAAAGGAAAGAGCCATTGATGGTTTGCAATATTCTTCTTCTCACTTCTGTGGGGTTTCTGCGATTTCCATTACAGCCCCAATCACTCAGAGAGTGGAGGGCAGCAATGAGCCAGCAGAAACATTCAGTAGGCACTATTCTGGTGCAAAGAATAAAGTTTGCCCTACCTGATCACCACTGCCTTTAATTATCGCTCCCCAAGTGTTCAGCCGAGGTGACAACGCCTCCTGTCACTGCCATTGTTGATGGCAGCGATGTAGCAGGGGGTGGGAGCGAGTATCACATCTGGGGCGGTAACGGGGCACTGCACACCTGATGACATCATAATCTGCGAGCCGCAAGAGACCGAGGCGGTAAGTGTTAGTGCCAGCGCAAAACCGCCAGGGAAGTTCACGGGCGTCGGTGAATTCACCGCGCCCATTCAGTAACCACTTAATGCCCCATTATCGCCCCTTGCAGGTGCTAACAAGGGGCGCAAAGCAGCCAAATTTCTCTCCCCATATCTGAGTATACAAGTACAAAAAGGGATAATGTAATAAAAAGTCCATATTTTTAAAATATGTTTGCCCCATAAATAAGAACAATCCAGCTCTAAGATTTGATGCTGACACTGCACAACTGATTGAGCAATATACTCTTTCGAGCTCATTGTTACGTTTAATACAGTACTATGTAACTTCGTGGGACACTCAGGAGAACAGATTGCAGTGCGAACCTGGACCTGTGGGTAAATCAAAAAAAGCTAGCCACCGCAGCAGCAGAATCAACAAGTCTCGAGAGGGCGACAAAACCAAAGTGGGCGACATAATTAGGTGTCATTAGAATGCAATAGCTGATTGGTGGTATCTCTTGGAGCATGGTGGAACCCAGTGGAGGGGTCGGGACCCGAAAGCAAAAGCGGGAGAAGCAGAGGTCAGAAGCAGTGGGGTATGGGCGTCGGGAGCGGCGAGGAGCGGAGGTCGGAAGCGGCGAGGAACGGAGGTCGGAAGTGGCATGGAGAGGAGGTTGGAAACGGCGAGGAACGGAGGTCGGAAGCGGCAAGGAACGGAGGTCGGAAGCGGCGTGGAGGGGAGGTCGGAAGCGGCGTGGAGAGGAGGTCGGAAACGGCGTGGAGCGGAGGTCGGAAGCGGCAAGGAACGGAGGTCGGAAGCGGCGTGGAGGGGAGGTCGGAAGCGGCGTGGAGAGGAGGTCGGAAACGGCGTGGAGCGGAGGTCGGAAGCGGCAAGGAACGGAGGTCGGAAGCGGCGTGGAGAGGAGGTTGGAAACGGCGAGGAACGGAGGTCGGAAGTGGCATGGAGAGGAGGTTGGAAGCGGCGAGGAGCGGAGGTCGGAAGCGGCGTGGAGAGGAGGTCGGAAGCGGCGTGGAGAGGAGGTTGGAAACGGCGAGGAGCGGAGGTCGGAAGCGGCAAGGAACGGAGGTCGGAAGCGGCGTGGAGAGGAGGTCGGAAGCGGCGTGGAGAGGAGGTCGGAAACGGCGAGGAACGGAGGTCGGAAGCGGCATGGAGAGGAGGTTGGAAGCGGCGTGGAGAGGAGGTCGGAAACGGCGAGGAGCGGAGGTCGGAAGTGGCATGGAGAGGAGGTTGGAAGCGGCATGGAGAGGAGGTCGGAAGCGGCGTGGAGCGGAGGTCGGAAGCGGCGAGGAGAGGAGGTCGGAAGCGGCGTGGAGAGGAGGTCGGAAGCGGCGTGGAGAGGAGGTCGGAAGCGGCGAGGAGAGGAGGTCGGAAGCGGCGTGGAGAGGAGGTCGGAAGCGGCGTGGAGCGGAGGTCGGAAGCGGTGTGGAGCGGAGGTCGGAAGCGGTGTGGAGCGGAGGTCGGAAGCGGCGTGGAGCGGAGGTCGGAAGCGGCGTGGAGAGGAGGTCGGAAGCGGCGTGGAGCGGAGGTCGGAAGCGGCGAGGAACGGAGGTCGGAAGCGGCGTGGAGCGGAGGTCGGAAGCGGCGTGGAGAGGAGGTCGGAAACGGTAAGGGGTGGAGGTCGGAAGTGGCAAGGAGAGGAGGTCGGAAGCGGTGTGGAGTGGAGGTCGGAAGCGGCGTGGAGAGGAGGTCGGAAGCGGCGTGGAGCGGAGGCCGGAAGCGGCGTGGAGCGGAGGTCGGAAGCGGCGAGGAACGGAGGTCGGAAGCGGCGTGGAGCGGAGGTCGGAAGCGGCGTGGAGAGGAGGTCGGAAACGGTAAGGGGTGGAGGTCGGAAGTGGCAAGGAGAGGAGGTCGGAAGCGGCGAGGAGCGAAGGTCGGAAGCGGCTTAGAGTAGAGGTCGAAAATGGCGAGGAGCGGAGGTCAGAAGCGGCAAGGAGTGGAGGGACCGACGAGGTCCAAAGGTTGAGACCGGCGAGGTCCGGAGGTCGGGACGGGCGAGGTCTGGAGGTCGGGACAGGCGAGGTCCGGAGGTCGGGATGGGCAACGTCTGGAGGTCGGAAGTGGAGAGGAAAGGGCAGATGAGGCATGGAGGAGCAGAGAGGTCAGATGGAGCAGCATGGACAAGATCAAGGGAAGGCAGATAAAGGGAAGGCACAGCAAGGGCCAATAGCGAGGCTGTGATGTCGTGAGGCTCACATTGCGTACTGTGAATTCCATGTAGAAAGAGGTCCTGTGGGAAGAAGGAAGGAGGAGAGTAGGGGTATCTTTGAGTTTGTGTGTATGTATTGGCACATGCGGCGGAACGTGGTCTCCAGTCGTCTTGGATCCCCTTGCCACTGGACCAAGACCTTGCTCCATCAAGCCCGTGTGGTGGCTGGTGTGCACCGCACGTTAAAAGAATTCATGCACAGGCAACTTCCACCATTTAAAATGAGTTCATCAGTCACTTGAGTACTCATTTTTAGTGTGGAAGCAAGTCATCCTCGGCCCCGAGGGACTACCTAAGATGATGATGATGTTGATGACTATGTAAAAAATTCGCTGACATTAAAATAATTCTCAGAAGAAAAGTATAATAATATAATTTCTGTGTATCAGTTAATTACTTTTGTTAGCTTTCAAATAGATTTATCAGGGTTTGTTTTATTGTATTTTATGAAGTGCTGGCTTTACAAAGTTGTGCTCCCATCATATGAAGCACCACTTGGGAGCACTATTTCATGAAATCAACCCCTACATATTGTCTTGAAGGAACCCTATTGTAATATTTGAAGGCTATTAAATCATAATTTCCTTCACATTAATTCCCCTTCTCCAAACTAGAATATTCAAAAATGTGACACTGTACTAACCTTCAGATACAGACATAACAAAGGGCTCAATTTTCCCCAAGCCCATTTTCTGGCGTATTGCCAAAGTTACGCCAGTTTTTCTAGGCCAGAAATAATTCGCCAAACTTTCTCCGATGTATAATTCGAATTTGGCGCCGCACAGCGTGTCCAGTCGCCTCGGGAGGCGGAGCCTGCTGACTGCGCTACACCTTCTACACATGCGCGGGAAAGAAAATTAAGTTTTTGACATCGTTCCAATGGACGCATATGCTCAGTACAGCTCGGATTTGGCAATTAGCCATTTTTAAAGAGCCAGTTGTGTGTGTTACAAGTACTATGTGAGAGCATTGGAAAAATCGCAGCCGCAGCTATACAAGATGCAACGCTGTGCAAGGACCAAGAATTTCTTACAGGAAGAAGTGGAGGCACTAGTTCCTGTGATTGAGAACAGATGACAGTAGCTGGACACCAGCAGAGGTCACATAAAAGTTCCACCAAAAGAAATGAAAGAAGAAATGGTAGGACCTTGGTCAAGTAGTTAGTGTAAGTAATATTTTAATTTATTCAATGCAATTGTAAATGTGACCAGCTGTATATGTCTCACCCAGCAGAAAGATACCCTCTCTAAAAAGTTGCATTTTCATCTTTGCAGAAGAAAGTGGCACACAACAAAAGGGAAAGAACTCGAACAGGAGGAGGCCCGGAAAATCTGCACCCATTCGTACCTTTGGAAGAGCTGGTCGCTGCTTTGATGGGTCTTGCCTGGAAAAAAGCAAACAGTACTGCACACGCTGGGCCCACACTCGAGGGACAGGGTAAGTCCTGCAAATTCATCGTGGCACTTCAAATCAACCTGCTGCCTGGCCTGCGATGTATGAGCCTACTCATGCCACCCATCTTGTCCCCTCCTCTGTTGCTAACCATTTGACTGTTCTGTTATATTTTGCAAAACTTGAGGCCAATCCTGACGATGCAGAAGAAGATTCAGAAGCGGACGAGCCAGAAGAGGAGAACATCTTCCAATCCATCCATGGGGGTGAGGGGGAAGGGATGGAGCTGGATGAAGCTCCCACTGTTGTACTGACTTTGGAGGAGGTGCCGCGCATGGTGATGACAGCCCCTTCTGTGACTAGTGGTTTGAGTGTTGGTGGGACATTCCATGGTTTCCCACCTTCCGAAATTATGGGTTCCAGCGGTGTGGTGTGAGCCATACCCATGGGGAGGAGGGGAAGGAAAGCTTGACCGTGCTCTCCTGAGATGCAGCATGTAACAGATGTTATTCAGATGACTCCTGGATACCATCAGTGGGCTGAGTGATGAGGTAGCGGGACTGTGGGGAGAAGTAACAACACTCTCACGAGAAATGGGAACGATATCCGGGACCATCAGTGAGGGAATAGTGACCATGAGAGAGGGAATGTCAGAGGTAGTGCAAACCACGTCACTGGCCATTAGGGAGGGAATGTTGCAGGCCGTTGAGACACTGTCAGGGCGCATGAGGGATGGCACGTTGGAGTTAGCTGCTGCAATAAGGGAACACGCCCAGACCCTGCGTGCATTGACAGAATCAACTGCTAGGCCAATCCCCACACCAGCCTCTGAATAGCTCAAAGCCGGGCCCTCCAACTTGCCGCCAGGGCCCACCAACTTGCCACCTGGCTCCGACACCCCCCACCCTCAAGAGGTGTGCAGTACCCGAGATGTTAGAAAGAATAAGCTTGGTACCAAGCCCAGAAACACTGTGCCACCGCCTGCGGGCAGGGGTGGTGGAGTGTCCAAGGCCAAGCGTAGCGGGCAATCTTAGAATAAGG
Source organism: Pristiophorus japonicus (assembly GCF_044704955.1). Taxonomy (NCBI): domain Eukaryota; kingdom Metazoa; phylum Chordata; class Chondrichthyes; family Pristiophoridae; genus Pristiophorus; species Pristiophorus japonicus. The sequence continues at coordinate 79,574,124 of NC_091986.1, read as the reverse complement.
GGGATGAGAAATGGTTGCAGCCTTTCTTTGCTGCTGCTGTTGTTATTATTATTGTTACTGTTATAACTGTTCTCAAATTAAAAGTTTTTTTGTAAGTTATGTAAATTTACAAGTTTATAAGTGGTCTTAAAGTTTTTAAGTGATCTTAAAAAATGATCTTAAAGTGAAGTTTGATACAAGAATAATTTTATTAAAGTTAAGTTATTGTAAACTTTTGAATAAAATATATTTTACATTAAAACTGAACAGTTTCAAACAGTAAACATGTCCACGTGGAATAGTTGTCGCTGAGCCCTCAGGGTCTCCTCTCCCCCCACCCCCCCTTTGAGTCTTGTGACTTCTCTCTCTCTCTCCCTCCCCCTCCCCGGGCTCCAAGCCTTCCAATCGGCGCCTCGCTCTCTCTCTCTCCTCTCCACTAAACCCCCCCGCCCCGCCCCACGTCTTGTTTTGTAGCCAAACCCCGAGCCACTGTGTCCGGGCACAAGACCGATTCTGCCGGCCAAACCTACAACCCTCCAGGCCTTCTTCAAGATGTTCGCTGGTGGTGTGTGAGTGAATAAAAAAAAGAGAAAACTTGTGAAATCCAACAAATTTACACTTCTACGTTGACAGATTAAAAAAAAGTTGAACTTTATTATTGATTTTGACAGTGTTCTTGACTCCCTCCAAAATCTTCGATTTGAAAACAATGGCGTCTTTCAGCGCAGATTTGTGAATGTGCGCTGGTTTTCTTAACTCACCAGAAGGTTTTTTGGGAGTGGCCAGATATGCTGACCTAAGAGAAAAAAAATGTTGGCTAAACTGCGAACAATTGAAAAAAACTGGCGCAGACATTTTGACGTAAAAAAAAAAACTGGCCTAGAAAAATCATAACTAAGTCAGTTACGCCGGCGCAGATCGCAGGGGGAATGCTTGAAAAAAATAAATACGCTAGAAAAAATGGCGCGCGCCAAAAATCGCCGCAAATGACCGGGGAAAATTGAGCCAAAGAGTTAGCAAATTACAAGGGATGCATCAAAGTGAAATTCTATTTCACGATCCCTTTCTTACGTGAGCTTTTTTTGTGCCAATATGGATTTGAATTCTTCAGAGCAGTTACTTTATTAACAGTTATCATGGATTGTTTAATGTTGCAAACACATCATTACTGAGTTACTGATCCCAGTCACAGTGGCAAAAAGGACACTGCAATTGGCCTCAGAAAACCCCAGGTTATGGAGGAGAAAAATTGGCTAAAATCATACCAGGGATAAGGTATTTCAGTTATGTGGAGATATTAGAGAAGTTGGGATTGTTCTCCTGAGACCAGAGAAGGTTTAGGGGCATTTAATGGAGTTGCTTAAAAGTGTCCTTCTTAAATTTGGCTGTCCTCAAACATTTGTCACCATCCTCCACCTGGTTCACAATGACATGCAAGCCGTGATTCTTACCAACGGATCCACCACAGACCCAATACAATTGCAGACCGGGGTCAAGCAAGGCTGTGTCATCACACTAACGCTCTACTCAATCTTTCTCGCTGCAATACTTCATCTGACCTTTAACAAGCTCTCCTCTGGAGTGGAGCTAATCCACAGGATGAACAGGAAATTGTTCAATCTCTATTGCCTCCAGTCCAGAACCAAGTTTGTTCCAACCTCTGTCATTGAATTACAGTATGCAGATGACGCTTGTGTTTGTGCACACTCGGAGGCCGAACTCCAAACCATCTTTGACACCTTCACTGAAGTGTACGAGAGACTGAGCCTTACATTAAACATCCGTAAGACAAAGGTTTATCTACTAACATGCCCCCCGATGCACAATACCGGCCCCTGATTATCAAGATCCATGATGAGATCTTGGACAGCGTGAACCACTTTCCATACCTTGGGAACCTTCTGTCAGCAAGCGCAGACATCGATGATGAAACCCAACACTGCCTTCAGTGTGCCAGTGCAACCTTCAGTCGCCTGAGGAAAAGAGTGTTTGAAGACCAAGATCTCAAACCCGGCACCAAGCTCATGGTCTACAGAGCTGTAGTGATACCCGCCCTCCTATTTGCTTCGGAGACATGGAAAACAAACAGTAGGCATCTCAAAGCACTGGAGAAGTACCACCAATGCTGCCTCCGCAAAATCCTGCAAATCCATTGGCAGGATAGGTGTACCAATGTCAGTATTCTCTCTCAGGCCAACATCCACAGCATCGAGGCATTGACCATGCTCGACCAGCTCCGATGGATGGGCCACATTGTCCGTGTTACGTTTTGAATAAAGAATCTGACCAGGTACTGTAAGCTTAAAGTTATGTGTGACCGTAGTCCTTTAAAACAGGTCTCCAGAGTGCCTCTCCAGACTGCGAGGCCTTCTTATGTACAGGTGCTCCCAAGGGATTGTGGGATCCCTTGGGACTCCAAGGGATGAGCCCTCTGGTGGTTAAACAAGGTATTTACAGGTTTACATATATAACAGTCTGCATGCCTGATACAAGACTCCCGAAATAAGCATTCTACTCTGAGTTCTGTCACAGCAAGCGAATTCCAGGAGGGCAAAGAAAATACTTCAGGATGCCCTCAAAGTCTCCTTGAAAAAATGTAACATCCCCACCGAATCGTGTGAATCCCTGGCCCAAGGCCGCTCAAAGTGGAGGAGAAGCATCGTGAAGGCGCCGAACACTGAGTTTTTTTGGCGGGAACAGGCGAAAGCCAAGTACAAACAACGGAAGGGGCATACGACAAACCAAGCAACCCACCCGTCCCTTCAACCACCGTCTGCCCCACCTGTGACAGAGTCTGTAGATCCCGCATAGGACTCATTATTCATCTTCAAACTCATTTTAGTGTGGAAGCAAATCATCCTCGACTCCAAGGGACTGCCAAAGAAAAAGAAGAATATCTAGGCTCATGCATGAAGAAAGGCCAATCAATCAAAGGTGGAGGGTAGCCATTATAGGCAAACTATACATCAGCATGAGTCAATGTCTTCAGGAAAGCAAGGGGAAAATGTGCTGAATCCAACCTATTTGAAAATGTAGGTATATGGAGGCTATCAATAGATTTCCAAGATGATGGGGGTACATTATTTTCAAAGTCCCTTTAATTGTAATACATTAACAGGAGTGAGTCTTTGGGTTAATGGTAGCTTTCCTGCCTCGATGAGAGACCGGAGCTCCAGCTCTGAATTCTGGGTCGACACCCAATGGCCAGTGGGTGCAGGTGGCCCTCCCCCTCATTGTAAGGGTTGTAGGAGCCCATAAAACTCTGCTGCTGTACAACTATTTTGTTGTATCTGTAAAACAAATGTAAATCAAATGCCCCCTTATTAAAGGGGCACTAAAACTGACAATTTAAACAAATTTAACTTTAAACTTTAAACGGTCAAATTAAAATTTGGTTGCCAGGGGTAATGATGCACTCCAGTCCCTCCGGCGTCTACCTCTTGCGGAAGGCTGCGAGCGTACCGGTGGACACTGCATGCTCTGCATCTCCAGGGACACCCTGGCTTGGATGTAACCGTGGAAGAGAGGCAGGCAGTCAGGCTGAACAACCCCCTCGACCGCCCGCTGCCTAGACCGGTTGATGGCCACCTTAGCCATGCCCAGGAGCAGTCCTATGAGGAGGCCTTCCGACTTGCTCGCTCCCCTCCACACAGGGTGCCCAAAGATCAGGAACGTGGACTGAAGTGCAACCAGAATTTGAGGAGCAGCCCGTTCAAATAATGGAAGAGAAGCAGCAACCTCACACATCCAACATATACATGGAACATGGATTCCTCCAGACCGCAGAAATTGCAGGCGACCCGGGAATCCGTGAACTCAGTTAAAAACTTATTACACAAGATTGCTCTGTGCAACACCCTCCAGGCCAAGTCCCCAATAAATAGAGGGAGGACTCCCGCGTAGAGAACACTCCATTGGGGACCTCCGCCTTCTCTCAACAGCTCGACAAATATTTTGAGTTGTACCTGTAACTTGCTGCTGTACAACTCTTTTAGAGTAAACAAAATAAACATTAGATCAAGTGCCCCCCAATCTGGGGGACATTCCAGACACTTTTAACTGCCCTCTTTTTTTATTTTTTGGGGGGTTTTTTTGTGATTTTTTTGGGGCATTAAAATGATATATTTTACAAGTGCCCCCTATAAAAGGGGAGGGGGACACTAAAATTGGCAATTAAAACAAATTAAACTTTAAAACATATAAAATCAAATTAAAATTTGGTTGCCGGGGGTAATGATGCACTCCAGTCCCTCCGGCGCCCACCTCTCGCGGAAGGCCGCGAGTGTACCGGTGGACACCGCGTGCTCCATCTCCAAGGACACGCTGGCGCGGATGTACGCGCGGAACTTGCTGCTGTACAAGGCTAGTGTAATATAACAGCTGGTATAAAGATGGTTATGCCGATTGAAGGAGCTTCTAGATTGTGGCTTGTCAGACTGTTAATTAGCCGGCGGATCCTTCCACTACTTCAAACTATTCTCTAAGGGAAGACTATGAAGGTATGAAAACAACAACACGTTAACTCCATGGATATAACTACCCAGAGTGTGGCTGTCCCTTTCCTTTTAATAAATACTATGTTTCCAGAATACCCGTGGTAATGCAGTTTAAGAGCAAATTTGTCTGCCATTTTCTCCAGCTATAGATCCCCTCTTTAACACTCCATTTATTTGACTCCAGCACCTTTTGATTTGCCTCTCTGCACAGTTCCTGGTGACAGAGCTTTTAGCCAGCTCGGTCTTACTCTCTGCAATTATCCTCACAATCTCTCCACTTTTAAAAACCTTCTTAAAACCCCTTTATTGACTCACCTTCCAGTCACTCAGCTTTATCGCTCCCTTTATGGATCAACATTCATTTATTTCTACCTATTTATGGAGTGTGTTGGGATATTTATTTTTGTTAAAAAGCCAGATAAAGGCATGTTGTTGTTGATGGTCTCCATAATGTCTGTGTCATGGGGAGAGTAGTCTCTTTGACTTTCCAGTACAACTCTGGAGGGAAAACTTAGTATCGCTTCAAAATATTTAAAGGGATCACTTCCTTTCGAATGCGTTTCCTGCCTGGCAACAAAGGTCGGAGAATGCAGAATACTGATTACTAACATCTGAAGGTGAGCGCAACCAGCTTTGCGAGGGGAGAAAAAAAATTGCAAGATTTGACAGTTCTATTATGAGATCATGAGTGAAGCTTAATTTTGCTTCGAAATTGGGTCTCTTGCAATAAATTTGCGAGAGTTGGCATGTTTGCAACTTTAACATATGTCGCCAGTCACCAGGGAGCACTCCCATGCTCCTCTTCATAATAGTGCCTTGGGATCTTTTGTGTCCACCTGAGAGGGCAGACAGAGCCTCTGTTTAATGTCTCATCCAAAATACAGCATCTCTGAAAGTGCAACACTCCCTCAGTACTGCACAAGAACATAAGAATTAGGAGCAAGAGTAGGCAATAGGTGCCTTCTCCGCCATTCAATGAAATCATGGCTGATCTTCAACCTCAACTCCACTTTACACCTGATCCCAATATCCCTTGATTCCCCTTGAGAGACAGCCTAGGTTTTAATGCATAAATCTTTGGAATGGAGCTAGAACTATGATCTTCTGACTGGAATTCCCTACCTATTAGCATTGTGGGAGAAACTTCACGACACAGACTACAACTGTTCAAGATGAAGACCCACCAGCACTTTCTCAAGTGCAACTAGGGATGGGCAATAATTGCCGGCCTTGCCAGTGACGCCCACTTCCCGAGAATTAATTTTTTTATTCAAACTTATTTAACAATTGTATTATCCTTTATATAGGAAAGTAATGGCTGACGCCTTTCTTCCTAATTTTCAACTGGTATTTAACCCTTTATGGTGAAAAAATTGTAATAATTGTCTGAAATCCACAAGTGAAGTGGAACTTGTCCTGTGCATTTCACAGCTTTCTTATGGAACCAATTAGAAAAGCGAAACTGGAGGAAATCAGCTAATCAACTGAAAGGTTGATCTTCATTGCCACCAGGAGGAACACATCTCTAACTTTCAGTTAACTTACTCTGAACAGAGGTGAAAGAAACTCTTTTGGGAGTTCACCTGCAAAACATAAAACATTAAACGGTGCCACCCGACCTGGGTGACACTCCAGACATTTACAAGGCCCATTTTTTTCCCCCTTTTTTGTGTTTTTTTTTTGTTTTTTCTTTTTTTTGTTTTTTTTTTGGGCACTAAAATCACAATTTTTCCCCAGTGCCCCCTATAAAAGGGAAGGGGACACTAAAAGCACCGGCAATTAAAACAAATTAACTTTAAAACGTAAAATCAAATTAAAATTTGGTTGCCGGGCGTGATGATGCACTCCAGTCCCTCCGGTGCCCACCTCTCGCGGAAGGCCGCGAGCGTACCGGTGGACACCGCGTGCTCCATCTCCAAGGACACCCTGGACCGGATGTAAGAGCGGAAGAGAGGCAGGCAGTCAGGTTGAACGACCCCCTCGACCGCCCGCTGCCTGGACCGGCTGATGGCACCCTTGGCCGTGCCCAGGAGCAGTCCTACGAGGAGGCCTTCGGACCTACCCGCTCCCCTCCGCACAGGGTGCCCAAAGATCAGGAGAGTGGGACTGAAGTGCAGCCAGAATTTCAGGAGCAGCCCCTTCAAATAATGGAACAGGGGCTGCAACCTCGTGCACTCAATAAAAACATGGAACACGGACTCCTCCAGACCGCAGAAATTGCAGGCGGCCTGGGAGTCCGTGAACCGGCTTAAAAATTTGTTGCACGGCACTGCTCCGTGCACCACCCTCCAGGCCAAGTCCCCGATGAATAGTGGGAGGACCCCTGCGTAGAGTGCCCTCCATCGGGGACCCCCGCCTCCTCCGGACGGCAAGATGGTGCGCCATGGCGTGTCCGGACGGCCGGCGAGGATGGCAAAGTTGAGGGTGTGCAGGAGCAGCCCGTACAGGAAACCCCTCCGCGCGGAACTGAAAGGCACGGAGGGGATTTCCCCGAGGCGGCTCAAGTTGTGAGGCGCCGGCCACAGAGGTGAAAGAACCTTGAACTGATCTGTAGTCACCTGCATTCCCATTTTACCATCATTACATTCATTATGCACTCATAGTCTCAATAGAACCCCATGCAGTTTCTTTCAGAACTCCTCGTGGCATGGCGGTTAGATCAGAACTTTGTGAGTTGTTCCCAAAGTGGATGATTGATTTGGGAGTTGTATTTAAGCTGGATGATTACAGTCCATGCTTACTGGAGGGAAAACTTAGTGTTGCTTCAAAATATTTAAAGGGGCCACAAATTAGCTGCCATGTTTCACTACATCATTGACTACACTTCAAACATACTTTATTGGCTGTAAAGCATTTTGGGATGTTCTGAGGTTGTGAAAGGCACTGTATAAATGCAAATTATTTTTTTCATGCCCCAACCCTTGTAGAATTCTACATGATTCCATTCTGAAATATTATAAAGTACGAAAAGTGGACAATGTTTCCGACTGAGAAAAGCACAAGGTATTCATACCTAATTCCCATTAGTTGCAGAAATTGGGCATTCGCCGAGAAAAGTGTTGAGATTAAACTACAGTACTTTTAGTGGACCTATTTTAATCTACATTGCAGTCCCCACAACTGCAGATTGTTTTGTTACTGAACATACTCAGAATGTGACTTAAGTACACAACACAGCAGGAAGCACCTGAATGTTCACTACCTTATGGAACACAATGAGCGTGAGTGATCATTTTTACAACAGCAATGTTATGGGGCAGAAAATAGATCCCTGATATGATTTTAGAATGAAATACAAATACAGTTAAAGTATTGTTACTTAATGTTCTTTGGAGTTAATTTTCTAACATAATAACAACGACTTCTGTTTATATAATGTCTTTAACATATTAAAACATTGCAAGGCACTTCACAGGAGCTTAATTAGGGCAATTGACCTAAAGCTTGGTCAAATAAGTAGGTTTTAAGCAGTGTCTTAAAGGTGGAGAGAGAGGTAAAGTGGCAGATAGGTTTAGGAAGGTAATTACAGTGCTTAGGGCCCAGGCAGCAGAATGCTGTGGGACAAAACCTTTTCGCTGACATTTTTTCTTCTTCTATTGAAAAGGCTGGAAATAGGGCATTTGTGCTCTGCTGGGATAGAGAAAGAAAATAATCTTTCTGCCAGTGTTATACCGGCCATTATATTACATCAGGGTTTTCCACTTTTACAATACAATTCTTTCCACATCACAGCAAAGCTAATGAAGGCTGAAGGAACAGAATTTGAAAAAGTTCGAGGAACAGCAATTAGACAGAATCTTGCAGAAAAAAGCTATGGCCTTTTCAGTGCCTATGACTGGCTATGCAAAATCTGTGGCCAATGTTGCTGTTAAGCTATGCGGCCATGGACTGGAAATCCCCTGTAGACCGCTCAGCGGCTTTTAATTGGAAAACCGTGCGTGCGTGCGTGCGTGAAAATTTGAATGGGCCACGCAGCCTGTTAAAGGGGCCACACACACCCAAAAAAATAGCAGGAACATCGCCTTGTGGGAATGTGAATTGGACAAGAAGAGCAACATATGACACTTCAAAATAAGCCAAACTAGAAGATGGGGCTGGATATGAAGGTGGATTTAATGAAAGGGAAACCTTGATTGAGATGCAAACGAGTGAGTAAGCACAGCTGTTTCTGATTGAATAAAATGGGGCACTTAAGACGCTATAACAGTCAACTTTGAAATTTAAATTAGTGTAAATTGATAATGGTTATTGTTAAGTCCTGACACTAATGTACTGACTTACATGAGACACATGCTGAAGTCAAGGTCACTAAGGACCTGCACCTTTAATTCACAGCTCTCCAGTGCTGCACTTGCCTGAGACCTCCCTTTATATACCTCAGTGGGACAGGTATGGAGTGTCTCCTGAAAGTGCACCCCTGGTGGTAAGGTATGCTTATTGTTACAGGTCATATCCAGTTACAGTCATGTATAGCATGGTAAGATACAGTTATATACAGTAATGTGAGATACATGACATCACCCTCCCCCAAGGTCTTATTGCCTTTATAGATTCAGTCTCTCAGGCGGTCTGCGTTCTCGCGTGGAGCGTTTTAGTTGTGGTTCAGTTGTTTGCCTTGGTGCCTGTGTTTCGTTCGGTGTGATTGCTGGTATCTCGCCTGGGCTGTCTGTTGAGGCTGCCCTTTCCTCAGGTTGTTCCACCTGTCTGTCCACCAGGTGTGGTGTGAGTTCCACATTGTAGTCTGCCTCTGGTTCTTCAGTGTTATCAGTGAATCTACTTTTTACTTGGTCTACATGCCTCCAGCAGGTTTGACCATTGTCCATTTGTATAACCAGTAGCCTGTTTCCCTCTTTATCTGTTACTATCCCTGCAAGCCATTTGGGACCCCAGCCATAGTTTAGCACAAACACTTTGTCCCCTATCTCATTCCACCCTCCCCACCCCTCGAATTTCGGTCATGGTACTCAGTTAGCTTTTGATGCTTAGCCTCAACAATTTCATGCATGTCAGGGAGGATTAACGAGAGGCTGGTCTTTAAGTTTCATTTCATCAATAGTTGCGCGGGGGGAACCCCAGTCAACGAATGCGGCGTGGGACCTTGGATTCTGAGCATGCCTTGTTTAATGATCTGCACTGCTCGCTCCGCCTGGCCATTGGAGGCTGGCTTGAAAGGTGCCGTCTTAATGTGATTTATACCGTGGTCAACTATAAAATCATGAAATTCTGCGCTGGTGAAGCACGGACCATTATCACTGACCAATATGTCAGGAGTGCTGTGCGTTGCAAACATGGTTCTAAGGCTCTCCACAGTGGTGGAGGTGGTGCTCAAGTTTAAAATGGTGCACTCGATCCATTTTGAAAATGCATCAACGACTACGAGGAACATTTTGCCCATGAATGGGCCCGCATAGTCTACATGCACCTGCGACCACGGTTTGGTAGGCCAGGGCCAGGGGCTTAGGGGGGCCTCCCTGGGGGCATTACTGAGTTGGGCACAAATGGTGCACCGACGGACGCAGAGCTCCAAGTCCGCATCAATGCCAGGCCACCAGACGTGGGATCTGGCTATGGCCTTCATAAGGACGATCCCCGGGTGCTCGCGATGGAGCTCCTGGACAAACACCTCCCTGCCTCATAAGGGCATAACTACTCGGCTGCCCCACATCAGGCAGTCTGCCTGTAGTGATAGTTCATGAATGCTCCTATGGAAGGGTTTGACCTCCTCGGAGCAGGCATCACGAGCCTCTGTCCAGTCACCGGTTAAAACGCATCTTTTAACTAGAGATAACGAGGGGTCGCTGGTCGTCCAGGCTCTGATATGGCGAGCCGTCATGGGCGAACCTGTGGATTCAAAGGCATTGATTGCCATGACCATCTCACAGTCCTGTTTGTCGTACCCTTCTGTGGTCACCAGGGGTAGCCTGCTAAGTGCGTTGGCACAGTTGTTTGTGCCTGGTCTGTGCCTTATCGTGTAGTCGTAAGCCGCCAGCATGAGTGCCCACCACTGAATGCGCGCCGAGGCGTTGGCGTTGATTGCCTTGCACTCAGATAGTAGGGATGTGAGGGGTTTGTGGTCGGTTTCTAACGCAAACTTGGCCCCGAAAAGGTATCGGTGCATCTTTTTGACACCGTACACGCACGCGAGTGCCTCCTTCTCAACCATACCATACCCGCGCTCCGCCCGCGAAAGTAACCTGGAGGCATAAGCAACGGGCTGCAATTTACCTGCATCATTGACGTGCTGTAAAACGCACTCGACCCCGTACGCTTATGCATCACACGTAAGGACTAACTTTTTACCTGGGTCAAAAAAGGCTAAAATATTCTTGGAACATGGAAGGTTGCGTGCCTTATTGAAGGCGCATTCTTGGGCATCCCTCCAAAACCAATCGCATCCCTTTCTGAGTAGCACGTGGAGAGGCTCCAGCAGCGTGCTCAAGTTCTGCATAAACTTCCCAAAGTAATTGAGTAGCCCGAAAAGGCGCGCAGTTCCGAGACATTCCGGGGCCTGGGTGCCAGTCAAATCGCTTCGGTTTTGGATTTGGTTGGGCGGATTCCATCAGCGGCAATCCTTCTGCCCATAAATTCAACCTCAGGCGTGAGAAACAGACACTTGGATTTCTTAACTCTTAGGCCTACCCAATCCAATCGACTTAGTACTTCCTCAAGATTGCGGAGATGAGAGATGGTGTCCCTGCCCGTGATGAGTATGTCATCTTGAAACACAACCGTCCCCGGGATGGACTTGAGCAGACTCTCCATGTTGCACTGGAATATAGCAGCTGCCGACCTGATGCCGAATGGGCATCGATTGTACACAAAAAGCCTCGATGTGTGTTGATGGTGGTGAGTAGTTTTGACTCTTCGGTCAGTTCTTGCGTCATATACGCAGATGTGAGGTCAAGTTTCGAGAAAAGTTTTCCTCCAGCCAACGTGGCAAATAGGTCCTCCGCTCTGGACAGCGGGTATTGGTCCTGTAGGGAGACTCTGTTTATGGTAGACTTGTAATCCCCACAGATTCGCACGGATCCATCAGGCTTCATGACGGGGATGATGGGGCTTGCCCAGTCGCTGAATTCCACGGGAGAAATTATGCCTTCCCGCCGAAGCCGGTCCAGTTCGTTTTCAATCTTTTCGCTTTTTGGCCTTGGAGCGGATATAGAGGAGATTTACTAGAATTGTACCAGGGATGAGGGATTTCAGTTATGTGGAGAGACTAGAGAAGCTGGGATTATTCTCCTCAGCAGAGAAAATTAAGTTCAGATTTAATAGAGGTAATCACAATTATGAGGGGTTTTGATAGAGTAACCCCTGGCAGGAGGGTCAGTAACCAGAGGACACAAATTTAAGGTAATTGGCAAAAGAATCAGAGGAGAAATGAGGATAATTGGAATGCACTGACTGAAAGAGTGGTGGAAGCAGATTCAATAATATCTTTCAAAAGGGAATTGGGTGAAGAGTTGAAGGGGAAAACATTGCTGGGCTATGGGAAAAGAGCAGGGGTCTGGGACTAATTGGAAAGCACTACGGGCTGAATAATTCTATAAGCAACTGCCCGTTTTAAACATGGACGTTTTAAGTGGTGGGGACTGTATCCTTTTATAAGTAATCCCATGCATCATAATTCTGCTCCACACTGAACAGCTTCCTAATAAAAACCACCTGAGATTTCTATGCAACTAGATTCTATTTTCCTGCTGCTTATTCAGCCAGGACTACCCCAACTGTTTGTGTATTAGCTTGCAGGATTATCTGGAGTCAAGTAGGAAGAAACTGAGCTCTCAGTGACAACCCTACCCTTCCACATCTCATCAATAGATAAGGCAAACTGGTTAATCAACTACACACGAGTGTTGCCAACCTGCATGGATCAGGTATTGAATTACCAAGTTTGCCTCAGAGGATTTACTGCATTCCAATTTCCCATTACAATTGTGTCATCTTGGAGCCAAATTGTCCCTCAACAAAATCTTGCTTACCACTTGTAACTCCACCCCAATAAACGATCATCACTAGTTGGCGAAACATCAGATAGCAATCTCTCTGATAAATTTACTTCATCTCTGCTTTGAGTGAACATGTTCTGAAATTACTAAGAGATTACACATGTGGTTGATAAATATTAGTGCATGCTGTAATTAATATAATTAATACCATTATATTCACAAGTACAATAGTATAGATCACTCATACTATTTCAGTTTATCAGATAGTAAATTAATTTCAATATTACATCTTGCCTAATCCCTCACTACACAACGAGTCAATTGCTCATCACTGTCTCCTCGTACATACTGCCAGAAAACAAACAAAAACAAAATAAGGAAAAAGGTAAAAAAGCATCAAATCTACATACTATTATATGCAAAACAACATGTTCTGGTCCAAAGCAATGAGACATCTTAAGGTTGTGTTAACATTGATAAGCCACCTGAACTTCACTCTTGACAGTTTATGAGGTCATCTCAACCCACTGATGCTACAATCATGTGATACATAGCAGACTATCTGTTAGTGTAAAGACCATGAGAAAATGTGAGATAGAAAACACCATTTGGCCCATCAAGCCCATTTCTTGTACAGGCCTCCTACAATCCATCCTATCATGGATACAATTAACTCATTCAATCTCTCAAGGGAAAGTTCTGAATCAACTTTCTTTGATCCCCAAATGAAAGCAAAATTGTAGAATATGTAACCATTCCCACATCACCATGTTTTTGCTCTGGTTGGGTGTCCCCTGCATATGATAACTCTCCTTTAAGTGCCAGCAGCACCTGTGGACTACTTAATCATCCTTTATAAATAATATGGTACAGTTAATTATTAAGAAAAAGTTATTCATATAACACTAGATATTAATTTAAAAGAAAGAAAGACTTGCATTTATTTAGTGCCTTTCATCATGACGTATATTCAAACATTAATAGCAGATGGATAATGTATTGGCTGTATGGTAGATTAATACTAGATTACTATTGAAATTAGGTACTATTGTGTACAGAAAATGCTGTATGGTTTCATTACTATCAGGTAATGCACAGTTATTAGATATTAATTTGTACATTCATATACATGATATCAGATTACTCAGTTGAACCTCGTCGATTAATTTACAAAATAAGTGCTCTGTGTTCAAGTAAAAAATTACTCATGATTACTGGAAACTAATTTATACAGCATGTGCTGTCCAGTCCATTACTAAAACTAGATTATGCACCTGATTACTATTAATTAACATGTTGTTGAAATGAACATGCTGTTGACATTAACAAGCTACTGAAGCTTTAGCAGTGGTCAGCTCGCAAGTGAAAGTTTCAAATCATGTTAAGGCGTCAAGAGTACACAACTTTATGGAAATAACAGACTGGAGCTGCACCTTACTCCATTAGTCTCTCCAGTATGTAGACAGTGGAGTTCAACCCTGTGGTCACATGTTGAGTCAGATGCTGTTCAGACACAACTTGCTGATATGATTGGTGTTTCCAAGATTCTAAAAAGACTAGATAATGTAGACTATAACAAGCTGTATCACGTCCAAAACAATAGAACCAGATGACATTGCCTGTGCTTGAAGAGGGGAAAATTCAGAACTAATTTGCGAAAACATAGGGGCGATTTTAGCCCTATTTGCTCAGCAGAAACTTGGTGGGTGGGAAGTCAAAATCGCCCTGGTTTTACCTATCCAAAAGGGGCCATGATTGCAACTTCTGGAATTTTAACCTGTTCTCCTGAGCCCGGAGCCAACAGGATTCTTCTTTACATATGCTTTTGTGGACTGATGGCATCATTGAGACCTGACTGTAATTTTAACTCAAGCCTGAGTGGGGAATCCGTCTGGAGTTAAAATCAGGGCCAGTGAGTGAATGGCAAATCTATGGAACAGGCTTGTGAGGGAAAAGATAGAAACAGTTGGTATTGATACATTCAAATGCAAATTAGATCGATTTCTTTCAGAAAATAATATTTTGGGATACAGTATATAAGTAATTTGAGACAAGATATGTGGTAAGTGTAGCATATGCTTGGGAGGGACAGGTGACTTTGGACCTATAGGTCTAGAAATTCATTACTTGAGCACTGGCCATTAACATAGTGCTCTGGAAAGAAAGGTGGGCTGCCTCGCTTCTGGCCTTCTGTTGTGCAGGACACGGCAGCTGCCATTTTGGTAAGGGCCATAGTGCTGCTGTTGACAGCTCTGGTCACTGAAATGTAAATTAGCAGATTGTGACGTCAATTGGCGTGCAATGGCTGACTCAATGGCACGACTGCCAACTTGAACCTTTTCACATGCCATTATGCCTGGTCCTAAACACACTCAGAAAAGCGTGCAAGAAGCAGCCCTGCAGAGATGCTGCAAGCGCTTCTTAAAGGGACAGACTCATCTTTCAGGAACGTTTGGATTTAGGCTTTTGGATTGTTTTAAAAATATTTTTAATAAGTAGTGGCTTGGTGTAATAGGTGTTAAAATATTTAAAGTGTGCAGGGGGTGCAGGAAGTGCTGATGGACACTTGCAATGCTTCGGATGGTAAAGAAAAAAAGGCCTCTGAGAAGACAGAAAATGCTGCAAAATACTCAGCAGGTCAGGCAGCATCTGTGGAGAGAGAAACAGATTTAGCATCTTAGGTTGATATCCGACCTGACCTGCTGAGTAGTTCAAGTATTTTCTGATTTTATTTCAGATTTCCAGCATCTGCTTGCAGTGGGAAGAGGAAGAAGCAGAAGAGGAGGAAGCAGAAGAGGAGGATGCATCCCAGACAACCCCTTCCTGGCTGAGGATATCCGGGATGGAATCATCTGCTTGCAGTACTAGTGACTACAACCCCAATTCCTCTTTCACATTAGTCCTACACCTTCCCTTCCCTCTGTTACTGCCCATCACAGCATCCTCTTGGCCATAATGCTGAAATAAAAGCCATCCCAAATAAACTTTTCCAATCCAACTTTATATATCTATCAATCCAATATGACATGAAGAAATCAACTAAACACCCTTATGCATTCTCTTAATGACTGCCTTTCGTGTGCCTTTGCCTATCCTATGGATGTCACACAGTGCTACCCTAGTGGCTGCAGCATGGCTGGTGAAAGACTGCTGATTTGAAGTGATGGACACTGCAGATGGCTTTGCTGTTGGAACTTGAGGAGTTGATGGCTGGGAGTGTCAAATCAAGTGACGGTCTACTTCTCCTTCTTTCCCCCTTCTCCCCTTTCTTCTCCCTCTTCTTGATCAACCACTGGCTGGGCAGACTGAATTTCTAGGGTGT
This sequence comes from Pristiophorus japonicus, assembly GCF_044704955.1. Lineage (NCBI taxonomy): Eukaryota > Metazoa > Chordata > Chondrichthyes > Pristiophoridae > Pristiophorus > Pristiophorus japonicus. Next base: position 79,558,381 of record NC_091986.1, on the reverse strand, counting down.
CTGAAATGAGGAAGGCACAAGGGTAGAGTTATGGTGAGGGGAGGGTGGGGAAGCAAGTGATGCACGCTTACACCATGTGCACCTTGTAAATCAGAAGAGATTGTGGGATGAAGGGGAAGTGGGATGTGAGAAGGAGGATAACGTATGAGGATACCAGCATCTTGTGTCCTTTCAGCCCCGTCACCGGCCAAGAATGGCTACCACCGTCTCCTGCAAGGAGTTGAGGGGAAGTTAGAAATGTGATGTCTGCCTCGCTTTTGGTACAGATTGTTGGTAGGTGAGTGATGCAGAGGGGGGGAGTGGGGTGGTTGTGCAATGAGCAGTGTGTGAGGCTAGTGTGCAGTTGGTCGGAGACGGCTTTTGAAGATGCAGTCACTGACATTGACTTCTTTCGGCACTGGGACCAGGTGGTGGGAGCGACAATCCTGGTTGTGACGGCCTCGGTGATCTGGTTCCACATCGTTCTTTCTGGAGGTCCTCCTGACCCCTATGGGTAGAGGACCTCTCTTGCAGTGTCAGCCCTCTGCACAAAGGTGGAGTGCTGTGTGTGAGTTGAGCTTTAAGGGCTAAAGACTGCCTATTTTTAAATGATTTCCATTTTATTCACTTTAGATGGCAGCTTCCCTTTAAGGGATCGGCTCTGCTTTTTAAAATTATAGGCTAGGTTTAAGACAGCACTGCCTTGCTCCAGGGACGCTACGGCCACGCTAAATTGGGCCTCCTGCTGAGACTACTGCCGGAAAAAGAGTATTGCACGACAGGTTTTACACTGCATTGATATTAATCAGTAGACAGCACCAAAATACCAGTGCTATTATTGCAGCGACCATCAACTTCGGCCTGCGGTGGTACCAGCAGGTTTCCAACCTACGAATTTCTAGGCCCTCGTTCCTAAAGCTCTTAACCACGTGTCATGCCTGGGTCTGTTGTAGACTAATTAACAGAGATTGATTGCCATGATTAGTCAACAATTCCATTATAGTTGTATCATGTGACTAACAGGATGGCACCAGCAAATTAGATGAACCTTGGTCTTTTTTTGGCTAGCAGTTCATATGTTCCTATTTTATCACAGGGTACTCGCAAGATATTCAGTGGCATTGACAGGGAGATAACAGAGGTAGGGGATATATCCAGGCAGGGCCACAGCATCAAAGTTCTACAGTAACAACTCCATGCACTGGGCAAAGCAGCTCGTATGTGATCATGACCATCATCAGCCATAATCTGGAGAACATTGGGCCCATTGACAATAATGATCATTCCTGCTGACGAGCTGTAGGGATAAATCAACTCACAACATCAGCCGTATTGTCTGATTGATATTTACAACAAAGAGCTAACTTTTGAACAAGGGAATGTGCAAAATTGCTGTACTGTGGATCACAGGAAGGATGAAGGACTGCTGAGGCATCAGCACAATCATTATTAAAAAGTCATCCAGTGTGCTGTCATGCAGAGGTACACATGAGGAACACTGCGAGTCATTCATATATTGATTGGAACTGTATGTTGTACTTAAGTGGTGTTTCAGAAATGAGTGCTAATTGCATGCAGGTAGTGGGTTTTAATCAGAAACGTTCTTGTGCTCTCATATAAATGGGAGTAGGCTGGGGAAGGGTTGCAAACTTATCTTGATTGCACACATGTCTCTGAATAAAGGCTTCTGAAGACTAGGCTTTAAGTATTCCTACTGACTCTACTGGAAAGTGGGGAGAAGCGGAACTGTTTGTTTGCTCTCTGTATTGGGAGACGGAGAACTACAACTTCTGTAACAACAACTAGACTGAGACTACTTAAAACTACCAACTAAAAATCAACATAAGGTGGGTGTTGGTGAACTTTCTCTTCAAGATATGACCTGTAAGGGGAGGGGGAGGGGAGGAAAGAAGATAAAGGCTGAAAGATTGTGAGGGGTGTGTGTGTTCTTTCAAAATCAATAGGCCACGCACACTAAGCACTGTCCCCTTCCCCACCCTCTGCCCAATATCATTGCCTAGCCTGGGACAGCTGGAACTGCCTAGGTGAAGTTTTTTTTCTTTCTATTCCCATTAATAAGACTTTGGGCTAGAAATTGCGCAGTGCCCCGTTTGGGGTGATAACTTTTGCAAAAGTATCGCCAGGCACTACACAATTCAAAAGGATGCGAACTTCTGGTTTACTGCTCCAGGAGGGAACTGGAGCACAAAATAAAGCACTGCCACTTCCCTTGGAGTGCTAAACATAAAAAATAAGAGCAGGACTAGGCCAAATGGAGCAAGTGGGCTGGTAGCAGCAGAGCCCTGCACAATGTCCTGTGCAGCCCTGCCAGATTCAATGGCTCCTTCCCTCCCTTAAAGGGAAGGGCCAATGCTGAGGTCATTTCAAGATAAGGTTTTGACTGGTTGGTGATGACACCTGCGATCCGCAAAGATCAGCCCCAAGCACTCGAACAGAGTGCAGGGCTGCTCAATCGTGACATGGGGAAATATTTAAACAACAGCATAGGGGTGAGTATAACATTTTGACCTATCTGACCACCAATGACTTTAATTACCACTCCCCAAGCGGCCAGCCAACATCACAACGCCTCCTGCTGCAGTCGTTGTTGACGCCTGGCGATGCTGCAGGGGCCGGAAGCGAATTTAAGAACCGGGGCAATAACGGGGCGCTGCGCACCGGATGACATCATGATCTCTGATGCGCAGGAGATCAAGGCGGTAAGGTTTAGCACCAGCACTAACCCACCATGGAAGATCGCAGACGTCGGTAATTTTGCCGCGCCTAGTCAGTAAGCCGTTAGCGCCCGGTTAACCCCCCCCAGCCCCGAGGTACTAACGGGAGGCGCAAAGGAGGCTAATTTCTCCCCCTTAGTGGAGGACTGTGGCTGGGCAGTTCCAGCTTTCCCCGGTGAAAACAATTCCTTCCCCTACCTGTAAGATCCTGAAGACTTGTATTTAACATTTAGAAAGTGCACCCTTACAACACACCCACCCACCCATCAAGCCCCATTTTAAGTGGTGACCCCACCTCTGAAGCCTCCCTCTTTTCTATCTTCTCTTTCTCTCCTGCTCTCACAGTTGAGAGGCATCCTCTCCCTTTGTTATTACTGTTTTCTGTTTTTTGAATAGAGAGAAGAAAATGCCTCTCGCATCCTGACAGCACAGAAGGAGGTGGGTTTTTCCTTTATTTACCTAAAACGTCTCTGTAAAAGAAAGACCATATTAATCTCAGGCCTAAAACATGGGGTGAGTGTAGCCCTGAATTAACAGCAATGGTGACTCTATCTTCACTGGTGATGGGCCAATCAGGGACATATGTGAGCATGGCAGCTACAGTCACTCCTGCTGCCCTGTCGCCCTTCATCTTTATCACCAAAAAACACAGGGTAAAGAGCTACACTCACCCCAACATTTCCATCGAGGCATGCGGCAAAGCCATGGCTGGGGTTGTCAGCCCTTCAGTCATCGTTGCTGCCTCAAAGATATACGGGAAGGCTGTGTTCTTCCTGAGGTCTGATCAGGCCATGTTCTTGGCCCCTAATAAAGGTGGGCAGGACCTTCCTGCCAGTGGATCCTCTCAAGGCCACCATTTCATCAAATGTCATGCTCTTTATTCCCAGTGAGCTCCTCCTCTCCCACCTACATCAACTGGAGGAGGTCATCAGGGATTGTGCTGATCCGGCTTGGCTTTATGGAGGCCAGCCTCCATCATGTCCTCTCCTTCCAGCGCCAGATTTCCGTCCAGCTGGCGAGGGAGGAGGACACGGAGGATGGATCCATAGATAACCACCAGGGGACTCCCTACCGCATCTTCTGGACATCAGATAATGTGTGGTGCCACGCGTGCAAGGAAGAGAGGCATGTATGAATAAATGTCCCCGTCTCCAAGGCTGGCAAAACAACGAAGGCAGTCAAGGCTGGCACTGCCACTGCCCTGCCCCCATGCCAATAGCACCAAATGCGTGGTCGATGTTGGAGGCCAATGTCCTAGTGGCCTCCCGGGGGGCGAGTGGCCGGGGGGGAGGATTTCAACTGCACCCTCGAAGCAAGCGACCACTCTGGTGCCCCGCTCAGCATGGTGGGGTTCAGGAAGTTTGAAGGATCTGATCGGGTCCTTGGACTTGGTGGACATCTGGCAAAATCTCCTGAGCCTTCACTTACGTGAGGTCCAGAGGAGGAAGGTCATTTACGTTTCCCGAGCGTACGTCTTCTGTGTTCTGTAGCTTCTATGCGGCCAGTGCCATGCTCGGACCACCACCTGGTGTGAGAAGAGCCCGCTTCGCTCCATGCATGGGTGGATCTGCATACTTGCATTTTAACAACCTGCTGCTGGAGGACGGAGGTCCTGGGATTTGTCCTGTTGAATTTGGGTTGATTGGAGAAGGAAACAAGACACTTCCCTCCTTGAGGCGATGGTGGGATGTCGGCAAGTCTCACGTCCATCTCCTGTGTCAGGAGTATGCGAGGGGCTTGACCAAGAGGCGGAAGGTCTGGGTTGGTGGTTGGAGAAGGAAGTGCTCTACCTGAAGTCCTGTTTCAGTTAAGTCGTTGAAGACCTGGCCCTGTGGAAGGTATACGAAGAGTAGGGCGTGCTGAAGGACCTGCAGCTTGTCTGGTCCTGAGGTGCGTACGTGAGGTCACGGATCCAGTTCCTCCAGGACTGGGACCATGGCTCCCCCTTTTACTCGCTGGAAAAAGGAAGGGGGTCCGTAAGCCGACTTGGGGCTGCTGACCGATGATGGATCTCTGGTCTTGGATCCGGAGGGCATCAGTGCCAGGCCTATTAAGAGGCTCTGTTCTCTCTGGATCCATCCAGTGAGGTTGCTCGCAGAGTTTTGTGGGAGGACCTGCTGAAGGTCAGCCCAGAGGGTGCCAGCAGCTGAACACTTCGCTAAGCTTGGTGGAGCTGACCGGTGCCCTCGGCTAGCTCTGAGGGGCAAGTCCCTGGGCTGGATGGGCTGACCGTGGAGTTCCACAGGGCGTTCTGGGACATCACGTGCGGGTCGGAAAAATTCTAATGACCAGGGAGATGACTCTCTGTTTCCATAGGGCAGTCATCGTCCTGCTGCCCACGAGGGGAAAACTCCGCCTACTTAAGAACTGAAGCCTGAGCTCCCTCCTCAGCCCGGACAATGTTTGCTTGCCTTGGTACCATGCTGGCCACATGATCCACCTTGGCCAGTCCTACACTGTCCATGCCAGACCATCCACGACATCCATCTGGTCCGAGACCTGGTCCACCATTCCCAGAGCACTGGTCTGTCGCTTTCCTTTCCCTGGTTCAGGAGAAGTTGTTTGACAGGGTGGATCATGAGTACCTCTTGGGGATTCTGCGCACATTCAAATTCGCAATGCATTTAGTTGCCTGGATCCGACTTCTGTACGCCGCCGCGCAGTGTCTGATTAAGGTTACAGGGTTTTTGACGGCGTCCCTTCATTTCGGGAGAGGGGTGCGTCAGGGATGCTCCATGTCCGGCCAGTTATATGCCATCTGCGTGAAGCCTTTCCTGCACCTCTTGCGAAGGAAGTTGATGGGATTGGCTCTGCAAGGGCCGGGCGTGGAGGTCATCCTCTCTGCTTATGCCGATGATGTGCACCTCATGGTCACAGGGTCACAGTTCTGTTGACTTGCAGAGGAAGCGCGAGCGCCAGCAGTTTTACTCTGCCATGTCGTCTGCCAGGATCATCTGGACGAAATGTTCCGGACTGTTGGTGGGTCAGTGGCGAGAGGATTCCCTGCCGGAAGAGCTCAAGCCTTTTCCCTGGAGCATGACTCATCTCATCTGTAGCTGGAAGTCTACCTTTGCCCTGCCGAGAAAACCTGGCCGGCAAACTGGCAAGAGCTGGAGGCCAAAGTCAATGCTTGCCGAGGGCGCTGGACAGGTTTGCTCCAAGTAATGTCTTACAAGGGTCGAGCACTGGTCATAAATGAACTGGTACCGGTTGGTCACGTTGACCCCTCCCCTGCATTTGTTGAGTTCTTCTGGGACAAAAGGAAGCAATGGGTCTCTGCTGCGGTTCTGAGTCTCCAACTTGGGGAGAGTGGTCAGTCACTGATGTGCGTGCGTACCTAGGCTGTGACTTTCTGTCTTCAGACCCTGCAGAGATACCTATACATCGAGGATCCTCCCAGATGGTGTGCGCTGGTGACTCATTTCTTTCACCAGATGCACGACCTCAATTACAACATGCAGCTCCTGTTCATAAAACTGGGGTGTGAACATGCCGATTTGCAAGAGCTGCTTGTCTTTTTTTTTAAAACCAGGAACTGATCAGGATCTGGAACATAGCCACCTCAACTGGCGTTCTACCTTGTTAGGAGTAGCCACGGCTATGCTCTGGGAGCCACTGCTCAGGAATCCGCACCTCCACGACTGTGGTTTCAGGTGGCTGGCAGAGGGGATGGGCCTGGTTGGCAAGGTGACCAGAGTCCTGGATGGTGGAGGAATGGGCTAGATGTTCCCAGAGGAGCTGGCACAGGACATGTCCTGGCACCACATCCGGTTTGCGGCCAAAGCCATGGAAATGCTAAAAGAGACACTCGGCCCTGACTCCACTAGAATTGTTGAAGCAGCTCAAGCCTGTGGAGCGATCTCATCCGAGCTGACCCTCGTTGGGACCGAGTTTCTTATCGGCGCCAAACTCCAAAACCTTCCTCTTGAGCTGTCTCTTGGAGATCCCTTTTGTGCCTTTTCACTCTGCACGGAGGGGATTCCTGTAGGTTTGCTATTGCACACTCTCCACTTCTTCATCCTTGTCTGCCATCCGGACATGCTATCTTGCCATCTGGAGGAGGCAGAGGTCCCCATTGGAGGGCTCTCTATGCGGAAGTCCTCCCTTTTCTATTGGGGACTTGGCCTGGAGGGTGTTGCATGAAGCAGTCCTGTGCAATAAATATTTAAGCAGGTTCACGGATTCCCAGGCCACCTGCAATTTCTGCGGCCAGGAGGTATTCATGTTTTATGTATACACGGAGTGTGAGAGGTTGCCTCTCTTTCAAATTTTGAAGGGGCTGCTCCTCAGTTTTTGGTTGCACTTCAGTCCCATGCTCCTGATCCTTGGGCACCTGGTGCGGAGGAGAGCGGGCAGAGTGGAGGACCTCCTTGTCGGCATTCTCCTGGACCTGGCCAAGTGGCTAATAACAGATCCAGGCAATGGGTGGTCGAGGCAGTTGTTCGGCCTCTTTCAGTGGCTATGTAGCCCTGGAGATGGAGCACACGGTGTCTACCGGTGGGCATCTGAGGGACTGGAATGCTTCTTCATCCCCGGAAACAACATTCTGAGTTTGACTTAAGTTTCATTTAAATTGAGTTTCATTTATGGTTTATTGGTTATGCACCTTTAAAAGGGCACTTGCTTCCTTTTTTTGATTGTTGATGGCACCAACTATCAATCACTGAAATTAACATATAAAAGGTGTAAGCAACTAAAGACTGGGCTCTCTTATTCTATCCTTCACCACCTGGCTATCTAACCTTTTATACTTTACCAATATTCTCCTCCACATCCTTGTGACACTGATGCTATGGGATTTAAGTATTGTATAGAATGGAAACTTGACTATGGCAACATTTAAATCGAGGAATCTTTGTACTTTAACAATAGACAACCCAACTTCAGTGAAGGACAATCAATTTACCAATGCAAAAGGCATGGGAAAGGGCAGAGAAGTGGAAAGCTCTGTCAGAGAGCTTGCACAGGTGGGATCAGCCAATTAGCTTCTTCTTGTGCTGTAAAACTCTTTGCAGAGTTATCCTGATTTCCCACCATAACTCCGATTGAAGATCAGTGGAAACCCTCAGAAAAGGTGCAAACAGCCATTCCTGTCATTACTGGATTCTGCCAATCTTCCACCAAAGTTATGGCATTGGATGGGGAGAAATCCTGTGGAAGTTCCGGACATATGATTCTATGGGGGTGAATTGTCCTGTGTCCGGTTTGGGGCGCATAATTTGAATTATCTGGAAAAAGTAGTGCCTGGTGAGATGGCCGGAAAAAAATTGGAAAATTGGGGACTTTGCCTCAGAAATCGGAGTGGGGCAGTATTAGAGTGCCAATTGACCTCCGCAGAGCCCTGGAGCGGCGCTACTAGGAATGCAGACCCAATTTCAGGTGCATCCTTTTTTCTGCAGTTGGGAGGTCTGCTCCATAGCTTCTTCGAGCTACCTCTATCATTGACCAGATACCCACACAGTGTCTGAAGAAGTTCAGTGACCTCACTTGTGGTCAAAATGAGTGCATGTTCCCCCAACTCTTACCTAGCAACCTGAGCCTGCTGGGGGAAATATTAGTAAGTGAAAGCCTTCCTCTCATCCCGCCTTCCCGTTAAAGCAGGAGGCCTTATCATTTTGCAGCTCCACATTCTGACCACCTTTCTTCCTGCATCCCTGCCTCCCCCCCACCCCCGCTTCCCTCACCTTAACACAATTCTTGAGCCATTTGTGTTTTCAGACAATGCCCCCACCGCGGAGCAGCCTGAGCACACCCCACCCTCTACCAACCCAGTCTGCAGGGAAAATAAATGGGGGGGGGGGTTTCAGGAGGAGGAGGATCTAAACACCGCATCACTGCTTCTCTAACTTACACGCACAAACTCAGATACTGGGAGTACGAGGTCGTTACAGCTTAGCTTAAGAGAGGGATCTGCACTGGGTGAACCACCGGGGCCTAGAGGGTTGCAGCCGGGAACAGGGAAGCTATGGAGCCCTCTCCCTGGAGGGTGAGTTCGCACACAAGTTCTGCTCCACAGGACTCTGATGAGGACCTCGTTGGGGAGGGGTTTGAGCAAAGGGTGATGGCCTTGCACTCAGAAATGCTAGGGGTAATGAGAAGGGTGCCTGTCACAAGTGGTAATGAGCATGGAGGAGTCCGCCTCCCGCATTAAAGTGCGCATTCACGCAAAGGGTGATGGCCATGCGCTCTGACATCATAGGTGCAATGGCACAGGTGTTCGAGAGCCCCTCGGCAATGGTATGAAGCATGGAGGGGTCCACCTCTAGCATTGCACACCATGAAACCCATCATTGCCAGTCTGCAGACGATGGTGGACTCCAAGACAGACCGTGCGGATCCAGACCTCATGACGTGTGTCATGGGCGATGTGGCAGCTTCCATTGCGGCACAGGCAGAAGCAATGCAACGTCCTAGTGCTGCAATAGAGTCAATGATTACTTGCATCGATGCTCAGGCTGCTCTCGTGCAGTCTCCGCTTGATGCCACTCCAGCACTGACTGCTGCCATCGCCGCTAGGTCTATCACGGTCGACTGGGGATCACATGGCGTCACAGCAGCTCAGCAATCTGTGCTCCATCAGATTGGTGGGGATGCTGAGCTGCTGCCCCAGGGGAGTGTTACTGGGTCAGTGGAGCAGGAACCTGCTGTCCTCTCTCAGGAGGACAGCATTCCTGATTCCACCTGCCACTCAGTCATTGCAGTTGTCCATGGCTTCAACCAGCCAGCCCAGACTGCTGCCACCCAGCCTGAGGTGCTTCAGTCTGCAGCCAGGCCTTCCAAGCCCAGAGTTGGTTGAGAGTGCCCTAGAAGGCCATCTGTAGTCTCTGGCCCTGAAACACAGCAGCCTTCCACCAGCCATGCTGCAGCAACAGGGGAGACACTGTGGCTTGGTAGTAGATTAGGATTACGTAAAAGGGGATATAAGCAAATACACAAGAGTGAATGTTGCACTTTTTTCCACATAAATGTTTAGTCTTGTCTCTCATTTCAGTGTTGGGCATGTGGTTGGAAGGAAGAGCTCATTGAAGTGATAATGGGGAGGCACAGTGGGAAGTTGCGAGGACTTTATTAGAAATATCATCTTATGAGACGGTCTCAGACCTCCCTTGCAGGATCAGGATGGTGTCAGCGCATCCTATGTGGCAGCTGTGCCTCCTCCTGCAGCTCCTCATTCTCCTCCTGCAGCTCCTCCTCTTCCTGGCCCCGTTCCTCCTCCTCCTCCTGAAGTGTTATGGCTATGTCTTCGGGCAATGGCTGTGCCCTCATGATTGTCAGGTTGTGAAGCAGCAGCAGCAGACGATGATGAATAGGGACACCCAGTCAGCCGAGTTCTGCAAAAATCTTCCCGTGCGATCAAGGCAGTGGAATCGTTGCTTCAGCACTCCGATGGTCTGCTCACTGATGCTCCTGGCAGCAGTATGACTCTCATAATGAGGGTTGGGCAGGAGTGATGGGGTTGCGGAGGAGTGTCATGAGCCAGGTGCATAATGGGTAGCCCTGGCCACCGAGGAGCCAGCCGTGAGCTTCATTTGGTGGCTAGAACAGAGCTGGCACTCCAGTCTGGTGCAGGATGAAGGCATCATGGCTGCTGCCAGGATAGGAGGCATTAATGGACATTATTCTGCATGTGTGGTCACACACAAACTGCACATTGATTGAGTGGTATCCTTTTCGATTTTGAAAGAGCTCAGGATTGTGGTGCGATAACCTCTAGGCGACGTGTGCAGTGTATGCCACCATGGGGAAGCCCGCTAGGCTGACAAAGCCAGTTGACCACTCCAGCTGCTTCTGCCTGGTTATGGGAAATGAGATGTATTCCCTCCTCCTTCTGTAGAGAGCCTCTGATATCATGGATGGAGCAATGGGCGGAAAACTGGGAGATGTTCGAGATATCTGCTGTGGCTTCCTGGAAAGATCCATTGGCGTATAAATTGAGGGGGATGGTGACATTCACTGCCACTGAGAGAGCCATCTTCACCCTTGTTTGAGGCTCCAAGGTCACAGAGCTGTGCAGCAGATGGCACAGCTCCGTGATCACATCGTTCCTGAATCGCAGCCTTCGTATACACTGCTCATCACTGAAGTTAATTGTAGGAACACTGTTGTTGAAAGATCCTGGGAGCGTATGATCTTTTGTTGCTACGTCTGCATTTTTGTCTGCCCACATCTTGATCTACTTGCTGTTTCTGTCCCTCTGCACCTTGTTTGTCTCTCCCTAACCCTTTCCCTCTGCCTTTGTCTGTCCCTGATCCTTGGTCCATGGTCCTCTCCTTGGGCCTGTCCAAGTGCTGCTCCCTCTCCTAATGGGAGCCTTTCTCTTTTCTCTTTCCCTCCCCCAATGCCTCTGCATGACTAATTGATGGTGCCGTTGTCTTCCCCGAACCATTTTCTGATGGTGAAGTCGGAGGAGAAGGCCGTCCACTGCCAACTCTGAGCCTATGAGTCGCAAACAATTTTGTACTGTCCAAATGGACCTGACTAAACCAGGGCAGGCAAAGTCAACTAAGGCCAAACAATCCGCAATGGCCGTTTCAGATCCAAAAGCCAAAAGTGCTGCAAGCTGCAAAAATGTTTGGCCAACAAGAAAAATTGTCCAACAGCATGCTTTTAAATATCGCTAGCGCATCAGCTTCCTGACTTGAAATAGGCAGCATAAGCTGTTGTTGGCAGTGGTAAGTAGAGGGGCGTGGGGCATTGACGATGCATACAGTAATTGTTATTTATGCAACACCTTGTAACCAGCATTCTACCGCCACCAGAGGGCATCCCTTGGGAGCACTGCATATAAGCAGGTCTCCCATGCTGTGCCAGCACTCTGGTGTCAGAATAAAGAGACTAAGGTCACACTCAAGTCTACAGTACTCAGTCACATTGCTTTATTTAGACATAACAGTAATGACGTCATTATGGCCGTGTTCAGATGAGCGGGCAAACGGTGCCGGAGTGGGGTGCTAACCCGTTGCGCCACTGCAAAACAGGTGGGCAATTCCGCAGGGGGCGTTGTGGCCGCCGCAAGAATCATTATTGGATAGCCATCTTGAAGCAGCATTATAGATGTTGGATAGATTAAGTAGTGTATTATGCGGGCAATATCTTTGTAAAAAAGGGCATTATGCACAAGAAAATTGGGCACTAATCCTTCACTCCCATTCCACATCTGAATAACGCTACAACAGAATTTCCTATCCGTTAGGGAGGGTGCCCTTCAGTCACAAATAGGATGCGATTGCACAGTATTAGAAATTTCTCCGAAGCCTCAACAGGTGTATGGTGAATACTACTGGAGTATTTGCTCTACCTGCTATATTCTCTCTGGTTGGAATTTTACCAGCGCTGAGAGGTCGGGATTGGAATGATTAACGGCAGGATGGGAGCCTGCTGTCAACCCGCCTCTACACTAGTCTCGCAGGGGTCGGGTCTGTCAACGCCAACACCAAGCAGCGGGGGAGGCAATTTAGATTAAGAGCTTGTTAAAAGGCAATTGAAAACAATTTTGAGCTGTACTTGTCATTTTTCCAGCTTTTTCATGAGGTTCACAGCACTTGGGGATCACGTCAGGCAAGTAGGTCGGGTGTTCAATCAGTATCCATTCTTCTGAATACTTGACAGCTGCAAATGGTCCATATCAGGACCAACAACATAGATAGAAAGAGGGATAAGGTCCTACAGGCAGAATTTAGGGAGCTAGGAAGAAAATTAAAGCGTGGGACCTCAAAGGTAGTCATCATCATCATAGGCAGTCCATCGAAGCGAGGATGACTTGCTTCCACGCCAAAAAGGGATGTGTTCACAGGTGTTTTAATGAAGGACCTAATATTCCAGGTCCCGAACTACATGTTGAAGGGTGGAAGATACCTGTGCGTGGATTTTTTTAATGTGGGGTGGCCGTTGCACACGAGCCACCACACGGGCTTGTCAGAGCTAGGTCTTGGTCCAGTAGCAAGGGTTACCCAAGACGACTGGAGACCAGCTCTGCTGCATGGACCTAGTGCGCACACATATCGCAGTGTGGGCTGGCCCATGCTGCCCCTGGGCACCTGGCTTCTGCAGCTCAAAGGTAATAATCTCTGGGTTACTACCGGTGCCACATGCTAATGAGTATAAGAATAGAAGGATAGAGAGGATGAACGCGTGGCTGGAGAGTTGGTGTAGGAGGGAGGGCTTTAAATTCTTGAGGCATTGGGACTGCTTCTGGGGGAGAGGAGACCTGTACAAACCGGACGGGTTGCACCTTAACAGCGCCGGGACCAATATCCTCATGGGGAGTTTTGCTAGTGCTGTTGGGGAGAGTTTGAATTAGCTTGGCAGGGGAATGGGAACCTGAGAACAAATTCAATAGGGAAGGAAGTAAAGCAGAAATTGGATAGCAAGAATTTAGAAAGTGAATCTGTAAGACAGAGGAAACTAGGGTTAGTAAGTAATAATCAAAGAGATCTTCCTGTGCTAAATGGTATATACTTTAATGCAAGGAGTCCATCATCATCATCATCATCATCATCATAGGCAGTCCCTCAGAATCAAGGAAGACTTGCTTCCACTCCAAAAATGAGTCCTTCGATGACTGAACAATATAATACAAGAACCACAGGTCACAGGTGGGGCAGATAGTTGTTGAGGGAAAGGGTGGATGGGATTGGTTTGACATATGCTCTCTCCGCTGCCTGCGCTTGATTTCTGTGTGCTCACAGCGATGAGACTCTAGATGCTCAGCACCCTCCCGGATGCACTTCCTCTACTTAGCGCGGTCTTTGGCCAGGGACTCCCAGGTGTCAGTGGGAAGTTGTACTTCATCAGTGAGGCTTTGAGGGTGTCCTTGTAACGTTTCCTCTGCCCACCTTTGGCTCGTTCAGAGTAGAGCACTTGTTTTGGGAGTCTCGTGTCTGGCATGCGAACAATGTGGCCTGTCCAGCGGAGCTGATCAAGTGTGGTCAGTGCTTCAATGCTGGGGATGTTGGCCTGGTCGAGGACGCTAACATTGGTGCGTCTGTCCTCCCAGGGGATTTTCAGGATCTTGCAGAGACATTTTTGGTGGTATTTCTCCAGCAACTTGAGGTGTCTACTGCACATGGTCTATGTCTCTGAGCCATATAGGAGGGCGGGTATTACTACAGCCCATGAGCTTGATGGCAGATTTGAGGGCCTGGTCTTCAAATACTCTCTTCCTCAGGCAGGTGAAGGCTGCACTGGCGCCCTGGAGGCGGTGTTAAATCTCGTCATCAATGTCTGCTCTTGTTGATAAGAGGCTTCCGATGCAAGGAGTATAGCGAATAAGACGGATGAGCTAAGATCACAGGTAGATACTTGGGAGTATGACATTATAGCCATTAGAGACATGGCTGAAAGAGGGGCAGGTTTGGCAGATCAATATTCCTGGTTATAGGATTTTTAGACAAGACAGAGAGGGGGCGTAAAAAGTGGGGGGGGCAGTCACGGTATTGATTAAAGAAACTATTACAGCGGTGAGGAGGGATGATATGTTCGAGGGATCATCAAATGAGGCCATATGGGTTGAATTGAAAAATAAAAAAGGGGTGATCACACTGCTGGGCGTGTATTATAGACCCCCAAACAGTAGGAGGGAGATAGAGGAGCAAAATATGTAGGCAAATTGCTGTGAAGTCCAAAAACCATAGGGCAGATTCGTATCCTAATATTGATTGGGACAAATATAGTGTGAAGGGTATAGAGGTGCGGAATTCTTGAAATGTATTCAAGAGAACATTTTCAGTCAGGATGTAAGAAGCCCAACACGAGAGGGGTGGTTTTGGATTTCGTTTTGGGGAATGAAGCTGGGCAGGTTGAAGGGATATTAGTGGGAGAGCACTTGGGTGGCAGTGACCCAATATTCAGTCAGATTCAAGTTGGTTATGGATAAGGACAAGGATAGGCCTGGAATAAGTGTCTCAAATTGGGGGAAAGCTTTGCTAAGTTGAGGGGTGATTTGGCCACAGTGGACTGGAAACAGCTACTTGTGGGTAAATCAGTATTGGAACAGTGGGAGGCATTCAAGGAGCAGATCCGGAAGGCTCAGGCCAAACATGCGCCCTTAAAGAAAAAAGGGTGGGAATAACAATTCTAGAGCCCCCTGGATGCCTAAGGACTTACAGGGGAGGATTAAAAAAAATCCTCCGAAGCTTATGTCATATATCGATGGCTAAAAACTATTGAATCTTTAGAGGAATATAGAAAGTTAAGAGGTAAAATTAAAAAGGATATTAGGAATGCTAATAGAGAGCATGAAATATTCTTTGGGTTTTCCTTAATTTTACCCCCAAGATGTTCGATAAATATATTTAATAGTGAGAGGGTAACTAAAGAAAGGGTAGGACCTATTAGAGACCATGAGGGTAATCTTTGTGTGAAGGTGGAAGATGTTGGTATGGTTCTTAATGAATACTTTGCATCGGTTTTCACAAAGGAAAAGGGCAATACAGATAATGCTATCAAGGAGGAGTGTGAAATTCTGGATGAAATAAACAGTGAAAGAGGAGGTATTAAGGGGTTTAGCAGCTTTGAAAGTAGATAAGTCCCTAGGCCCGGATGAAATGCATCCCAGGCTGTTGAGCGAAGTAAAAGAGAAAATAGCAGAGTCTTTGACCATCATTTTCCAGTCCTCTTTGGATTTGGGCATGGTGCCAGAGGATTGGAGGATTGCAGATGTGGTACCCTTGTTTAAGAAGGGAGAAAGGGATAGGCCAAGTAAGTACAGGCCTAACCTCAGTGGTGGGAAAATTATTAGAAAAAATCCTGAAAGACAGGATAAATTTACATTTGGAAAGGCATGGATTAATTAGGGACAGTCAGTATGGATTTGTTAAGGGAAGATTGTGTTTGACTAACCTGATTGAATTTTTTGAGGAGGTAACTGTTATCTCTGTAATGTACTTATGAATGACTCCACGAGCCAATGTGTTGTACTCAAACTGTAGTGACCTTGGTCCTTTATTTGTAACTCCAGAGTGAGGCAGCCGCATGGTGGCTACCCTCTTATACAGCCCCTGTCACCAGGGCAGGAAACCCCGGTCTCCACCAGTTACACACTCTACTATTGCCAGCATAGTATATACACAGTGTAAACTTTATTGAGAGTACATCAGGTAAACAAGTCTCCATCTTATGCAACTATACAGTGACTACACAGAGAGTATATCTATAGTCTGCATATATAACAGTAACCAAGAGGGTCGATGAGAGTAGTGCGTACGATGTAGTGTATATGGACTTTAGCAAATCTTTTGATAAGGTCCCACATGGTAAACTGGTCATGAAGGTTAAAGCCCATGCGATCCAGGGCAGAGTGGCTAGTTGGATCCAAAATTGGCTTAGAGGTAGGAAGCAAAGGGTAATGGTTGACAGATGTTTTTGTGACTGGAAGGATGTTTCCAGTGGGGTTCCGCAGGGCTCAGTACTGGGTTCCTTGCTTTTTGTGGTATATATCAACGATTTAGATTTGAATATAGGGAGTATGATTAAGAAGTTTGCAGATGACACTAAAATTGGCTGTGTGGTTGATAATGAAGAGGAAAGTCATGGACTGCAGGAGGCTATCAGGTGGGCAGAGCAGTGGGAAATGGAATTTAATTCGGAGAAGTGTGAGGTAATGCACTTTGGGACGGCTAATAAGGAAAGGCAATACACATTAAGCGGTAGGCCACTTAATAGTGTAGGTGAACAAAGGAACGTCGAGTGCTTGTCCACAGATCTCTGAATGTAGCAGGCCAGGTGGATAAGGTTGTTAAGAAGGCATACGGAATGTTTTCCTTTATTGGCTGAGTCATAGAATACAAGAGCAGGGAGGTTATGCTTAAATTGTATAATACTCTGGTTCGACCACAGCTGGAGTACTGCAAGCAGTTCTGGTTACCAGATTATAGGAAGGGCTTAATTGCACCAGAGAAAGTGCAGAGGAGATTTACTAGGATGCTGCCTGGAACGGAAAATCTTAGCTATGAGGAGAGATTGGATAGGCTGGGTTTGTTCTCATTGGAACAGAGGAGGTTGAGGAGAGACTTCATCGAGGTGTACAAAATTTTGAGGGGTCTGGATATAATGGATAGTAAGAGCCTATTTCCATTGGTGGAGGGGTCAATTACGAGGGGGCATAGTTGGTGGAAGTTTCAGAGGGGATTTGAGGGGGGGCTTCTTTATGCAGAGGGTTGTGGGGGTCTGGAACTCGCTGCCTGGAAGGATGGTGGATGCAGAAACCCTCACCATATTTAAAAGGTGCTTGGATGGGCACTTAAAGTGCCGTAACTTGCAGGGTTACAGACCTAGAGCTGGTAATTGGGATTAGACTAGATAACCTCTTGTTAGAAATATAGAAACATAGAAAATAGGTGCAGGAGTGAGGCATTCGGCCCTTCGAGCCTGCACCACCATTCAATAAGATCATGGCTGATCATTCATCTCAGTACCCCTTTCCTGCTTTCTCTCCATACCCCTTGATTCTTTTAGCCGTAAGGGCCATATCTAATGCCCTCTTGAATATATCTAACGAACTGGCATCAACAACTTTCTGCGGTAAATAATTCCACAGATTAACAACTCGCTGAGTGAAGAAGTTTCTCCTCATCTCGGTCATAAATGGCTTACCCCTTATCCTTAGGCTGTGACCCCTGGTTCTGGACTCCCCAGTATTGGGAACATTCTTCCTGCCTCTAACCTGTCCAATTTTATATGTTTCTATGAGATCCCCTCTCATTCTGCTAAACCCCAGTGAATACAGGCCCAGTCGATTCAGTCTCTCCTGTTATGTCAGTCCTGCCATCCTGGGAATCAGTCTGGTGAACCTTTGCTGCACTCCCTCAATAGCAAGAACATCCTTCCTCAGATTAGGAGACCGAAACTGAACACAATATTCCAGGTGAGGCCTCACCAAGGCTCTGTACAACTGCAGTAAGACCTTCCTGCTCCTATACTCAAATCCCCGAGCAATGAAGGCCAACATGCCATTTGCCTTCTTCACCGCCTGCTGTACCTGCATGGCAACTTTCAATGACTGATGTCCCATGACACCCAGGTCTCGTTGCACCTCCCCTTTTCCTAATATGTCACTGTGATATCTTCACACAGCACAGCACACACAGCTTCCTAACATGGCAGGCAGCTCTCTCAGAAATCTGCTGGTTCTGTTTATTATTAACCCTGCACTTGCAGTACACAATACGTCCACATCCACAGTATGGCGCTACAAACATTACAAGCTTACAGACATTACACTTCTCCCTCTTTAAATGAAGAAGCCATCATAACAATCATCATACATAACCTTCATATTTATACATAACACAGGATATAAACTTCTTTTTTTCCATATTTACACATTTAACTTTACCACTTGTTTTCTGTTTCGAAGAGGATACCTTCGCTCTTGAACAGAACCTTCCAAACAAGGTGTTGATTTCACACTCATTCAAGGCTCATCCTGATGAACATTTTCCTCCACGGAATTTCCTTGATTTCCTTTGAACTCACTCTAACTTCAGGCCCTTTGTTTTCTTGACTCGGACTCAGACTTTCATTCTGATTCTCTCCTGGATTTGTTTCCAGTACATTGGATTTAGGATTTGCTACTGGTGTATCAAAACTATCTGATGAGTCATAAATAATTGAATCATTCCCACCTTCAACTCCTTCCATGTCTGTAGGTAAAATATGATCAATATGAACAAATCTAACCTGTCCATTATCAAACATCTTTACCAAATATGTGCGAGGACCACATACCACTCTTCCTGGTAACCACTTTAACCATTCATGGTGATGGTTCTTCACTCTCACCTTCTGGTTTAATTTCATACTTCTCTCTTTTACTCTACCTCTATCATGATCCTCTTTCTGTCTTAATTGTGTCTCTTCCAAGGACTGTGTCAAATTTGGCTTTAACAACGAGAATCTGGTTCATGGCTGTCGTTTGAGAAACAACTCTGCTGGTGTTCTACCAGTAGTTGTATGAGGAGTATTTCGATATGTAATCAAAAAATTACCAATTTGTGATCCAATGACAACTGTCGTTTCCTTGGATTTGGATCTAATTGTTTTATGACGGCACGTTTTACAATTTGTATAGTGCGCTCTGCTGCACCATTCGAAGCAGAGTGGTATGGTGGAACCTTCGTATGTTTCACACCATTTTTGCTCGTGAATTGTGCAAATTCTTCTGAACGAAATTGTGGTCCATTATCCAAAACAATTTCTTCAGGGAGGCCAAATGAAGAAAATAATTTTTGTAAAATGTCAAATGTTTTACTTGTTATTTACCACATTGGAAACACCTCAACCCACTTCGAATAGCTATCAATCACAATGAACAATTGTTGCCCTTCTAACTCAGCAAAATCAATATGTAGCCTTTGCCACATCCTGGGAGGCCATTTCCGTGGCTGAAATGGTACTGGTGGTGGTTGCTTGCTTACCGATTGACATGTTGTACACTGACTCACGATGTACTCTATATCTTTATCAAGACCTGGCCACCATAGATAACTGCATGCAAAACTCTTAGTCAAGCACATTCCCAGGTGCTGGTCATGGAGGTCTCCTAATAATTTGGACCTGAATTTATTTGGTATAACCACTCTTGCACCCCACATGATACAATCTTTATCGACTGATAATTCATTCCTACGAATAAAGAATGGATGTGTATCTTTGTCTGCTACCTGGTTTGGCCATCTATTTGCAATATACTCATACACCTTTGACATCACTGGGTCACGTTTGATTGCTCTACCAATCTCTTCAGCTGTGACTGGCAGTTCATCAATGTATGAAAGATAAAACACTTCTTCCCTATTGGGTGTAACTTGTGATGGGGAAGGCAATCTAGACATTGCATTAGCATTACTGTGATCAGCTGATCATCTATATTCAATATCATATGTATATGCTGACAAAATCAAAGCCCATCTCTGCATTCGGGCTGCAGCTAATGTTGGAACTGGGGACTTTGGATGGAGGATTGCTGTTTGGGGCTTATGGTCTGCAACGATGGTAAACTTATGACCATACAAGCATTTGTGAAACTTCTTGGCCCCAAAAATTAATGCCAAAGCTTCCCTTTCAATTTGTACATAATTACTCTCACTGGCACTGAGAATGCATGAAGCAAAAGCAATTGGTCTCTCCTCCCCACTACTTAATACATGAGAGATTATTGCCCCAAATCCATACCGAGAGGCATCACATGCTAGCTTAATCTCCTTAGATATGTCATAGTGAACTAACATGGTGCTCTCTACCAATTTGCTTTTACACTCCTTGAATGCTGTATCTCAATCTTTTGACCACTTCCAATGGATCTGTTTTTCAAAATTCATTCAGTGGATGTAATACTGTAGCCAAATTTCGTAGGAACTTCCCATAATAGTTCAAAAGACCCAAGAATGAACGAAGTTCAGTGACATTCCTGGGAGTGGGTGCATTTCTAATTGCATCCAATTTTTACATGGTTGGACATAAACCATCTTTGTATACTCTGTACCCCACGTACTCCACTGAGTTTTTAAATAACTCACACTTACAAGCAGACACTCGTACTCTGTGCATCTCTAGCTGTTTGAGGACTTCATTCAATATTTTATTATGAATTTGCCTATTTGGTGCTGAAATTAGTATGTCATCCAAATAACATACTACCCCTTCAATACCTTGCAAAATCTGGTTCATCACCCCTTGGAATATGGCAGGGGCGGAAGACACTCCAAACAGTAGCCTATTAAATTGATATAGGCCTAGATGAGTATTTATAGTCAAACATGACTTGGGACCCTTCATCTAGTTCAAGCTGTAAGTAGGCATTCGTAAGATTCAGTTTTGAGAAGATCTGACCACCTGTCAGTGTTGTGAACATATCTTCTATATTCGGCAATGTATTAGCGACATTACCCTCTAGAATCTGGCTTACGGTTACTTTATAATCACCACACAATCTTACCTTACCATCGGACTTAGGTACAACAACAATGGGTGTAGCCCAATTACATCGATCTATCTTACAAATAATGTTCTCAGTCTCTAGTCTTTTGAGTTCTTGCTCAACTTTGTCCTCGAGTGCATATGGTATGGAATGTGGCTTGTCGTACACCGATCTAGCGTCCTTCTGTACCCTGACACTCGCCTTGAAATCGGACTGCCCATTTCACAGAACACCTTCGGATACTTCTTGATAACCTCATCAGTTGATGAAAATCTCGCTTCCACACAGAAAATCTTACTCCAATCCAGCTTCAGTGAGCTCAACCAATTTCTTCCTAGTAAGGCAGACTTGTCTCCTTTCACTACTATTAGGGGCAAGTTCTGAAATTGATCTTTATATTTCACCGGTACGGTGATACGACCTGCCACAGGAATTTTCTCTCCTGAGTAGCCTCGCAGCTCTATCTTGGATTTCTCCAGTTGAAAATCATGCAATTTGTCGCGGTATAGTGACTCCGGTACTACACTCACGGATGCACCCGTGTCGATTTCCATTGGTATCTTGAATACCGCAACATCTATGTGGATTTTGATGCTTTCTGAATCTCTGTCCGTTAACCTCATGCTCCTGATGACGTGTAATTCTAACATCTCCTCGTGCTTGTTCTTCCAAGCTATGTAGTCTTTTTGGATTTCTACTCATAGCTTTGAACGCTGGACTCATAGCTTTGAAAGCTGATTTCCCCTTCAGTCGGCATGCCTTCGCAATATGCCCAGTCTTTCTGCAGAAGAAACACTCTGCCTTCATGTATGGACAACTTTGAGCAATGTGTTGTCCCAGGCACCGATAGCACGACTTCGACGCTCTGATAGAATTTCCAGTTTCTGAGACTTTCGGCCATGTCCGTCTTTTACTTTGAACCTGCAGGTGATTTACCTCGGTTGACTGACGACCGTAATTATTATTTAATTCTCGGGAATATTGTTAGGCCATGCCCATCGACCTTGCTGACTGACAAGCAATCTCAAAAGTCAAGTCATCCGTCGTCAATAACTTCCTTTTGATTGCGTCATTTTTCACCCCACAAACAAAACGATCCCGTAATGCTTGATTTTGAAAGTTTCCAAAATTACAGTGCATCGATAGTTTTTTTAATGCAACGATGTAATCACTGATACATTCATCAGCCTTTTGATTCCGAATCCCGAAACGATAGCTTTCAGCAATTTCTAACTGTTTGGGGTTATAGTGCTGCTCCAGCTTTGTTAAAATCTCTAAGCGTTGTGTCCTTTGGCTCATCAGGCACAAGCAGATTTACAAGAGTGTCATATAATGCCGGACCTGCCTCTGATAAGAAGATCGCTTTCTTACGTTCCAACACAGCCTGTTCTGGACTGCATTGTCTGGAACTTTGATTATGTTATTTGCAATGAAATACATTTCTAGCCAATGCACATAGGCTTTAAAACGTTCCCGGTCGTGTCTATATTCACCCAAATATCCCAATACATCTTCCATTTTAATCTCTAGCTGTTCACACCGTGTGCTGTACTTTACCTTGGATTTTTGTAGCTTTTTACAAAGACAGAAACTTCCAAAGTCTCTGTCGGCTGGCTGAATCCTTCACCAACAAAATTTAAGCTTTCAATCCTCCAAAAAAATCCCATCTTCCGTCACCAAATGTGATATATTCAGAGAGCACAGCACACACAGCTTCCTAACATGGCAGGCAGCTCTCAGAAGTCTCCGGAATTGTGTGGTTCTGTTTAATGATTAACTCTGCAATTGCAGTACACAATACGTACCAAGCTTAGACATTACAGTCGCCATTCAGATAATATTCTGCCTTCATGTTTTTGTCACCAAAGTGGATAACCTCACATTTATCCACATTATACTGCATCTGCCATGCATTTGTCCACTCAGCTAACCTGTCCAAGTCACCCTGCAGCCTCTGAGCATCCTCCTCACAGCTCACACCACCACCCAGCTTAGTGTCATCTGCAAACTTGGAGATATTACACTCAATTACTTCGTCTAAATCATTGATGTATTTTGTAAATAGCTGAGGTCCCAGCACTGAACCTCGTGGCACCTCACTAATCACTGCCTGCCATTCTGAAAAAGGACCCATTTATCCCGACTCTCTTGCTTCCTGTCTGCCAACCAGTTCTCTATCCACATTAATACATTACCCCCAATACCATGTGCTTTAATTTTGCACACTAATCTCTTGTGTGGGACCTTGTCAAAAGCCTTTTGAAAGTTCAAATACACCACATCCACTGGTTTTCCCTTTGTCCACTCTTCTAGTTACATCCCCAGATACGATGGTAAGTACTGCAGGGAATCGAATACAGCCAAGGTAATCTGGACTACTTTCAATTGCCTGGATGGGTCAGAGAGAAATTTTCCCAGATTTTACTTTTCCCCAATTGGCCTGGATTTTAAAATCTGTTTTTTGCCTCTCCTAGGTGATCACATGGCTCCGGTTGGGTAAGAGTGTAGAATGTTTCGGTGTAAAGGGTGTTGCAGTTGTGTGGGGTGGACTGGTTGGGCTAGGTGCTCTTTACCTTTTCACCATTGTTCATAGTTCATAGGTTTATTTGTAACCTTCAGGGCTGCTGACCGAGGGCCTTGCAGTTCTTTGTTGGCCGGCGCGGACATGATGGGCCGAAATGGCCTCCTTCTGCGCTGTAAATTTCTATGTTTCTAAAAAATCCCTTTTAACAGCTGTTCACTTTACAATCTCGGAAGCTGGAGCCTTCAGGATTTGGAATACACATTTGAGCTTTATACAGGTTGGAAGTGTTTGGAGTAAACTCTTTATCCACTGTCATCTCCTTGGAACAACCTCTCTCACCATTGACATCACTTCTGTCATATCAACCCACCTGGGGATTGGGGAAGGAGATAACAGAACACCTATTTAATATCTTTATGAATCAAGTATCTGGATAAGCGCAATAGTGGCAAGGTCTGGCAATAGGCCAGTGGCTCATTCAACCAACAGGAAATGATTCATAGCACTAGAACTTGGAGAAAATAATGTTGAACAATTAGCTTTTTTTAAAAAAAAAAATCATGGATTAGGTCAATAAAGATTTTATTTTTAACCTTATGAAATGCATTAATTTAGAAATACTATTTTAATTAAATTTGAATAAAACTGACCAAAGACAAGATTGAATGAGCAGTTTAAACAAAGCTTCTCAAAGCAGCACTTACAAGTTTGAGTGATAAGAGGAAAAAAAACAAATGCTGTAAATTTAAAGTAGTAAATACTGTGAATACGCAGAACACCTCAATACCATTGGCAGTCAGTGCCCAGATATAATGGCAACCTTAATGTGAAAGCAAGGTTTTATATGCTTCAATAGGGTTCCCATTAAATTATCCAGACAAGGCATGTATCTTTTTGTTATGAAGATCATACTTACACAGGGAAAGGAAAACTATGGCATAGAAATTGGTTGCTGTCATGCCCGTTTTGGAGGTGTAAAAGGGGCAAAATAGCTTCCAATATGGCGACCAGTCTGAGTGTGAGCATTCCGCACCAGAAGTGAGCCACCCGCCATTTGGGTAAAGATGGAAAAGAGGCAACTAGACCCTTGTCTGAAACGGGCGTTGGGACCGTTGCTTATGTAAATAAGGGGCCTAATACCTGTTTGAGGTCCCCTTTGCAAAATTGATCTGCCTTGAACACAACCGGCACAGGTCTGAATGCGTTCAGGAAACAATGGTCTATATGCAGCCAACACCAAAAAGTTGAGTTTGTTCATTAATACTTGACGTAAATGTGGAGCTAGGAGGACCAGAAGTTCTCCTGGCTCCATTGCAGTGCCAGAGACTGTTGCCAGCTCTCGCTTGGGCCTCTCTCCCAATTGCCGTCCTCTTTCCTAATCGCCTCCCTTCCTCGTGATCACTCCTCCCCCTCCCAGGACCTACCCGAAGTCTGATGCTGATTCACTGGCAAGCTACCCAAGAATGCCCAGCAGGCATGCTCAGTATTTAAATGAGGCTCGAGGCCCACTATCGGGCCTACTTGTTCCGGTGTACCGATTGTTACCTGCATCCAGTTCGTGCCAGCAGGCCAATGTGAACCAATTTTTAGGTCAACAGTTCTAAAAATGAATTGGCAGACAGGACCCTTAAGAGTCAGCTATCTGTATGGAAAATGCTTACTATTTCCGAACAAAGTTTTATTAAAAAAAGCTTTTTCATGCTAATTACTGCTATGAATTGACTGGAAATAAAATACATTCCAACTTCTCGATCAGTATAATGAGAAATGTGGGCTCCTCATCACTTGTTCTCTTCCCCTTGAACATGTCTATGGTGCATAAGTTCTATTTTTTTGCAGGTTGAGGCAGGGTTGGCTGCACTTCCGCTTGCTAATGAGTGACAATGACTGTCTGTGAAACAGGTGCCCCGATTTCAAGTGTTTCTACAACTCTTTTTGGTGGTGGGGGGGGAACAAAATAAACATTAGATCGAGCGCCCTCCGATCTGGGGGACACTCCAGACACTTCTAACTGCCCTCTCTTTTTTTTCCCCCAAGTGTTTCTACAAAGCAGCAGGTTTGCTGCACTGGAGGAATTGAGAATTAATCTGTACAACAGTAAATGTTCCTTTCAACTCATTAAAACCATTAATTGGCTGCTACTGTGCTCATTGGCAGTAGTTAAGTGTTGAAATTAAACTTTAACATAGAGTATTATGATTGGTCAGTGTGAAGAACCATTGTGCTCTCAATGACCGTAATAAGGTAACAATTTTGCTATGATTAGTTCAGAGTTATTAAAGAAATATCCCATTTTATGGTTGTACAAATCCTGTATCAGGTTACTTTCAACTCAGCAGTGTTTTTAAAGTTTCTTATTGAAACAATGGCTCGGATTTTGCAGTAAGAATAACGGTGAGGCTAACACTGCTCACCATTATTAAGGAGTAAATTGTCAGCAACTTCCGACATCAGACCATGTGCGGTTAAACACAAAAATTAAAATGTTGCTGTCTGAGTTTCCCTGCTCCTCCAGAAACTTTTCTATACCGACATCTCACCAAGAAAATTGGCAGTGGAAGGACATGAAGTTGCTGCCGTGTGTACTATCTACAAGATGCACTGCAGCAACTCACCAACGCTTCTTCGACAGCACCTCCCAAACCCGCGACCTCTACCACCTAGAAGGACAAGGGCAACTAGCGCATGGGAACACCATCACTAAGTTACACGCCATCTTGACTTGGAAATATATTGGCGTTTCTTCATCGTTGTTGAGTTCTACATTCACCACATGGACTGCAGCGGTTCAAGAAGGCAGCTTACCACCACCTGCTCAAGGGTAATTAGGGATAGGCAATAAATGCTGGCATTGCCCACATCCCAAGAATGAATTTTAAAAATAACTTGCATGATATACACCCACTAAACATGCCATAAAATGTTAAGGCTTGTCCATTCAATTCTTAATGGTATGGTAAGTCTGCCAAACAACCTGGCTGATCTTGAAAATGTGCTTTTCTTGAAAATTTCCAATCAGCTCCCAGGAGGTTGGCTCCTCATTTAAGTATTTTATGCCTTGGCAGTGCCACGCCCTGCGGTTAGCGCCCTGGGCTGCTGCGCAACCGGCGATGATGTTATCGCCGTGCGCAGTGACCCCTTACTGCTCCGCGCCAACCCCTTACTGCCCTGCGGGGGAAATTGCCCCATAGGCCGTGAGGCTGGCACGAGCAGACATCCATTCTTGGGGCGGTGATTAAAGGGGGGGGGCCTGCAGTGCCCCAGGCCGCCATATTTATTCGGCGGTCGGCTCTACGATGGCTGCCCTACGATTATCCGGCTGCCATCATGCAGCCTGGCACTCCGTCTTGGGTGTCGGGCTGCTAGCCCGGTCTCGCACTATCCTGGTGGTCCAGTGGTGACCACCAAAGGGCCATGCAGAGCACACAGCGGCCCTGCCCTTTAATGGAAGATGAGGGGAGTTGTACAGAGCGGCACGCTACCCCCCTGAGACTCCCCCCCCCCCCCCCCCGCCCCCCAAAGGAAGTGGAGCGCTCTGCTTCCTTTGAGGGGTATTGGGCCCAATTGCGCATCGGGGATGGGACTTTCCGGCGATAAAATTCTCGGCCTCGGAAGGTTACCGCTCCCGATCGGGCTGTAGGGCAATTTCGCCCCCTGTATTGTTTCCCGATGATTTAGTCCTGCTCTTTCAACAAGTATGGTCTCTCTCTTGTGCTGTGTAGTAGCTAATCTCTATCTGTCATTTATTATGTGGCTTACATTAGTAGATTTTGGACCAGTTTGTTCCTTATGCTGCAGTGACCAGTAAATTCAAACGGTTGAACCCAGTGACACTGACTCTTCTGCATGGTGCTCTGAAGTCTGAGGAGACTGGCAAACCAGCACTGGGAGCACAGTGTTAGTAGCCGACCACAACATTGATTGATACTAGGTTAGAAACATCGGCTCATACTATACAAGTAGCAAATGCAGAAAGTCTGAGTGTATCAGACTGCATCAGAACAGTCCAGGAAATCACAACTGGACCAAAATTATTTTCATATACTTCAGATTTGACTTAATATAATTAAAATTAAATGTGATTCGATACAAGGAACAGAAACCATGGAAAATTATTGATATTTCAAGACTCAATACTGTGCCTACATAAACTGACTGGTTGGTTAATAAGAAGTTGACCCCATCTCATAATCACCACACTTATTAACCTTCTACCTGGCGTCAGGAGCTCAGGTCCTACTCTGCTCTTCCCTGTAACTTTCTAACTTTTTATATGGAACTGATTCATTTATCATTCACCAAAGAAAATATTTTATTGCTACTCAGTGTTCTGTAGACAGCCTTTACTATCTATGCGGATAGGATCTATAAGGATAGGATTTCAGTAGCCTTCCTTTTGAAACCAGTCATTTCTAATACTAGTTAATGAATCCATTTAAAACTACAGGTACAGAATATATCAACAGCACCATCTTACCTCCTGTGCATCTTCCATGCCATTATTCGCAAACTCAAATACTAGTTCATTTTGTCCAACTGCTGTCGCCATAACAGTGCATTCCTTGTGCCTTAGCAACAGATGAGGTGGTCCACTTGATACTGGAGTAAATTCAGGAACGGTCCTTCTCATTTAAAAAGTATCAGTTCCCATCAAATTGAACACATTTCAGTTCATAACTGGTTGATAAGAGTTCCTAAGAAATTGGAGATTCCCAAAACAGCAAAATGAATTGTGAAACTTCGGAGGAGAGAACAGTGAGTTTCAGTCATTGATTGTATTTCCGTAGTGAAATGTTTCTTGTGAAGACCAAGTTGCTCTGTTCTGAGGGAAAAAAAAAGGATTGTCATTTAAACAAATTTTGAATGGAGCGGAGGCTAAAGAATGTCAATCTATCATGTCATATCTGCTGGTTTTCTTTCATTTCTTGTAAATCAGCAGTGAAATGAATTAGGACCGGAGCCTAATGACTGCTGTTTGGCCAAGGTTTGTTTCAAGTTTAATGAACACAACCAGACCGATGATAACAATAGCTTTTTTTTTCCTTTTGGTGTGCAGTGAGAGCTGCCTTGTCCGTCAACTGATGTCAGGATGTCTTTATAAAACAAACCCTTTCATAGGAATACTACCGACCTTCTCAGAAGAGTCTTCACGAGCTTTTGTTTTTACAAAACAAGATTTAGCTGCTTTCTGCTGTTTCCTTATCTCTGCTACAACCTTGCAAGAAGCAGGAAGGAAGCAGCATTAACTACGTCATGGCAAACCAGAAACTGCAAACAAACCCTCTCCGTAGGGCTGCGTGAGAAATGTAAAGCTGCAGTTCAGTCAAATAAAAATAAAAAAGTCACTAGCTACTTTAACATTTAATGTTTCATAACTTTCCTTTGGTCACAGGTCTTTGGTTGACCAGAGTTGAATTCTGCAAAAAAAGCCAAAGCGTTTTCCTCTGGCATTAGTGGTTGTTTTAATAAGTGCTTCAATACACAATGCATGGTGCAGTGTGATAAATCTGTAACGAGCACACCCTGACTTTTAATGTAAATTTATTATGTCTGGTTTGAAGAGCAGTACCATGCTTATTAATAAATTTATGGAAAGAGGGGACAGTCATGCCACTGCTCTTTCAATCCTACTTGGAAATGGGAGTGTTGCCAAGAGGACCGCAGGTAAAGGATACACAGCCGGATAGTAAATGGGTGACCAGCAGGAAGAGCAGTGCAAGGAAGGTCGTGCAGGGGTCCCCTGCGGTCATCCCCCTACAAAACAGATACACCGCTTTGAGTACTGTTGAGGGGGATGACTCAATAGGGGAGAGCAGCAGCAGCCAAGTTCATTGCACTGTGAGTGGCTCTGCTGCACAGGAGGGCAGGAAAGAGTGAGAGAGTTAGTGACAGGGAATTCGATTGTAAGGGGAATAGATAGGCGTTTCTGCGGCCGCAACCGAGACTCCAGGATGGTATGTTGCCTCCCTGGTGCAAGGATCCAGGATGTCTCTGAGCGGGTGCAGGACATTCTGAAAAGGGAGGGTGAACAGCCAGTTGTCATGGCGCATATAGGTACCAACGATATAGGTAAAAAACTGGATGAGATCCTAAGAGACGAATTTAGGGAGCTAGGAGCTAAATTTAAAAAGTAGGACCTCAAAAGGTAGTAATCTCAGGATTGCTACCAGTGCCACATGCTAGTCAGAGTAGGAATCGCAGGTTAGCTCAGATGAATACATGGCTTGAGGAGTGGTGCACAAGGGAGGGATTCAAATTCATGTGACACTGGAACCGGTTCTGGGGGAGGTGGGACCAGTACAAACTGGATGGTCTGCACCTGGGCAGGGCCGGAACCAATGTCCGAGGGGGAGTGTTTGCTACTGCTGTTGAGGAGGAGTTAAACTAACATGGCAGGGGGATGGGAACCTATGCAGGGAGACAGAGGGAAATAAAATGGAGGCAGAAGCAAAAGATAGAAAGGAGAATAGTAAAAGTGGAGGGCAGAGAAACCCAAGGCAAAAAACAAAAAGGGCCACATTACAGAAAAATTCAAAAGGGGCAAAGTGTGTTAAAAAGTCAAGCCTGAAGGCTCTGTGCCTCAATGTAAGGTGTATTCGGAATAAGGTGGATGAATTAACTGCGCACAGACAGCAGTTAATGGATATGATGTAATTGACATCACGGAGACATGGCTCCAGGGTGACCAAGGCTGGGAACTCAACATCCAGGGGTATTCAGCATTTAGGAAGGATAGGCAGAGAGGAAAAGGAAGTGGGGTGGCGTTGCTGGTTAAAGAGGAAATTAATGCAATAGTAAGGAGGGACATTAGCTTGGATGATGTGGAATCAGTATGGGTGGAGCTGCGGAATTCCAAAGGACAGAAAACGCTCGTGGGAGTTGTGTACAGATCACCAAACAGTAGTAGTGAGGTTGGGGACAGCATCAAATATGAAAAAAGGGATGTGTGCAATAAAGGTACAGCAGTTATCAAGGGCGACTTTAATCTACATATTGATTGGGCTAACCAAATTGGTAGCAATGCGGTGGAGGAGGATTTCCAAGAGTGTATTAGGGATGGTTTTCTACACCAATATGTCGAGGAACCAACTAGAGAGCTGGCCATCCTAGACTGGGTGATGTGTAATGAGAAGGGACTAATTAGCAATCTTGTTGTGCGAGGCCCCTTGGGGAAGAGTGACCATAATATGGTAGAATTCTTTATTAAGATGGAGAGTGACACAGTTAATTCGGAAACTAGGGTCCTGAACTTAAGGAAAGGGAACTTCGACGGTATGAGGTGTGAATTGGCTAGAATAGACTGGCGAATGATACTTAAAGGGTGGACGGTGGATAAGCAATGACAAACATTTAAAGATCACATGGATGAACTTCAGCAATTGTACATCCCTGTCTGGAGTAAAAATAAAACGGGGAAGGTCGCTCAACCATGGCTAACAAGTGAAATTAAGGATAGTGTTAAAGCCAAGGAAGAGGCATATAAATTGGCGAGAAAAAGCAACAAACCTGAGGACTGGGAGAAATTTAGAATTTAACAGCGGAGGACTAAGGGTTTAATTAAGAGGGAGAAAGTAGAGTACAAGAGGAAGCTTGCAAGGAACATAAAAACTGACTGCAAAAGCTTCTATAAATATGTGAAGAGAAAAAGATTAGTGAAGACAAACTTAGGTCCCTTGCAGTCAGATTCAGGTGAATTTATAATGGGGAACAAAGAAATGGCAGACCAATTGACCAAATAATGGGTTCTGTCTTCACAAAGGAAGACAAAAATAACCTTCCGAATGTACTAGGGGACAGTGGGTCTAGTGAGAAGGAGGAACTGAAGGATATCCTTATGAGGTGGAAAATTGTCTTAGGAAAATTGATGGGATTGAAGGCCGATAAATCCCCAGGGCCTGATCATCTGCATCCCAGAGTACTTAAGGAAGTGGCTCTAGAAATAGTGGATGCATTGGTGATCATTTTCCAACAGTCTATCGACTCTGGATCAGTTCCTATGGATTGGAGGGTTGCTAATGTAACACCACTTTTTCAAAAAAGGAGGGAGAGAGAAAACAGGTAATTATAGACCGGTTAGCCTGACATCAATAGTGGGGAAAATGTTGGAATCAAACATTAAGGATGAAATAGCAGCGTATTTGGAAAGCAGTGACAGGATCGGACCAAGTCAGCATGGATTTATGAAAGGGAAATCATGCTTGACGAATCTTCTGGAATTTTGTGAGGATGTAATTAGTAGAGTGGACCAGGGAGAACCAGTGGATGTGGTGTATTTGGACTTTCAAAAAGGCTTTTGACAAGGTCCCACACAAGAGATTGGTGTGCAAAATCAAAGCTCATGGTATTGGGGGTAATGTACTGACGTGGATAGAGAACTGGTTTGCAGACAGGAAGCAGAGAGTCAAAATAAACGGGTCCTTTTCAGAATGGCAAGCAGTGACTAGTGGAGTGCTGCAGGGCTCAGTGCTGGGATGCCAGCTCTTTACAATATACATTTCGATGAAGGAATTGAGTGCAATTTCTCCAAATTTGCGGATGACACTAAACTGGGTGGCGGTGTGAGCTGTGAGGAGGACGCCAATAGGCTGCAGCATGACTTGGACAGGTTAGGTGAGCGGGCAAATGCATGGCAGTTGCAGTATAATGTGGATAAATGTGAGATTATCCATTTTGGGGACAAAAACACAAAGGCAGAATATTATCTGAATGGCGGCAGATTAGGAAAAGTGGAGGTGCAACGAGACCTGGGTGTCATGGTTCATCAGTCCCTGAAAGTTGGCATGTAGGTACAGCAGGCAGTGAAGAAGGCAAATGGTATGTTGGCCTTCATAGCTTGGTGATTTGAGAAAGGAGCAGGGAGGTCTTACTGCAGCTGCACAGGGCCTTAGTGAGGCCTCACCTGGAATATTGTGTTCAGTTTTGGTCTCCTAATCTGAGGAAAGATGTTCTTGCTATTGAGGGAGTGCAGCGAAGGTTCACCAGACTGATTCCAGGGATGGCTGGACTATCATAAGAGGAGAGACTGGATCAACTGGGCCTTTATTCACTGGAGTTTAAAAAGATGAGAGGGGATCTCAGAAACGTATAAGATTCTGACGGGACTGGACAGGTTAGATGCGGGAAGAATGTTCCCAATATTGGGGAAGTCCAGAACCAGGGGATGGCCTATCCCATAGTCTTAGGATAAGGGATAGGCCATTTAAGACTAAGATGAAGAGAAACTTCTTCACTCAGAGTTGTTAACCTTTGAAATTTCCTGCCGCAGAGGGTCGTTGATGCCAGTTCATTGGATATATTCAAGAGGGAGTTAGATATGGCCCTTATGGCTAAAGGGATCAAGGGGTATGGAGAGAAAGCAGGAAAGGGGTACTGAGGGAATGATCAGCCATGATCTTATTGAATGGTGGTGCAGGCTCGAAAGGCCGAATGGCCTACTCCTGCACCTATTTTCTTTGTTTCTATGTCAGACCAGAAGGTTGCAAATGTTACACATCTGATCAAAAAAAAAGAGGGAGATAACTAACTACGGGCCAGTCAGCCTAACGACAACAACCTGCATTTATATAGCACCTTAACGTTGTTAACACTACTATAAAGTGCCTTGGGAAGTTTCAGATGAAATTTGACACCAAGCCACATAAGGAGATTTTGGGACAGGAGACCATGTTAGTGGGGAAACTTCTAGAGACCCATAATCCAGGACAAAATTACTTGTTACTTGGAAGAACATGGGTTAATAAATGACAGCCAACATATTTTTGTTAAAGGCAAATCATGCCTGAAAAACTTGTTTGAGTTCTTCGATGAAATAACAGAGGGTTGATGAAGGTAGTGCAGTTGATATGTATATGGACTTTCATAAGACACTTGATAAGATGCCACAATAGTTTGCCAATTTGAAACCCATGGGATTAAAGGGGCAGTGGTAACACGGATATGATATTGGCTAAAAGATAGAAAGCAATGGTTGTTTTTCAGACTGGATGGAAGTATACAGTGTTGTTCCCTAGAGGTCGGTGTTAGGACCACTGTTCTTTTTGATATATATTAATGACAAGGACTTGTGTAAAGGGGGCATAATTTCAAAGTTTTTAGATGACAAAAGCTTTGAAATCTAGTAAACCGGGAGGAGGATGGTAGCAGACTTCAGGAGATGGAATGAGCAGATATATGGTGGATGCAATTTAATGCAGAGAAGTGTGAAGTGATGCAGTTTGGAAAGGAACATATGGAGAGGCCATATAAACAAAATGGTACAAATTTAAAGGGGGTGCAGGAACAGAGATCTGGGGGATTATGAACACATCTTTGAAGCTGGCAGGACAAGTCGATAAGGTTCTTATAAAGCAAAGAGGATCTTTGGCATTATAAATAGAGCCATAGAGTACAAAAGCAAGGAAGTTATGGTAACTGTTTATAAATCACTGGTTAGGCTCAGCTGGAGTACTGTGTTCAATTCTGAGCATCACATTTAGGAAGGATGTCTTGGCCTTGGAGTGGGTGCAGAGAAGATTTACTAGAATTGTACTAGGGGTGAAAGACTTCAGTTACGTGGAGAGGCTAGAGAAGCGGAGATTGTTCTCCACAGAACAGAGACGGTTAAGAGGAGATTTAAGAGAGGTGTTGAAAATTAAAGGGATTTTGAGGGGGAGAAACTGTTTCCACTGGCAGGAGGGTCAATAATCAAAGAACACAGTTTTAAGGTAGTTGGCAAAAGAGGGTGGGTGGAGGAATGAGGAGAATTTTTTTAATGCAGCAAGTTGTTAGGATCTGAAATGCATTACCTGAAAGGGTAGTGAATGCAGATTCACTAGTAACTTTCAAAAGGTAATTGGATACATACTCAAAAGGAAATATTCGCAGGGCTATGGAGAAAGAGTGGAGGGATGGAACTATTTGGATAGCTTTTTCCAAGAGCTGGCAGAGGCATGATGGGCCGAATGGTCTCCTTCTGCGTTGTATGATTCCATAATTCTCTAAGTCTGCACTACTAATATAGTCCAATAAGTAAGACTGTTACTTTAAAGAGTACCTTCTCATGTTAGTTATCTTAATACAGAACTAACTGCTGCCTTGTAAGCATAATCATTTCTAGCTCCTTATAGCAATGATTTTTTAATTGTATTGCACTGAATAATCCAGTTAACTAAGAGGGATGGTGTGCAATAAAAGCGAGTAATCATTTCTAGAGCAACTCACTGGAGCGGTGTTAAAGGATTGATGGGTGTAACTTTCCATGAGGTGATTCGGGTTGGATTCACAGTTTTTAATACCAGTAAATTTACTTCTATACAAAATTAAATTTTTTAAACTCTTGGTGGTGGAAGTACAAAATTAAATCTTGTAATGCTTGATTTAGTCTGTAAAAGACAGATAGGGTTTACACTGTGTGGCCCCTCAGGGGGTGGTCCCTCCAGACTGATTTCAGCATTGAGACTCTTCCATCTCCCGCTCTCTTTCTGATTTAATTGTGACAAGCTGGAAAATTCTGGAACGTGGAGCTTATTTTCACCCAGCCACATTGGTGCTAACATAGACTTACTGCCCAGTTAACGCTGACACATTTCTAAAGGGGCATCCCTTGGTCCCTGTTTCAGGTCACTTGATTGTGCAAATTTATGATCTAATTAGGACCCAGATTCAGGGCTACATGGGTGGAGCGGGTGCCTCTCATGCTTCACCCACTTGTAGCAGGCATTGAGCAGCCTCACCATCAGTCTTTAAGGGGACTGCTGCTAGCCGTACCAAACACAGCCGAGAAACCTGGGTTATATTCTTTTGGAGGCAAAAGGAGCAGGATCGCAGCTGGCTGGATTTTGCCCTCTCTGAATTTGCCTTACCTACCCACCACCTCCACTCCCACTAAAGATTCCAGTGTGTCTCTTCAAAAAATCCACGACTGAAAAGTTCATAATTGATTATTAATTGAATGTTGTGATGGAGAAGTTGCTTTTGGATAATGCAAATGAGCACAAATACTTGAACAGTTATGACTGTCCTAAACAGTTAGCAGCATTGATGTTTTACTTTTACCCTCCTTAGAAAGCTACAATAGAAATCTTCTAAAATCAGAATGATGTATACAGTTTTTTATTAATGCTTTTGAAGAAATTAATATAATTATAATGAAGGATAATATACTCTTGCTACATGTGAAATTTCAATACAGACCTAAAAGACATAAAAGGGGTATATCTTAATTGTGTGCAGTATTGTAAAACGGGTGATAGTAAGTTGGCAGCCCATTTTACATCTCCCACGATTCGTATTACCATTATAGTCAATAGACTTGTTGTCACCCGTTTACACTATTGCATAAAGTTAAGATCTACCCCAAAAGTTGAGAAGACTGGAAGTTGATTCGTTCCGATACTACACCCTCTTACAAAAATCTAACAGTGTAGCTTCACGTGTGAAGTATCTGAGACTATTAATGCCACTTTCATGTGAAAGTACAGAGATCATCACGGGTACAATTAGCGTGAACAGGTAACTGGTGATTATTGAAACACTGGTTTAAAATAATGGTGGCCTAGTATTGTTTTGGCAGCAGGTAACAAAAGCAGTAATTAACTTTCTATTGTTTCAGCCGCTTCCACAAATACACAGCAAAATAAACCGGCTGATAGGACTGTTGTGCATACAATAAATTATGGTTAATTCTGCAGATAAATGTCTGACAAGGAGGAACAGAGTTCCAGGCAGTAGCACCTGTCTGAGTGGGAGTTTCATAGACAAAAGAAGCATTTGTATTCAATGGGGAACTTGTTGGACTGACATGGAGGAGCTGGTATGACAATGACCAAAGGCTATTTGGCACCTGGTTCCTGGAAAATTGGGTGTGGATGCCTGAGGTGAGCAGAGGTGGCTCAGAGCCTCTGCACAGGTTGTTCCTGGGGCTCATTCAGGCCTCAACTTGAATGCAAGGGAGGTAGCTACAATTTTCCTGCATTACATCACTTTAAAAGGTATATTGTTGGCCGTGAAGTGCTTTGGGACATCCTGAGGTCATAAAGGGTGCTATATAAATGCAAGTTCTTCCTTTCTTTGTGATTAAAAATCAAAAGCATAGACCAGAGGTGGTTGTTTGGCTGTCTGTTGTTTTCCAAGATTTAAATTAAACAATTCAATTTTTCCTCCTTTTATCAGTTGCTCTCTGAGTGGATCCCTTCATTGGAAGTTCCCTTGCTGTTACATCATCTGAGAATAGTAAACAGGAACCCCTGATAGCATTGTGACTTTAAATTGGAGATCATTCTTCAGCAAATGTATTAAACCGGAAATGAAGAAAATGTGCACCATTTACTAGTTTGATTTCTTTGCTACCCTGCTCTTAGCTCCAGATCAAAGCCAACATTCCCTGCACATTTCCTTCCTTTCTGCTAGTCTATTGCATCGCAATTAAAACTGTTTGTTTCATGCAATAATCCATTTTCCAACAGCCCACCTCCCACCGCAGCCGATGTGAGAAATGCGCCTTCACCTAATGTTCATAGAAAGAAAGATTTGCATTTATTTTGCACCTTTCATGACCTCAGGACATCCCAAAGTGTTTTACTGCCAATGACGTACTTTGAAGTGGAGTCACTGTTGTAATGTAGGAAATGTGACAGTAAATTTCCACACAGCAATGAGATAATGACCAGATAATCTGCTTTAGTAATGGAATAACTATTGGCCAAGACACCAGGGAGAACTCCCCTGCTCTTGTTCGAATAGTGCTGTAGGATCTTTTACACCCATAGAAGGATGCAGATGGATTCCTACAAGCTTCATAAGATATTACCATTAGTGAATCAGATGTCTTATCCAAACCAAATGGTAATTGTCTTAAGCATTTTATAGTGTGCGTGAACCGGCTTGTGGATCCTCACAGAACCAGGCTCAATAGTTAGAGGAACATGAGGAATTGCACAGGAATGCAACAAGATGGAACGGTCAGTGGTGTCACTGAAATCCAAAAGTTTAGGTGCGAGTCTTCATAGAAGGTAAGTAAAACTGGGGCAAATTTTAATGCTTGAGCAAACCAGGAACAGCTCAATTATGCAACTGTCAGTACTTGGTAAGATAGGTGTTATCTCCAGTAATACCCACAACTGTGCTCTTCTGGCTGGCCTCCCAGCTTCCACCTCCATAAACTGGAGTTCATCCAGAATTCTGCTGCCTATATCCTAACTCGCACCAAGACCTGTTCATCCATGATCTGTATGATTGCTGACAATTGATTCACTATCACCCATTATACAAAATTGCACAAAGTCAAGATTATTCTCTGTTTATCTATAATATCTTCCAATTCTGAAAAAGGGTGCAATCCTAAATTGTTAACCTGCTGGGGTGTTACCTCAGTGTCCTTCAATGTGTCTGACACATAGAACTCTTTACTCAAGTGCCTAAAATTTATTTTGAATAAAGTAATGGTAAAGTACTCTGGCCTAGAAACTGGATTAGGTTCGAAAACGAGCGGTGTCATGCCAGTGCCATTTGCCTGCACCCGTTCAAAGTGGATCTGGATCCAGTGCCAAGAAAAGTTTTAAAGACCTCACACATAAGAACAAAAGAAATAGGAGCAGGAGTAGGCCATTCGGCCCCTCGAGCCTGCTCCGCCATTTAATACGATCATGGCTGATCTGAACATGGACTCAGGTCCACTTCCCTGCTAGCTCCCCATAACCCCTTATTCCCTTATCGGTTAAGAAACTGTCTATCTCGGTCTTAAATTTAAATCTCAGAGGCAGCGAATTCCACAGATTTACAACCCTCCGAGAAGAAATTCCTCCTTATCTCAGTTTTAAGTGGGCAGCCCCTTATTCTAAGATTATGTTCCTTAGTTCTAGTCTCCCCTATCAATGGAAACATCCTCTCTGCATCCACCTTGTCAAGCCCCCCCTGGTCCCGCTGTACTGCAGCACTATTTCGATAAGATCACCTCACATTCTTCTGAACTCCAATGAGTAGAGGCCCAACCTACTCAACCTTTCCTCATATGTCAACCCCCTCATCTCCAGAATCAACCTAGTGAACCTTCTCTGAACTGCCTCCAAAGCAAGTATATCCTTTAAATAGGGAAACCAAAACTGTACGCAGTATTGCAGGCGTGGCCTCACCAATACCCTGTATAACAGTAGCAAGACTTCCATGCTTTTATACTCCATCCCCTTTGCAATAAAGGCCAAGATTACATTGGCCTTCCTGATCATTTGCTTACCTGCATACTATCCTTTTGTGTTTCATGCACCAGGATCCCCCAGATCCTGCTGTACTGCGGCACTTTGCAATTTTTCTCCATTTAAATCATAACTTGCTCTTTGATTTTTTTTTCTGCCAAAGTGCACAACCTCACACTTTCCAACATTATACTCCATCTGCCAAATTTTTGCCTACTCACTTAGCCTGTCTATGTTCTTTTGCAGGTTTTTTGTCCTCCTCACACATTGCTATTCCTTCCATCTTTGTATTATCAGTAAACTTGGCTACGTTACACTCGGTCCCTTCATCCAAGTCGTTAATGTAGATTATAAATAGTTGGGGTCCTAGCACTGATCCTTGTGGCACCCCACTAGTTACTGATTAACAGAAAACAGAGAGTCAGGATATATGGTTCATCTCGGGTTGGCAGTTAGCCAATCCTCTATCCATGCTAATATATTACCCCAAACCCTGTGAACTTTTATCTTGTGCAGGTCAAGGTGAGCAAATGCCATATCCCACCATTTGCACTACAAGCCTCACACTCTGCTCAAGGCACCCCACCCCCATCACTCACCTACCAGTAATTTCTACCTTTCACCACTCAGACCTCACAATCATAGCTTCACTTCACCCTCACAAACTTACCACTGCTGCAACGATCATACCCACATCTCAAACCTTGCACACACTGACAGCTATTCAACCATGGAAGGCACATCACACAAACACATTGCATTGCACTCACTGACACACTTCCCTTTCTCTTGCAGGCAAAGGTGGCTCACAACAGCAGATGGGAGATGGTCAAGTTGTAATACAGAACCTCACTGACCTGGAGGAATCTGTGCTTGACATTATTGGAGGGGGAGTGATGGAGTCCTTGGCCACCAGAGAAGTTGAAGCAATTGCCGAAAATGATGTAATGGTCATACCTAATCCTTCTTCTCCCATCCCACTTCCCCCTCATCCCAGAATCTCTTCTCACTTACAAGCAGTTGATGGTGTGTGCATGGATATCTTGCTTTCACCACTCGCCACAACACGACCCTTGTGACTTTCTGCTTTCAGATACCCAAGAACTGCCAGCAGGCCAGCCTGTCCCTGAACGTGTGGAGGTGGGTGGTGGAGGAGAAGACGACTCATCGGCACTGTATCTAACACTCGCAGACACCAGCTCAGAAAATGGCAGTGTGTGGAATTTAGAGGCTAGTATAGAGTTGGAATCTGCACATGGTGAGGTACTGAGCATGAGTTGGCTGCAGCCAGGGCAGGGGCAAAGGTTAGCTCAGGTGCCAGCTCCCCAGGAGCCGAGTTCGTGCATGAGTTCTGCTGCACATGACTCGATGATGATTTCGATGGGGCAGCCTTCAGAAGAAGGGTGATGGACAAGCACATGGAAATGCTTGGTGCAATGGTAAGCCTGCCAGAGAGCCTCTTGTCAGTGTCAAGGAGCATGGAGGAATCTGGCTCCAACATTGGTCAGGTCTTTGTGCAGAGCTTGGAGCTCATGATTTACAGGATGGAAATGATGGGCAACTCCAGGAGAGAATCAAGAAGTCAGAGTGGGAATGGAGCGGAGAATTAAAGTGACAAGTGACCCGGAAGCTGATTTCTTCATCTCAACTCTTTCTTTTTTCCTCCTTGTCCAGTCTCCCCACCTACACCCACACTCCGCCACTTTAAACAGGTTCCAATTTTTCAAAATGGGCCTTATCAATCGGTGCTAAAACCCCACATTTTTAGGTCTCTGGGCAAACTATTAAGTTCCTTTTTTGCCACTCGAAGGTTCTGAGATCGTTAGCGTTACACCTAAATGGCCTGTGATTGGCAGATTAGAACCTTGTTTTACTCACAAGCAAGCTGTCTAATGACTCGGACATGCGCAAATCCACTGAAATAAAATGTTTCAGTCTGGGGGACCAGATATAATTTGCAATCCTCACTTTCAGATTCAATCAGGATATCAACATTGAAGAGAGGCAGGAAGTGAAGTTTATGATCAAGTGTAATACAGATACTGAACTTAAATTAAACCAATGATGCTCTCTCAATATCAAAACAGGTCACATTTTAAACGTGAGGGGCTGAAATGGCTCTCTGCTCCAAACAGGGCGCACTTTCCTTTCTTTAAGTGTTTTCTCCGCCCCACTCCACGGGGCAGAGAATCCAGCGAAATTCAGCACTTTATTTTTTTTTCTGCAGCGGAGCGGTGGTCTGGGCTGGGACGAAAATGCCATTGCAGTGGGTTGGCCGCCACTCCAAATCATCAGCGCCATGCTGAAGAAGTCAGTGCGAGGCAGGTGCATCGTGTTGATGCGTCACAACGTCCCTCCCCTTCAGTTAAAAGGGAATGGCTGATGCGAACTCTGCAGCCACTTTAGTGGCTCCCACTGGGCCACTAGGGAGGGTTTCGACTAAGCTAGCGGCCAGTACCCAAGAAGGGGTGCGGCTGACTTCGAAGTTGGCAGTCAATTAAAATAAAATGGCTGCCACGGCATTGTGCCCTCTCCTTTAAGGGAAGATGCGCCGCCCAACCACAAGATGCTTCCCGCTGGGAAAGCTGTCGGGAGCACTGAGGGGCGGCTGATCCACTCCTGCGGGGCAATTTTCTATGCGGGCGGAAGGGGGGTTGTCACCGGTCGGTAAGGGGTCAGTGCGTGTCCGACTGGATGGGAAGACGGCCAGGGCGCTCAAGTACACCACTGCAAAAATAATGGAGGGCAATTTTCAAAATAGCGACCCTTCCACACCGACCGAGCAGTGAGTCCTTACTGTCCTGTGGCCGCCTCTTTGACCCTTCCTAGGAAGCATGGAGGCGGGTGGAGGCTCAGGTTTGGAGACTGAAGAAAGAGGGAAAGAAATAACGGTGAAGTCAAGTAAAAGAGAAAAAATAATAGGATAACAACTTGTAGTACAGAAAGAAGAAATATCAAAGATAATTTGTAATGTGGGCAAGAGAAGAAAATGGTTGCAAACTCAGCTCAGTGCCATAAATTATTTTCTTCTTTCCATTCCTGCTCAAAGAGAAGGCCATGAACCCTACAAATTTATCAAAGTTCAGAGTTTGATTGCTAAGCTACAGGTCAGCTTTACATTGGGGAAAACACCAAGAAAAATTCAACCAATTGCATAGGAAAATATATGAACTAAGATTCAGTACTATTTACAAAACCAAACTATAGCTTGATTGCATTTGATCTTTTTCACTCTTACCTTGATGGTATAGCTTGCAACATGCAGTGTTGTGAAATCACTTTTGCTGTTTTCATTCCCAAATGCTGCTCTTAACTCTTGTGCCAAGTACAATCATTGAATTGCCACTGGCATGTGCCTTACAACAAACAACTCATTAAAACAAAGTCATCCTCCAACAATTGTTCAGAAAATGTGACTTTGATTATAAAGTCGTTATCTTGACTCAGCTCAATTTATAATATTTATATATATTCGACTTGTACAAACACACCATCACTTGACACACCAGTAGGCCAGGCTAACAGGAGCTTCAGACGTTTATTGTATCTTTAAATGTCTACAGTAACTTCAAAATCTATTTACAAGTGAACAGGAAAAGCTTCCATTTGCAAGACATTACCTTGTTTTCACAGCACTAATCCATTTCAATATGAATTTGGAAAGTTGTTGCAGGATTCAGCACTACTTTCTTATGTTGCTGTCATTGTGTATACTCGCAGACAGTGGTATTAACTTAAGGAACAACAAGCTGTTGTTTGACAGGACTTGAAAATCCAGTTCTCTCACATTGTTTCATACCGCCCTTCATTTGCTCACCATTCCAGCAGGGTATCCAATTACACAGAGTAAGCAACACGGCAGCACAATGCCAGCTTGCCAAACATATCACATACCTGTATCTGTCTGTGCCTGCCTGCTAGTCTCCGCAGCCCTATCAACTTGAATTCAATTATCTTTACCGCCGCACCTTTATGAAAAGATTCACTTGGGGATAACTCTTGAAATACTAAACTCTGGGTCTGATCGCCAAACGAATGTAATACAAGGACAACACAGATGACTGGCGTTGCATATTTCTTATATATCGACATGTGTGTTTTTTAAAGTGCTTTGTAGTTCCGTTGGTATTTGTGCATCGAGTGGACCTATTCTGTTGGAATTCATTCACAGGTATTTTGTGTTGCTAATATTTGCTGTTGAAGCCATTTTAAAAAGAAAGAGTTGCACTTATATAATGCCTTTCATGACCTTGGGATGTCCCAAAATGCTTTGAAAACATAGAAACATAGAAAGTAGGAGCAGTAGTAGGCCATTCGGCCCTTTGAGTCTGCACCGTCATTCAACATGATCCTGGCATATCCTCTATCTCAACACCATATTCCTGCTTTTTCCCCATACCCCTTGGCATCTTGTGTGTCTAGGAATCTATCTATCTCCCTCTTAAATATATTCAGTGAATTGGTTTCCACAGCCTTCTGTGATAAAGAATTCCACAGGTT
This sequence comes from Pristiophorus japonicus, assembly GCF_044704955.1. NCBI lineage: Eukaryota > Metazoa > Chordata > Chondrichthyes > Pristiophoridae > Pristiophorus > Pristiophorus japonicus. The sequence goes on along the minus strand of NC_091986.1, from coordinate 79,515,559 downwards.
CCCCACCCTGTGAGTGAAAATACTTCTCATCTTGGTCCTAAATTTCCTACCTCGTATCCTGAGACCGTGAGCCCCTTGTTCTAGACTTCCCAGCCAGGGGAAACATCCTCCCCACATCCAGTCTGTCGAACCCCATCAGAATTTTATACGTTTCAATGAGATCCCCGCTCATTCTTCTAAATTCTAGAGAATACAGGCCTAGTTGGCCCAAACTCTCCTCATACGACAGTCCTGCCATCCCAGGAATCAGTCTGGTGAACCTTTGCTGCACTCACTCTGTGGCAAGTACATCTTTTCTTCGGTAAGGAGACCAAAACTGCACACCATCATCATCATCATAGGTGGTCCCTCTAACAAGGATGACTTGCTTCCACAAGAGTTCACAGATGTTTCAGTGAAGAACCGGGTGTTACAGTCCTGAACTCCAATTGAGGGGGTGGAAGATGCCGGTGTGTGGATTTTTTTACCGTGTGGTGACCGTTGCACATCAGACACCACACGGGCTCGACACAGCTAGGCCTTTATCCAGTGGCAAGGGTTGAACCAGGATGACTGGAAACCTGCTCTGCTGCATGGACCTAGTGCGCACTTATATTGCAGTGAGGGCAGGCCTATGCTGCCCCTGGGCCCTCGGCTCTTCAGGGCCCTGTACCCTCATTTGCCGCACCTTTGCCCATGATGTTCCAGGGCCTGGCACTCCAGTTCTAATTATAGCCCCGACCTGCAGTGGCGTCGCACAATATTCCAGGTGTGGTCTCACCAAGGCCCTGTATAACTGTAGTAAGACAGCCTTACAGCCAGGGAAGTGCTTTTGAAGTGTAGTCACTGTTGTAATGTAGGAGAAGTGGCAGACATGTTGTGCACATCAAGGTTCCACAAACGGCAATGAAATAACTGACCATATAATCAGTTTTAGTGATGCTGGTTGAGGGATAAATATTAACTAGGATACCCCTGGCATTGAGAACTTACCTGTTTTTCTTTGAATAGTGTCATGGGATATTTTACATCTACCCGACAGGGATGACAGAACCTCGGTTTAACATCTCATCTGAAAGATGGCACCACCAACAGTGTAGCACTCCCTCAGTATTGCACTAAAGTGTCAGCCTAGACTATATGCTGAAGTCTCTGGAGTGGGATTTGAACCCACAACCTTAGCTCGGTGTCCATGTTTTTTTAATTACGCCTCTTTGAAGCGCCTTGGGACAATTTTCCATGTTAGATGCATTAATTTAAATGCAAGTGATTGTTGTTATTGCTATGAGGAAGTGTTCCTGTACCTCGTGGTTGGTGGAGGAAGAGGAAGATGCGATGATAGATTTCTTATCTAATGGTATTCTAGATAAATGTGATCACTGAATCAGCTCAGTTATGTCGTACACAGAAACACCAAGCCAGGAAATTGATGTTAGGTTGTCATTCGCTGTTCTTGGGCAAATCAAGTTATGCTAAATAGTGTACACACAATCTAAATATGAGAAGTTCCAAACCAATTCATTATCGTGCATACTCTATGCCAGACATTGAGCTAATATACAGGTAAGGAAGTACAGGCAATGCTGAACCTGGGGATAATAGTTATCCCTCAGCCCTTGGTTATCACCAGTGGTATTAGTCATTAACAAGAACTTGATTTTATATAATGCCTTTGATGACCTCAGGACATCCCAAAGTGCTTCACAGCCAATGAAGTATTTTTAAAGTGTAATCGCTGTTGTGATGTCGGAAATGAGACCAGATCGTTTTGTATAGATTATCTTTAACTAGATGACTTGACAAATGTTATGTCTGCTCAATGCCTCATGCAGGCAAGGTCCAGGAGAAGCTAGGGTACACCAAATAGCTGACAATTCTGGACTTGACGCAAGGTCCTTGGCAGGTGCCACTTAGTGCAGTGGGCCAGTTACACTCTGTTTGCTACACCGTCAGGGCCACATGGGTTTACAGTCATGTCTTTCAGAATGAAAAATGCTCCGATGGCTGGTGGATTCCATTCTAACAGGAACTTGGCCTGATGCTTAAAATACATTGCTGATAGGGACATTTGTAACAGACATGGGACGGACACTTTGAGCACATCTCCAGCATATTCATCCAGTCAAACAAGCTATAAGATTCTATGATGCTGTTGTGGTAATATTCAAAGAGTTTACTATACTTTTATAATAATTGATCTGTAACTATATGCCTCTTTGTTTTCCCCAACCAGCATGCTCACCCTTTGATTGAATGGAATGTTTATGCATTTCCAGGCAGAACAGAAAGTACGAATGCAAACTCTATGATAATGTTTAAATGGGATTTAAAAGAGCTCTGGAACCAAAGGAAAAGTACAGGACAGAAACATTTGGGAAACTCCCTGCTGTTCTTTAAATATAGGAGAATAGAAATTGTGCTAGTAAAATAGCTTAGAAATGACTTGATCCACAGAAAGGGATTGCAATAAAGGTGACTCATGGGAATGCCAAAATCCCACCCCTTTTACATAGTTACAGCCTTGTAGTGCTATTTGTAACACCAAAGTTCTGATTAGTCCCCTTGGAGGACAAGGCATACCCCAGCAGTTTGTCTGGAATAGAAACATAGAAAACAGCTGCAGGAGTAGACCATTCGGCCCTTCGAGCCTGCACCACCATTCAATAAGATCATGGCTGATCATTCCCTCAGTACCCCTTTCCTGCTTTCTCTCCATACCCCTTGATCCCCTTGGCCGTAAGGGACATATCTAACTCCCTCTTAAATATATCCAATGAACTGGCATCAACAACTCTCTGCAGCAGGGAATTCCACAGGTTAACAACTCTGAGTGAAGAAGTTTCTCCTTATCTCAGTCCTAAATGGCCTACCACTTATCCTAAGACTGTGTCCCCTGGTTCTGGACTTCCCCAACGTCGGGAACATTTTTCCCGCATCTAACTTGTCCAGTCCCATCTGAATCTTATATGTTTCTATGAGATCCCCTCGCATCCTTCTAAACTCCAGTGTTTCAAGGCCCAGTTGATCCAGTCTCTCCTCATGTCAGTCCAGCCATCCCCATTTGTCTTCACTAATCTTTTTCTCTTCACATATCTATAGAAGCTTTTGCAGTCAGTTTTCATCTTTAATAATTGATTCCAACATTTTCCCCACTACTGATGTCAGGCTAACCGGACTATAATTACCCGTTTTCTCTCTCCCTTTTTTAAAAACGTGGGGTTACATTAGCTACCCTCCAGTCCATAGGAACTAATCCAGAGTCGATAGACTGTTGGGAAATGATCACCAATGCATCCACTATTTCGAGGGTCACTTCCTTAAGTACTCTGGGATGTAGGCCATCAGGCCCCGGGGATTTATCGGCCTTCAATTCCATCAATTTCCCTAACACAATTTAACGCTTAATAAAGATTTCCTTCAGTTCCTCCTTCTCACTAGACCCTCGATCCCCAGGTTATTTGTGTCTTCCTTTGTGAAGACAGAACAAAAGTATTTGTTCAACTGCTCTGCCATTTCTTTGTTCCCCATTATAAATTCACCTGAATCTGACTGCAAGGGACCTGCGTTTGTGTTCACTAATCTTTTTCTCTTCACATATCTATAGAAGCTTTTGCAGTCAGTTTTTATGTTCCAAACAAGCTTCCTCTCATACTCTGCTTTCCCCCTCCCAATTAGACCCTTTGTCCTCCTCTGCTGAATTCTAAATTTCTCCCAGTCCTCAGGTTTGCTGCTTTTTCTGGCTAATTTATATGCCTTTTCCTTGGATCTAACACTATCCTTAATTTCCCTTGTTAGCCACGGTTGAGCCACCTTCCCCATTTTATTTTTACCCCAGACAGGGATGTACAATTGTTGAAGTTCATCCATGTGATCTTTAAATGTTTGCCATTGCCTATCCACCATCAACCCTTTAAGTATCATTCGCCAGTCTATTCCAGCCAATTCACGTCTCATACCATCGAAGTTACCTTTCCTTAAGCTCAGGACCCTACTCTCTGAATTAACTCTCTCACTTTCCACCTCAACAAGATTGCTAATTAGTCCTTTCTCTTTACACATCACCCAGTCTAGGATGGCCAGCCCTCTTGTTGGTTCCTCGACATATTGGTCTAGAAAACCATCTCTACTACACTCCAGGAAATTCTCCTCCACCACATTGCTACCAGTTTGGTTAGCCCAATCTATATGTAGATTAAAGTCACCCATGATAACTGCTGTACCTTTATTGCACACATCCCTAATTTCTTGGGTGATGCTGTCCCCAACCTCAATATTACTGAATGAGTAAATAGATCCTGCCTGTCTGAGTAATCAAGATCTTTGCAATATGTAATTTGATCCATTTGTTGTGACAAGCAGCACCAGAGCTCACAATGTTAACACTACTACTTTCAGGGAACAGACAGGACCCGCCCTCCCGGATTAGGAGCACTAATGCTGCAGAGTTCACATAGGAAGGAAGGGTGAGGCCATGGAGGGATTTTAACATGAGGATGAGAATTTTAAAATTAAGGTGTTGGTGGACAATGTTCCCCCTATTTTATTTTGGGTGCATGGTCCATTTAACCGGCTGCACGGGACCTCCAGACAGCTGTGTGGCTATGCAGTTTAGTGAGCAGCGAGGTGATGGGTGAATGGGACTTGCTGCGTGTTAGGATACATGCAGCAGCGTTTTGGATGAGCTCAAGTTCATTGAAAGTAGAAGATGGGAGGCTGGCCAGGAGAACATTGGAAACATCAAAACATAGAAAATAGGTGCAGGAGCAGGCCATTCGGCCCTTCGAGCCTGCACCGCCATTCAATATGATCATGGCTGATCATTCAACCTCCGGACCCCACCCCTGCCTTCTCTCCATACCCCCTGATCCCTTTAGCCATAAGGGCCACATCTAACTCCATTTTGAATATGTCCAACAAACTACACCCAACAACTTTCTGTGGCAGTTAATTCCACAGCTTCACCACTCTCTGGGTGAAAAAGTTTCGGCTCATCTCAGTCCTATATGGCTTACCCCTTATCCTTAGACTGTGACCCCTGGTTCTGGACTTCCCCAACATCGGGAACATTCTACCTGCATCTAACCTGACCAGTCCCGTCAGAATTTTATACGTTTCTATGAGATCCCCTCTCATTCTTCTAAATTCCAGTAAGTATAAGCCTAGCCGATCCAGTCTTTCCTCATATGTCAGTCTTGCCATCCTGGGAATCAGTCTGGTGAACCTTCGCTGCACTCCCTCAATAGCAAGCACATCCTTCCTCAGATTAGGAGACTAAAATTGCACACAATACTCAAGGTGTGGTCTCACCAAGGCCCTGTGCAACTGCAGTAAGACCTCACTGTTCCTATACTCAATCCCCTCGCTATGAAGGCCAGCATGCCATTTGCTTTCTTTACTGCTTGCTGTACCTGCATGCCTACCTCCAATGACTGATGTACCATGACACCCAGGTCTCTTTTTGCACCTCCCCTTTTACTAATTGTCACCATTCAGGTAATAATCTGCCTTCCTGTTTTTGCAACCAAAGTGGATAACCTCACATTTATCCACATTATACTGCATCTGCCATGCATTTGCCCATTCACCTAACCTGTCAAGTCCCCCTGCAGCCTCTTAGCATCCTCCTTACAGCTTGCACTGCCACCCAGCTTAGAGTCATCTGCAAACTTGGAGATATTACCTTCAATTCCTTTGTCTAAAATGATTAAATGTATATTGTAAATAGCTGGGGTCCCAGCACTGAACCCTACGGCACCCCCACTAGTCACTGCCTGCCATTCTGAAAAGGACACATTTATTCCCACTCTTTGCTTCCTGTCTGCCAACCAGTTCTCTATTCATGTCAATACATTACCCCCACTACCATGTGCCTTAATTTTGCACACTAATCTCTTGTGTGGGACCTTATCAAAAGCCTTTTGAAATTCCAAATACACCACATCCACTGGTTCTACCTTATCCATTCTACTAGTTACATCCTCAAAAAACTCTAGAAGATTTGTCAAGCATGATTTCCCTTTCATAAATCCATGCTGACTTGGACCAATCCTGTCGCTGCTTTCCAGATGCGCTGCTATTACATCTATAATAATTGATTCCAGCATTTTCCCCGCCACCGATGTCAGGCTAACCGGTCTATAATTCTCTGTTTTCTCTCTCCCTCCTTTTTTAAAAAAAAAGTGGGGTTACATTAGCTACCCTCCAATCCATAGGAACTGATCCAGAGTCCATGGAATGTTGAAAAATGACCACCAATGCATCTACTATTTCGAGGGCCACTTCCTTAAATACTCTGGGATGCAGATGATCAGGTCCTGGGGATTTATCGGCCTTCAGTCCCTTCAATTTCCCAACACCATTTCCTGACTGATAAGGATTTCCCTCAGTTCCCCCTTCTCGCTAGACCCTCAGTCCCTTAGTATTTTCGGGAGGTTATTCGTGTATTCCTTCGTGAACCTGAGGAAGGACATTCTTGCTATTGAGGGAGTGCAGCGAAGGTTCACCAGACTGATTCCCAGAATGGCGGGACTGACCTATCAAGAAAGACTGGATCAACTGGGCTTGTATTCACTGGAGTTCAGAAGAATGAGAGGGGACCTCATAGAAACATTTAAAATTCTGACGGGGTTAGACAGGTTAGATGCAGGAAGAATGTTCCCAATGTTGGGGAAGTCCAGAACCAGAGGTCACAGTCTAAGGATAAGGGGTAAGCCATTTAGGACCGAGATGCGGAGGAACTTCTTCACCCAGAGTGGTGAACCTGTGGAATTCTCTACCACAGAAAGTTGTTGAGGCCAATTCACTAAATATATTCAAAAAGGAGTTAGATGAGATCCTTACTACTAGGGGGATCAAGGGGTATGGCGAGAAAGCAGGAATGGGGTACTGAAGTTGAATGTTCAGCCATGAACTCATTGAATGGCGGTGCAGGCTAGAAGGGCCGAATGGCCTATTCCTGCACCTATTTTCTATGTTTCTATGATAGAACCAAAGTATTTGTTCAATTTGTCTGCCATTTCCTTGTTCCCCATTATGAATTCACCTGATTCTGACTGCAAGGGACCTACATTAGTCTTCACTAATCTTTCTCTCTTCACATATCTATAGAAGCTTTTGCAGTCAGTTTGTGTGTTCCCGGCAAGCTTACTCTCATACTCTATTTTCCCCCTCCTAATTAAACCCTTAGTCCTCCTCTGCTGCATTCTAAATTTCTCCCAGTCCTCAGGTTTGCTGCTTTTTCCAGCTCGTTCTTAAAAATACAAGTTGTGTTGTTGTATCTTCTTCTGAGGCAGTTCCTCGAAGTCAAGGATATCTTACTTCCACACTTAAAAGGAATCCTCAGTTTTTGTCACAGGTGGGGCAGATGGTGGTTGAAGGAACAGGTGGGTGAGGTGCTTGGGTTGCCGCACGCTCCTTCCGCTGTAGACGCTTGGCTTCAGCTTGCTCCGGCGAAGAGACTCTGTGTTTAGCACCTACCCGGACGCTTTTCCTACATTTTGGGTGGTCTTGGGCCAGGGATTCCCAGATGTCAATGGGGATATTGCACTTTTTCCAAGGAGGCTTTGAGGGTGTCCTTGAAGCATTTCCTCTGCCCACCTGGGGCTCATTTGCCATGTCGGAGCTCCGAGTAGAGCCCTTGTTTTGGGAGTCTTGTGCCAGGCATGCGGGCGATGTGGCCCAACCAGCGGAGCTGATCGAGCGTGGTCAGTGCTTTGATGCTGGGGATATTGGCCTGAGCGAGAACATGGATGTTGGTGCACCTATCCTGCCAATGGATTTGCAGGATTTTGCAGAGGCAGCTTTGGTGGTACTTCTCCAGTGTTTTGAGGTGCCTGCTGTACATAGTCCATGTCTCTGAACCATATAGGAGGGCTCTGTAGACCATGAGTTTGGTGCCGGGTTTGAGATCCTGGTCTTCAAGCACTCTCTTCCTCAGGCAACTGAAGGCTGCACTGGCACATTGAAGGCGGTGTTGGTCCTCGTCATTGATGTCTGCCCCTGTTGCCAGTAGGCTCCCGAAGTATGGAAAATGGTCCCTGTTGTCCAAGGCCTCATCGTGGATCTTGATAACTGGGGGGCAGTGCTGTGTGGCGGGGCAAGTTGGTAGAGGACCTTTGTCTTATGGATGTTTAGTGTAAGGCCCAAGCTCTCATATGCCTCGGTGAAGGTGTTGACGATGGCTTGGAGTTCGGCCTTGGAGTGTGCGCAGATGCAACCGTCGTCTGCGTACTGTCGTTCGATGATGGACGATGGGATGACCTTGGATCTGGGGTGGAGGTGGCGGAGGTTAAAGAGATTCCTGTTTGTCCTGTAATTTAGCTGCACTCCAGCGGGGAGCTTGCTGAGGGCGAGATGGAGCATTGCAGCAAGGAAGATCGAGAAGAGCGTTAGTGTGATGACACAGCCTTGCTTGGCCCCGAACGTGGAATGGGTCTGTGGTGGATCCGTTGGTTAGGATCACGGCTTGCATATCATCGTGGAGCAGGCAGAGGATGGCGACAAACGTTTGAGAACAACTGAATCTGAGGAGGACGTTCCATGATCCCTCATGATTGTCAGTGTCGAAGGCTTTTGTGAGGTCAAAGAAGGCCATGTACAAGGGTTGGTGCTGTTCCCGGCATTTCTCTTGCATGTGCCGCGTGGTGAAGATCACGTGCATTGTGCCACTTAGTAGGCGGAATCTGCATTGCAACTCTGGGAGGAGTTCAGCCACAGGGAGAAGGTGATTGAGGAGGATTCTTGCGATGACATTCCTAGTGGTCAACAGCAGGGAAACTGCTCTATAGTTACTGCAGTCAGACGTCGCCTTTCTTGAAGATGGTCACGATTACAGCATCTCTGAAATCTCCTGGCATGCTTTTCTCCTTCCAGATGAGAGACGAGGTCATGAATCCGCGCCAGTAGTGCTTCTCCACCATGTTTTAGTGCTGCGGTGGGGATTCCATCTGCCCCTGATGCATTGTTTTTCTTCAGTTGTCGGATGGCCTTTTCAACCTCGTGCCGTGGTGGGGTTGTGCTGAGATGGTGGTGGGTGGCTTGCTACAGGATGGAGTTGAGGACACTCATGTCTAAGACCGAGTGCTCCTGCCAACGGGCACTGACTGCCTCTCTGTCCTTGATGAGCACCTCTCTGTTCTTGGCCAGCAGTGAGGTAGGGCCTTGGGTGCTTGGGCCATAGGTCGTCTTGACTGGGCTAAAGAATCCTCACATGTCATGGTTGTCGGTTAGCTGCTGGATGTCTTGTGCTTTCTCCACCCACCATCTGTTCTTTAGGTCACAGGTTTTGTGTTGGACATTGGCCTTCAGACGTCTGTAAAGCTGCTTTCTTGCCTTCGAGTGGTGTTGCTGTGTCCAGTCCAAGAATGCCTTGCGCTTGTGGTATATTAGCTCCTGGATCTCCTGGTTGTTCTTGTCGAACCAGTCTTGGTGTTTCCTGGTCGAGTGATCTAATTATGGAAGTCTTCAGGGCAGACCACACACTGTGGGCACTCTGCATCTCTGGGTCACTGGGAATCATCAGGTTGGTAGCGAGGCGTTAGGTGAATAGGGTTTTCTTAGCAGAATCTTTGAGTGCTCCGGCGTTGATTTTCCTGCGGCATTGTTTCTGTTGCCTTCGCTGTTTTGGGGCAATGTTGATGGTGATGACAGAACAAATTAGGCAGTGGTCCATCCAGCAGTCGTCAGCTCCAGTCATGGCTTGCTCGGACGACGACGTAGCCTGGCAGATGCCAGTGCTTGGAGCGAATGTTGCCATGAGGCTTTATATTTGTCCTTCTGACAGAACAGGGTATTCATTATGATGAGGCCATGTTCTAAGCATTTCGTCATGAGGAGGGTGCTACTGGAGTTGGCTTTCCCTACCCTCTCTGCCAATCACACCTCTCCAGAGGTCAGTGTCCTTTCCAACTCTGACGTTGAAGTTGCCAAGGGAGATCAACTTGTTGCCCATTGGGGCTCGGGACAGTGATTGTTCGAGGCTGGAGTAGAATTCCTCTTTGATCTCGTCTGTAGCTTCCAGTGTTGGGGCGTAAGCACTGAAGACCGTAATGCACTGGTTCCAGGCTAGGGTGAGCCGAAGAGACATGAGACATTCATTTATCCCGCAAGGTGAGTCTCTGAGACGGCCCACTAGCTCGTTTTTTTACGTCAAGGCCTACCCCATGGAGGCGGTTTCTGGTTTGCCTTTCCAGAAGAAAAACCACCACTTTGTTCTTTCAGCTGACCTTCCCCTGCCCGCTGGGTCTCGCTTAGGGAGACGATGTCGAGGTCAAAGTGCCCAAGTTCCCGGGCAATGATAGCAGTGCGATGTTCCGGTCTCACTGTGAGGGTTGTCCATGAGGATCCTGACGTTCCAGGTCCTGAACTTCATCTTAAAGTGTGGAAGATGCCGGTGCGTGGATTATTTTAACGTGGGTGGCCGTTGCACACCAGCTACCAAACGGGCTTCACAGAGCAAGGTCTTGGTCCAGTGGCAAGGGGATCCAAGACAATTGGAGACCAGGTTCTGCTGAATTTATATAGCGCCTTTAACATAGTGAAACATCCCAAGGTGCTTCAGAGTATTATGTGATAAAAATGTGACACCGAGTGCATAAGTAGAAATTAGCGCTGGTGACCAAAAGCTTGGTCGAAGAGGTATGTTTTAAGGAGTGTCTTGAAGGAGCGCAGAGAGGCGGAGAGGTTTAGACAGGCGTTCCATAGCTTGGGGTCTAGGCAACAAAAAGCATAGCCATCAATGGTTGAGCAATTATAATCAGGGATGCTCAGGCGGGCAGAATTAGAGGAACACAGACATCTCGGGGGATTCTGGGGCTGGAGGAGATTAGAGATAGGGAGGGGCGAGGCCATAGAGAGATTTGAAAATAAGGATGAGAAGTTTGAAATCGAGGCGTTGCTTAACCGGAAACGTAGGTCAGTGAGCACAGGGGTGATGGATGAACGGGATTTGGTGCGAATTAGGACACGGGCAGCCAAGTATTGGATCACCTCCAGTTTAGGTAGGGTAGAATATGAGACCAGCCAGGAGTGTGTTGGAATAGTCAAATCTAGATGGAACAAAGGCATGGATGAGGGCTTCTGCAGTGGATGAGCTGAGGCAAGGGCGGAGATGGGCGATTTTACGGATGTAGAAGTAGACAGTTTTAGTTATGCTGTGGATATGTGGTCGAAAGCTCATTTCAGGGTCAAATATGACACCAAGGTAGTGAACAGTCTAGTTCAGCCTCACAGGGGTTGGAGATAAATGGAGTCAGTGGCTAGGGAATGGAGTTTGTGGCAGGGATTGATAACAATGGCTTCGGCCTTCCCAATATTCAATTATAGCTTACAGCTAATATATAGCTATGACTTCTTAAACAAAGAACCCATGAAGCAAATACTCTACAAGAGTAATCTTTGATTCGAGCTTTTCCAGCAGACAAATCAATTTACTCGTAAAGGGGTAGCACTGCCACAGTAAAGTATCTTGCTGCACATAGTGCAGGGCATAATAGATCCATTACATTGCTGATTGTCTCCAACACACACATAATTAGAGAAAACATTTAAAACCACATGAAAAACTTTCACACAGCAGTTAATACATGTATAAAAATGATAGTGGTCATTATGATGGCCTGTCAGTTGGGGTTTGGTTGCAACAACAGGACCTGATGACAGCAGCACTGCCTCTTTAAGGAGGGCCTATACCGTTACTGAACACGTAAAACCTATTGCCGCTCAAGAACTTATCGCAAGCTACCAGCAATGTCTAAATATAGCAAGCTGTACTGCAAAGTGTAAATGTTACGAACGGACATGCTTGCCACTCACATTCCCTATCTGCTTCTACTTCCTGTCAGTTAGACCGCTAACAGTATCTGTGCTGCTTTTGGTGAACAGCAGTTTACACAGCTCCTATACTCTCCACAAGAAAGAAATTAACATTTTTGGGCACTTTAGATTTTCAGATAAATAAAGCTCTATCAGCAAAAGTTGCTTAATATTAAATATCTTTGCCCAATTCTGCAAAAAAACCTGGAAATCAATATATATCTTTATTCACCTCTGGTGTAGTCTCCAAATGGTCTTTTGTTTGTAGTTACATGTGAGCCCTTTTCAGCAGCTGGAAATATGATCAGGTGTGAAAAACCATTTTAAGTCATTTTGAGTTTTAATCGTGTCTCAAACAACTTAAGTTGTGAAACATTATTCTCCTTCTGAATTCCCTTGCAAGAAATCACCTAGGTAACCAGAAACAACTAGGAGGGTTAATAAGTCACAGAGGCTGTTCTTGTTCACTCATTAAACACCCTTGAATGATCAATGTGTTATACAGTGAGTTAAGCTGAGGACCTCAGTGACTCTGCCATACAGAAATATAGCTTCTGCAGATTCAGAGTTCCTCCTTTGAGTTTACACACCATGCAAAAGCACAGAAACCAAAAGAAATTGTGTAGAAAAGTTCTTCTATGTGAAAACTCGGTTCTCTGCTCTTATAAAACAGCACTATAAAATACAGTTGAACAAAACAACATGCATCAATGCTTTTCATTCCAACATTGCTGCCAAATGCATGCACAGTGCTTCAGTGAATATGTTTGGCAGCAATAACATGGGATGACTGCCTGTACTATATTGGACAATTGAAAGCAGGCAAGTCAGTCTGAAGAATAAGGTTGCCTATTTCAGTTCCCCAGCAAAATATATTCTTACAATTTCATCGGCATTTCAGTCAGGCAGCAGGGTACGGTGAGTATACTTCTCATTTTTGGAGGCAAGAGCATTGTCAATTCTTCTCAGCATGGAATCAAAGCAACACTGAGCAGGCGAGTAATCCTCGGTGTTCTGGCCAATATTTATTCCTCAACTATACTCACTAAAAAAAACCCAGATTATCTGGTCATTAATTCATTGCTATAATAAAAACGGAAAATGCTGGAAATCTCAGCAGGTCAGACAGCTGCCACATTACCTACATTACAATAGTGACTACACTTCAGTAGTACATTTGGCTGTAAAAAGCTTTAGGATGGCCTGTGATCATTAAAGGCACTATATAAATGCAAGTTATATCTCTTTCTTTACACTGCCATTATTATAATACACTATGTATAATTGACATTCATACACCATCTTCATTATAAATATATATTGCGCATAATCCTCCTTCATAAGCATTCTATAGTTGATGAGACAATAACTTCCCCCCAAAATAAATTGAAGCTTTATTAGTACAGACTGATATTAAATTCCCATCCCATTTATAAATGATAATTAGGAATGGTTTATGGTGCATAAATTAATTCATTCAACCAGAGAACCAGATTCAATATCAGCTAAAGTTGAGCCAGGAAGGGAAATTGGGTGGTCAGTGCTAGGATAGGGGAGAAACTTAGAAGAAGTTTGGCCCAGTACAAGGAGTAGATCATTCAGCCCTCGAGACTGTTCCACCGATCCATTACATCATGGCTGATCTGCACTTCAACTCCATTTAACTGCCATTGCTCATATCCCTTGATATCATTACCCAACAAAAAATCTATCTAACCCAATCTTGAAAGTTCCAATTTTTTTTGTTCCTGGGATGTGGGTGTCGCTGGCAAGGCCAGCATTTATTGTCCAAATTGCCCTTGAGAAGGGCGAAGGTACACCCATAGTGCTGTTAGGGAGGGAGTTCCAGGATTTTGACCCAGCAACGATGAAGGAATGGCAATATATTTCCAAGTCAGGATGATGTGTGACTTGGAGGGGAACTTGGAGGTGATGTTGTTACCATGTGTCTGCTGCCCTTGTCCTTCTAAATGGTATAGGTCGTGGTTTTGGGAGGTGCTGTCAAACAAGCCTTGGCAAGTTGCTGCAGTACATCTTGTAGATGATACACACTGCAGCCATGGTGTGCCAGTGGTGCAGAGAGTGAATATTTAAGATGGTGGATGGGGTGCCAATCAAGGGGGTTACTTTGTCGTGGGTGATGTTGAGCTTCTGCACTTCATGAACCAGAATCCACAGGGAACAGGGTGAGTTCAAGTCAGATGCCTGTTTTACTTCGTGACCGATGGACTGTAATACAACCTTCAGACTCGTCCCGCTCCCTCCAGGCAGGTTACATCCAAATTACCACCTCCGTCACTGCTTTTGGCTAGTATTTGAACTATTACCTCACTTTCTTGGTCCTTTGCAGTTTTGAAGAAAATCAAAATCAAAAATCACTGCCCTGGTTAAAGAGAATTCTCCACTGCCAGTGAAAGAACAAAAGCAGGTGACTGGCTAATGCCCAGTCAGTCTCATTGCCATATCCTCAATGGCACCTAGACTTTGTTCAATTATTTGGAATGGAAAGCACTTAGAATTAGAATGTTGTGGTTCTGATCAATTTCAAAATATTGCCTGCAATTTCCAACAAACAGCAAATGGTCCTGGGAATAGACTGACAAGCAGAGCTGACTTGTTGACAACAAAGACGGAGTCACAAATCTAGTCCAAGTACAAAAGTCCAGATGAAGTGGAAATGTGGGTAATTTTCAAACATAAACCAAATCTAACAGGATTCTGACTGGTCTGAGTCCATTTCAGATCGGCACTCTTGTTCCCTCTTGAATTATAAAGCAATTTTGATGGATCCAGGAGGTGGGATGAGTCAGCCTCCCTCTTCTGCTGGATGAAGAGTAACAGGTGTGCAGGCAAGGGGCACATGAAGGAGAGGGAGGTAGAAAAAAAATGGAGAGATTTATCAATGCAGTAAATCTACATTTCCAGGAGTTACAGAAGAACCGGTTAACAACACTTCTGGTGCAGTTATACAACCTTACTTGCTAGCTGTCACATGAGGAAGTGAAATGCACAACCTGTAACAGGACAATTTACAGTACAAATTTACATAAGTCTTAGTTAAAGTAAAGAAAGAACTTGCATTTATATAATGCCTTTTATGACCTCAGGACATCCCAAAGTGCTTTACAGCCAAAAGATGTAGGGGATGAAATTGCCCACTGCCCGAAATGGAGCGTACCTACCGATTTTGATGTGTTCCGGCCGCCCCAATGCATGGGGGGGCCAAACCGGAGAAATTCAGCACTTCATATTTTTTTTGGAGCGGGTTGGAAGTGGCCTCATCATGGGGGGTGGAAATCGGGGTGGAACGGAGTGGCCATTACTAGCAGGGCGGAAGTGGGGGTGGGGCGGAGTGACCGACACTGCAAGGCATCAGCACCTTGGTGAGAAAAAGGGCACAGCGGTCCCATACACTGCTCCAAACTTAAGGAAGGGCAATTTTTTTTTTTTTTTTTTTAAATGGCGGCTCCTCCGCAGAGATTCGGCAGCCAATCCACACGGACCTGTGGCCGCCACTTTCAGGTGGCCGGAGGCCTTATAGAAAGGGGTCATTTCGACCCTGTGCTTTTTGAAGTGTAGTCATGCTTCTAATGTGGGAAACACTGTCGCCAATTTGCACTCAGCAAGGTCCCACAAACAGCAGTGAGATAAAGGACCAGATAATCTGTTTCAGTTGGTTGAGGAAACTATAGGTCCCTTAATTTAATTTCACTTATCTGCAAGTTGCTTGAAGGGATTAATGGAGAAGCGTTGTAAACTCATTTTGAAATAGAAGGGGTTCTTAGGGAAGCACAGCATGGCTTCTGAAAAGAGTTACTATATCTTATTTTGAGGAGATTATGAAAATGGTGGATGATTAAAGCCTGGTCGATGTCTATCTTGATTTGCAAAAAGCCTTTGATAAAGGCTGCTAAGGAAGGTTGCATCTTGTGGAATTGTTGGTCAGATGTTGGATAAAGAATTTCTTGCATGCATATAGACAATCAAATAGTTAGTAATGGTCGCAGTTCTGCGTCAGGGCAGGTCACTGGTGGAGTTCCACAGGGATCAGTGCTATTCAACCTCTTTATTCATGATCTGTATGATAGCACTAGATGCGGCTGTACCAAGGCACTGTAAAATAAATGATTGTATTTCTAATTTTAATTGTCCTAACTATACACCCAGATATCCTACTTGCTTTCACAACAGTCTTGCAACACTGATTGTGGATCTTCACCTTCAAAGATTCCTGAACTACAATCTTTCAAAGCACTCGGGGAAAAGTCCACAAATTTGCAGATGAAACAAATGCTATGTTTGGAGTTTAAAGCCTTATTTGCAAACAATAGTTTTCAGACAGATCTCGGCACAATGGAGGGATGGGCCTGAATCTGGTAGATGTCTTTCAATATAGAGGAGTGTGGAATAATGCATTTAAGATGAAATCATTCCAGGCTTATATGCAATGCAGGGTTGTGTGCTCAAAGTGGGTCGTTCTTTAAATATGCAGATCAAGGTCTGATAATGTCACAGGACTGCAATCTTAACTCTGTCCTGAATAGGGAAGCTGTTGTGGCTTTCTCACTAGGTGAAGACAGCAAGGGGAGGATCTGGGAGAAGATGATGCTCACACTTCAAAAACTACTTCATTATTTGTAAAGCACTTTAGAATCATAGGAACAGCAGTAGGCCATTCAGCCCCTCGAATCTATTCCACCATTCACTTAGATCATGGCTGATCTGTTTCTTAATTCCATTCACCCTTCCTTGGTTCCGCAACCTTTAATACCCTTGCCTAACAATCTATCAATCCCAGTTTTGAAATTTTCAATTGACCTAGCTTCAACAGTTTTTTGGGAGAGAGAGTTCCAGATTTCCACTAACCTTTGGGATGCCCCAAGGTTGTGAAAGACTCTGTATAAACGCAAGATCTTTCAGCAATATGAAAGTGAAGACTTCAGTGACCTAAAAATAATTTTGCCCATAAGCCTTCATTCTCTCCTAAGACTACTCCACTTTACTGGTCAAGAGTCACCTTCCACCAACTAGTGCCCATAACCAATATTCATGTGTGTGGCTGAACATTGAGTGCTGGAAAATTACCATTGGTTGCAGCACTCCAGGGTGTGAAAGAACAAAAGTCAGGAAGGACGACTATTGCTGATTGATGTGCAACGGCCCCAGTTGAAAGTACGACAGCTTGGAAAGATAGGGATCAGGCTCGGCTGGGATGTCCTACATTGGTGGACAGGCTGCTGATACTCAGGTGGGAATAATGGCCACTACTACGACTCCTTTGTTATGACGGAAAAAGCTTATAAATGGGATGTCCATCAAGAGGAGCTGATGACAACCTACACGTGGTCTCCCTGTGTGTGCGAGTTCACCGGGAACTTGCCAGCTAATGTCATCAAGAAGATGACAGAACGCCTAAAAACAGACTCCCGATCTGAAAAGCATGAAAGCATCAGACATAATGATCACTTTGAATGAGAGAAACCGAGGAGCATCGACCCTGCAGAAATATACTCTGAAGAGAAGTCAACACTTTCAGAAAGATGAGGAGAAAATTGGTTAAATAAAAAGACAAAAGCCAGGAATTTTCCTTGGAGATGCTCTCACTCTGTGCTGTAATTTCACCGGAAGTGTAACGAAAACCCTATTTACACATGCAAACAATGTTTCCACCACCCTTCCGATGAAGATACAGCAGAAGAAGCTTTGAAGAAATTCCCTACCAAAGACTGTCCTTGGGACATCCCAAAGTGCTTCAAAGCTAATTAATTTCTTTTTGAAGTGTGGTTACTGTTCATACTTGATAAACACAGCAGCCAATTTGTGTACAGCAAGGTTCCACAAACACCAAATGATATGAATCTATTTTCTGGTGGTGTTGGTTGAGGAAGGAATGGTGGCCAGGGCACTGGGGAGAACCTCCTTGCTTTTCTTCAAATAGTGCAATATGAACACATGAAATTGATGGGCAGGAAAGGACATGCAGGTCCATCAAGACTGAAAAGCCTAATCTTTTTCACCCACCTAGAGGGCAGACAGTTTAATGTCTCATTTGAGTGCTGGCACCTCATACAGTGCAGCAATCCGTCAGTCCTGCACTGGAATGTCAGCCTGGATTATGTGCTCAAGTCTTGAAGTGGGGCTTAAACCCATTACCTTCTGACTAAGAGGCAAGTCTGCTACAACTGAGCCAAACATGGTTTGATTCTGGCAATTTAATAAGTTATGTAAGAACTTACAGGCACAAAATAATTTATTTCTTCACATTTAAATGGAAAGTCTACTTTGTGTTTCTACAATCTGCATGACTAACAGTGACAGAAGAACAACAGCACACAGCAGAAGTGCTCTCCTATAGTGTTTACATAAAAGGAGGGACTGTTCTACATTTGTTTCATGAAAGCACAAAAAACAGGTGTAATAAACTTAACCAGATCTATATGATCTTATCTCAAATGCTCAGCTAAGATCTTGCAGCTTCTGGTTTAAGAGCTACTGCTATGATCACAGACCTGAGCAGTCAACTTAAATGGGTGGTCGTATCAAGGTGAAGTGTTTTGTCAACCATCGATGACCGTGACTTCAGCTGTTTGGGCCCTAAGCTCTGGAACTTCCTGCCTAAACCTCGCCGCCTCTCTACCTCTTTTTCCTCCTTTAAGACGCTCATTTAAACAAGCTTTTGGTCATCTGCCTTAATTTCTTTTGTGGCTCAGTGTCAAATTTATCTGTTTTGTCTTATAACTCTGTTGTGAAGTGCCTTGGGACATTTTACTATGTTAAACGTGCTATATAAATAAAAGTTATTATTATTAGTTATTAGGATCATAGGAACAGGAGTAGCCCATTGAGCCCCTTGAGCCTGTTCTGCCATTCAATTAGATCATGGCTGATCAGTGACCTA
The DNA here is from genome assembly GCF_044704955.1 of Pristiophorus japonicus. Classification (NCBI taxonomy): domain Eukaryota; kingdom Metazoa; phylum Chordata; class Chondrichthyes; family Pristiophoridae; genus Pristiophorus; species Pristiophorus japonicus. The sequence continues at coordinate 79,496,871 of NC_091986.1, read as the reverse complement.
ACTCCATATACCCGCCTTGGGCCCATATCCCTTAATACCTTTGGTTAACAAAAAGCTATCAACCTCCGATTTAAAATTAACAATTGATCCAGCATCAATTGCAGCTTGCGGAAGAAAGTTCCAAACTTTTACTATCTGTTGTGTGTAGAAGTGTAACCTAATTTCACTCTTGAAAGTTCTGGCTCTAATTGTTAGACTATGCCCCCTAGTCCTAGAATCCCTTACCAGAGGAGATAGTTTCTCTCCAGCCCATCTGGTCCCCTTAATAGCTTGAAAACTTTGATCAGATCACCACTTAACCCTCTAAGTGCTAGGGAATACAACCCTGATTTGTGTAATCTCTCCTTGTAATTTAACCCTTAAAGTCCAGGTATCATTCTGGTAAACCAATTTGCTTCAAGGCCAATATATCCTTCCTAAGGTATGGTGCCCAGAACTGTTCACAGATGCGGTCAAACCAGAGTTTTATATCGCTGCAGTATAACTTCTACTCCCTTTTATTTTCGTCCTATAGATATAAAGGCCAGTATTCCATTAGCCTTTTTGATTATATTTTGTACTTGTTCATGACATTTTAATGATCTAATTTGATTAATAAACTGCAAATGTAATGCCCCTATTTAAAAAAGGAGGCAGACAAAAAGCAAGAAACTATAGACCAGTTAGCATAACATCTGTCGTTGGGAAAATGCTGGAGTCCATTATTAAGGAAGCAGTAGCAAGACATTTGAAAAAGCATAATTCAATCAAGCAGAGTCAGCATGGTTTTACGAAAGGGAAATCATGTTTGACAAATTTGTTGGAGTTCTTTGAGGATGTAACGAGCAGGGTGGATAAGGGGAAACTAGTAGATGTGGTGTATTTGGATTTCCAGAAGGCATTCGATAAGGTGCCACGTAAAAGGTTACTGCACAAGATAAAAGTTCACAGGATTGGGGGTAATATATTAGCATGGACAGAGGATTGGCTAACTAACAGAAAACAGAGCGTCGGTATAAATGGGTCATTTTCCAGTTGGCAAACAGTGACGAGTGGGGTGCTGCAAGCATTGGTGCTGGTCCTCAACTATTTACAATCTATATTAATGACTTGGATGAAGGGACCAAGTGTAATGTAGCCAAGTTTGCTGATGATACAAAGATGGGTGGGAAAGCAAATTGTGAGGAGGACACAAACAATCTGCAAAGGGAGTGGGCAAAAATTTGGCAGATAGAGTATAATGTGGGAAAATGTGCAGTTATCCACTTTGGCAGAAAAAAATAGAAAAGCAAATAATAATTTAAATGGAGAAAAATTGCAAAGTGCAGTACAGAGGGACCTGGGGGTCCTTGTGCATGAAACACAAAAAATTAGTATGCGGGTACAGCAAGTAATCAGGAAGACAAATGGAATGTTGGCCTTTATTACAAGAGCAATAGAGTATAAAAGCAGAGAAGTCCTGTTACAACTGTACAGGGTATTGGTGAGGCCACACCTAGAGTATTGCGTACAGTTTTGGTCTCCGTATTTATGGAAGGATATATTTGCATTGGAGGCTGTTCAGAGAAGGTTCACTAGGTTGATTCTGGAGATGAGGGGGTTGACATGAAGATAGGTTGAGTAGGTGTCAAGAATGAGAGGTGATCTTATTGAAACATGTAAAATAATGAGGGGGCTTGACAAGGTGGATGCAGAGAGGATATTTCCACTCATAGAGGAAACTAAAACTAGGGGACAAAATCTCAGTATAAGGGGCTGCCCATTTAAAACTGAGATGAGGAGGAATTTCTTCTTTCAAAGGGTTGTAAAACTGTGGAATTCTCTGCCTCAGAGAGCAGTGGAGGCTGGGTCATTGAATATATTTAAGGTGGAGATAGACAGATTTTTGAGCGATAAGGGCATAAAGGGTTATGGGGAGTAGGCTCAAGGGGCCAGGTGGCCAACTCCTGCTCCTATTTCTTATGTTCTTATGTACCTGGACCCCCAAGTCTCTTTGGACCTCCACTGTTTTTAGCTTTTCACGATTTAGATAGTACCCTATTCCATCCATTTTTGGATGACCTCACATTTGCCTACATTGAAATCCATTTGCCACAATTTTGACCATTTAATCTGTTGATATCCCTTTGTAATTCTATGCTTTCATCTACAATGTTGCCAATCTTTGTGTCATTGGCAAATTTGGATATATGACTTTCTATGCCATCATCTAAGTCATTAATAAATACTGTTAATAGTTGAGGCCCCAACACAGGCATGACAGACCTTTCACAAATCCATGCTGACTCTCTGATCAACTGAAAATTTTTGACGTGTTCAGTCACCCTATCCTTAATTATAGACTCAAGCAATTTCCAACAGATGTTAGGCTAGCTGTTCTATAATTCCCTGGTATCCCTCTCTCACCATTCTTAAATAGCGGAGTGACATGCACAATTTTCCAATCTAAAAAGGAACGGTTCCTGAATCAAGAGAACTTTGGAAGATTATAGTTAGGGCATCTTCAATGTGCTCATCTACTTCCTTTAAAATCCTGGGATGGAAAACATCTGTTCTTGGGGATTTGTCACTCTTTAGTGCCATTATTTTCTTCATTGTTGTTATTTTACTTACGTTAATTTTATAGAGTCGCTGTCCATGATTCAATATTAGTTTGCTGTAAATATTTACAAGATGGTAATGATTTGCATTTATAGAACTACTTTAACATTGAACAACATCTGAAGGAGCTTCCCAGGAATGGATGTTGAGCCTTTGTCAGACAACTCGGAGAGCTAGGATTGCCAACTCTGCTTCAATTGGTATCCCTGGGGGTTTTATCACATGACCTCCTGTTGCCACCCATCCCTCCCAGTCAAACAGCCTTTATTCTCCAACTCCACTAGTTTTATTATAAATTTACAAAAGAGTTCAAGAAAACGATAAAAACACACACATTTTTCCCCTGGGTCTGCTCACAGCTGTGTCCACAACAACAACAATTTACATTCATGTAGACCCGTTGATTTAGCAAAACGTCGAAAGGGGCTTTACAGGAGCGTAATCAGACAAACATTGATACTGAGCAAAAGAAGACGCTAGGACAGGTGACCAAATGCTTGGTCAAAGAGTATTGTATTTGCTTAATGGGTTCTTTGCTTAAAAATTCATAGCAACACTGCTATTAAGAACTACTTGGTTTATTCGCAAAACATTTAACAATCACACTACACATTACCAGTTAAACTATTTTAGTTGTGCACTTTTAAACAAATGCCCCCTGCAAGGGGGGTCACATTCCAAAATATTTTTTTTTTTTTTTTTGAGGGCACCAACACACAAATTATACAAGTGCCCCCTGGCACTAAAACCGGCAAATTAAACAAATTAAACTTTAGACAATAAAATCAAATTAAAATTTGGTTGCCGGGGGTGATGATGCACTCCAGTCCCTCCGGCACCCCCCTCTCGCGGAAGGCCGCGAGCGTACCAGTGGACACCATGTGCTCCATCTTCAGGGACACCCTGGCTCGGATGTAATCGCGGAAGAGAGGCAGGCAGTCAGGTTGAATAGGCCCCTCGACCGCCCGCTGCCTGGACCGACTGATGGCCCCCTTGGCCATGCCCAGGAGTCCTACGAGGAGGCCCTCCGACCTGCCCGCTCCCCTCTGCACAGGGTGCCCAAAGATCAGGAGTGTGGGACCGAAGTGCAACCAGATTTTGATGAGCAGCCCCATCAAATAATGGGAAGAGGGGCTGCAACCTCGTACACTGCATAAAAACGTGGAACATGGACTCTTCCAGACCGCAGAAATTACAGGCGGCCTGGGAGCCCGTGAACAGACTTAAAAATTTATTGCACAGGACTGCTCCATGCACCACCCTCCAGGCCAAGTCCCCAATAGATAGAGAGAGGACTCCCAAATAGAGTGGACTCCATTGGGGATCCCCGTCTCCTCCGGACGGCAAGATGGTGCGCCATGGCGTGTCCGGATGGCAAACGAGGATGGCAAGGTGGAGAGTGTGCAAGAGCAGCCCGTACAGGAAATCCCTCTGTGCAGAACTGAAAGGCATGGAGGGGATTTCCCCCAGGAGGCTCAAGCCGGCTCCCGAGGGAGGTTTTGGGGCTTGGCGCCAATGAGGAATTCCGTCCGGACGGGGGTCAGTTCGGATGGGATCTCCCCATGTGCTTGAGCCTCCTCGACACACCCAACGGAGTCAGGGCCCAGTGCTGTTTTTAAGCGACTCGATGGCATTGGCCGCGCGCCGGACATTGGCCCAGTGCCAGCACGTCTGGCGCCATCCAGCCCGCTCCTCCACCATCATGCAGGTCCCTGACCCTGTTTCACCTCGCCAGCCACAGCCCTCTCATCTGCCTGCCACCTAAAACCTTGGTCGTGGAGGTACGGATTCCTGAGCATCGGCTCCTGCAGGACAGCCGCCACTGCAGACAGGGGAGAGCTGCGCTTGGTGGCGACTCTGTTCCAGACCCTGATGAGTTCCTGGTAAAAGACAGGCAGCCCATGCATGGCGGTCCTGACGCCCCCCAGGCTCACAAACAGGAGCGGCATGTCATAATTGAGGCTGTACTGCTGGCGGAAGAAATACGCCGCCAGCGCACGCCACCTAGGAGGGGGCTCGACGTAAAGGTATCTCTGCAGGGTCTGAAGATGGAAAGTCGCAAGCTAGGTGCTGACACACACCAACGCCTGACCGCCTTCCCTAAGCGGGAGACTCAAAACCGCAGTGTGATATATTCACAGAGCACAAGCACACACAGCTTCTAACATGGCAGGCAGCTCTTTCGGAAGCCTCCAGAACATGCCTGGTTCTGTTTATTATTAACTCTGTAGTTGCAGTACACAATAGTGTGGCGCTACAAACTTTACAATCTCACAGACATTACATGCAGCAGAGACCCAGTGCTTCCTGTTGTTCCAGAAGAAGTCCACCAGCTTCTTCTTTATCTTGGCGACAAATGCAGGAGGAGGGGTCAAAGTGACCAGCCAGTACCACAGCATAGCGGTCACCAGCTGGTTTATGACTAGCGCTTGACCTCTAAGACAGCACTCGGAGCAGTCCTGTCCAGCACCCTAGGCACATGGCGACTTTGGCCTCCAGCTCCTGCCAGTTTGCCGGCCAGACTTCCTCGTCTGGGCTAAGGTAGACTCCCAGATAGAGGAGTTGGATCGTGCTCCATGCAAAAGGCCTGAGCTCCTCCGGCAGGGAGTCCACCCGCCACTGACCCACCAGGAGTCTGGAACATTTCTCCCAGTTGATCCTGGTGGAGGATGCGGCCGAGTAAATCTTCTGGTACTCACGCATCCTTCGCAGGTCAACGGGATCCTCGACCATGAAGAGCACGTCATTGGCGTAAGCCGAGAGGAAAACCACCACGCCCGACCCTTGCAGAGCCAGTCCCGTCAACCTCTTCCACAAGAAGCGCGGGAAAGGCTCCACACAAGGCATATAACTGGCCGGACATGGGGTATTCCTGGCGCACCCCTCTCCCAAAGCGAAGGGACGCCGTCAAAGACCCGTTAATCTTAATCAGACACTCCGCGGCAGCATACAAAAGTTGGATCTGGGCGACGAAATGCGTCCTGAACCCGAAAGCGTGCAGAGTTACGAACAGATACTCATGATCCACCCTGTCGAAAGCCTTCTCTTGGTCTAGGGATAGGAAGGAGACCGACAGACCAGCCTCCTGGGAATGATGGACCAGGTCCCGGACCAGATGGATGTTATCGTGGATTGTCCGGCCTGAGGCGTGTAGGACTGGTCGGGGTGGATCATGTGGTCCAGCACGGTGCCAAGGCGAGCAGACATCAGCCTGGTGAAGATTTTGTAATCTGTACTGAGGAGGGAGACCGGGCACCAGTTCTTAAGTAGGCGGAGATCACCCTTCTTAGGCAGCAGGACGATGACTGCCCTGCGCCAAGAGAGGGGCATCTCCTCGGTCGCCAGACTTTCCCCCAGGACCCGCGCGTAGTCATCCCCCAGGACATCCCAGAACGCCCTGTGGAACTCCACAGTCAGCCCGTCCAGCCCCAGGGATTTTCCCCTCGAGAACTGGTTGAGGGCACCGGTCAGCTCCGCCAGGCTTAGCGAAGCGTCCAGATTTTCAGCACCCTCCGGGCCGACCTTCGGCAGGTCTTCCCACAAAACTCTACGCGCTTCCTCGCTGGACGGATCTGGAGAGAACAGAGCCCCGTAATAGTTTCGGACCCTGTGACTGATGCCCTCTGGATCCAAGACCAGGGATCCGTCGTCAGCCAGCAGCGTCAAGAGCTGTTTACGGACCCCCGTCTCTTTTCCAGCGAGAAGAAGAAGGGGAAGCCGCGGTCCAGGTCCTGAAGGCACCAGATTCCCGGACCTCATGAACACGCCTCGGGACCCGACAAGCTGCAAATTATTCAGTACGGCCTTCTTCGCTTTATACATCGTCCGCAGGGCCGGGTACTCGACAACTTGATCCAGACGGGCTTCTAGGTCGAGCACTTCCTTCTCCAGGTGCCTCACCCTGGCCGCCTGCCTCTTGGTCGACCAGAGACCGATGTGAGCCTTGCCCACATCCCACCATAACCTCAAGAAGGGGAAGCCCCCCTGCTTCCTCCTCCAGTCGGCCCATAAGCGACAGAACGAGTCCTGGAACCGCTCGTCCTCCAGCAGCAGGTTGTTAAAGTGCCAGTACACGGACCCCACCCGTGCGTGGAGCGAAGCGAGCTCCGCCCACACCAGGTGGTGGTCCGAGCACGGCGCCGGCCGCATGGAGGCTGCCAGAACGCAGGAGACGTACGCCCGAGACACGTAAAGGCGGTCGATTCTGGACCATCCACTTCTAGGCCTCACCCAAGTAAAGGCGCTGGAGCCGGGATAGAGATTTCGCCAGGCGTCCACCAAGTCGAAGGACACGACCAGGTCCCTCAACTTCTCCATCGCCGTCATGCTCTGCGGGACACCGGAGCGGTCCCTCGCCTCGAGGGTGCAGTTAAAATCGCCCCAGAGGACAATGCAGTCGCCAACGTTTACGGAGCCTAGAAGAGTGGACACTTCTTTGAAGAAGTGCACTTGTTGCTGGCCGGGCTTACACGTTGACTAAAAGGAACAGCACATCCCCCAGGCAAACCGTGATGTGCAGCAAGCGGCCTGGCACAGGCTCCTTGACCCCCAAGGTCTCTGGCTGAAAATGTGAGCAAGCAAGACAGCCACCCCACAAGAAGTGGCAGTGAGGTGGCTCATGCGGACCTCTCCACGTGGCCTCGTCTCCCGGAATGGTGTGGGTTTCTTGCAGGAAGCACACCGCACATTTCCCCTCCCGCAGGAGTGAAAAATTGTTAAATCGACGGCGTGCCTCTCTGCTGCCATTTATGTTGAGGCTGGCTATGGTTATCTTCATGACAAGAGCATCGTGCAACCTCTAACTTAAACTATGGTGGGGGGTGGGCAGAGTCGTTTGATGACCTCCACTCCCTCAACAGCCCAGCGAGGAACGTTCTGAGCCGGTGCAACTCGAGGCTTGGCGGTTTTGATAAGGGCCCGCCCGCGGCCATGGTTTTAATGGTGGTGCGGACAGACCTGATGAGCAGCGCCAGCTCGGACCATTTGTCCGAGGCCAGAAGGGCTCTATTGCCACGACCCTGGCATTGCGCCAAAAAGTTCTGGAGTTCCTTGGCAGGAATGAGGGGGGACTCAACGGTGGGCACAAGGAGATCCACCGCCTCACTGATGGACTCCAGATCTTCTCCCGTGCCCTCCATTAAGTCCTCGTCCCACTCCGGGTGGTCGCCACCAGCAACCGGTCCGTCGACCGCACAGGATATGGCAAATGGCCCGGCTGCACCATCCGGCCCTACCTTGGTCATGATCCCACCTCCAGGATTGTCGGCAGAGGAATCCCCCCTGGGCGCCCCCTGGGATGCCGGGTCAGGAAGCGGCAGTGGACGGGGGTCCCCATCCGCCCCAGGCACCGGGGAGCATGGAGAGACCGGGCCAAAAAACAGTTCCAGGTCCTCCAAGTCCCCCGACTCCATCGCCATGGACGACGATTGGGGTTCAACAACCTCTCCACTATCACCCCCCGGCCCAGCAGGTGGGTGTTCATGAAGTGCATCTTGTTCTTTTTCCGCCAGGTCGAGCAGATCCCGGGGGATGTCAATAATTGGCTGGGCGGGTTTGGACTTGGCCTCATTGGCCCCGCCTGCCTCAGTCCCCGGGACGCTCGACCCGGCAGCGACATTTTCCTTTCGCGACCACGCGCCCCCTGTAAGTGGCAGTTCTCGTTCCCCATCCCCGGGAGGCTCAGGCTGGGCAGCCTTGGATATCTCGCCCTCCCGAGAGACAGGCTCTCCCCCCCCGCCTTCGGCAGTCATTGGAAGCATTGGTGGGGGATGCGGGACTCGTGCTGGACACCAACTCCTCCACGGAGGGATCTTGATCACCCTCCGCTTCCTTGGAGTGATGTCTCCCTTTTTTTTTTAAACTGAAGGGACGCGGAGGCAGGGAGCTCCCCATGTCTGCTGGGGCTCCCGCCTCCGCTCCCTCCTTCCGATTATCTTGCCCGCGCCCGAACCCGACCACGTGTGGCAAACTCCCCAAAAAGGCGGGTGTAGTCAGGGGCTCGGGCCCAGGATGCACTTCGCTCACCGGCGATAGTGGGGAGGACGAGCGCGTTGTTTGGGCTGTGGCCCACTGAGGGGACTGTCCGGAGGTTGTTTATTTGTTTCCTTCCACGCCGACGCGCTCCCTCCCTCCCGCCAGAGGCCGCGAAGACAAAGGTGTCCGACAATGCCCGCGCACCTACGGCTCCCGACACGCGGACGGTACTCGGGGGAGGAGTGGCGGTGGCACCAGCCTTGGCTGGTTTAGCGGCCCTGGAGGCGGGGCAGTTCTTTTAGACATGCCACATCTCCTTACAGACGTGGCACTGCACGCCGTCCGACGTCCAGAAGACCACATTGAATGTACCCTCGGTTACCTCCTCCTGGGCCAGCTGAACGAAAAGCTGGCGCCGGAAGGAGAACACATGACGGAGGCTGGCCTCCCTGAAGCCGAGCAGTATCGGCGTTATCCCTGACTTCGTCTCCCCCAGTTGACATGGGTGGGGGAGGAGGAGCTCCCCGGGAACAAAGGGTGGGACGTTCGAGATGACGACCCTCTGCGCGGTGGCCTCGAGAGGGTCCACCGGCAGGAAGGTCCCGCACACCGTGAGCCCCTTACTGAGGGTAAGGGACACCACCCGCTCCAACCCCAGGAAGAACACTGTACATTTTGGAGGCAGCAACAATGGCCGAGAGGTCGACTACCCCAGCCATTGCCCTCATGCACTCCTCGATGGTCGTGTTGAGGTCAGTGTAGCTCTTGACACCGTTCTTTTTAATAATGAGTCTGAAAGGTGGCGGGGCAGCAGGAGCCGCCGTGGCTTTGCTGCCACGTGCGCATAAATTTGTGCTGGCCCCACCACCAGCGAAGGTGGACTCGCCATATCGGTGTCCCTTTAAGGGCTACACTCACCCCAAAGTCACAGCCCTTAAAGGTCTTGATTGGCCTCATTTATGAGCAGAGGGAGCTCTTAATGAGGCACACCTCTCCTTAACTTTTGACAATTGGGAAGAGACCCTGTTCCCTCTGCTCAGTAGTTGTTTGTTTTAAAAAGTATATTTTAAAAGAGGTTCTCAGAGAGAGGAGAAACAGAGAGAGAGAGAGGGGGGGGGGGGGTGGGTGGGAGAGAGGGAGGCTGTGGTATCAGGCACTCCTCACAGCGTTGGGTGGATGCTTGCAGGGGGTGCACTCCCCGGATCACAAACAAAGTCTCTAATCTTCTGGCAGGGGAGAAGATGTCTTCACTCGGAATGGCTGGAACCACCCAGGCACAGTCCTCCAAATGATAAGTAGTTATTGGCAAAGAGATTGCACCCAGGTAGCTCCAGCCAACCCAGGCCAGGCAATGGGGGAGGTGTGTGGGGCCTAGTTATTCACAAGAACCCCACACATTTGCACGCATACACTCCCCACTCCCCACCCCCCCCCCCACCATGTTCTTAATAAATCTTCTTTCCTCCCCCCCCACTGATTAAGCAAAATCTTTTTTAGGGAGTGCACCAAAATACACCCACCTGTTGATCTTGACAATGGCTCTCCCTCCTGCCACACAGCCGCTGAGTAGTTGAATGGCAGCTGTTCCTTCCCCCCCTCTCAAACTCTGCAGCAATAAAAGGTGTATTGGCAGCTCTCTGTCCTCTCCCCTTTGCAGGCAGCTTTTCTTCCACCTCCTCTCTCAGGTTCCTGGGTTCACTCTCACTCTGCACCAGTTCATCCACCGGGCTCACAACCACCTGCTACATCATGGATTCCCCAAACCCAAATGGCTGGGGTTTTATTGAGTCATCAGATCATCACGTGACTGGCTAAGCCACGCCCACTCAACAGCTCTACAACCAATTTGGTATAACTTTAAATCAAGTGCCCCCTTTTGGTAAGGGCACGAGAACCCACAAATTAACAAATGAACTTGAACTTTGCCAAATTAAATTAAAATTCTGTTCCCGGGGGTGATGATGCATTCCAGTCGCTCTGGTGCCCACCTGTCGTGGAAGGCCGCAAGCATACCGCATGCTCCATTTCCAGGGACTCTCTGGTATGAACGTACTCAACAGCTGTAAAAACCTGCTAGCATCCTCACAGGTGCATACATTACAATAGGTTTTTATGGAGAGTCTTAAAGGAGAAGAGAGAGGTGGAGAGGCGAAGAGGTTTAGGGAGGGAATTCCAGAACTTAGAGCCTATACAGTTGAAAGTTGAGCTCCAGGAGATTAATCTTTAACTCCTGGAGACTCAAAGATAATCCTGAAATGTTGACAACCCTGACGAAGAAGTGACCAAAAGCTTGGTTGAAGGGATGAGTTTTGACAAGATTTTTCATGCCAGGCAGCACTGTGAAGAGTAAGAGCAGCTAGTGTGGGTGTTCCCGAGGGAAGTAGAATGCTGTACCAACCAATGGTGGAGAGAGGATCAGATCGGTGGAGCAAAGGGTGCCAGATACAAAGAACTGGAGGGTATATAAGGCAACAGAGGATGAATCAAATAGCAAGACAGCAGGAGAATATTGGCAATTGCTTGCGATGAAACAAGCTTATTACCTTCATTCTAATATTAGACAGAAATATGAAGAGCCATATTGTAAAAGCTCTATGCTGCAGCATATCTCATGACAGCAGTGAAAACCTGGTGCAGCTCCCAACCTGCAAGTGTGGTGGCAAAGTTTGTGCAGCAGGAACTCAGCCAACCTGAGAACTGAGTAAAGCAATAACACCCCTTTATGTATTCTAACTTGTACCAAGTCCTGTTCAGCCCTGTGCTCACTGATCTACATTGCCTCCCAGTCCTGCAAAGCCTTGATTTTAAAATTCTCATGCTTGTGTTAAGATCCCTCCATGGTTTTGCCGCTCGTTATCTCTGTAGCCTCCTCCAGCCCTCCGAGATCGCTATGCTCCACCAATACTGGCCTCTTGCGCATCACTAATTTTCATCACTCCACTATTGGCGGCTGTGCCTTCAGCTTCTTGTGCCCTAAGCTCTGGAATTCTCTCCCTAAACTTCGTTAAATCTTTCTCCTCCTTTGTCGCTCCTTAAAACCTACCTCTTTGAGCATGATTTTGGCTAACAGTCCTAATATCTAAATAGCAACAACAACTTGTATTTATATAGTGCCTATAACGTAGTAAAACATTCCAAGGTGCTTCACAGAAGCGTTATCTAACAAAAACTGACACTGAGCCACACAACAAGATATTAAGGCAGATGATGACCAAAAGCTTAGTCAAAGGGATAGGGGGTGAAATTCAATAGTGCCCCATATGGGGCATCAATTTTGAAAAGTTTGAAAAGTTAACGCCAGGTGCAAACGATTCTGAACTTCAGCTAAATTGGGATTTAGCACCCATGGAAGGAAGGGGGGCAGTAAATGAGGCAGTAATGTCCTCAGTGGGGTGCTGCAGTAGCGCTAATTACAGAGCACTACCTAATTTCAGGCGAGTTGTATTCAGCAATTATCCTTCACACTGGATTATTCCAGCTCTGAAAGGGGAGATTATATCGAGTTTCAGCTGCTAATTTTCAGCATTGCTGCACTTGAGTCATAGCTCTGAGTAACTGAGAGGACATTGAGGGATGGCTGGTGCAAATCTTCCTGAAAGAGAGAAGGCCACGTGGTTCACATTGAAGAGATCGGTGGGGGCAGTGGAGAAAAGAAGGGAATTGCTGTTCCCTGCATCTGGAAGGAGGCCATCTCCACAGGTTTTTAGAGTGATGTGGTGAGAGGTGGCTCAGGATGTGTCAGCCAGCACTTTTGACATCGCTGGGTCCACTACAGTCCACTGGGGATCTCACAGTGTTGCAGCAGCCCATCAATCTGTGCTCCAACAGATTGGTAGGGATGCTGAGGTGCTGCACCAGGGGAATGGCAAGAAGTTCAACGACCTCAGTTGGGATGTGAAGGTAAGTATATGCTTCCACACCTCCTACATACCAGCCTCTGAACCTCTGTCTGTGCACACTGAGCAAACCACCACTCCCCCACCACTCAAGCACCAAACATGTGCAGCTAATCAAGCTCTGTGACCTACAGCTGTCTGACCTAGAGGAGCGAGTGCTACATAGAAACATAGAAAATAGGTGCAGGAGTAGGCCATTCGGCCCTTCGAGCCTGCACCACCATTCAATAAGATCATGGCTGATCATTCCCTCAGTACCCCTTTCCTGCTTTCTCTCCATAGCCCTTGATCCCTTTAGCCGTAAGGGCCATATCTAACTCCCTTTTGAATATATCCAATGAACTGGGATCAACAACTCTCTGCGGCATGGAATTCCACAGGTTAACAACTCTCTAAATAAAGAAGTTTCTCCTCATCTCAGTCCTAAATGGCCTACCCCTTATTATAAGACTGTGTCCCCTGGTTCTGGACTTCCCCAACATCGGGAACATTCTACCTGCATCTATACTGTCCCGTCAGAATCTTATATGTTTCTATGAGATCCCCTCTCATCCTTCTAAACTCCAACGTATAAAGACCCAGTTGATCCAGTCTCTCCTCATATGTCAGTCCTGCCATCCCGGGAATCAGTCTGGCGAACCTACAATGCACTCCCTCAATAGCAAGAACGTCCTTCCTCAAATTAGGAGATCAAAACTGAACACAGTATTCAAGGTGAGGCCTCACCAAGGCCCTGTACAACTGCAGTAAGACCTCCCTGCTCCGATACTCAAATCTCCTAACTATGAAGGCCAACATACCATTTGCCTTCTTCACTGCCTGCTGTACCTGTATGTCAACTTTCAATGACTAATGAACCATGACACCCAGGTCTTGTTGCACCTCCCCTTTTCCTAATCTGCCGCCATTCAGATAATATTCTGTCTTCGCGTTTTTGCCCCCATAGTGGATAACCTCACATTTATCCAAATGATACTGCATCTACCTAACCTGTCCCAGTCACCCTGCAGCCTCTTAGCGGTCCCCTCACAGCTCACACCACCACCCAGCTTAGTGTCATCTGCAAACTTGGAGATATTACACTCAATTCCTTCATCCAAATCATTGATGTATATTGTAAAGAGCTGGGGTCCCAGCACTGAGCCCTGCGGCACTCCACTAGTCACTGACTGCCACTCTCTGCTTCCTGTCTGCCAACCAGTTCTCTATCCACGTCAGTATATTACCTCCAATACCATGTGCTTTGATTTTGCACACCAATCTCTTGTGTGGGACCTTGTCAAAAGCCTTTTGAAAGTCCAAATACACCACATCCACTGGTTCTCCCTTGTCCACTCTACTAATTACATCCTCAAAAAATTCCAGAAGATTTGTCAAGCATGATTTCCCCTTCATAAATCTTGGACCGATCCTGTCACTGCTTTCCAAATGCGCTGCTATTTCATCCTTAATAATTGATTCCAACATTTTCCCCACTACAGATGTCAGGCTAACCGGTCCATAATTACCCGCTTTCTCTCTCCCTCCCTTTTTAAAAAGTGATGTTACATCAGCTACCCTCCAGTCCATAGGAACTGATCCAGAGTCGATAGACTGTTGGAAAATGATCACACATGCATCCACTATTTCTAGGGCCACTTCCTTAAGTACTCTGGGATGCAGACGATCAGGCCCCCGGGGATTTATCGGCCTTCAATCCCATCAATTTCCCTAACACAATTTCCTGACTAATAAGGATATTCTTCAGTTCCTCCTTCTCACTAGACCCTCGGTCCCCTACACTGCCGCAAGGTTATTTGTGTCTTCCTTCGTGAAGACAGAACCAAAGTATTTGTTCAATTGGTCTGCCATTTCTTTGTTCCCATTATAAATTCACCTGAATCCGACTGCAAGGGATCTACGTTTGTCTTCACTAATCTTAATCTCCATTTTATTTTGACTCCAGACAGGGATGTACAATTGCTGAAGTTCATCCATGAGATCTTTAAATGTTTGCTATTGCCTATCCACCGTCAACCCTTTAAGTATCATTTGCCAGTCTATTCTAGCCAATTCTCGACTCAAACCATCGAAGTTACCTTTCCTTAAGTTCAGGACCCTAGTTTCTGAATGAACTGTGTCACTCTCCATCTTAATAAAGAATTCTACCATGTTATGGTCAATCTACCCAAGGGGACTCGCACAGCAAGATTGCTAATTAGTCCTTTCTCATTACACATCACCCAGTCTAGGATGGCCAGCTCCCGAGTTGGTTCCTCGACATATTGGTCGAGAAAACCATCCCTAATACATTCCAGGAAATCCTCCTCCACCGCATTGCTACCAGTTTGGTTCGCCCAATCAATATGTAGATTAAAGTCACCCATGATAACTGCTGTACCTTTATTGCATGCATCCCTAATTTCTTGTTTGATGCTGTCCCCAACCTTACTACTACTGTTTGGTGGTCTGTACACAACTCCCACTTGCATTTTCTGCTCCTTGGTATTCCGCAGCTCCACCCGTACCGATTCCACATCATCCAAGCTAATGTCCTTTCTTACTATTGCATTAATTTCCTCTTTAACCAGCAATGCCACCCCGCCTCCTTTTCCTTTCTGTATATCCTTCCTAAATGTTGAATACCCCTGGATGTTGAGTTCCCGGCCTTGGTCACCCTGAAGCCATTTCTCAGTGATGTCAATTACATCATACCTGTTAACTGCTATCTGCGCAGTTAATTCGTCCACCTTATTCCGAATACTCATAGCATTGAGGCAAAGATTCTTCAGGCTTGTCTTTCTAACACACTTTGCCCCTTTAGAATTTTGCTGTAATGTGGCCCTTTTTGCTTTTGCCTTAGGTTTCTCTGCCCTCCACTTTTACTTTTCTTCTTTCTATCTTTTGCTTCTTCCCCCATTCTACTTTCCTCTGCCTCCCTGCATAGATTCCCATCCCCCTGCCATATTAGTTTAACTCCTCCCCAACAGCACTAGCAAACACTCCCCCGAGAACATTGATTCCAGTCCTGCCCAGGTGCAGACCGTCCGGTTTGTACTGGTCCCACCTCCCCCAGAACCGGTTCCAATGTCCCAGGAATTTGAATCCCTCCCTTCTGCACCACTCCTCAAGCCACATATTCATCTGAGTTATCCTTCAATTCCTACTCTGACTATCATGTGGCACTGGTAGCAATCCTGAGATTACTACTTTTGAGGTCCTACTTTTTAATTTAGCTCCTAGCTCCCTAAATTTGTCTTGTAGTACCTCATCCCGTTTTTTACCTATATCGTTGGTACCTATATGCACCACGACAACTGGCTGTTCACCCTCCCTTTTCAGAATACCTTGCACCCGCTCTGAGGCATCCTTGGCTCTTGCACCAGGGAGACAACATACCATCCTGGAGTCGCGGTTGCAGCCGCAGTCTATCTATTCCCCTTACAATTGAATCCCCTATCACTATAGCTCTCCCACTCTTTTTCCTGCCCTCCCGTGCAGCAGAGCCACCCACGGTGCCATGAATTTGGCTGCTGCTGTCCTCCTCTGATGAGTTATCCTCCTCAACAGTACCCAAAGCAGTGCTCTTCTTGTTGGTCACCCATTTACTATCTGGCTGTGTACCCTTTACCTGCGGGAAGACCAACTCACTAAATGGCAGGGAATCAAGGAGGCGGAGCGGGACGTCGGTGAGGCCAACAAGAGACCAGCGTTGAGTCGGGAGGCGCAGCAGGGAGTCGAGGAGGCGGAGCGGGATGTCGTAGAGGCCAACTGGTGCAGCTGCAGCAGGGAGGTAAAGTAGAAAGAAATCGAAAGATGACGTCTCAGCCAAGGAGGTAAGTGATTGACTGGTGATTGGTAAGTAGTTTTTCTTTTTCTTTTCTTTGTCAGTAAGTAACCTTTAGCATTGTTGTTGCCAATTTAAGTTTATCTAAGGGTTAAGTCATGGCAGGAGAGCTTGGCCACGTGTTATGCTCCTCCTGTACTATGTGGGAAGTAAGGGACGCTTCCAATGTCCCTGATGACTATGTGTGCGGGTATTGAATCCGCCTGCAGCTCCTGACGGACCGCATTGCGGGACTGGAGCTGCGGGTGGATTCACTCTGGAGCATGCACGATGCTGAGAATGACGTGAATAGCACGTTTAGTTTATGGCTCATTGGTTCACAGGTGATGGGCGCCGTGGAAGGCGGAGACGTCAACCCCACTGAGGGAAACAAGGGTATCTTTATCCCCTCTACTTCCTTCATCCCACTTCCCTGTCAAACCGGAAGGCTTTATCACTTTCCAGCTTCTGACACTGTCTGCCTTCCTAGCTCCATTCCTGACACATTGCACTCACAAAACGAGTCTTATGCCATTTAAGCTTTCAGATAATCAGCCAGCAGATCTCCAATCTGTACCTGAGCTCCCCCAGCACAATCAGGAGGGAGAGGAGGAGGAGGACCCAACCACTGCATCATTGTATCTGTCTCCTGCAGGCACCAGTTCAGAGACTGGCACTTGGAGGTTAGATTAGCAGAGGGATCTGCACTGGGTGATGCACCGGGGCCTACTAGGCTGCAGCAAGATCAAGGGGAAAGGGAACCTCGGGAGCCAGCTCACGGAGGGAGAGCTTGCGTGCAAGTTCTGCTGCACAGGACTCAGATGAGGACCTCGATGGGGAGACTTTCACAAGAGGAGTGATGACTATGCACTCCGAGATGATAGGTGCAATGGCAAGGATGCCCAAGAGCCACTCTGCAATGGTAAGGAGCATGGAGGAGTCTGTCTCCAGCATTACACAGAACTCTGCACACACCATAGAGCCCATCATTGCCAGTCTGCAGACAATGGTGGACTCACCGAGAGACCGTGCAGATTCGGACCTCATGACGCTGCAGCACAGGCAGAAGCAATGCACCATCTTGGTGTTGTGATGCAGAGCATGGTTGGTGCCATCGAGTCTCAGACTGCTCTCATGCAGTCTCAGCTGGATGCCACATGTGCTCTGACTGGTGCTATCGCCGCTGGGTCCACCACAGTCTCACAGTGTTGCAGCAGGCCACCAATCTGTGCTTCAGCAGATTGGTCGGGATGCTGATATGCTGCCCCAGGGGAGTGGCAGTGGGTCAGTGGAGCAGGAACCTGCTATCCTCTCTCAGGATGACAGCATTCCTGATCCCACCACTGCCAATCCGCCATTGCACTTGTCACTGCCTGTCACCTAGCCAACCCAAACTGCCACCGCCCAGCCTGATGTGGTGCAGTCTACAGATGGGCCTTTCAGGCCCAGAGCTGGTCGAGGGCATCCTGCAAAGACATCTCTAGTCTCTGGCCCTGACACACAGCCTCCTTCCACCAGCATGCTGCAGCGACAGGAGTCACATTGTGGAGGAGCTGCAGAATAGTTAACCCAAAGAGGGGACATAAGGAAATGGACAAGGCTGATTCATAAATACATTTGTTCTTTATGATGCTGTTAATTGTTACTACATATATTTTAATTGGAATGTTTCATCTTTGCTGGTGTCTCTCATTTCAGTTTTGGGGCTTTGGTATGGAAGGACAAATTGAGATAGTGATGGGAACATCCAGAGGAACCGGGAAGTGGGATGGAATTCACTGGAAATGAAGTTTGATGAGACGGTCAAGGAACACACTTCCAGAATCACAATTGTTTCCTTGCCTCCTCTGTTGCTGGTGTTGCTGTTCCTGCTGCTCCTTGTCCTACTCATTGTCCTCTTCATCATCCTCCTCCTCCTGCTCCTCTTCCTCCTCCTGAGGTGGTGAAGCTATGCCTGGTGACAATAGCTGCATCCTCATGATGGCCAAGTTGTGCATTTTGAAGACGATCAAAAATAGGGACACCACTCAGCTGTGTACTGGAGGACTCCTCCTGAGCGTTCTAGGCCACGGAACCGTTGCTTGAGCACTCTGATTGTCTGCTCAATGATGTTCCTGGTGGCGGCATGGCTCTCATTATATGAGTGCTGGGCAGGACATCGTTGTAAGTGACAATGGATCTTGCTTCACCAAAATGGAATTTCAAGAGTTCATGAAACTCAATGGTATCAAACATGCAAGGTCAGCACCATTCAAACCCGCATCCAATGGACAAACCATCAAGTAGAGTATGAAACGTGTAACTCAAGGTTCACTGCAAACTCGCTTGTCATGCATATTGCTTAGTTACAGAACAAGACTCCATATGCTTACTGAGGTCTCCCCTGCTGAACTATTGATGAAGAGAGGCCTCAAGACCAGGCTCTCTCTTGTCCACCCTGACTTCAATAATCGTGTCGAATACAGACGTCAAAGTCAACAAGTGTATCATGATCGCGCTATTGTGTCACGCGACATTTCTATCACTGATCCTGTGTATGTACTGAATTATGGTCAAGATCCTAAATGGATCACCGGTACTGTTACGGCCAAGGAGGGTAACAGAGTGTTTATCATTAAGCTCAAGAATGGGCAGACATGCAGTAAACATGTCGATCAGATAAAGCTGCGGCACACGGATGAACCGGAACAGTCTGAGGAAGACACAATCAGTGACCAACCAACCTACCCTCAGTCTTCAGAGGACTCCGCTGTCATCACTGAATCTGGACTTTCAATCAATAACATGGTCAATGAATCTGGACCTTCAATCCCTGATGTGATCATTGCCACTCCCATCAGGTCGGCTACCCAGCCCCCAGTCATAACAGACTCAGAACGCTCGCCCAAGGCTGGTGTTGTACTGACCATCTCAATCTGTAAAAAGACCATTACTAATATCTTAAAGGGGGATATTGTCATGTTATGTATGCTTGGTGACGCCACTGTCGGAGGTCATTGGGCTGTGCGGACGTGTGTGCGGCCCAGGTACAAAAGGCCAGCCATCTTGTAATGAAATTACTTTGGGCCCTAATAAAGTAGAGCCAGGTTTGTACCTGTTCAGAGTTTACAGTGTTCAATCTATTGAGTTATTGCATACACAACACTTTCTCCTGGCATTTCTCCCGGCATTACACCCTACACTCTTCCTTTCTCTCTGCCTTTCTCTCTGCCTAAGCTGCCTACAATGATGATATCAGAGCAGGAGGTCGAGTGCCATGACAGTCCCCATGAAACAATTTAAATGTTGCCCTTTCAAATCTGCCCTCAATGAAACACAGGAATGGTTAACAGGAAGAACACTCCTTCGATTGAAAATCGCTCAAATATGTCTAACAGCAAGTCTCCCCATGTGTTAGTAAGCTGCAAACAGTAATGGCCGATAAACATTCTTTCCAAAGATGGCGCCTTTAAATAGCACTCCTCCAGCCGACTCCCGACTGAAACTCTACAGCTGAAGCTGTCGTTGTCAGCGCCAGGCAGTAAGTGAGGGTTTGTCATTGAATTTCTCTTCTGGAGTGGTAACAGGGCGCTTTGCCCGCCGATGACATCATCATCACCGGGCACAGCCGAGCGGGGCGCTACCTCTTAGTGCCTCGCAAAACCCCAGGCCAATTCCACGGGGGTGGGCTATTCTCGCTGCGCCCAGGCGAAAACCCATTTGTGCCCCGTTAGCGCCCACCCCCGCAGGTGCTAGCGGGAGGCACAAAGTACCGGATTTCAGCCCCACAGTTTTTAAGGAGTGTCTTAAAGGAAGAAAAAGAGATAGAGAGGCTGATAGGTTGAGGGAGGGAATTCCAGAGCTTTGGCCCAAGGCAGCTGAAGGCACGGCCATCAATGGTGGACTGATTCAAATCAGGGATACTCAAGAGGCCAGAATTGGGGGAGTGCAGATATCTTGGTCGATTGTAGGTCTGGAAGAGATTACAAAGATTAGTTGGGGTGAGACTATGAAGAGATTTGAAAACAAGAGGAAGAATTTTAAATTTGCTTAACTGGGAGACAGTGTAGGTCAGCAAGCACAGGGGTGAAGGTGAATGGGACTAGGTGCAAGTTACGACATGGGCAGCAGAGTTTTAGATGACCTCAAATTTAGTGGTAGAAAGTGGGAGACTGGCCAGGAGTGTGTTGGAATAGTCATGTCTGGAAATAACAAAGACGTGGATGAGGGTTTCAGGAGCAGATGAGCAAAGGCAACGCAGAGTCAGGTGATGTTCCGGAGGTGGAAATAAGCGGTCTTCGTGATGGCATGGATATGTGGCTTGCTGTCAAGTAGTGTCCGGTAATATTCATGAGAAGGGCCTTGGGACGATTTTACAACATTAAAGGCAATATATAAATGTGAGTTGTTGTTGTTGTATGATTCTGAAGCATAAAAAATCATGGCAGAGGAAAGAAAGATAGAAAGAACATACATTTATATAGTGCCTTTCATGATCTCAGGAAGTCCAATGGAGTATTTTTGAAATGTAATCACTGTTGTAATGTAATGAAATGGTCATTTAACGACATCCTATTGTGTAATGCATTGCCGTTTGGTATTACTGTTGTATAACAAAATTTACACCAAAGTTGTGCACTACTTGGAGGTCTGCATATTTATCAATGTGCTCTTCTTCCTTCTGCTGATACCAGGGAAGACAGCAGCACCTACAATCCAGTCTTTTGACTGTGCTACTTTACACCATGATGGGGTTAATATTTTAATACACAACTGCTGCTGGGTACTGATCAACATTGCCCCTTTTACAGGAAAAGTAACTGAGACTTACAATGTTCTCTTCCTTTGCCAGAGCCTTGGCAGTTTTTCATTGCTTTCAAACATGAACTCCACAATAACCGGCAGTCACGGATGCCTTGTTTTTTTTTGTGTAGCACATTGGTGAATAGAGTCTCAGTGCAAAGGTCACCAGTTTATTCAAATATCCTGTTTGAGTTGGAGCAGGCATTAGGAGTGACATCAGTGTGGACACGGTCAGCAGCAAATGTTGGTGTAAACCTTTTAAATAACAAAACCCCACAGTGTGCATTCAGAATGAAGGAAGTGCACAAAGTTATCTTTCGACAAAAGTGTTTGTCATGTCTTCAACTATCATTGTAACCCATGTATAAGCTGACCTAAGTTGTACACTTTGAGAACATTGACCACAAGGGGGTGAACTTGTGGGAGACACTCCTAACCTGGACTTTCAGGTATAAAAGCGAAGCTCCACCCACCTTCATCACTTGAGGTCTTGGTAATAAAGGTAACTGGTCACAGAGTGACCTTCTCTCAACCATGGGCCTCGTATGCATTTATACTGTGTAGCAAGGACATATCATTGGCGACGAGAAACTGGGATTTAAACCACGCGAGCATGGCCACTAGCAGCACAGAAGAGAGCTACTGTGTTGGTGATGATTGGGACGACTTTATTGAGAGACTGCAGCAAAGTTTTGTTACTAAAGAATGGTTGGGACAGGATTCGGCCGACAAACGCAGGGCTCATCTCCTGGCGGTTTGTGGATCCAGAACGTACTCCCTGATGAAGGACCTTATGCGCCAGAGAAGCTGGCAGACAAGACGGTTGAAGAGCTCAGTAAGTTGATCGGGGAACATCGTAAACCGGTGAGCAGCATGCACATGGCGAGACATCAGTTTTACACGCACCGGCGGTGAGAAGGGCAAAGCGTTCCTGACTTTGTGGCAGACCTCCGGCAACTGGTGAGCCTATGTAAGTTCACAGATGCATGCAGAGCAGAGGTTCTGCGAGACTTTTTTATTGAGGGCATCGAGCACGCTGGGGTTTTTAGGAAACTGATTGAGACCAAAGACTTGAACTTGTAAGCGGCGGCTCTGATAGCCCAGACATTTATCTCAGGGGAGGAAGAGACCAGAATGATGTATGACAAAAATCTTGGCTAAAATGCGGCAAACGACCAGGGAGTCAACATTGTTAACGCAGCACGCAGTTCTCTAGGCAGACAAGGGCAATCGGACATGCCCCAGCATGTAGTCGAACCCAAAGGGGGAATTCAACAGAGACAATGGCTAGCTGAACGGCGATTCATGCCATCGCAATGGACAATGCAGCCAGTAATGGGGCCATCAACACCTGTTAATGGTACGCTTAAGGACAGTTACAGAGACAGTCAGAGACGATCGACTAGTAATGGACATTTTGCTTCCAACAACGGGGCCTCCAGCTCATGCTGGAGGTGTGGAGGCAAACACCCAGCCAGAGCTTGCAGGTATCAGCAATATACCTGCAGAAACTGCAACATCAGCGGTTACTTGGCACGTATGTGCAGGAAGCCTGCAGCCAGGTTGATATACGAGGAGGATGGGCCCGATGTAAGCCGTACGAGGCCAAATGAATACTGGGGGCAAATCGCTGGAAGCTGAAGTCAGCGAGTTCACGTGGAGCACATATACAGTTCATATACCAGGACACCACCAATAATGATGAAAGTGCTCCTCAATGGCATCTCAGTATTAATGGAGCTAGACACGGGGGCCAGCCAGTCCCTGAAGAGTGTCAAACAATTTGACAGGTTGTGGGTGTCCAAGGCCAGGAGGCCAAAATTATTGCCGATTGACGCACAGCTACGGACATATACAAAGGAGATCATTCCGGTGCTAGGCAGCACCATGGTAGTCGTGACCCACAAAGATTCGGAGAACAGGTTGCCACTCTGGATTGTCCCAGGGGACGGTCCCGCACTGCTGGGGAGGAGTTGACTTGCTGTCATGAACTGGAAATGGGGCGATGTCAATGCAATTTCTTCTGTGGAGAGAGTATCATGCTCATAGGTCCTGGACCAATTTGACTCATTATTTCAACCCGGCATCGGCACTTTCATGGGGGCCAAGGTAGTGATCCACATAAACCCAGACGGCCTGCCAGTACACCACAAGACCAGAGCAGTGCCGTACGTGATGTGGGAAAAGATAGAATGCGAATTGGACCGCCTGCTAAGGGAAGGCATCATCTCGCCAGTCGAATTCAGTAACTGGGCGAGCCCGATCGTGCTGGTGGTCAAGGCGGATGGGTCGGTCAGGATATGTGGCGATTGCAAGGCCACCTTCAATCGGGTGTCACTCCAAGACCAGTACCCGCTACCGGGAGCGGAGGACCTCTTTGCAACGCTATCCGGTGGCAAACCTTTTTCAAAATTGGACCTGACCTCAGCTTACATGACACAGGAGCTGGCGAGTGAGTCGAAGAAACTGACCACCATCACGACACACAAGGGGTTGTTTGAGTACAACAGGTGTCCGTTCGGGATTTGTTTGGCCGCTGCGATCTTTCAGCGAAATATGGAAAGCCTCCTCAAGTCGATTCCAAGAACGGTAGTTTTTCAAGACGACATCCTCGTTATGGGTCACGACACTGAAGACCACCTCCACAACCTGGAGAAGGTGCTACGCAGACTGGAACAGGTCGGGCTGTGACTGAAAAAGGTGAAGGCGTCTTCTTAGCTCCAGAGGTAGAATTCCTGGGGAGAAGGGTAGCAGCAGACGGGATCAGACCCACTGCATCCAAAACGGAAGTGATCCAGAGAGCACCCAGACCCCGTAATATGACGGAGCTGCGTTCGTTCCTGGGGCTCCTGAACTATTTTGGCAACTTTCTTCCCAAATTGAGCACGCTGTTAGGGCCGCTACATGTGCTCCTTCGCAAAGGTTGCGATTGGGTTCGGGGGGACAGCCAGGAAAGGGATTTTGATGGAGCATAACAAGTTGCGTGCTCCAACAAGCTGTTAATGTTATATGACCTGTGTAAGAAACTTGTTCTAACGTGCGATGCGTCGTCCTATGGGGTCGGGTGTGTGTTGCAGCATGTGAATGCCAATCGTCAGTTACAGCCGATAGCTTATGCCTCCAGAAGTCTGTCCCAGGCAGAAAGGGGCTACGGGTTGGTAGAAAATGAAGCGCTAGCATGTGTATATGCAGTAAAAAAAATGCACCAGTACCTGTTTGGCAGGAAATTTGAGCTGGAGACAGATCACAAACCCCTAATGTCCCTTTTGGCCGACAACAAGGTCATAAATGCGAATGCATTGGCCCACATACAGAGGTGGGCACTTACGTTAGCCGCCTATGACTACACAATTCAGCACAGACTGGGCACTGAAAACTGTGCCGATGCACTCAGCAGGCTTCCACTAGCCACCACTGAGGGGGCAACTGAGTATGATGCTGAGATGGTCATGGCTGTTGAAGCTTTCGAAAGCGAAGGCTCACCTGTGACAGCCCGTCAGATTAAAGTCTGGACAAATAAAGACCCGCTACTGTCTTTAGTTAAGAAATGTGTCCTGAATGGGGACTGGGCAGCCACGTACGGAATTTAAACCGTTTCATAGGCGCAAGGATGAACTCTCGATTCAGGCCGATTGCCTACTGTGGGGAAACCGAATAGTCATGCCCCAGAGGGGCAGAGAGGTGTTCATCAGAGAACTTCAAAATGAGCACCCGGGCATTGTCATGATGAAGGCAATTGCCAGGTCACACGTTTGGTGGCCAGAGATAGATGCAGACCTGGAAGTTTGTATTCACAGGTGCAACACGTGTGCTCAGCTGGGCAACGCACCCAGCGATGCTCCCTTAGGCCCTGGTCCTGGCCCGCCAAGCCATGGTCACGCATCCATGTGGCCTACGCAGGTCCATTCATGGGAAAATTGTTTATGGTTGTAGTAGACGCCTACTCCAAATGGATTGAGTGTGCCATTTTAAATTCAAGCACATCCTCTGCCACGGTAGAAAGTCTATGGGCAATGTTTGCTGCCCATGGTCTACCGGATGTCTTGGTCAGTGACAATGGCCCGTGCTTCACAAGCACTGAATTCCAGGACTTCATAGCAGGCAATGGAATCAACCATGTCAGAACGTCACCGTTTAAGCCGGCCTCAAACGGCCAGGCGGAACGAGCAGTGCAGATAATCAAACAGGGGATGCTCAGAATCCAAGGGGGTTCCCTACAAAGCCGCTTATCACGCCTCCTGTTGGCTAATAGATCCCGACCAAACTCGCTCACAGGGGTTCCACCCACAGAGCTGCTAATGAAAAGGACACTCAAAACCAGGTTATCCCTTATACACCCTAATATGAAAGAAATTGTTGAGAGCAGGTGTCAGTCACAATGTGACTACCATGACAGGAATGCGAGGGCGTGATGTATTGATGTCAATGACCCTGTTTTTGTCGTTAATTACGCTGCAGGGCCCAAATGGCTTGCAGGCACTGTGGTTGCCAAAGAGGGGAATAGGGTTTGGTAGTTAAACTTACCAATGGACAAATCTGCCACAAACACGTGGATCAAACTAAAAAGAAGTTCAGCAACCCCATAGAAGAAGCAGAGGAAGAACATGATGTAGAGTTCACTCCACCACAGGTGACTGAACACCGGAACCAAGTGAAGGAGAGCCCAGTCACTGTGGGCAGTTCGGACAGGCTTGAGGCACTGCAAACAACAGACAATCAGGCCCGCGCCCAACAACCGGAGCCTCAACTCAGGTGCTCTACAAGGGAGCGTAAACCACCAGAGAGACTTAATCTGTGATACCAATAAGTCTTTGGGGTGGGAGGTGATGTCATGTATTCAACTATCATTGTAACCTATGTATCAGCTGACCTAAGTTGTACACCTTGATAACATTGACCACAAGGGGGTGAACTTGTGGGAGACACTCCTAACCTGGACTTTCAGGTATAAAAGGGGAAGCTTCACCCACCTTCATTACTTGAGGTCTTGATAATAAAGATAACTGGTCACAGAGTGACCTTCTCTCAAGCATGGGCTCGTGTGCATTTATACTGTGTGGTCAGGACATATCTGTGTTATCTTAACAATATAAAAATTAACTTTAAAACACCTTCATTACAAATCCCTCCCCCATTTCCCCCTCTCCTAACTCGAGGATCTAAATTAAAAAGAATGTGCACTGGATTCCCTTTGTTAAAGGGGCAACGTTTTCACAAAGGTTAGCGATAATCCTTTACTTGTTTGTTTACAGACAGTTCAATGGTCTGAATCACGTTTGCCATCTCATTTGTTTTACTGTCATTGTAATTGAAATACTGAAAAGTTCTGGATCTCCCCTCTCTTCTCCTGCCACCAAAAAAAGAGCTTAGCCAAAACATTCTCATGACAAGATTATGCCGCTTTAAATATCTTCAAGTGAACAGATAACAACCATTGAATACACAAAATAAAACACAAAAAGCTGGACATACTCAACAGGTCAGGCAGAATCTGTGGAGATAGAAACTAAGGCCGGAATCTTGCCGGTGCTCAGAGGGCAGGTTCGGAGGAGGGTCCACTGTCAAATTCTAAAAAATTGACAGCTGGTGAACCCACCTCCGTGTCAGTTTCCCAAGTGCCGTTCTGCCTGCACTTTTCAGACTCGGCACTAAGCGAGGTTGTTAAAAGGTATTTAAACAGATTTTACCATCTACTTACCATTTTCCCAGCTTTTTGATGAGTTGCGCTTGGGGATCACATCAGATAAGTAGGTCAGGTTTTCAATGACTCCCCATTCCTCTGAATAGGTGACAGCTGCAAAAGTGGCATAAAAGCTACCATTTCACAGCTGTTCACTTTCCAATGTTAGAAGCTGGAGCCTTCAGGATTTGGAATACACTTTTCAGCTTCAGGAAGATTGGAACTGTTTGGGGTAAACTCTCTATCCAGTGTCACCTCCTTAGAGCAATCTCTTTCAACATTGACAAATCGCTTCTGTCATCTCAACTTCAACTGCTGTCTATTCCAGCAGCATTGGTGCCTTTGAAAAAATCTCACCCTGGTCTTCAGAATCCCATCACGATGAGCCCCAACACCAAAATCACCAGGCACACCAGCATCACCAACACAACACCAGCCTTCTCCACAATCACCTGATGCTGCACAAGACACAGGGCATCACTACCTGACCACATTGTTGCCCGGGAGGCCAGGAATGGCCTCACCATGGCCAGATTTATTTCACTTGAGACTGAACACCCTGGCTGTCACATGATGCACCAAGTTGGCACCACCCCACACCAGCACCCTAAACCATCCCTACAGTGCCCAAGCCATTCCTTTCACACTCATCACCATTTCGGGGGGTACCGTTATGTCTCACCATTCATTACAACTCACTAAGCCACTTCCAAAGGAGCACACAAATCTGTCCAAGAAGGCAAAATGTTGAAAATAAAGATTTCAATGTTTGGTAGCACATTAACAGAAACTTTATATGAATATTGGCTAAAAGACCCACGTGCCTACCTCGTGTGCTATTAGTTCGTATGATTGAACATGGATGAGGATGATTGTGCGCGGTGGCCAGTGAGATGGGGATGTGATAATACAGATAGAGAGAGAGGGATGGGTGGAGGTGTAATGTAAGTTGGTGTGAGTAAGGATGTGCAGGTGTAAGATAGTGAGGGCAGAATGATGGGGATGTGATGAGTGGCACAGTCGGATGAGGTTGAGTGGGGCTTTGCAGTAACATATCATGATCTTCTGAAATTATTAAAAGGTTTACGCACTGCAGTCAGGTCCTCCTGACGACATCCCTGCTTGTGTCCTGCTGTGCAATGTGCAACCAGTCTGTGTTGGTGTCCTGCGGAGGTCTCTTTTGCCCATTTGAAGGGAAGAGAACCTCCCTGTGTGCTGTGCCTCCCTCTAGAAGCATATGGAGCAGCTGTGCACCTTTGTGCGGTGCATGTCAGTGTTTGCAGCACCTCAATGCTGCAGAACACTGAAAACACAACTGTTAAAATGAATGTGGACATGGCCCCTTAAAGAAAACCGGCTGATGATGCGTCATCAAATGGCGTAATCAGACTCACTTCCTTTTAATTGGTGTAGAACTTCGTAGGGCGGGCTTAACAAGTCCCATCATGGGAAAGTTGTGGGGGAAGCCGGCATGGAGCCAGCAGCGGGGTCGCAGCCCGCACCTACCTCGGCCACACTGAGCCTGCCTTGATAGGCAAAATCTTGACCTAAGAGACTGTTTTCGGTAAATTGTCATTCTCCGTCCCACTCCCACTCTGCCTCTCTGTCCTTGGCCTCCTACACTGCTCTATTGAATTTCAATGGAAGCTTGAGGAACAGCTCCTCATCTTTTGATACACCACTTTACAGCCTTCTGAACTTAACACTGAGTACAACAATTTCAGATCATAAACACTGGTCCCATTTTATTGGACACCAGCTGTTGGTAATGATTCTGCTAATGCCATTTACACCACTTCTAGACCCATCTTTGTTTCTTTTCTTGACCCATTACCACCATCCCTTTTGTCATTTAATCTCTCCTGCCTTCCACACTATCACAGACCTTCCCTTTTATTCTATCCTCCCCAGCCCCTTTCCCTACCTCCGTACTTGCTTAAAGCCTTACATCTCTAACATTTTCCAGTTTTGATGAAGGGTCATCGACCTGAAACGTTCACTCTTGTTTCTCTCACCACAGATGCTGCCTGACCTGCTGAGTATTTCCAGCATTTTCTGTTTTTATTTCCAGAATCTGTAGTATTATTGCTTTTGTATTATATATACAAAGCCTGCTGTGGTGCTGATTTAATATTCATTGAACTCAATGCAGAAGGAAACTAAATGCATCTTTAGCGGCCGAATTCAGATATGAATCATTACAAATGGATTTCATTTTCTCATGACCTTGGCTCTATTAATTTATGTTTACAAAATTCTTACAGACATGCTGCTGCACTTTTGCTGAATACTATTCACTGAGCTTTTGCAGAATAATCTGTAGCTCTGCAAATGTGCTGGGACTGAATATTAAGGGGAAGAAGCTGACCTGCAGCTGCTGATTCTGTTGGGATTTATAGGCACACAGATCACTTCCCCTGTTGGTGTGCTCAGGGAAACAAACCTCAATTTTTATAACTTGGATGTTAATTTTTTTCCCCACTTATTATTATAATAAAAGCATAAGAACGGAAGAATAAGGAGTAGGAGTAGGCCATACGGCCCCTCAAGTTTGCTCCACCATTCAATAAGACCATAGCAGATCTTCAAATTCAACTCCATTTTCCCACCTGAGCTCCATCAATCTGTTTTTCTCAGCCTTGAATATACTCAGTGTCCCAGCATCCACAGTCCTTTGGGCAGTGAATTCCAAAGATTCACAACCCTCTGAGTGAATAAATTCCTCCTCATCTCTGTCTTAAATGGCCGGCCCCTTATCTTCAAAACTGGGATGTCTAATTCATACAAGTGACCACAACAGAGTTCTGTTGGCATATTACAAACAGTAGATCTTATTAGATCAACAATAGAAAATGTAAAAGAAAAAGCAGTAAATCTTCATTGTAACTGTCTGATAAACCCAGTATTTTCATGTTTCCATATTTTCCGTATCATTTTAAAAAATCTATTAAAACATTTTTTGCCCTGATGCGGAGAAACTGTTTGCTGCACACAAGAAAGTTAGAGATAGAGAGACAGCAGAGAGAGTGGGAGAGAGACAGAGAGACAGAGACAGAGGGACAGAGAGAGAGACGGAAAGAGACAGAGTGAAACAGAGACAGAGTGAGACAGTGAGCCAAAAAGAGTGGAAGAGAGAGAAAGTGAGACACAGGCAGAGAGAAAGTGGGAGATGGGCAGAAAGAGAGAGACGGAGACAGAGGGGGGAATTTTAACCCCCCAAAACAGGTAGTTTGAGATCGGGTGTGAGGTTAAAGTGTTAAAAAAACTGAATCTCATCCCTAACCCGCCTCCAACCTGCTCACTTCCGGTTTTAGCGGGGGTGGGACTGGGGGCAGGCGGCCAACCTGCTCACAGGAGACGGGTTGCCAAATTAAATATTAGAATGAGGCTGCGTGGCTCATTTTGAAGCTCCATTTTAAATTTAGCTCTGGCTGACCGGATTTCCTGGGCCTCGGTGAACCCGCCAGCTAAAGAAAGGTGATAACAGCTGGATCCAGGAGGCAAGTGCCTTTCCAACATCTTTTGTGACTATGGCAAAGGTAAGCTATCCTTCCTCGTCCATCTTGACCTGCCTGCAGACTTTGACACGGTTGACCACTCCATCCTCCTCCAACGCCTCTCCACCACCATCCAGCTGGGTAGGACTGCACTTGCCTGGTTCCATTCTTCTTCTTCTTAGGCAGTCCCTCAGAGTTGAGGATGACTTGCTTCCACACTAAAAATGAGTTCTCAGGTGACTGAGGAGTCCAATGCGGGACCTACAGTCTCTGTCACAGGTGGGGCAGACGGTGGTTGAAGGAATGAGTGGATGGGGTGCTTGGGTTCCCGTACGCTCCTTCTGCTCTTTACGCTTGACTTCAGCTTACTCCCGGCAAAGAGACTTGAGGTGTTCTGCACCTTCCCGGATGTTTTTCTTCCACTTTGAGCGGTCTTGTGCCAGGGATTCCCAGGTGTCGGTGGGGATGTTGCACTTTTTCAAGGAGGCTTTGAGGGTGTCTCTGAAACCTTTCCTCTGTCCACCTGTGGCTCGCTTGCCGTGTCGGAGCTCAGAGTAGAGTGCTTGTTTTGGGAGTCTTGAATCGGGCATGCGGACGTTGTGACCCACCTCAGTGTGGTCAATGCGTCGAAGCTGGGGATGTTGGCCTGAGGGAGAACACCGACGTTGGTGTGTCTGTCCTGACAATGGATTTGCAGGATCTTGCGGAGGCAGCATTGGTGGTATTTCTCCCATGCTTTGAGGTGCCTGCTGTACATAGTCCATATCTCTGAAGCATATATGAGGGCGGGTATCACTACTGCTCTGTAGACCATGAGCTTGGTGCCGGGTTTGAGGTCCTGGTCTTCAAACACTCTCTTCCTCAGGCCACCAAAGGCTGCACTGGCACACTGAAGGCGGTGTTGGACTTCGTTATCGACATCTGCCCTTGTGGACAGTAGGCTCCCGAGGTATGGAAAATGGTCCACGTTCTCCAAGGCCTCGTTGTGGATTTTGATAATTGGGGAACAGTACTGTGTGGTGGGGGAAGGTTAGTCAAGGACCTTTGTCTTATGGATATCTGGTGTAAGGCCCATGCTCTTGTATGCTTTGGTGAAGGTGTTGGCGATGGCTTGGAGTTCGGCCTCCGAGTGTGCGTAGATGCAGGTGTCATCTGTGTACTGTAATTCAATGACAGAGGATGGGATGAACTTAGATCTGGACTGGAGGCGGCGGAGGTTGAACAGTTTCCAGTTTGTTCTGTAAATTAGCTCCACTCCAGTGGGGAGCTTACTGAGGGTGAGATGGAGCATTGCAGCAAGATCGAGACGAACGTTGGTGTGATGACACAGCCTTGCTGACCCTGGTCCGAACGTGAATAAGCTCTGTGGTGGATCCATTGGTCAGGATCAGGGCGAGAGGATTTGCGTATAGGAGTAGGGAGGTCTTACTGCAGTTGTACAGGGCCTTGGTGAGGCCATACGTTGAATATTGTGGACAGTTTTGATCTCCTAATCTGAGGAAGGACATTCTTGCTATTGAGGGAGTGCAGCGAAGGTTCACCAGACTGATTCCTGGGATGGCAGGACTGACATATGAAGAAAGACTGGATCGACTAGGCTTATATTCACTGGAATTTAGAATAATGAGAGGGGATCTCATAGAAACATATAAAATTCTAACGGGATTGGACAGGTTAGATGCAGGAAGAATGTTCCCGATGTTGGGGAAGTCCAGAACCAGGGGTCACAGTCTAAGGATAAGGGCTAAGCCATTTAGGACCAAGATGAGGAGAAACTACTTCACTCAGAGAATTGTGAACCTGTGGAATTCTCTACCACAGAAAGTTGTTGAGGCCAGTTCATTAGATATATTCAAAAGGGAGTTAGATGTGGCCCTTATGGCTAAAGGGATCAAGGGGTATGGAGAGAAAGCAGGAATGGGGTATTGAAGTTGCATGATCAGCTATGATCATATTAAATGATGGTGCAGGCTCGAAGGGCCGAATGGCCTACTCCTATTTTCGATGTTTCTATGTTTCTATGGCTTGCATGTCATTGTGAAGCAGGTGAAGGATGGTGACAAACTTTTGAGGCCAGCCGAATTTGAGGAGGACGCTCCATAATCCCTCATGGTTGACAGTGCCTGGTTCCATTCTTATCTCTCTAATCGTAGCCAGAAAATCACCTACATTGGTTTCTCGTCCCACTTCTGCATCGTTACAAGGATCTATCCTTGGCCACCTCCTATTTCTCATCTATATGCTGTCCCTTGGCATCAGTTTCCACATATACACTGACAACACCCATCTCTACCTCACCATCACTTCCCTCGACCCCTCCATGGTCATTAAATTGTCAGTCTACTTCTCTGACATCCAGTACTGGCTGAACAGAAATTTTCTCCAATTAAATATTGGGAAGACCAAAGCCATTGTCTTTCAACCCCGCCACAAACTGCATTCCCTAGCCAATGACCGAATCCCGCTCCCTAGCGTCTGTCTCAGGCTAAACCAGACTGTTCGGAACCTAGGTGTCATATTTGATCCTGAATTGAGCTCCCAGCCACATATCCACGGCATAACTTAAACTGCCTATTTCCACCTCCGTAACATTGCCCGTCTCCGCCCCTGCCTCAGCTCATTTGCTGCTGAAACCCTCAACTATGCCTCTGTTACCTCAAGACTTGACTACTCCAATGCACTCCTGGCTGGCCTCCCGCATTCTACCCTATGTAAACTTGAGGTCATCCAAAACGCGGCAGCTCGTGTCCTAACTTGCATCAAGTCCCGCTCAGCCATCCCCCTGTGCTCACTGACCTACATTGGCTCCCAGTTAAGCAACGCCTCGATTTCAAAATTCTCATCCGTGTTTACAAATCCCTCCATGGCCCCGCCCTCCCTATCTCTATAATCTCCTCCAGCCTCACAACCACCCGAGATGTCTGTGCTCCTCAAATTCGGACCCCTTGAGCATCCTTGATTATAACTGCTCAAACATTGGTGAGCATGCCTTCAGCTGTCGAGGCACCAAGCTCTAGAACTTCCTCCCTAAACCTCTCCACCTCTCTTTCCTCCTTTAAGGTGCTCCTTGAAACCTACCTCTTTGACCAAGCTTTTGGCCATCTGCCGTAATTTCTTCTTATGTGGCTCGGTGTCAAATCTTTTTGTTTTGTCTTAAAACTATCATGTATTCAACTATCATTGTAACCCATGTATAAGCTGACCTAAGTTGTACACCTTGAGAACATTCACCACAAGGGGGTGAACTTGTGGGAGACACTCCCAACCAGGAATTTCAGGTATAAAAGGGGAAGCTCCACCCACCTTCATCACTTGAGGTCTTGGTGATAAAGGTAACTGGTCACAGAGTGACCTTCTCTCAACCATGGGCCTCGTGTGCATTTATATTGTATAGTAAGGACATATCATTGGCGACGAGAAACTGGGATTTAAACCATGTGAGCATGGCCATGAGCAGCACAGAAGAGAGCTACTGTGTTGGTGATGATTGGGACGACTTTATTGAGAGACTACAGCAAAGTTTTGTCACTAAGGAATGATGGGAACAGGATTCGGCCGACAAACGCAGGGCTCATCTCCTGACGGTTTGTGGATCCAGAACGTACTTCCTGATGAAGGACCTTTTAGCGCCAGAGAAGCCGGCGGACAAGACTTTTGAAGAGCTCAGTAAGTTGATTGGGGAATGCCTTAAACCAGCGAGCAGCATGCACATGGCGAGACACCAGTTTTACACGCACCGGCGGCGAGAAGGGCAAAGCGTTCCAGACTTCGTGGTAGATCTCCGGCGACTGGCGAGCCTATGTAAGTTCACAGATGCATGCAGAGCGGAGGTTCTGCGAGACTTTTTTATTGAGGGCATCGGGCACGCTGCGGTTTTCAGGAAACTAATTGAGACCAAAGACTTGACCTTGTAAGCGGCGGCTCTGATAGACCAGACATTTATCTCGGGAGGAAAAGACCAGAATGATGTATGACAAAAATTTTGGCTCAAATGCAGCAAACGACCAGTGAGTCAACATTGTTAACATGGCACACAGTTCTCTAGGCAGACAAGGGCAATTGGACATGCCCCAGCATGTAGTCGAACCCAAAGGGGGAATTCAACAGAGACAATGGCTGAACGGCAATTCATGCCATCGCAATGGACAATGCGTCCAGTAATGGGGCCACCAACACCTGTTAATGGTGCGCTTAAGGACAGTTACAGAGACTGTCAGAGACGATCGACTGGTAATGGACATTTTGTTTCCAACAACGGGGCCTCCAGCTCATGCTGGAGGTGTGGAGGCAAACACCCAGCCAGAGCTTGCAGATATCAGCAATATACCTGCAGAAACTGCAACGTCAGTGGTCACTTGGCATGTATGTGCAGAAAGCCTGCAGCCAGGTTAATGTACGAGGAGGACGGGTCTGATGTAAGCCGTACGAGGCCAAATGAATACTGGGGGAAATCGCTGGAAGCTGAAGTTCAGCGAGTTCATGTGGAGCACATATACAGTTCATATACCAGGACACCACCGATAATGAAGAAAGTGCTCCTCAATGGCATCCCAGTATTAATGGAGCTAGACACGGGGGGCAGCCAGTCCCATATGAGTATCAAACAGTTCGAAAGGTTTTGGGTCTCCAAGGTCAGGAGGCCAAAATTATTGCCGATTGATGCACAGCTACGGATATATACAAAGGAGATCATTCCGGTGCTAGGCAGCGCCACGGTAGTCGTGACCCACAAAGATTCGGAGAACAGGTTGCCACTCTGGATTGTCCCGGGGGACGGTCCCGCATTGCTCGGTAGGAGTTGGCTTGCTGTCATGAACTGGAAATAGGGCGATGTCAATGCAATTTCTCCTGTGGAGCGAGTATCATGCTCACAGGTCCTGGACTAATTTGACTCATTATTTAAACCCGACATCGGCACTTTCATGGGGGCCAAGGTAGTGATTCAGATAAACAATGACGCCAGACCAGTACACCACAAGGCCAGAGCGGTGCCGTACGTGATGCGGGAAAAGATAGAATGCGAATTGGACTGCCTGCTGAGGGAAGGCATCATCTCGCCAGTCGAATTCAGTGACTGGGCGAGCCCGATCGTGCCGGTGCTCAAGGTGGATGGGTCGGTCAGGATATGTGGCGATCACAAGGCCACCATCAATCGGGTGTCACTCCAAGACACATACCCACTACCGAGAGCGGAGGACCTCTTTGCGACGCAATCCGGTGGCAAACTTTTTTCAAAATTGGACCTGACTTCAGCTTACATGACCCAGGAGCTGGCGAGTGAGTCAAAGAAGCTGACCACCATCACGACACACAAGGGGTTGTTTGAGTATAACAGATGTCTATTCGGAATTCGTTCAGCCGCCGCGATATTTCAGCGAAATATGGAAAGCCTCCTCCTCGGGTGCAGGACATTCTAAAAAGGGAGGGAGAACAGCCAGTTGTCGTGGTGCACGTTGGTACCAACGACATAGGTAAAAAAAGGGATGAGGTCCTACGAAATGAATTTAAGGAGCTAGGAGCTAAATTAAAAAGTAGGACCTCAAAAGTAGTAATCTCGGGATTGCTACCAGTGCCACGTACTAGTCAGAGTAGGAATCGCAGGATAGCTCAGATGAATACGTGGCTTGAGCAATGGTGCAGCAGGGAGGGATTCAAATTCCTGGGGCATTGGAACCGGTTCTGGGGGAGGTGGGACCAGTACAATCAGGACGGTCTGCACCTGGGCAGAATCGGAACCAATGTCCTCGGGGGAGTGTTTGCTAGTGCTGTTGGGGAGGAGTTAAACTAATATGGCAGGGGGATGGGAACCAATGCAGGGAGATAGAGGGAAACAAAAAGGAGGCAAATGCAAAAGACAGAAAGGAGATGAGAAAAAGTGGAGGGCAGAGAAACCCAAGGCAAAGAACAAAAAGGGCCACTGTACAGCAAAATTCTAAAAGGACAAAGGGTGTTAAAAAAACAAGCCTAAAGGCTTTGTGTCTTAATGCAAGGAGTATCCGCAATAAGGTGGATGAATTAACTGTGCAAATAGATGTTAACAAATATGATGTGATTGGGATTACGGAGACGTGGCTCCAGGATGATCAGGGCTGGGAACTCAACATCCAGGGGTATTCAACATTCAGGAAGGATAGAATAAAAGGAAAAGGAGGTGGGGTAGCATTGCTGGTTAAAGAGGAGATTAATGCAATAGTTAGGAAAGACATTAGCTTGGATGATGTGGAATCTATATGGGTAGAGCTGCAGAACACCAAAGGGCAAAAAACATTAGTGGGAGTTGTGTACAGACCTCCAAATAGTAGTAGTGATGTTGGGGAGGGCATCAAACAGGAAATTAGGGGT
This sequence comes from Pristiophorus japonicus, assembly GCF_044704955.1. Classification (NCBI taxonomy): domain Eukaryota; kingdom Metazoa; phylum Chordata; class Chondrichthyes; family Pristiophoridae; genus Pristiophorus; species Pristiophorus japonicus. Next base: position 79,460,316 of record NC_091986.1, on the reverse strand, counting down.
GCATGCAATAAAGGTGCAGCAGTTATAATGGGTGACTTTAATATGCACATAGATTGGGTTAACCAAACTGGAAGCAATACGGTGGAGGAGGATTTCCTGGAGTGCATAAGGGATGGTTTTTTAGACCAATATGTCGAGGAACCAACTAGGGGGGAGGCCATCTTAGACTGGGTGTTATGTAATGAGAGAGGATTAATTAGCAATCTCGTTGTGCGAGGCCTCTTGGGGAAGAGTGACCCTAATATGGTGGAATTCTGCATTAGGATGGAGAATGAAACAGTTAATTCAGAGACCATGGTCCAGAACTTAAAGAAGGCTAACTTTGAAGGTATGAGGCGTGAATTGGCTGGGGTGGATTGGCAAATGATACTTAAGGGGTTGACTGTGGATGGGCAATGGCAGACATTTAGAGACCGCATGGATGAACTACAACAATTGTACATTCCTGTCTGGCATAAAAATAAAAAAGGGAAGGTGGCTCAACCGTGGCTATCAAGGGAAATCAGGGATAGTATTAAAGCCAAGGAAGTGGCATACAAATTGGTCAGAGATAGCAGCGAACCTGGGGACTGGGAGAAATTTAGAACTCAGCAGAGGAGGACAAAGGGTTTGATTAGGGCAGGGAAAATGGAGTATGAGAAGAAGCTTGCAGGGAACATTAAGACGGATTGCAAAAGTTTCTACAGATATGTAAAGAGAAAAAGGTTAGTAAAGACAAACGTAGATCCCCTGCAGTCAGAATCAGGGGAAGTCATAACGGGGAACAAAGAAATGGCGGACCAATTGAACAAGTACTTTGGTTCGGTATTCACGAAGGAGGACACAAACAACCTTCCGGTTATAAAAGGGGTCGGGGGGTCTATAAGGAGGAGGAACTGAGGGAAATCCTTATTAGCCGGGAAATTGTGTTGGGGAAATTGATGGGATTGAAGGCCGATAAATCCCCAGGGCCTGATGGACTGCATCCCAGAGTACTTAAGGAGGTGGCCTTGGAAATAGTGGATGCATTGACAGTCATTTTCCAACATTCCATTGACTCTGGATCAGTTCCTATAGAGTGGAGGGTAGCCAATGTAACCCCACTTTTTAAAAAAGGAGGGAGAGAGAAAACAGGGAATTATAGACCGGTCAGCCTGACATCGGTAGTGGGTAAAATGATGGAATCAATTATTAAGGATGTCATAGCAGTGCATTTGGAAAGAGGTGACATGATAGGTCCAAGTCAGCATGGATTTGTGAAAGGGAAATCATGCTTGACAAATCTTCTAGAATTTTTTGAGGATGTTTCCAGTAGAGTGGACAAGGGAGAACCAGTTGATGTGGTATATTTGGACTTTCAGAAGGCATTCGACAAGGTCCCACACAAGAGATTGATGTGTAAAGTTAGAGCACATGGGATTGGGGGTAGTGTCCTGACATGGATTGAGAACTGGTTGTCAGACAGGAAGCAAAGAGTAGGAGTAAATGGGTACTTTTCAGAATGGCAGGCAGTGACTAGTGGGGTACCGCAAGGTTCTGTGCTGGGGCCCCAGCTGTTTACACTGTACATTAATGATTTAGATGAGGAGATTAAATGTAGTATCTCCAAATTTGCGGATAACACTAAGTTGGGTGGCAGTGTGAGCTGCGAGGAGGATGCTGTGAGGCTGCAGAGCGACTTGGATAGGTTAGGTGAGTGGGCAAATGCATGGCAGATGAAGTATAATGTGGATAAATGTGAGGTTATCCACTTTGGTGGTAAAAACAGAGAGACAGACTATTATCTGAATGGTGACAGATTAGGAAAAGGGGAGGTGCAAAGAGACCTGGGTGTCATGGTACATCAGTCATTGAAGGTTGGCTTGCAGGTGCAGCAGGCGGTTAAGAAAGCAAATGGCATGTTGGCCTTCATAGCGAGGGGATTTGAGTACAGGGGCAGGGAGGTGTTGCTACAGTTGTACAGGGCATTGGTGAGGCCACACCTTGAGTATTGTGTACCGTTTTGGTCTCCTAACCTGAGGAAGGACATTCTTGCTATTGAGGCAGTGCAACGAAGGTTCACCAGACTGATTCCCGGGATGGCGGGACTGACCTATCAAGAAAGACTGGATAAACTGGGCTTGTATTCACTGGAGTTCAGAAGAATGAGAGGGGACCTCATAGAAACATTTAAAATTCTGACGGGGTTAGACAGGTTAGATGCAGGAAGAATGTTCCCAATGTTGGGGAAGTCCAGAACCAGAGGTCACAGTCTAAGGATAAGTGGTAAGCCATTTAGGACCGAGATGCGGAGGAACTTCTTCACCCAGAGAGTGGTGAACCTGTGGAATTCTCTACCACAGAAAGTTGTTGAGGCCAATTCACTAAATATATTCAAAAATGAGTTAGATGAGGTCCTTACTACTAGGGGGATCAAGAGATATGGCGAGAAAGCAGGAATGGGGTACTGAAGTTGAATGTTCAGCCATGAACTCATTGAATGGTGGTGCAGGCTAGAAGGGCCGAATGGCCTACTCCTGCACCTATTTTCTATGTTTCTATGTTTCAAGTCGATTCCAAGGACGGTGGTTTTTCAAGACGATATCCTCATCACGGGTCACGATACTGAAGAACACCTCCACAACCTGGAGGAGGTGCTACTCAGACTGGACCGGGTAGGGCTGCGACTGAAAAAGGCGATGTGCGTCTTCCTAGCTCTGGAGGTAGAATTCCTGGGGAAGAGGGTAGCAGCAGACGGGATCAGACCCACTGCGTCCAAAACGGAAGCGATCCAGAGAGCACCCAGACCCCGTAACACAACAGAGCTGCGTTCGTTCCTGGGGCTCCTGAACTATTTTGGCAACTTTCTTCACAAATTGAGCTCGCTGCTAGAGCCGCTACACATGCTCCTATGCAAAGGTCGCGATTGGGTCTGGGGCGACAGCCAGGAAAGGGCTTTTGATAGAGCACGCAACTTGTTATGCTCCAACAAACTGTTAACGTTATATGACCCGTATAAGAAACTTGTTCTAACTTGCGATGCATCATCCTATGGGGTAGGGTGTGTGTTGCAGCTTGTGAATGCCAATGGTCAGTTACAGCCTGTAGCTTATGCCTCCAGAAGTCTGTCCCAGGCAGAAAGGGGCTACGGGATGCTAGAAAAGGAAGTGCTAACATGTGTAGATGCTTTAAAAAAATGCACCAGTACCTCTTTGGCGGGAAATTTGAGCTGGAGACAGATCACACACCCCTAATGTCCCTTTTGGCCGACAGCAAGGCCATAAATGCGAATGCATCGGCCCACATACAGAGGTGGGCACTTACGTTAGCCGCCTATGACTACAGAATTCAGCACAGACCAGGCACTGAAAACTGCACCGATGCACTCAGCAGGCTCCCACTAGACACCACTGAGGGGGCAACTGAGCATGATGCTGAGATGGTCATGGCTGTTGAAGCTTTCGAAAGCGAAGGTTCACCTATGACAGCCTGTCAGATTAAAGTCTGGACAAATAACGACCCGCTACTGTCTTTAGTTAAGAAATGTGTCCTGAATGGGGACTGGGCAGCCACGTACGGGGCATACCCTGAGGGATTTAAACCGTTTCATAGGCGCAAGGATGAACTCTCGATTCAGGCTGATTGCCTACTGTGGGGAAACTGAGTAGTCATGCTCCAGAGGGGCAGAGAGATGTTTTTCAGGAGAACTTCAAAATGAGCACCCAGGCATTGTCATGATGAAGGCAATTGCCAGGTCACACGTTTAGTGGCCAGGGATAGATGCAGACCTGGAACTTTGTGTTTGCAGGTGCAACACGTGCATTCAGCTGGGCAACGCACCCAGGGAAGCCCCCCTTAGCCCCTGGTCCTGGCCCGCCAAGCCATGGTCACGCATCCATGTGGACTACGCAAGTCCATTCACGGGAAAAATGTTTTTGGTTGTAGTAGACGCCTACTCCAAATGGATTGAGTGTGCCATTTTAAATTCAAGCACATCCTCTGCCACGGTAGAAAGTCTACGGGCAATGTTCATCGCCCATGGTCTACCGGATGTCTTGGTCAGCGACAATGGCCCGTGCTTCACAAGCACTGAATTCCAGGACTTCATGGCAGGCAATGGAATCAACCATGTCAGAACGGCACCATTCAAGCCGGCCTCAAACGGCCAGGCGGAACGAGCAGTGCAGATAATCAAACTGGGGATGCTCAGAATCCAAGGGGGTTCCCTACAAAGCCGCGTATCATGCCTACTGTTGGCCAATAGATCCCGACCACACTCGCTCACAGGGGTTCCACCTGCAGAGCTGCTAATGAAAAGGATGCTCAAAACCAGGTTGTCCCTTATACACCCTACCATGAAAGAAATTGCTCAGAGCAGGCGTCAGTCACAATGTGACTACCATGACAGGAATGCGAGGACGCGATGTATTGATGTCAATGACCCTGTTTTTGTCCTTAATTATGTCTGCAGGGCCCAAATGTCTTGCAGGCACTGTGATTGCAAAAGAGGGGAATAGGGTTTTGGTAGTTAAACTTATCAATGGACAAATCTGCCGCAAACACGTGAATCAAACTAAAAGGAGGTTCAGCAACCCCATAGAAGAAGCAGAGGAAGAACACGGCATAGCGTTTACTCCACAACAGGTGACCGAACACCGGAACCAAGCGGAGGAGAGCCCAGTCACTGTGGATAGTCCGGACAGGCCTAAGGCACCACAAACAGCAGACACTCAGGCCAGCGCCCAACAACCGGAGCCCCAACTCAGGCACTCTACAAGGGAGCGTAAACCACTAGAAAGACTTAACCTGTGATCCCAATAAGACTTTGGGGGGGAGGTGATGTCATGTATTCAACTATCATTGTAACCCATGTATAAGCTGACCTAAGTTGTACTCCTTGAGAACATTGACCACAAGGGGGTGAACTTGTGGAAGACACTCCTAACCTGGACTTTCAGGTATAAAAGGGGAAGCTCCATCCACCTTCATCACTTGAGGTCTTGGTAATAAAAGTAACTGGTCACAGAATGATCTTCTCTCAAGTATGGGCCTCGTGTGCATTTATACTGTATAGTCAGGACATATCGAAAACACTCCAGTGAAGCCACTTGGGATGTTTTATTACGTTAAAGGCACTATATAAATACAAGTTGTTGTGGTTGTTGTCATTGTCCTTGCCTCATGAATCCCCGCGATTGGACTCCCCATAATGCTTCTGATCACCCCCCAGCCTGCTCCCCCCCCTCCACTTCCGACGCCATTCCCCCACGAGGCCTCCGATGTCAGCACCCTCCTGCAGCCTTCTGCCGCCCCCTCCAACCTCCAGCCTTCCGACCCCCTCCGGCTTCCATCCTTCTGACTCTACCGATGATCTGCAGCCCCCAAGCCCTCCGACGATCTGCAACCCCGAGTTCTCCGATGGTCCCCAGCCTTCCGACCTGCCACACCTTCTCCCCCCCCCCCCCCGCCCCCCGATCCCTCCCTCCCTCCCTCCCTCTTCTCTGTGGCCTGGTTTTACAGGTCTACCCATATGACAGCCAATCAGCCTCTCCATCTGTCTGGCTGCAGGCAGGAAACAGAATCAAAATGCTCATCAGACCCTGCCATTCTTCTTGGTGAGGCCTCACCTGGAATATTGTGTTCAGTTTTGGTCTCCTAATCTGAGGAAGGATGTTCTTGCTATTGAGGGAGTGCAGTGAAGGTTCACCAGACTGATTCCCATGATGGCAAGACTGACATATGAGGAGAGACTGGATCGACTGGACCTGTATTCACTGGAGTTTAGAAAAATGAGAGGGGATCTCATAGAAACCTATAGAATTCTGAGAGGACTGGACAGGTTAGATGCAGGAAGAATGTTCCCGATGTTGGGGAAGTCCAGAACCAAGCGCCACAGTCTAAGGATAAGGGGTAAGCCATTTAAGACCGAGATGAGGAGAAACTTCTTCACTCAAGGAGTTGTTAACCTGTGGAATTCTCTTCCGCAGAGAGTTGTTGATGCCAATTCGTTAGATATATTCAAGAGCAAGTTGGATATGGCCCTTATGGCTAAAGGGATCAAGGGGTATGGAGAGAATGCAGGAAAGGGGTACTGAGGTGAATGATCAGCCATGATCTTATTGAATGGTGGTGCAGGCTTGAAGGGATGAATGGCCTACTACTGCACCTATTTTCTATGTTTCAGGGTTTCCTGCCCACATTGTAGCCCCGGCTCATTGCATGCCTCCAAATTAAAATTCCATCCAGCATGAGACAGAGAGAGCGTGGAAGAGAGACAGAGAGAAACAGACTGAGGCAGAGTGAGACAGAGCGAGAAGGGGAGAGAGACAGACAGAGAGAGACAGACGGAGACAGAGTGAAACAAAGAGAGACAGACAAGGACAATGGGAGAGAGACAGATAGAGAGAGAATGGGAGAGAGTCTGAGAGAAAGACAGAGAGACAGAGCGAGTGGGAGAGAGACAGACAGAGAGAGAGTGGAAGAGAGATTGAGAGAGACAGAGAGACAGAGAGAGACAGAATGGGAGAGACACAGACAGAGAGAGAGTGGAAGAGAGATTGAGAGACAGAGAGGCAGAGAGAGTGGGAGAGAGACAGACAGAGAGAGAGTGGGAGAGAGACAGTGAGAGAGTGGGAGAGAGAGAGTGGGAGAGAGACAGAGTGCGTGGGAGAGAGACTGAGAGTGAGTGGGAGAGAGACAGACAGAGAAAGACAGATGGAGACAGACTGAGACAAAGAGAGACAGACAGAGAGAGAGGGGACAGAGACAGAGAGAGAAAGAGTGGGAGAGAGACTGAGAAAGACAGAGAGATAGAGGGAGAGACAGAGAGAGAGATAGACAGATACAGAGAGAGTGATGGAGAGAGGGGCAGAGAGAGAGAGAGAGTTAATAGAGAGATGGATAGAGAGAAAGAGTGAAAGAGAGAGAGAGAGACAGAGACTGGAGAGCCAGAGACAGTGAGAGAGAGAAAGAGAGAGAGACAGAGACTAGAGAGACAGAGACAGACAGAAACAAAAAGGAGAATATAAGGAATTTTGCTAATACTCCTTTACCCTCCAACACAAATAGAGAAAACAGACTGAACAATGATACAAGTACAGGCCACAATACTTTTCGGAGGGGCGTCAAGGTGCAAATGTTAGAAAAAGTTAGGATTTGACATTAGGTGTCCTCATCCTAAGTTCCAGTACTATAACTATTTGATGCAGGGACATGTGAATCAAAATGTAAAATCGGAACTGAAGTCTATTTCTCACTCTGTAGTTTGAAGTAGGTTTCATCAGAGGCTTTGCCAGTGGAACATGCAGAACGTAATAGGATTATGGCTACATACCTTTCACGCACTAACACTAACTCCCTGTTCAGAAATGAAAATAAAATTGAGAAACCTGGGTGAGATTGGTTTGATTCTCTGTAGGCCTCAAAATACTATTGTACCCTGCCTTGTCTATAATTGCAATTTCCAAAAACGATAGTGAATTAGACAACATGGCTCAAAACAAATGATATGACTCTCTAAATCCTTACATATAAAATATGAATAAATAGTCATCCTATAAAGACTCTCACTTCACAATGGGGAGGCCAGGGCTGCCTTCACCGTGTACTGCCATTCTTGTCAGTCAGCTGGGAAACAGAACAAGAAGGTCATAGTGAGCAACAAAACAATGTGCATTTATATTGTGTCTTTAATGTAAAAATACTTCCAAAAGTGCTTCACAGAAGCACAGCCAGACAAAAATGGAGGAGGTGGGTAAATGCTTAGTCTAAGAGATAGATATTAAGGCAGGTCTTAAATGAGGAGAGGGAGTGGAGAGGGGAAAACGTTTAAGGATGTAATTCTAAAACCTAGGTGGCTAAATGCAGAGCCAATAGTGGGGCGAAGAGACTCGGCAATGTGCAAGAGGCCAGAGTTGGAAGAATGCAGAGTTCCCGAACGGTGTTGAAGGTGTTAAGTATGAAAGAACTCCACAAGACTGAGTACTGTGAGCTAAAACTGATGTGACCTTAGTCTCTTTAATACAACTCCAGAGTGCCGTAGCAGCATGGCAGACAACCTTTTACACTCCCTTACACGAGGTGTACTGGTGACCCTTGGGCCTCCAACAGTCGCCCTCTGGTGGCAAGTCTTAGACAGTTACAATGTTTACATACATAATAGAAGGTTGCAAAGATAGGAAGGGGGCAAGGTCTGAAATGACTTAAACACGAGGATGAGAATTTTAAACTAAGGGCTAGGATCCAATATATGTCAGTGAGGACAGGGGTGATGGGTGTGCGGCACTTGGGGCGGGACAATGTACAGGCTGAATTTTAGAGCAGGAGGAGGATGGGCAGCCCCCCAGGAGATCATTGGAATAGTCGGGTTAGGAAGTGAACAAAGACATGAATGAGGATTGCAGTGGAAGGTGGGTTGAGGCAGTGCGCACACAGTAGACCGCTGCTGCATTGCAGCTCCCTCCCAGCTGAAGGAGGATGAGTGGAAAAGAAAGCTTGAAGTGGGAGACAATTGGGAAAACTTTAATTCATGGGTGTGGAACCTAGCCTGCAATACAATTACAGTGAAAACTGAAAACTCACGCAGTGTTTTGATCCCCCACGGCACATTTGAAATACATTTTGAAGCTAATAGAACCACTCCCATGGAATATAAAGACACCCTGGAAGGGAGTTGCTGACAAATTCCAACTTGTAGAAAACACCACTGTGACAGTCAGAACCCACTGTCCCAAAGTAAACAGAACTTCTTTTCAATAACATTTTGGATTCTTCCAGCTAAATCCTTTTAGCAGAGGACTTGGCCAGAGGAATAGAGACTGTCTGAATCACAACTACACTTTGCTCTGGAACCCAGTTTCAAATTTGAGAAGGAGAAACTTTTACTTTGCTTTTGTGGTACTCTACGAAAATGGCAACACATGTGTCTACAAAACTGAAATGAAAACAGAGAATGCTGAAAATACTTAGCAGGTGCCAGAGGGAGGGTTCCAGGTGGCATTCTGAAGATTGGAGAAAGGGTTCGCTGTGAGATTGGGGGGCAAAGACTCCTGGCCAAAGAAGTGGGAAGAAACTGTGATATATTTTTTTTACATTTCTATACATTTTGTAGATTTTGAAGTGGCTGTATTCAAAAAATATTAAATATAAATCAAATAGTCCAGGCAATTTAGGTGTCAGCTTTGGCTCAATGGTAGCACTTTCTCCTCTGAGTCAGAAGGTTGTGAGTTCAAGTCTTGCTCCAGAGACTTGAGCACACAATACAGGCTGGCACTTCAGTACAGCACTGAGAGGGGTGCCGTTTATTGGATCAGATATTAAACCGATCCCATGGCACTATTTGAAGAAGAGCAGTGGAGTCTCTTCCATAGCCCACAAAAATAATCTGGCTGCTGTTGACCTGGTACCCCCACCCTCTGCGATTGTGCCCCACCCCTCTACAACTTACCTTACTGTATGTATACCTTATTGTTTCTGGCTTATTCTATAACTTGTTGAAACCTGGGTGTATTTTCAATGGATTTCTTTAAGCCCATGTGTACAGAACACTTAATATCCTCCCGATTTGTGTATGCACACCGGCAATTTGCAGATAGTGTTTACATTTTACAATTCATGTAAAAAGGGAGAGTGCAGACAGATGATTGCTCAGCTGAAGCAGCTCGCTTAGATATTAACTCCAAGTACGGAGCCATCAAGAATACAGAAGGAGCAATTTCCTTCATATAAGTTTAAATCCCTTCATGGCTTCTCCGCTTGCTATCTCTAATCTCTTCCAGTCCTACAACTGCCTAGAACTCTCCACTACTCTTACCTTGGCCTCATGCATTTCCTTCAACCATCAGGCCCCACAATCTGGAATTCCTTCCCTAAACCCTTCTGCCTCTCCACATCCCTCTCTTCCTTTTTGAGTGTATCTTAAAACACACCTCTTTGGTCAAGCTTTTGGTCACCCCTCCTTCTTTAGCTCGGAGTTCACTTTTTATTGATTATGTCTCTGTGAAGCAACTTGGGACATTCCTCTATGTTAAAACTGCTTTATAAATAAATGTAGGTTGTTTATTTTTAAAGAGGATTAGGATGGTGTGACAGATAAGGCCACAGCTTGATTCCCAGCTACAAAGTACCAACCCGTCTCTGGAACATGGAGATACTGGGGGCGAAATTGCCCTGAGCCCAAACGGGGCGGATAATTTGAATTAAAAGATTATTCTCCTTGGGGCGGAGAATAGAGGGATTTTGCCCTCTTTTTGTTTGAGTTTCAGTCGGGGCGGTGTTTTGGGCAGCAGCGGGACAGAAGTGGGTCAGGAGTGGGGCAGAAGGCGGGTGGTTAAGGGGGAGTTCAGTTAAAGGGGAGGGCCACTGCAAACTCTGCAGCCAGTTAAGTGGTGACCACTGGGCCACAAGGGAGGGTTTCGGCCAGGCCAGCAGTCCGACACCCAAGAGGGGATGCCGGGCTGCCTGTTGGTGGCCCGGCCGAACCCGTGGTCGCCATTGTCGGACTGACTTCAGAGTCGGCCAACAATTTAAATGAAATGACGGCCGTGGCAGAGCACCCACTCCTTTAAGGGCAGACGTGCAGTCCAGACACTGGCAGTTTCCCGCCGGGGAAAGCTGTTGGGGGCACCGACTGGCGGCCGCTCCGCTCCCATGGGGCAATTTCCTGTGGGGCAATTTCCCTTGCAGGGCAGAAAGGGGTTGACGCGTGCCCGACGAGGCGAGCTCGATGAACAGGACAGAAACCCGTTTCTGTTGCCCTCGGCCCGGGGGCAATTTCTGATGGGTCGGCCCATTCACCTGCCCCCAGTTGGAAAGGCCTTAAGGAGGGGGGAAATTTCAGCTCCGCTATCTTTGAGAAACATCCAAAAAATATCTTACGAGGGACTCCATCATCAGTTATAGCCGACAACGTAATTTTGTGGACAAAAGATTTTTGTCCCTATGCTCTTGATTTTGGTTATTTATTCCTAATTTATCTGGGATATTTCCTTGATTAGTTAGTTCAGAGATGCAAAGGTTGGTCTCAATTCCTTTTAATACTTCTGAATACATTTAAATCACATCTATCTATTATGTTTTCTCTCATCGGATCTATTTGAAAAACACAGCTGCAGACCTCATTACATCTGTTGAGATGTCTAAATATTTGTCTGATAGGCCCCTTCTAAACTTGTGTTTTCCTGTTATCAAAGCACCACTTTAGTGATACCTAACCAAACAAAAATATATAATGGCCTGGAACTTGCGGTCCTGATGAAGGTGAACTGGCAGCATTCGCCGTCATTTCGCCTTTGAAACTGACCGCAACTTCAGGATTTAGCACATGCGCAGCCTATTGTGGAAATCTTAAAGTTGCGGTCTGTCATGCACTGTTCCTCTACAGGCTGTGCTGTGGACCCTATACCCCCAGAACTGACACTTAGTGTAACCAGTCAAATCAATGAAACTGACAAAAACTTTGGCTCTTCCGTGGTAATACTACTGTTAAATACCCCATTAAAAGTTAGACCCTTTTGGATTAGGGGTAATTGGGGTTTTACAGCGTATTGACTGCTAAACAAATGTTATGGCCCTGAAAAACTAATTTTAATTTTGTGGAGTGTCAAATGTATCCACTTTAATAAAAATTAACATTTTTAAGAAACTTAATTTTTTTTTTAGTTTGTTCATCTTTATTTCAGGTTTTACCTTTTCCCCATGTCAGAGTCAATCATTGTTTTGGACCTCTCTACATTTTTAAAAAGTTAGAATCAAAGGAGCTTACCCACTTCTTGGTTCGCTGTCTGCGAGAATTCTGCATTTTGATTGGCTGCTTAGACAGCTTACTGCCGTCAGAGCAGCTTGTGTTAGGGATTCCCCATGAACTTGCATTGACTTCAATTATACATTGGTAAAGCTGAACTTCTCGCCACAGAGAATTGCAAGATCTTTGGGGGAAGCTTTCTTCGGGCCAGCAGCGAATGCCTTTGCTATGCCGTTGACTGCAAATTACGGGCCAATACTTCTGGAGAAGGGAATGTAGTTGATGAATAACAAAAAGCATTTCAATAGCCCTATGAAATGTCCTTCAACAGAAAGGACATGTAATTGGGCACTGATGGCTATTGAAATATCTTAAAGGGATACTACAATATTGGTGTTACTTGTGAATTCTTTGAAAAACTTCCTGTTAGCACTGCAAAGCCAATATATTCACCACCCCTCATCTAACCACCTCATATCATTGAACCTTCAAGGGTTAATATTCATCCAAATATTCTTAAAGAACATACATTGTACAAAAACCAAAGGAGAAAAAAAAGTAGATAACTAAAAAAGATTACATTTTTAAATGCAACACTATTTTTACATTAATTTTGATGTGCAGAAAACCTAATCGGTCTTTATGATTTGAAAATATTGCAATTCAGTAATGTTTGAGCTCTCTTGATGGCTCAGTGTGTAAATGCACTAAGCAGTGTGGGGCTGTTCCTATACAGACCAGGCTCCACCTTCAATCTCTGATCTGTCTTGAATTCATTTCACAGTTCAGCAGAAGGCCATTCGTGCCTGTGCCAGCTCTTTGAAAAAGTTTATCCAGTTAGTCCCACTCCCCTGCTCTGACCCCATAGCCCTGCAATTTTTCTTTTTCAAGTATACATCCAATTCCCTTTTCAAAGTTATTATTGAATTTGCTTTCATCACCCTTTCAGTGCAATCCAGATCACCAAAACTCGCTGCGTAAAAAAAATGTCTCCTCATCTCGCCTCTGGTTCTTTTGCCAATTATTTTAAATATGTGCCTTCTGGTTACTGACCCACCTGCTAGGGGAAACAGTTTCTCCTTATTTACTCTATCAAAACTCCTCATTAGAAAGAGATGATCTCAGCCAGGATGATGATGAGGACATTATAATTTGCCTCAGCATCCTTGGGCTAGGGAGGAATGTTCCTGATTACTGTCTTCTGATCCCTCCTGTAAGTTCCTGTGTGTGTATTTTAGATGAGAACAGAATGGCATGGAATACTGAAGAGTTGAAAGCCACCGAGGAACATTGTGAACTATCAGCTCCGGAGAAAAGACACGGGGAGAAATTGAAAGCATAAAACATTCAAATAGCAGAGAAACAACAACAACTTGCATTTATATAATGCCATTAAAGTAGTAAAATGTCACAAGGTGCTTCACAGGACTGTAATCAGACAAAGATTGATACCACGCCAAAGAAGGAATAATTAGGACAGGTGACTAAAAATGTGGTCAAAGATTAGGTTTGAAGGAGCATGTTAAAGGGTGAGAAAAGTAGAGATACAAAGAGGTTTAAGGAGGGAATTCCAGCGCTTAGAGTCTAGACAGCTGAAGGCACGGCTGCCAATGAAGGTGTGAAGGAAATCGGGAATACGCAAGACACCAGAGTTGGAGGAATGCAGAGTTCTTGGAGGATTGTAGGGCTGGAGGATGTTAAAGAGATAGAGAGAGGCAAGACCATTGCAGGGAAGGTTTTGATCACAAGGATGAGGAACTTAAATTTGAAGCATTGCTGGACTGAGATCGAATGTAAGTCAGTGAGCACATGGTGATGTGCGAGTCAGGATATGGGCAGCAGAGCTTCAGATGAGCTGAAGTTTATGGAGGGTAGGAGATGGGAGGATAGGCAGGAGAGTTTAAATAGCAGGTGAGCTTAGGAAGGTGCAGAGACAGACAATATTACAGAGGTGGAAGTAGGCGGTCATGGTGATGGAGGGGATATGGGGTTAGAAGCTCAGGATTAAATAGGATGGTGAGGTTGCGAACAGTCTGGTTCAGTCTGAGCGTGTGTCCAAGGAAGGGGATTGAATCGGTGGTTTTGGACGGAATTTGTGGTGGCGGCCAAAGACAATGGTTTCATTCTTCGCAGTATTTAGTTGGAGGAAATTTCAGCTCATCCAGCACTGGATGTCAGACAAAGGAATTTCTCAAGAACACATTAAGCATTCATAAGCTAATATTGCATTGTGCAGTGTGTTATTCCATTAATTGTAATAAGGTTGGTAAATATAATATAAGTGGAGGAGCATGCAGAGGCACAATTGTTGTTGTGCTGATTGCCCATTGACATTCACAAACACTGCTATTAATTTTTAAGTTGATATAGCATGAATTAAAAAAAGTAAAAATACGAATCTTCAGGAGAAATTCATTGCACTACTGGTGTAACACTTGCTGTGGTGTCAACTTGCTGTGACATCCAATCAGAATGATTCCAGGACTAAAAAGGTTAAATTATGTGGGCAAGTTGCATGAACTAGGTTTGTATACCCTTGAGTATAGAAGATTAAGGGGAGAGCTAAAAGAGGCATTTAAGGAGATTAAAGGAGTTAATAGGGTAGATAGAAAGAAACTATTTCCTCTGGTGGGGGCATCCAGAACAAGGAGGCATAACCGTAAAATTAGAGTTCGGCTGTTCAGTGGTGATGTCGGGAAGCATTTCCTCACACAAAGGATAGTGGAAATCTGGAACCCTTTCCCCCCAAAAAACTGTTACGGGTAGGCTAATTAAAAATTTAAAAACTGAGATTGATAGATTTTTGTTCGGCAAGGATATTAAAGGTTACAGAAACAGGGCAGTTAGGTGGAGTTTAGATACAGATCAGCCACGATCTAACTGAATGGCGCAACAGGCTTGAGGGACTGCTCCTGTTATTATGTTCCGATAATCTGGCAACGAAGCAGTGCCCTGGTGGATCAGGTTGTTGCGCACTGTTCCAGGAACAGAGCCTCTCTAAATAAAAAGTAACCAGTGGTTCCTTACATGTAATGATGTCACATGAAAGAGCAGGGTCGATATCCATTCATAAATGGTGGATCTGAGTTCTGCTGGAGAAGCAGGTGCCACCCTGAACACAACGCTGATTTAAAAAATCTATTTCATAATCCTTGGGATTCCAGCAGAAGAAGAATGTAGAATGTTGTGCTGGTGTAACTACAGTATAATGGCATCTAATTGACAAGGCCGCAAAGTCAGATCCACCCAACGGAGATAATTGTCTGAACAGAACTGAGCAAAGAGCACATATGTCAAATGGATGAAGGAAAAAATAAATTCTTCAGGAGAAATCTCGCTCCTGACACAAAAATATTTGGGGGGAGAAATTGGACTACTTTGTGCCTCCTGTTAGCACCCCCGCCGGGAGAACAACTGCTAAAATCAGCGAGAGTTTGGCAGTGGCACTACGGTATTGTGCCCCGATCTCCTGTACCCGTAAATCATGACATCATCGCTGTGCACATTACCCCGTTAGCGCCCTGGCCCCTAAATTTGGTTTCGCCCCCTGCAGCTGCACGGGGCAATTACAGCAACAGCTTCAGGGACACGTCCTGGGCGACCGGCCTCTACCGAGGTGAAAATTAAAGGGGAGGTGGCCGACCGCTGAAAAAAACCCTCACCTTTTCGTTGCCACTCCAGATGCGGTTTCTTCGCAGGGTCGGTGCCGCGATCGCTCAGCCTGGCTCTCTGCTTGAGTGCCGGGCTGATCACGCAGCACCCCATGCTCACCGGTGGTCCAGATAGGTGCCTTCTTTTTTGTCAGAGTATGCAGCTTGGGCTCTTCCTTTTAATTGAGGGAAGAGCCCCTCAGACACGGCAGCGCTACACGGTCCTGTGCGTAGTGCTGCTGAGGCGTGTGCCCCAGGAAGGAAGTGGAGTGCTTGCTCCACTTCCTTCTGGGAGCAGTAATCTGAATTTATTGAGAGGGACGAGACTTCTGCTCCTGGTACAAAGTCTCGTGCTTCCTGGGTGTTACGGACCCCAAACGGAATTTTTAGGCCTTGATATCGATTCATGTTGCCGAGATTAACTTTTGGCCTCACTCGGGGTGATTAAAAAAATAAAGTAATTTAGCAAATGTTTTACTGCCACACCCTTTGTTTTCAAGTCCAAGTTCTCTCACAAATATTTGAAACACAAGGGGTTTCTCTGCCACATAAACAGAAGCACCAACCCCACACACACTGCAGAAAGCTTCAATTTGTGCACTGCAGTACTAGTTTATTCCCAAATAAGTTCAAAGATTGTGTCATTGAGTGGGCTTTCTGAATGAATGACCAGTTGTGTTAGTTATCTCGGGGGCTATTACCTCTCACGGGAGGCCAGTTTTACTGTCATCTCTCCCTTCACTTTACAGCCAGAGCATTGCCTACCAGAACCATAGCAGGTGCAATTCTGCAAGTAACAACAAATCTGAGACTCTTGTTCGATACCGTGCACCTCTCTCTGATAACTGATAAGTAGACAAACTTGTGACACAAGATTGTTTATTACAGATCAAGGTGCTGAACTAACGCAGGTCAATCTGCCATTTTCACCAACAAATGAAGAGTTACAGTCCCCAATATACCACTTTTGAATCAGATAATTTGATGCAACATTACTTACTTTATCTTCTATATTGTCTTAGACAGGCGAAAGCTTAAAATCCAAGGGAAAAGTTGAGTTTTCTTGCAATAAAATATGGCTACTGAAGATTGGGGAAGTGCTCTTCCTGTGCTGGTTCTGAGTCATAATCTGCACCGAAGTATTTCTGGGAGTGTCACACCCATATTGCTGCAGGCCAATGACTGTACCAGGTTACACGTATGCAAATTCTGCAGGTGAGCAACCGGTTTCATTGAACTACAAACAGGCAAGAGAAAAGAAAAAATCATATCCACAAAACAAAGAGCAAAAAACTGCAGGAAACGAGACAATTACAGCTGCTGGCAGCTTGCTGACAAACACATTCATGTGTGAGTATGCAAAAGTTTCTAAAGGAATCATGTCACTTCGCTACCTATGGATGTTTTAAAAAGCAATAGGTACACAAAATATACTTACCTCATGTGCAACCACTGAAGTTCCACAGCCCCTACTTGTGCTGCGAAACAACCAGTGCTAAAAACATCTGCTATGTGTAAGCCTTTTTTAAGCATATTTACCAAATCACAAAACAGAAAATGATAGGATTTCCTGCAATGACCTATTAAAAGAAAGAGGAACTTGCATATATACAGCACCTTTCATGACCTCAGGTCATCCCAAAGCACTTTACAGACAATGAAGTACTTTTGAAGTGCATTCACTATTGTAATGTAGGAAATGCAGCAGCCGATTTGCACATAGCAAGATCCCACAAACAGCAATGAGATAGATAATGACCAGATAAACTGTTTTTATTGATGTTGGTTGAGAAGTAAATGTTGGCCAGGACACTGGGGGGTGAGAGAGAACTCCTCTACTCTTCTTTGATATAGTGCCATGAGATTTTTCACATCCATCTGAGAGGGCAGTTTTAATATCTCACCTGAAATACAGAACCTCCAACAGTGTAGCACCCCCTCAGCACTGCACTGGAATGTCAATCTAAAATTTTGTGCTCAATCGCTGGAGTGCATCTTGAACTCAAAACCTTCTGACTCAGAGGCGAGAGTGCTACCACTGAGCCACAGCTGACACCTGTTTATATGTAACTGGTATTGCTTGGGCAAACATAATTTCAAAACTGATGTTATTTAATTAATTTATCTCAGTGACAATATCATGCAGTCCTTCTCATGTAAGGGCAGATTTCTGTGATCTGGGGGAAATGGCCCTGTGATCACTGCCCGTGTGACCAGACGTAGACAACTGGAGTAGAGATTTGACGTCACTGGATTAGAATCATTTATATGTGCTCTCTGTTGTTTTTCATGGATGCGGTGTTTGGGAAAGCTGCAGTCCACCATAGAGTAAGTGGTAACTCCATGACCACCTCAATGCCTGAGGGCAGAGGGCAAAAGTGCAGACGCAGTTTTGCTGTAACAGCTGTTATTGAAACCTGGGGCTCCAATTTTGTAGGAAACTCTCACCCCTGGCCTCGAGAGTCTAGAGGATACAATTGAGAGAACCTTTGATGATGGGGTCTGCATTCCTCAATGGTGGCTAAGAAGCTGTTCTTGCACAGATCACTGGTCACCTGCAATGGGCACCTAACAGCTGGGCATAGCAGGAGAAGATATGACCAAGTGAGTTGCTACCACATTCAAACAACCCAACCATCCCACTCAGGGGACTGAAGAAGTGGCAGGTAGTGAACAGCAACAAAGAATAGAATCATCGAATCTTACAGCACAGAAGGAGGGCATTTGACCCATTGTGCCTGTGCCGGAAGAGCTATCTAATTAGTCCCACTCCCCTGCTCTTTCCCCATAATCCTGAAAACCTTTCCTTTTAAAGTATATATACGATTCCCTTTTGAAAGTTACTGTTCAATCTGCTTCCATCGCCCATTCAGTCAGTGCATTTCCAATCATAATAACTCACTCTGGTTCTTTTGCTAATTACCTTAAATCTGTGTCCTCTGGTTTCTGATCCATCTGGCAGTGGAAATTGATAGCCAGTGCAGGGCTAAAGGGCTGACAGCAGTTGCAGGGACATCTCACAATCCAACACACCGGGCGTGATATTGGATTGTTCAGCATATGAAACAGATTGGCTGCCTGTTGTATGCCCCATTGACTTCAATAGAACTCAATATCAGGCATTCTGTATAATAGTTGGCAAATGCAATTCCGTCTCTTTTGCATGCCCACCCATGTCCAATTTCACCTGCAAAACATTTCAATGCCACAGTCCATCAAGAGGCTCCATTGAAAAGCAGCAAGGTTGGCGGCATATCTGCACCTCTCAGTGAGGTACCATGAGAAAGGAGTAGGTTTGCGAGGAAACACCACACATATGCCCACTAGTGAAGAAATTAACTGGTTGAAATTTCTTTCACGGGGATCTATACAGATTTAATGTCAGAAAAGAAATAGGTCCTGAAAATCCATGTGGACGTTATCCTGGCCTAAGTTTGTGGCGGCATGGCAAGGAGCCACATGTAGACGCATGCAAGCGCATATGTGATGCCGACACTTCCTTTCGAGCTGAGAATGCTGGAAATGTCCCGGAAAATTGATCATGCTGCCCTCAGTGATCCCCCTGTGCAAGGCAAGAGGAAATGCCTCCTCCTGTCTCATTAGAATCATTACGTCGGGTCGGTACCTGCACCTACAACTTACATTTATATAGCACCTTTAATGTAGTAAAATGTCCCAAGGCACTTAACAGGAGCGCTATCAAACAAAATGCAACACCGAGCTGTATAAGGATATATTAAGACAGGTGACCAAAAAGTTTGGTCATAGAGGTAGGTTTTGGAGCATCTTAAAAGAGGAAAGAGGTAGCGAGGTGGAGAGACTTATGGAGGGAATTTCCGACATTAGGGCCTCAGTAGCTGAAAGCATGCCACCAAAGGTGGAGCAATTAAGATATATTCTTACGACCTCACTAACAAACACACTCTACAAGATAACTCTTAACAGAAAAACCTATTGTAACGTGACTTTGCCACATGGTCCTTTATTATTTACATCAGTAGATGCAGTACATCACTAGGTGGAGTAATAGTCCACTAGGGGCAACTCTATTACACTTTTCCCTCCTCAATGAAGAAGTAATCATAACAAAATAATCATTATACATAACTTGCATGGTTATACGCAACAAAAGATATGAACTTATTTTTCCATATTTACAAATCAAACTTAACCACTGCTTTTCTATTTTGAAGAGGATATCTTTGTTCTCAAACAGATGTTTCCAAACTTGTTGTAGAACTTAGACTCATTCTAGGCTGAGCCTGAGGAGAGTTTTACTTCAAGGGCAACCCTTGATCTACCTGTGGACTCCTTGCAACTTCAGACTGTTTGGTCTGCCTGACTCAGACATAGACTTAAATTTTGACATTCTCTTGGACTTCTTTCTAGTACATCTGTTGCTACTGATACTCTACTTGCAACATGACTATCTGACTCATCAGAAATAATTGAATCATTCCAACTTTCAGCTCCTTCCACATCTGTAGGTAAAATATGATCAATGTGAACAACCTAACCTTTCCATGATCAAACATCTTGACCAAATATGTGCGAGGACCACATATCTTCACTATTCTTCCTGTAACCATTTTAACCATTTATGGTGATGGTTCTTCATGCTAACCTACTGATTCAATTTCACACTTCTTTCTCTTACTCTATCTCTATCATGATTCTCTTTCTGTCTTGAGTGTTTCTCTTCTATTGACTGCCAAGTTCGGCTTTAACAATGAGAACCTGGTTCATGGCTGTCGTTTGAGAAACAACTCTGCTGGTGTTCTACCAGTAGTTTTATGAGGAGTATTACGATAAGTAATTACAAAATATGCCAGTTTGTGGTCCAACGAGAACTGTCATTTCTTTGGATTTGGATCCAACATTTGCTTGATGTCGGCACGTTTTACAATTTGTACTGTGCACTCTACTGCATCATTTGAAGCAGGTTGATACGGTGGAACTTTGGTATGTTTCACACCATTTCTGCTCGTGAACTGTGCAAATTCCTCTGAACAAAATAACGGCCCATTATCAGACACAAGCACTTCTGGGAGGCCATATGAAGAAAACAATCTTCGCAAATTGTATAGTGCTTTACTTGTTGTTATTTTCCGCATCAGAAACACCTCTTCCCACTTCGAATGACTATCAATCACAATGAACAATTGTTATCCTTCTAGCTCAGCAAAATCTACATGTAACCTTTGCTATACACTGGGAGTCCATTTCCATGGCTATAATGGTACTGATAGTGGTTTCTTGCTTACCAATTGACATGTTGTACACTGACTAACGATATAAGCTATGGGCTAGGTTTTACACTTTGGTGCAGATCACCCAAAAATGGGTGTTATTTCTAGTATGGGCGTTAAAATGGGTTTTCAGATCGCCAGCTTGGTGCCCATTCTCAAAGCCCCTAGTCTTCAATTTTGAAATTGGGAGTTACCGCGAGCGATATGAAATGGGCGGTAGCATTAAATTTCTCTGACCTTCTGCCGTAAAGTTTCGCGGTCCTTAGCAACGGCATGGCAACGCTCGATTCCCACAATTCAGGGGGTCAAGGGTCATCATGACATGCGCATAAGAGGAGACAGAGAGAGAGGGAGCTGAAAGGCAGTGAAGGCGTGTGTGGGTGTGGCATGGCTGCTTTGGGAGGAAGGAGGGAGAGTTGAGAGCTTTAGAGCAAAGTGGGACAAAAAATTAGCTGTTGCCAGCCAGATATTTGCCTGAATTGGTGCCTATAATGGAGGGAGAGGAGGAGGCGACACAGCATGCTGTGGAGACTGACGCTGGCGAGAGCAGTGAGCTGGGAGAGGAGCACATTGGAAGGCGCAAAAGAGCGAGGAGGTTCTCGGACAAGGCAAATGCCTCCCTTCTGCAGGAGGTCGAGTTACGCTGGGATGATTTGACACAGGCAGGGCGTGGGAAGCCCAACCCAAAAGCCTACCAGAAGATATGGGCCGAAATAGTAGAGGTAGTCTCATTGGCGACCAACGAGGTGTGTGAGGGCAACCAATGCCGCAAACCATGGAACGACCTTGTTGGATCCGCAAGAGTAAGTATTACATTTATTTACATGTACTTATATATTTATATAATTTGATTTGCAATAGTTATGAGTGACTATCATCAGATGTAAGGCCTTTCACTTTTACCGGGAATGTTGTACTCAAAGCCTGCATTCATGGTGTACGTCTTTAGGTAAACAATGATAATTATCATAATAATCATGATTACATCTGTCAGTTATGTGTTGCATCAGTCTCTGTGACAGTACCGAGCAATGATATCACTCAATGATCACATGCCATGTCGTCCTGTTACCTTTTACAGAAGAAGCTATTGACGATGAGGTTCATGCAGAGGCGCACGGGTGGGGGGCCACCAGTCACCAGCAACATTACTGAGATGGAGGAGCGGGTGCTCGCACTCGTGGGGAAGCACACCCGGATGGCCACGCATGCAGCTGCAGACCCTAAAGTGATGCCATGTGAGTAAAGTTTACACCATTGCATCATGTAAAGTCAATAGATGCCATGCCCACTCATATCCGAACAACAATATATGATAGATGATTTCTAAAATTGTCCTATAAATAATGCTGGCCTAATGAGAATCATTGCAATGCAGAAAGTGTTGATGGTCATGAAATGTGATGTCTGTGATGAATTTGATAGCGGTGGTGCTTTAGTCGTGCATATGCTGTGTGTAGCGCTGGACTCACCTTGTGACCCTAGCACCCACTTCTCCTCTAATAACCTCATTTGTGTTTTGCAGCTCAGCCAGCAGCGCGGCCCCAGGCAAGACCACAGAGGCCAGAAGGTGGGGGCGCAGGGCCGGACGCTCTGGACGATCCTACGCCATCTGGTGCTGAGGAAGTCCGATTCTCACCCATCAATCCGCTGGGTCTGTTCTCTACGAAGGAGAGCACTGACTTCGAGGAACCCGCAATGCCAGGCTCCAGAAGGCATTACACCCCAAGGTGATCTAGTGCTCCTCTGGCCATTCCCGCCTCCACTGTGGAGGTACCAGGCCCAAGCACCTCACCACAGAGCACCCCATTTGTCCCCAGGACGGTGCCGACCCCGCAGAGCTTTCGTGGACGCAGCAGGTCTGGTCCACAAGTGCCACATGAGAGCGGAGAGGTGGTACAGTTGTCCAGGAGGACTGTAGACATTGGTGACCAGATCCTCGATGCATTGGGGAGCATATCCTGACAGCTGGCCACCATGACTGAGTACATTCCACAGATGGCGGAGGCCCTGGAGGTGACTGCTGGCACAGGCCTCCCAATGGTCCCAGAGCGCGGCACTCCACCCCTAGGTTCTGCACCACCAGTGCCAACGACACATGAGAGGCAGGACCAAGATCCTGCTTCTGGACCCGAGAATGTTCCCACCGCGGCACCTCCCGCTCCCGTATCCGTGCAAGCACTGTCTCTGCCTTCATCCCCCCACAATGAGGCACCACCTGAGGAGCTCTTTGGCCAGGCGGCATGGCGCGAGGAGGGGAAAGGGTAGAGGTGGGGAGAAGAAGGGGAGGGAGGAAGGAAAGTGAGGTACATGATAGCAGGTGATGGTTGTGTTATAATCTCCATCTCCGTGTATGCATGTTGTAATGTATAGGGGGAGGGGGCCACCCTCCTGCTTTGCATTTGTATTCTATGTTGGTGGACATGTTGACCATTTGATTGATGTCAATGGTCGAAAAAGTGAGGTGGTGGTGGGGTATTTTTGCCTGCGAAACTTATGATTTCAGATCAACGGTCGTATAAAATGTTTTTTATTCAACAAAAACTTGTTGCGCATTGTCTCATTTAGCTGGACCGCTACACACTGGTAATTCCTTAACATGAAAGGGTTAAATAAAACTCGAGTCGGGAAGTGGCGTACGAGATCGCTGAGGCCTACAAGAGGCTCGTCAGTCCGGGGAGCAGCAGTGTCGGGTCGGGAGGCGGCGCGGGAGATCGCTGAGGCCTACAAGAGGCCCGTCAGTCCGGGGAGCAGCAGCGTCGGGTCGGGAGGCAGAGCAGGAGATCGCTGAGGCCTACAAGAGGTGTGCCGGTGCAGCTGCAGCGGGGAGAGAAGGCAAAAAAGAAGTAGAAAGAAATAGAAGGGTGACATCACAGCCAAGGGGGTAAGTGATTGGCTGGTGATTGGTGAGTAGTTTTTCCTTTTCTTTAGCAGTAAGTAACCTTTTAGCATTGTGCCAAATTAAGCTAATCTAAGGGTTAAGTTATGGCAGGAGAGCTCAGACACGTGTCATACTCCTCCTGTGCTATGTGGGAAGTCAGGGACACTTCCAGTGACCCTGACGACTACATGTGCAGGAAGTGCATCTGCCTGAAGCACCTGACAGACCGCATTGCGGCACTGGAGCTGCAGGTGGATTTACTCTGGAGTATCCACGATGTTGAGGATGTCGTGCATAGCACATTAGTGAGTTGGCCACACTACAGGTAAAGGGTACACAGCCAGATAGGGAATGGGTGACCAACAGGAATAGCAGTGGAAGGAAGGTAGTGCAGGGGTCCCCTGTGGTCATCCCCTGCAAAACAGATACATCGCTTTGGGTACTGTTGAGGAGGGTGACTGATCAGGGGAGAGCAGCAGCAGCCAAGTTCATGGCACCGTGGGTGGCTCTGCTGCATAGGAGGGCAGGAAAAAGAGAGGGAGAGCTATAGTGGTAGGGAATTCTATTGTAAGGGGAATAGATAGATGTTTCAGGATTGCTACCAGTGTCACGTGCTAGTCAGAGTAGGAATCGCAGTATAGCTCAGATGAATGCGTGGCAGAAGGGAGTGGTGCAGAAGGGAGGGATTCAAATTTCTGGGACATTGGAACCAGTTCTGGGGGAGGTGGGAGCAGTAGAAACCGGCCGGTCTGCACCTGGGCAGGACCGGAACCGCTGTCCTAGGTAGAGTGTTTGCTAGTGCTGTTGGGGAGGAGTTAAACTAATATGGCAGGGGGATGGGAACTTATGCAGGGAGACAGAGGAAAGTAGAATGGGGGCAGAAGCAAAAGATAGAAAGAAGAAAAGTAAGAGTGGAGGGCAGGGAAAACCAAGGCAAAAAGCAAAAGGGGCCACATTACAACAAATTTCTAAAGGGGCAAAGTGTGTTAAAAAGACAAGCCGGAAGGCTCTATGCCTCAATGCAAGGAGTATTCGGAATAAGGTGGACGAATTAACTGCGCAGATAGCTGTTAACGGGTATGATGTAATTGGCATCACGGAGACATGGCTCCAGGGTGACCAAGGCAGGAAACTCAACATCCAGGGGTATTCAACATTTAGGAAGGATAGACAGAAAGGAAAAGGAGGTGGGGTGACATTGCTGGTTAAAGAGGTAATTAATGCAATAGTAAGGAAGGACATTAGCTTGGATGATGTGGAATCAGTATGGGTGGAGCTACAGAATACCAAAGGGGAGAAAACGCTAGTGGAAGTTGAAGGAAGGAAGACCACCAAACAGTAGTAGTGAGGTTGGGGACAGCATCAAACAAGAAATAAGGGATGCATGCAATAAAGGTACAGCAGTTATCATGGGCGACTTTAATCTACATATAGATTGGGCTAACAAAACTGGTAGCAATGCGGTGGAGGAGGATTTCCTGGAGTGTATTAGGGATGGCCATCCTCGACTGGGTGATGTGTAATGAGAAAGGGCTAATTAGCAATCTTGTTGTGCGAGGCCCCTTGGGGAAGAGTGACCATAATATGGTAGAATTCTTTATTAAGATGGAGAGCGACACAGTTAATTCAGAGACTAGGGTCCTGAATTTAAGGAAAGGTAACTTCGATGGTATGAGACATGAATTGACTAGAATAGACTGGCGAGTGATACTTAAAGGGTTGACAGTGGATAGGCAATGGCAAACATTTAAAGATCACATGGATGAACTTCAGCAATTGTACATCACTGTCTGGAGTAAAAAATAAAACGGGGAAGGTGGCTCAACTGTGGCTAACAAGGGAAATTAAGGATAGTGTTAAATCCAAGGAAGAGGCATATAAATTGGCCAGAAAAAGCAGCAAACCTGAGGACTGGGTGAATTTTATAATACAGCAGAGGAGGACAAAGGGTTTAATTAGGAGGGGGAAAATAGAGTATGAGAGGAAGCTTGCTGAGAACTTAAAAATTGACTGCAAAAGCTTCTATAGATTTGTGAAGAGAAAATGATAAGTGAAAACAAACGTAGGTCCCTTGCAGTCAGTCAGATTCAGGTGAATTCTTAATGGGGAACAAAGAAATGGCGGACCAGTTGAACAAATACTTTGGTTCTGTCTTCACAAAGGAAGATCACAAATAACCTTCGGAAATACTAGGGGACCGAGGGTCTAGTGAGAAGGAGGAACGGAAGGAAATC